>NC_135657.1:89837677-90476531 GCF_964188315.1 Podarcis muralis | reverse complement strand
ACCTAAACACACCACCAAGGCTGCCACCCATAACTTCTGGGCCTAGAATATCATATCTGTTGAGCAGGACCCATGTCTGGGTTTGTGAGTCATCAAGGCTATGCAGTGGTGCCTCGCAAGACGAAATTAATCCGTTCCACGAGTCTCTTCATCTTGCGGTTTCTTCGTCTTGCGAAGCACGGCTATTAGCGGCTTAGCGGCTATTAACGGCTTAGCGGCTTAGCAGCTTTAAGAAAAAGGAAACAAACTCGCAAGAACTCGCAAGACGTTTCGTCTTGCGAAGCAAGCCCAAAGGGAGATTCGTCTTGCGGAACGACTCAAAAAACGGAAAATTGTGAGGCATTCGTCTTGCGGGGCACCACTGTATGACAGTCCTTCAGTGAACTCAAGGTTCTAGACAGCCAATATTCACCCGAACTGCTTTCTGCAGCCATACACATAACCACCCTGAATCTAGGAATATCACTCGTGAAGAGAGGGGTTGGGGATCTTGTTGCACTTCTGATGGCATTACTGGGAATATAATAGGGTGTACATTTCAGAATGGGCTGGGGGAGGATATAAACTATTGCCCCATATTAGCCGAGATGCTTCTGAACTTTTCTAAAGGATGCTTATTCACCATTCGACCAGACAGAGAACTATCTCAATTATGCAGCTGTGACTAAACCTACCTCATACAAATAAGGGTAGGGGAGGTGGGTTTTTGAGGGGGAAAACTCAAAATTAACTAGGGCTAATTCTAAACGGTAAACAGAGCGTTCGCGGGAAATTTAGCATATAATTACTTCTAATTTTCAATGGGATCATTACTAGTTAATTAGTGATTAAATTAAAAGCACTTTTCCTTGTGAATATGAATGTTCTTTGTGAGTAGCAATGGTTCAGCAGAACTGTTCTCCCTTCAGCAAGTTCACAGATGTATGCAGATTTGCACACAGGTCATGTACTTGGTTCGCTGAAGTTGCACCATTTAAAGAAAAAATGCAGTGCCATTTTGCTAGAAAGAGAGGTGCCGGAACTCACCATGAACACCTCCCTCATTCTCTTAGAGTGGCAATGGCACACACCAGGGAGGTGCTGGAACTCCGTTTCTGTGAGTTCCCCTGGAAAAATCCCTGGGCTAATGAATAGGCAACACAGGGTTGTTGTTTTTTTAATGCATCTCCTTCATCCTTGGGAAAGGTCATCGCTACTTATTTGGGACTCCCCAATAATTTTTCACCCATGGGGCCAACAATAATCCATGTTCTGACCATTCACACATGAATTGATATCAAGGGCTACCAAAAGAGAAACTACCTACATGACTTGTTATATCCTGTTCAGAAACAGTGTTATTATCTTGAAAGACCTACATTGGCTCCCAGTACATTTCCAAGCACAATTCAAAGTGTTGGTGCTGACTTTTAAAGCCCTAAACAGCCTCGGTCTGGTATATCTGAAGGAGCGTCTCCACCCCCATTGTTCTACCCAGACACTGAGGTCCAGCGCTGAGGGCCTTCTGGTGGTTCCCTCATTGTGAGAAGCCAGGTTACAGGAAACCAGGCAGAGGGCCTTCTTGGTAGTGGCACCCACCCTGTGGAACACCCTCCCACCAGATGTCAAAGAGAACAACTACCAGACTTTTAGAACACATCAGAAGGCAGCCCTGTTTAGGGAAGCTTTTAATGTATGATGCATTACTGTATTTTAATATTTTGTTGGGGAAGCCCAGCCAGATGGGCAGGGTATAAATAATAACTATGATGATGATGATGATGATGATGATGATGATCCTGATTATCTCCCCCTACCCAGGCTGCCCTTTGGTTTCTTCCCTCCACAGGAATAACTCTAAAAACAACTGAAAGTTTGCATGGGCATCCATATTCCTTGCAGGCTCTGATTTCCAAAGGTGCTCTTTTTGACAAAAACTAAGGTGCTGCTTCGCATATAGAAATGCCATGAATGGCAATGTGGGGGTGGGGAGAGAGCTGCCAGTACTCTGTACCACTGAGTACCATCACAAAAAGCCCTGGTTTCCAAGATTTGGCTCCTTCTGCGGCTCGTATTTAACGGCTGTCTTCAGTTTGGCATTGACACTGTATTTCTCCCTGCCGTTGAGATGCTGTCTCCACCTTCTGCCCCTTTGGTTCCGATCCCATCATTTGGCTTCTCGATTTTCCGTGTCTATTAACGGCAGAAGCCCTCCAGAGCTGACACATTTACACTTCTATATCTTTATGGATTGTGATTGGAGCCCTGTTTCCACCCGAGCCCTCTGGGCATCGCCGTAATATAAATCATAATGTATCTTTCCACTCAGGTGCTTTATCTCTATACTGGGAGCGTCGCCTTGAAGGTGAAAAGGGTACATCGTGACGTTGCCCGCCAATATCAATTTTGCCTCTGGCTCTCCTCACCACAAAGGTGCCAATCATTTAAAGGCCTGTATAAAATGGAAATAGGAGAAAGTTTCTGCAAATGTCATGTCTCCGGCCTTTGAGCATCCCTAGGAAAGTTATAGTTTAAAAGGCCTTTCTGGGTAGAATTGACACATCACATAACATGATTGTTTGAATTGAGCTACCTAGACCCCAAACGACCCATTCAAAAACTATTAGTATGCTACCAGCAGTGAACACAGCCATTTCTTCCCTGTTTTTGAAGCCAACAGATTGTCACAAACTGCCTTTTTTTTTGTCCACAAAAAGCATTCTGCCTAAAGAGCAGAATCATTTGTTTCCTCCTAGAGTTAATGATCTCGCACTACAGATGAACAAGCTGATGATCTTTCCTTATGACTCCAGAGAGGAGGAAAGCATCTAAGAAAATACAAACAAATCACAGTTGGTCATTTGCCAAAGCATTCAGAGATAAGTCTGGCTATGTGAAAACTGACAGAGCAAACAACTTCTGCAGTTTACACACACGCCTGTGAAGTGGAGACACCTGCCAAATTCATTGCCAGGCTGCCATGACATCAAACTGAGAGACTGCTGTGATGCACACCAGTGTGGTCCTTCACACAACACCTCCAGGTAATGTTGAACTACCACTGCCCCCGTGACTCCTGACCATCGGCCATGCTGGCTGCAGCTGATGGGAGGTGGAGTCCAATGACAGCTAGAGGACCACAGGTTCTCCATCACTGACTTAGAGAATGTACCTAGTAGTCCCCTGTTCAAATCTCATCTCGTCCATGAATTTGCTAGGTAGCATTAGGCAAGCCACTCTCACCCTCAATATTCCATGTGTATAATATGGAAACTGCAATAGGAATGTTCATATGAATACCTTCTGTGAACTGATGGTGTGGGGGTGAGGTCATTATCACCATCTGCCATATGTTCAGCCACACAGGTGTGGGAAACCTTAGACACTCTAGATCAAGGTTTCCCAAACTTGGGTTTCCAGCAGATTTTGGACTACAACTCCCATCATCCCTAGCTAGCAGGGCCAGTAGTCACGGATGATGGGGATTTTAGTCCCAAAACTGCTGGAGACCCAAGTTTGGGAAACCCTGCTCTCTAGATGTTGCTGAATTAAAACTCCCATTGCCCCTGGCCAATGACCATGTTTGCTGGGACTGACAGGAGTTGCCGTTCCCCATCCCTGAACTAGCATGTGAAGCAGATTGATTCAGGATCATTCCTCATGTAGGGCCACTCTGCACTCAGAGCTGCATCACACTCTGGTGAAAAGCATTTGTCAGGAGTGCGTGCAGGAGCCAGGCCCTGTGACCAGTAGGGCTTCACAGGACTAGGGCCTTCCTAAGTTTGTTCTGGAGAGGCAAGGTGCGGCCGCACAAGTGAGGCTGCTTGGTAACTCACTGCACCTGGTGGCAAGAGCCGGTAAGGGCTATAAGGTCAGCATTTCCCTTCAGCTCTTTGCTACAGCAACACATTTCCTGCCTCGGATCTCGGCTTCTTGACTCCTTGCTTCTCGACCCTCGGATGACCCTTTGTGACTCCATTTCCTGACCCTCAGACCCCTGGCTTCTGGACTCTCATTCCTGCTCCCACCCCGCCATCTTGCCCCCGGTCCCGATGACCGCAGCCGGGACTTCGATCGCCCGTAGACCGGACTGTGACAGCATTGCCAGGAGGTGTAACTTATTCCCTCTTGTCAACATGTGAGGGGTGTTTCTATGAATGCCCCTTTGTGTAGCTTTGTGGCCTACGCTGGCAGCTCAGCCAGGCAGGCTCTTCCTCAGCAATTATATTCTAGGCATGGATGCCTAGGTAACATGCTACTCCCTCCATAACTCCTATTGCAGACTTTGTCTTCTGACCCAAGGCGGTGTGTCCCACTTTGCCGCCTGAGGCGAAACAGGACGTGCTTCACTGCCACTGTTGCCACTACTCCCACCACCACCTACCTGTTCCCGCCGCTGCCACCTGTTCTGCTGTCACCGTGTGCCCTGCCACATCTGTCACTGGCAGAGAAGGGGCACTGCCATTGGTGCTGATTTCAGGCAAGATTGAGTCATGTGAGATCTTGCGCACTTCGTAGCATCATGCCCCAAATGGATGCAATCTTGCCCAAAATCAGGGCTGCTTCTCTGCTGCTGGTGGAGGCAGTAGGGCAGGTGGACCGCCATGGGGAGCTTCTGTCACCTGAGGCAGCACTCTCACCCTGCCTAATGGCTCAGCTTCTGATTTCTCCTAACATGCCTTTCTTTTCTAAGCAACTCCTAACAGGCAGAAGTCACTTGGGCTTCCAAAATAGACTCTCAATACACTCTATCTTCCTCATACACACAACAATAAGTGGGATCAGCAACAAAATGTTGGAGCGTGGAGTGCTTCAGGGTTCTAGTCAGGACCTCTTTCCCAATATATACTATTGGCCTGACTTAGGCCCCATCTGCACTATGTATTTAAAGCCGTATAATACCACTTTAAACAGTCATGGCTTCCCCCCAAAGGATCCTGGGAACAGTAGATTATTATGCGTACTCAAAGTTGTAAGGTGATCTGTCACAGAGCTACGGTTCCCAGCACCCTCAACAAACTGAACTTCGAATAATTCTTTGTTGGAACCCATGATTGTTCAAAGTGGTATGACACTGCTTTAAATGTATATGGTGCAGACAAGGCCTTATAGGACTGCTCTAAAGTTTACTGATAGAATGTGTGTGAAGCTTTAGGACATTTGCAACACACTAGATAAACACTATCTTCCTGTTGTTAGCATTATTCTTATTAATTACATTGTTTCCTACACTGAATCTTTGTGATAAACCATTTTCTACCTTAGACAGGCATCATTGCAATTAATGGAAAAACAGGGGAAGAATAGGCCTTTTCACCCATTAAATTGACTCCAGCATTTATATGAGGCCTAATGTGTTCCTTAGATGTTCAGATCCTCACTCAGGCCTGGGATTTACAATCTGTGGGAACAGATCTCTGCACAAAGTGAACTTTCTAAATTAGCCCTCCTTTTTGCCTAGGGAGCAGACCCTCCTTTTGGATTTATGTTCCTATGATTCCTCACCTCCTTGCTCTACATTTATTTAAGGAAGAAGACCTGGCTTTGCTGACATTCAAAGGGTACCTGGCAACCTTTCCCAGCCTCCTCCGTGGTCACTTTCTGGAGGGGTTTCTGTTGCCATGGTACCATGAGCCGGTAAATACTGAAGCCGGTTTTCACAAGGGAACTGCCTTGCCTCAAAGCTGTGCCTCCTGAGCTTGAGTCCTTTGCTCATTTGAAGGAATTGCAGTGAGGAGGGAGAAAGCAGGACTTGGAAGATCTCAGTCAGGAGCGCGGAGGTGGGATCAGTGAAGTCTCCTTTGCTTCCCCTTAGTCCCCAGGACTAAAGCAGCAAGAAACCCCATCTGATAGCATTATTAATGGGTTACAGGAGCCATTCACTTTGGAAGAACTTGTCCATATGTTCCTATCTGTAGAACTGGGCAAAAATCAAACCAAGATTGTCTATAGGCCACTCACTGGCTACCTTTCTAACTTTGAGAGTTTGTCAGAGTTGGCCCAACTATTAGGTAGTGGGAGGCCAGTATTTTGTAGTTATTCATTGATTAGCATTGCATTTTTACTGTTAATGGTGATGGGGGAAGGTGCTTGTGGAATTTTCTCCCTATGAAGCCAAAATAACTTGATTGGTCACTGTGGACCCAGAACATGGGCCTGATTGGAAGCCTTCTCCTCAACTCTGTTAGGTTTTGTTTGAGTAAATTAAACTACTAGGGATACTAGGGCTCACAAAGTTCCTACAGTCAAGTTATAAGGAGCTTGAACTTCATGAATCAAACAACAGGTCCATCTAGGTAAAGTGTGATCTGCTTTGATGGGGAGCAGCTCTTCAATGTCCAGGCAGAACCTATTTTGCAGTTCTGCTATCTGAGACTGAACCCAGGACTTCCAAATGTCCTCTGGCACTGAACTACCATTCCCATCCCTCTCTTCCTCTCCCTTCTCTGTCACACATACACACACACAAACTGAGTCTGTGTGAAATTACATGCTAGAGTCACCAACAGCATATACCAGGGGTCTGCAACCCGCGGCTCCAGAGCCGCATGTGGCTCTTTTACACCTTTGCTCCAGGGCGGATTGTGCTGGTCCCAGGGGGGATAAGGTACTATTACCGTAGGCCAAGATCAACAGGGAGCCGGGCGGGGTAGCAGGAACGATGGTAGGGCAGAAGCAGGAAGCCAGGCGAGGAACAGGAACACTGGTAAGGCAGAAGCAGGAATCCAGGCGAGGAACAGGAACACCGGAGAGTCAGAAACAGGAAGCCGGGCGAGGAACAGGCACACTGGGAGTGCCGAACAAGGACTGGGTAAAGCAGATACTTCACAACGACGTTGCTCCCGCAACCTGGGACCGGGCTGCCTGACCTTTATCTTCTTCTAAGGCCGGGGGCGGTCCCGGCCCCCAGAAGCCCCGCCTCTCTTGGCCTTAAGGCGAGCACTCCTCCTGGGAGACACCAGTTCCCTTCGCCTCTCTGCCCTAAGCCTCTGCAGATCAGGAGAGGCCGAAGGGTTACTGGGCCCCGGGGGAGGCTCACCTGTAGCCACTGAGTCTTCCAGCACCTCTGGGGCCTGAATGATTTCACCTGGTGCCTGCTCTTGAGTTTCCTCAGCATCTAGGCCTTGCCCCAGTTCAGCCGGCCCTGGAGGCGGGAACTCCTGTGCCGGCTGGGATTCCTCCGGATCGCTCTCAGACTCGGAATCCCAGGCCATCACACCATCCCCCCTCCCAGGCCCCCCCCTCACTTGAGGGTCCGGACCCGGCTTGCTGGGGTACGCTGCATGAAACTCCCGGATGCAGGCAGGTGCGTGGACGTTGACCGCTGGTTCCCAGGAACGGTCCTCTGGCCCATACCCCTTCCAGTCAATGAGATACTGCAGCCTTCCCCTGCGGTATCGGGAGTCCAGAATGCGTTCCACCTCGTACTCAGGCTCTCCCTGCACCAAAACTGGCTGCGGTCGGGGACGGTCCGGGTGGAACTCGTCGGGTGGGGCCACCGGACTCAGAAGGGACCTGTGGAATACCGGGTGAACCTTCAGGTTTGCTGGCAACCGGAGACGGAATGCCACAGGCGAGACCTGGTCCACGATAGGGAACGGGCCGGTGAACCGGGCGTCCAGCTTCCGCGAAGGTCGAGAAGGGTGGAGGTGGCGAGTGGAAAGCCATACCAAGTCACCGACGTGAAGTTCCGGCCCCACCTGGCGGTGGCGGTCGGCCTGGACCTTGTACGCCTCCTTGGCCTGGCGCAGCTGCTCCATCAACAGCTGTTGCTGGGACTGGAGCTCCTGAAGCCACTCTGTCACCGCAGGGACCACAGATGCCGGCAGCACATCCGGAAACAACCGTGGATGAAGGCCATAACTGGCTTGGAACGGGGTCTGCTGGGTGGACGCATTCACCGCGTTGTTATAAGCGAACTCCGCCAATGCTAGGTGGTCGACCCAGTCGTCCTGCTGGTAGCTGCAGTAACACCGGAGGTACTGTTCCAGCACCGCGTTCGCCCGTTCCGTCTGGCCATCAGTCTGTGGGTGGTAAGCAGATGAGAGACAGACCTCTGTTCCGAGGGCCTGGTGCAAAGCACGCCAAAACCGGGACGTGAACTGAACGCCGCGGTCGGACACTACACGCTCAGGTAGGCCATGCAGGCGGAAGACATGCTGAAGGTACAGCTGCGCGGTTTCCTTAGCTGAGGGTATGGATGGGCAGGGGGCACAGTGCACCATCTTCGTGAAGTGGTCGGAGAAAACTAGAAGGCAGGTGCAGCCACGAGACGGGGGTAACTCCACTACAAAGTCTAGAGAAACTGTGTGCCAAGGACGTGGTGGAACCGGCAACGGCTGAAGAAGGCCGGGGGGTCGCCCGGTAGGCCCCTTGGCCCGCCTGCAGACGTCACAACCAGCGACGTAGCGAGCCACGTCAGCCTTCAAACGGGGCCACCAAAACTCACGGCTTACCAGATGGGTGGTCCGATACCGCCCAAAGTGCCCCGCCGCTGGAGCGTCATGGGTCATCCGGAGAACCTCAGCCCGCAGCGGCCCTGGTGGGATGTACAGGCGCCCGTGGTGCAGCAGAAGACCCTGATGCGAGACCAGCCCTGGATACTGAGGGCATGATCCTTCGGCCAGTTCCCGGAGTCGTTCCTGGGCCCAAGCGTCGACCCGCTGCTGTTCCCGCACCCGAGCCTGCAGTGGCTCAACCTCCTGGGTGGCCAGGAATGCAGCTGGTGGTAGGATCGTGGTGGGTGCTGCTTGCTGAACCGTGTCTGCGTTGTCTTCAGGTTTCCGGGACAGGGCATCCGCCTTCTGGTTTTGGGAGCTAGGGATGTAGCGGATCCGGAACTGGAACCGGGAAAAGAACAACGCCCACCGGATCTGCCTTTGGTTCAGCTTGCGGGTGGTCTGGAGGTATTCCAGGTTCCGGTGGTCAGTTCTCACCTCCACTGGGTGTCTTGCTCCTTCAAGATGGTGGCGCCAAACCTCAAAGGCCACCTTGATGGCCAGTAGTTCCCGCTCCCACACGGTATAGTTACGCTCCGCTGGAAGGAGCTGGCGGGAATAGAAGGCGCAGGGTAAGAGTGGCGCTTCCGGTTCGTGCTGCTGAGACAAGACGGCACCGAGAGCCGTACTGGAGGCGTCAGTCTCTACCACAAAGGGTCGAGAAGGATCCGGATGTTGCAAGATTGGCGCTCTCTGGAAACAGGCCTTCAACCCTTGAAATGCCTCCTCCGCCTCCTTGTCCCAGGAAAACGGCGTCTTGGGGCGCAGAAGCCGGGTCAACGGGGTGGTGCGGTGAGCATAATCCGCAATGAAGGTCCGGTAATAGTTGGCGAACCCCAGGAAACGCTGTAGGTCCTTGCGGTTCCGAGGTGCCGCCCATTCTCGAACCGCTGCCACCTTCCCAGGATCCATCTGCACCCCACCTGGTGAGAGTCGATGACCCAGGAAGTCCACTGACTGCTGATGGAACTCGCACTTGCTGAGCTTTGCATACAGACGATGCTCGCGCAAGCGCTGCAGCACGGTCCGGACATGGCCCTCGTGGCACGCCGGGTCACGGGAGTAAACCAGAATGTCATCCAAGTACACCACCACGTACTTGTCTAGCAAGTCCTGGAACACGTGGTTGATGTACCGTTGGAACACAGCAGGCGCGTTGCACAAACCAAAGGGCATAACCAGGTATTCGAACTGTCCGTACCGGGTCCCGAATGCTGTCTTCCACTCATCCCCGGCGCGGATCCGAATCAAATTGTAGGCTCCCCGGAGGTCTAGCTTGGTGAACACCTGCGCCCCTTGCACCCGCTCCAGTAACTCCGAAATAAGGGGCAAGGGGTACCGGTCCGGGATGGTAATTTTGTTCAGGGCCCGGTAATCATGGCAAAGGCGGAGCTCCCCACATTTCTTTTTAACAAAGAGCACTGGCGCAGCAGTGGGCGAGGTAGAAGGTCTAATGAACCCACGCTCCAGGTTCTTGCGCAAGAAGTCCTGCAAAGCCTCGCGCTCTGGCTCTGTTAACGAGTATAAGCGACTCACCGGTAGAGGCGCTCCAGGCTGGAGGTCTATGCCGCAGTCAAAGGACCGATGCGGCGGCAGCTGGTCTGCCCCCCGTTCCTCGAACACGTCGTGATAGTCCCGGTACTCAGCGGGGAGCGTTGCAGCAGCCTCCTCAGTGGGCGCAGCTGCTAGCATCTCAGTCTCAGCAGGAGAACTGGGGTCTGGGAAGTGTACAGTCCGTTTGACCCAGTCAATCTGCACATTGTGAGCCTCTAGCCAGTCCATCCCAAGCACCAGGGGGAACCGGGGCATGGAGGCAATATCCAGAGTTCGCATCTCACGGTGCTGCTGGAGGCACAGGACCAGGGGCTGGGTCTCTTGAGTGACGGCGCCCGAACGCAGTGGCCGTCCGTCGATTGCCTCCACCTGTACCGGTTCTGGCTTGTTCCGAAGTGGCACCCGATGCTGGGCAGCAAAAGCAGCGTCCATATAAGAGCGGGTTGCCCCTGAATCCACCAGAGCATGGGTAAGAATCCATGGCCCTCCTGGAGGGTATAGATGTACCGGAACCATAAGGTGTTGTAATTCAATTGGTGCGGCCCCATTCTGTGCTGTTTGGGACCCCAGGTAGCCAGGGCCATCCGCTACTGGGGTTGGCGGTTTCTCAGGACAGGACCGTGCATAGTGTCCGCTTCCGCCACAATAGAGACATAGATTCCCCTCCCGACGCCGCGACTTCTCTGCGGGGGAGAGGCGTGGCCGCACTGCCCCAAGCTGCATGGGTTCCTCCAATGACTCAGCTGGGCCTGTGGGGCTGCTGGTAGACACTGGGGCCGAGAACTGGAGGTGCCGGCGGCCCCGAGCCTGACGCCGGTCCTCTAGCCGATCGTCTATCTGTAGACTCCGCTGAATAAGGGTGTCTAGCGTGGTGGGGCGTTCCATTGTGGCCAGCTGGTCCAGTATCTCATCTGAAAGCCCCTCAAGATACTGGTCCCGAAGAGCAGAGTCGTTCCAGGTCAAGTCCTGTGCCAGCAGCCGGAATTCTGTGGTGTATGCGGCCACCGTGGACTTGCCCTGTCTCAACCGCCGAATTGCCCGGTTGGCTTGACTCCCCTTCTGAGGGTTGCCGAACGCGGCCTCCAACAGATTGCAAAACCCCCCGTAGTCTGCCAGCAAGGGGGAGTCTTGCCTGAGCAGCGGCAACGCCCACTTGGCCGCCTGGTCCTTTAACAAACTAATCAAAAAATGCACCTTGGTGCGGTCGTCAGGGAAGTTCCGGGCGCGCCCCTGAATATACAGCTTGGCCTGGGCAAGGAACATGGGAAAGCTGGCTGGAGCCCCATCAAATTTCTCAGGCAAGGCCACTGGGTACTTGCCAGAAGCCGGGGCGTCGGCCCCAGGAGCCGGTAGGGCGTCCAAACGCTGCTGTAGTGCCGTAACCACGTTACTGAGCTGCTGCACGGTGTGCCTCAAGGCCTGGTTCTCCTGGGCTATTGCCAACAATGTAGCCGCTTGGTCAGCCATGGCCTCTGACTCTTCCCGAACGCACCCCAACAAAGAGGGAGTGCGGGTGTGGCGGGAGCAAACTGTGCTGGTCCCAGGGGGGATAAGGTACTATTACCGTAGGCCAAGATCAACAGGGAGCCGGGCGGGGTAGCAGGAACGATGGTAGGGCAGAAGCAGGAAGCCAGGCGAGGAACAGGAACACTGGTAAGGCAGAAGCAGGAATCCAGGCGAGGAACAGGAACACCGGAGAGTCAGAAACAGGAAGCCGGGCGAGGAACAGGCACACTGGGAGTGCCGAACAAGGACTGGGTAAAGCAGATACTTCACAACGACGTTGCTCCCGCAACCTGGGACCGGGCTGCCTGACCTTTATCTTCTTCTAAGGCCGGGGGCGGTCCCGGCCCCCAGAAGCCCCGCCTCTCTTGGCCTTAAGGCGAGCACTCCTCCTGGGAGACACCAGTTCCCTTCGCCTCTCTGCCCTAAGCCTCTGCAGATCAGGAGAGGCCGAAGGGTTACTGGGCCCCGGGGGAGGCTCACCTGTAGCCACTGAGTCTTCCAGCACCTCTGGGGCCTGAATGATTTCACCTGGTGCCTGCTCTTGAGTTTCCTCAGCATCTAGGCCTTGCCCCAGTTCAGCCGGCCCTGGAGGCGGGAACTCCTGTGCCGGCTGGGATTCCTCCGGATCGCTCTCAGACTCGGAATCCCAGGCCATCACACGGATACTAGTGAGGGGAGGAGGCGCATTGTGCGCCCTGACACTCCCCACTGTGGCGGGCTCTGTACTGACTGTGACGTCGCATGGGGGCGGTGCGTGTGTTAGTCACGCACCGTCCCAACGTCACCTTCCCGCCCGCTGTCAGATCGCGGCTCCGCAGGTATATTTGTTTTAAATGTCGCAATGGTTTTGCGGCTCCCAGGTTTTTTTTTCTTTGGAAACAGGTCCAAGTGGCTCTTTTTGTCTTAAAGGTTGCAGACTCCTGGCATATACAATACCCCAGAGTGAGGTATGGCTGCACCATATGTTCCTATCTTTAGAATTGGGCAAAATAAGAGCACTCCTCTTGTTGAGGATACATTGCAATATTTTTGTATAGCTGAGGATACATTGCAATATTTTTGTATCCTCTACATAGCCTTAGAATATAGTTTTACACTGAGAATATACTATGGGCAGAATCCAGTTTAGTCCTCCAAGTGATGTTGCTCCAGCAGGAGGTGTCTGCCAACAGAGGAGGGGAAGTGAATTTTTTTCCAACTCTCCCTCTTTCTGCAACTCTCTAAAAATATGTTCTGGAAGGTTGTGGGGGATGGGGGACCTCTGGAACAGATCCTCAAAACTCCTTGTATTTGCACAAGGGCACCAACTGCACCAGCTCAACCCCATCTGAGCTTTCTCTGATATAGGTCTCATTAATTTACAAAGGAAGTTGCCTTCTATTGAGTCAGAAAATTGGTCAGTCTTGCTTAGCCATTCCATGATTCCAGGAAAGGTCAACCACCACCACCTCTGGCCATTCTTTTTGAGGTCCCTTAACTGGATGTGCTGAGAAATGAGCAAAGCAAATGCTCTATCATGGAGCTTAGGTCTCCTCCCTTTTCTGCAGTTGGATTTGTTTCCAGGTATGTGGGTTGAGAATTGGTGCCTCAGCCATACTTGTCTCAAATTCCAAATCCCCCCCTCCCCCACAACCAACCCAGGAAGCTTGGTGACCTTTGCTCTGCACCTTATCTAGTCATTCCATGCCAAATACTTCACATTCTTCATCAGTCCAAAGTGTTATTTATGTACAATATTTGATGAATTCCTCCAGATAATCTGCTTGGGGAGATGCAAGTAAACAAGAAAATGGGAACAAATCTTGCGATAATCACGGGGCTGTCAAACTGCCAATATGGGGAGGAAACTTAAATAGCTAATTTCCAGTGAATGGCAGATATTTTCCTCACAGCTCCACTTTTTGGTTGCATTACTGGAAATTTTTGATATGTCAATTTGCATCTCTTCAAGTAATTGGAGCATTCGTTCAAAAATTAGACATTTGGGCAATCAAGTTACAAAATAACACAGAATAGGGTAAAAAAACCAGACATTTAAAAAGATTTGCAGCAGTTCAAATTCTGTGTTTGTATAACTCAGGCGCATCTCAGCTGGGAAAAGAGCTATTTTCAATTCTTCTGACACACAGGTATGGATTGGAAGATTCCATTATCATTACTCTACTAATATCTCTGCCAAAACATTGAATGGTCCATTACATTCAGAACAGTCCTGAGGTAGAATACATTTGGTGCCAAAAAATAGATACATAGTTCCTTTTTAAAAATAATAAAAATCTGATCTATCGAGACAGCTTAACTTTAGAAGGTCCTACGTATAAAATATGCCTCCAAGAACAATGTATCAAAGTTATGAAAGGAATGTGAACTTTCTTAGAAATGAGACACCACACACACACACACACACACACACACACCACACACTGCTTTTGCGCTATTATATTTTCCAAGTTCTGTGAAATTTTATTGCCCTAGGAAAACATTGAGATTGTAGTGTTTATGCTACAAAATCTGACCCATTCCATTTCCAAAAGGCACCACTTATTTTGGTCTGCACCATCTGTCAGAATTTATTGTGCTCCTTCTGAACAAACTAAAGCTTCAGAAAATGCCCCAAAGAAAATGTCTGGTTTCCACCATTCTTTATTGGTTGTTCTCAAAAATGGCAATAACTGCTGGGAGACAGAGAGCCCACACACATGACCAGACTGCCCCACACTAAGCTCCCCTACATTGTTGCTGTTATTTATTTTACATGGGGTCATGCCCCTGCTCGCTCTGCTCACCAACCCACTGTCGTTCCTCCGAAATTAACCACTAGAGTTTCCCCTCCCAACTCCATACCTACGAAGCTCGCCTTTGCCCCATGCCCATGCTTCCTCTCTCCTTTTTCACGACCTCCCTTGCCCACAATCCACACCCATGGCAAATTCCTGCACCTTCCTCCTTCCAACTGCTAAGCACGCTTTTTTACTTTCTGCCCAGTTGTGAAGCCACCATCCCCTCCTCTTCATCATACCTTGCCATGCCCTTTCATCTTCAAACCTTTTCCCATTCCACCACCTCTCTCCTTTCTCACAACCCATTTTAGATTCCCATTTTCACCTTCGCTCTCTTTTCCCTTCACTCTTCTCATTTTTCCTCAGTTCTCCATTGCATGCAGATCACCCCCCAATTTCCATGTTGCGTTCTTTCTCCTGCTGTGCAGCCCCCTTTGCACACACACACACACACACACACACAGTTACCCCCAGGGGTGTCAATTCGTGGTTTTTTTAATATTCATTTTATAACACAAATAAACAACACAAACAGGAAAACAAACAATACAGACAGATTCTTGTCTTATCCTTTTTTTCCCCCTAAACATTGTTAGGTGGGCTTCCCCAAGTCCCCCCTATCTGATTTTCATTTTACCTCATCTTTAGCAGTTTACATGTATCATAATTTCTAACCTTTTCTTTTAATCACACTTACTTTAACCATAAAAATCTTCACATTTTATCACTATTTTACTATTTTAAAATACACTATCTTCTACTTCTAACCCTACAGCCTAAATCCACTTCCAAAGCTATTCTAAGATTTAAATATTAACATGTTTTTTCAAATATTCCTTACACTTCTTCCAATCTTCTTCCACCGCCTCTTCTCTCTGGTCTCGGATTCTCCCGGTCAGTTTGGCAAGTTCCATATAGTCCAACCAGGGGTGCCAACTTGAATTAAATATGGGGGGGGGGGGAGTAAGCCCTGCCCTGCTTAATCAATCACAAGACACGCTATTTGAATGCCCATCCCCCACAAGTATGTTATTGGCGGAGGGGGTTGAAGGGACCTTGGCCCCTAGGAGTTGGCTCCTATGATTACCATTTTCACCTTTTTTCAAATCTCCTTTGCTAACGGCCCACCCACCATTTCCATGCCACCGCCTCTCTCCTATTCTGCAGCCTGAATGGCACACATGCCCCATATGGATATTGTATCTTTAAGATGCATAAAATCTAAAGAGCAAGTCTCTCAGTTGGTTTGCTCAGTTAGAAAAGGTTAAGTTCAGCCGATAGATATTGTACATATATGGCTTGCTAATAACGCTTCACTTCTAAATTACTACAGTGAATCTGGAACTTCACACTGAAGAAAACAGTGTGCATTATAGTCAGTGAAAACAGATGCAGTGTGCTTTATGATTTTCCACTCTAAAAATCCAATGTTTTCCTTCTCTTAAAAAAACAACAACCCTCTGTTGAATGTTTTAGGATGTGCTCTACCTCTGCACTTCAATCCCCTGTATGGGAATAAGCCCAATTGAACTCAGTGGTCCCAAGGGATGGATTGGCTTAAGTAGACACAACAATCTTGCCCATCTCAGGCACTTCAGATGAATTTGATGGTCTATATATGTCAGAAGGCATTGAGAGGCCAAGAAATAACATGAAAAAGATTCACACTATCTCTGCCAATCTGTAGATCATTGATCAGGGCAACCAATATAGATTGTGCCCTGAATCTTGACTTATATGGGTCCTGCTGCTTTGTGGGACATCTTTGGGAGAAGAAAAGGCTAAGATGTAAACCCAACACAAATCCGGAGTGGAGTCCCTAAGACAATTGGATGGTGTCTTGTATGCCTCCTTCAGGAAACTCCTGGAGCCAGACGTATTGCTCTGCTTTCCTTTGGACCACATCAGCAAGGCCAAGAGTGGGGTCTTGTCATCTGGGCAGCGCAGGACCTCCATACACACTGCCCAGGCTTGTGCCCCAGAGAGATCACTTTGATGCTTCTATCGCAGCATAAATACCGCGCAGGAAGCAGCAGTTACGAGGGACCAGTCTCTGCGGCCACAGCAGGCACTGTGATTCTCTCCAGAGGCAGATGGATGCCAACAACATGGGCGCAGAAAAGGCATCTCCTCCAAGAATTTCTAGAGCAGTCCCAATACTAGCTGATCAATTACCTCGTGCAAAAAATAATCATAATTTTGATATTCTAAGCCTCTGGGACGATCTGAGAGGGCTTTTAAAATAATGATTATATCAGTGTTCCTTTATGACATTAGACCTTAGCACCTTCTCAAGAGATCTATTCACCATAGCTGTCAAGAGAGTATTTAACAGAGGCTCAGCAGTTTTCACTAGCCATGATGGGAGAGGGTCAAGTGAATTAATGGTGGGCTCCAAACCCTTCACAAATCTTAGCGGCTGCCTCAGGCAACAATAGCTGAAAGCCATCCATCAAAACTGGAAATGTTAATCACCATGCATGACACCTCCACCATGCAGAGCCAATGTGTCATTGTGTTAGACTATTTTAGCACCCTGGTGCGTCATGTAACTATTATTGCTAATTCCTGGGTGTTTGGAGCTGAACTCTTATATCCTCATCATTCCAAACATCAGGCTTTGCTTTCATTATACCCTGGAAGCTGTTTCAATTTGTTTGGAATATCACTTGACTTAGCTTTGTCTGATTTTCGTGAGGAGGCATAATACTCTCGCATTTTTCGCTGAAGGGTGTTCAACTTCCAATTGCTTGCAAGGGTTTATTTTCTTTTTCTTTTTATCCATTTGCAGGTAAAATAACTCATTTGTTCACTTAAACAGCACCACCTGGTGATTCTGTTTTAATTGGAGGTTAGAGACTAAAGCAAAAAAAAGGTACATTAACCTCCAAGAATAACTGTAGCTGTTTTTTCAAAAATAAAAAAAATGTAGTGCAATCTTTGAAGAGCTCTGCCTTTCCCCAAGTTAACTCCTTTATTATTGTTTAGTCCAGAACAGGAAAGTTTGTTTGAGAACATCCTTTATTGCTTTAGAAATAATAATGCCTCCAATGGATTGAACAAATGAGTTAGAATTGCTTTTAGTTAGCAATCATCATGACACTGTAATAAAAAAAAGCATTGAATTATTGGTAGATTCATTTCTGAAAATCTGTTTTTATTTATCTATTTAGGTAATTTATTTACTACTTCAAACTTCAGAGATGCCTTTATAACATCCTTTATTTTGTTCTATTTTTCTTTTAAAAAATCACAAGTCAATCAATACCAAAAACACAATTTAAAAATCCAGATTTTAGAGTAGCACACAGAACAATTAGATAAAGTGTCCTCTTAAACATCAATATAAACTAAAACAAAAGCAGATGGGGAACCATAAAAACTACTGGCAGATCCAATAGGCAGCAGAGTAAACCACTCACCAAATATACACACATGCACTTATAGTAGCACTCTCACTTCTGCTGCTGCCTGTCAGGGATTGGTTGAATGAGTAAGAGTGGTGGGAGGCACCAGCTGGGGAACCCCCAAGGGAAATCCCAGAGGAGGAAGGTTCAAAGCCTGGAGATTGGTGATGGGATACTAACGAGGTCAGAGGGAGAAGATTGGAAGGAGGTGCTAGGCATTGAAGGGATAACAGGCTATAGTGAGCAAGAAGAACCTGTGACAGGGAGCAGTTCAGACTCTGAGGCTGAAGCAGAGGAGGAGGACGTGTGTTAAGATTATTAAGCAGTTATTTATTGGATTGTGAACTGCAACACACAGTTCTAAACATCCTTTTACTAAGTGAACCACAGGCTGTCTGAATACGGCATTGTCTGTGTATTTATTTTATCCATAACCTGTCCCTTTCCTAGGATTCAAAATGGTTTTCGGTATATCTCACAATGAATTTTGAGATAAACAATCCATATCCTAAAACCACATTCCCAATTAATAGCTTAATCTTGACTTTAAAGAGCAAACAGACAAGCCCAAGTCAGTGTTTTATAGAGCATATACATATCTACTCAGAATTAAGTCCCATTGAGTTAAGGGGGACAGCCCTTGTGTAACCCCAGGCTCCACCTGCACTGTACATTTAAAGCAGTGTCATACCACTTTAAACAGCTGTAGGAACTGTAGTTCGTCCCCAAAGTGGTTTAGCAATCAGTCAATCAATCAATCAATCTAAGAATTGTAGCTCGGGGGCGGGGATAGAGGTCTCCCAGCACCTATCAGCACCCTTAACACTTCCCCAGAATTATTTGAGGGAAGCCATGACAGCTTAAAGTGATGATGTTGATGATGATGATGATTAAATAAATAAATAAATAAATAAATAAATAATTTTCCATTTATATCCCACCCTCCCCAGCCGAAGCCGGGCTCAGAGCGGCTAACAACAGTAAAATAATACAGCATTCTAAAATCAATTCATTATAAAATCATATGATACGACTTTAAAGATACAGTGTAGGTATGGCTCTATATGCCCTTACCTGTAGCTGGGGCTCCTTTAAGGAAAATGGGACTTACCAGTGGCGTGCGGTCATTGGACTAAGGAGACTAGGCTAGTCTCCTAAATGTCCCCCTGGTGCTTCCTTCGCAAAGCCTGGGAAGCTTCTGTGCGGCTTAGGGAAGGAGGTGTGATGCTTACACACACGATATCAGGACGTCACAACATCACATGCATGACATCAACCTTCACAAGCTAATGCCTCTGGCCCTAACTGTTTCACTATGAAAAAATTCACTGCACGCCACTGGGACTTACTTTATGAGAGAGAGAGAGAGAGATGCATTCAGGTTGGCAGATCACAAACCATATAACACAACACCTTGATTGTGCTTGGAGGACAGTAGGGAACCAGTGCAGAGGTTTTTCTGTTTCATGGCATTGTGCCACTTGAATCACAGTGCCTGCCATAATCCAAGGCTATCAAGAATAGCACTATAGCACTAATATAAAGCTGCAAAATAGTGTGGGTGGAGGAGGCCATTTTTTAAATAAATGACAGCCTGATTTTTCAGAATGCGTCGCAGAGCATTTAATGTTCAGAAGGCACAGCAGGCAGAAGGTTCCTTAATTTCCCTCTGCTGAAGCACTCAGTTGAAGCCAAGTCGAGATGGCCATTACCTGTAATAACCTTTCAAGGGCTAGAGTGCTGCAGGGTTTCTTTTAAAAACATAATAATAATTTAGAATTCAAAATGGAAAACTATCCCTCTTCAAAGATGCTAATTCAGCTGTAGCGTGCAGAGAAAACTGGGGAGAGCCTGTTGCTCACCTGCTCCCCCTTTCCAAAGAAAAACCCCTCTACCCCATGCACATGTTGGACAATTAGCACAATTAAGAGGGATTTTTTATTTAAAAAATTAGCCTAATTTGCTGCATGGGGACATGGGTGGGGGTGAGGGATATGCTGTGGATCCAAAAACATCCTGGGCCAAATTCTGCCTGGAGGTTCCCCATACCTACTCTTGGGGAAAGGGTGAGTTCTCTCATAAACTGGGTATGAAACTCTGCTGTTTTGAACCTGCAGCTGTGGGAATGTGTGGCTCTTTACTGGTCAAGAAATTAGGCATGGGACGCCTATTAGGCTTAGGCCACTTGATTGCCTATATTCTGAGCCTGTTCTCCAACCTGTAGTTACTCTCTTTCATGTTTGGATGTTACCTACAATCAGCCTCGACCAGTGGTTTTATTGACGGATACTAGTAATGATAGCAGCATGTATTCTTTTATCTCCAAAGAGTGTTTGATTTCTAGATATTCTTTTATTGCTTTATTCAGCCTTTATTCAGCCTTTTCAGCTTAAGAGGCCTATAAACATTTGTCATTGCACTCAAGGTAATAAGAATTTTCATTGTTCTCAAATAACGGATACCTCTGTATGTGAATGGGAGGGAAAGCTCAGATCACATATCTAAGGGAATGCACTGTCACAAACAAAGAAGCCATTCCAGGTAAGGCAGCAACGAATGCAAAAAATCAGCTTAATAAGGCATTTCTGCTAAATTTGTGCTAAGAAAGAATGGAAGAGCTCAACGGTTCATATGGGAAACTGGCAAGAGGCAAGACATTTGAAAACCCTTCCAACTTTATGAGTCTATGATTGATGGATGGTTGCCAGCATCATACCATGCTTACTGATACAGACGTAGAACTCATGTATACACACATCTAGGGATCCTGGCCCAATCAGGACTAGCAATAGCATAACTAAAGAATACCCAAAAACTATCAGCAACACCACTGCCAATACAGATGTTCACACAGCAATGTGTATACCCAACTGAGCATAAACAATCAAGAAATGTCTGGGTAAACAGAAAGCTCTGTATGCAAAACTACCACATTATCAGGGCTTTCCTGATCTCCACTGAGAGCTCAGGGGACGGGTGACACAGCAGAAATGTCCTTGCTCAGCCTGCAGACCTATGTTGTTTTGCTGTGGTCCATATGATGTGTTTTCGGCTTCAGCATGTTTGCTTCTCCTAGCAACATCTCAAGAGCAGACATCACCTCTGTCACTCGCACTTTTGCATCCTGTTCACTGGGTTACTGAAACATCACCCTGATAGGGGCTTCAAGAGTCTACAGTTTATCAGCTTCAGCAGGCATGGAGCCCCTCTGCTTGCTGATCATTTTAGGGACTTCGCATTACAGTCAGTCAACACTACTGCATTGCACAGGAGAAAATATTAAAGACCAGCCGTTTGCCTCTTTGATTGCAAAATACAAGGTGCACACGTTGGATATGACTGGTGGGGCTGATTAGCTATAGAAAATGAAAGGGTGGTTTCTTTTATTGGTTTGATAGACCATTGTTTGCTTGAATGGGCATTCACATGTGTAATGGCTGTTAGAGCACATGAGAAAATCAGCAGATAAGCATAAAGGGTTTAAATAAAGACACTCCTTCCCAGAGTACAGTGATGTTTGAGATGGGGGGGATCCTCCAGGTGCACATTTTTTCTTCTGTTACATAGCCAAATTAAGACTGAACTATTGGCAAGTAATGAATACTTTAAATACTATCATTCTCCTCCTTGCCAGAGAAGCAGTAAACAGAAATATGCACTATTCAGCCATTATAAAAGAATTGGGAGGAAATGTAGATTTGGATGTGTTGTGGGATATATAACAATGGCTATTGTTATAGAGCCAGTTGGGATAGTGGTTAGAGGATCTGGGAGACCAGGGTTCATTCAAATCACCACTTAGCCATGAAGCTCGCTAGATCATCTCGGGCCAGTCACAGTCTTGAAGCCTAAGCTACCTCACAGGGTTATAGTAATAAGATGGGGGAAAGAGAATGTCCAAACCCCTGGCCTACCTGGCAGCAAGTCAGTATGTCAAGTCTGAAGTTCAACAGTCAGGAAACATGGTCCGGGGTCAGTCCAAAGGTCAGAAAAATGCAGTCCAGTGTCAAACCTGAAGCACAGTCCTATAGAGGACCGGGAACATCCAAGCCGAGGCCCATCAGCATGGGCAGCTGAGCAGACCCAACACCTCAGCTCTGCTGCCCTATTATATTTTGCATGCTGAATGCAGCCTCTGGGCTTGATAAGACCTGTTCCAAGCCTACTCCAGCTGAGGAATCACGCCCCTCCTCCCAGAGCTAGCGAGCCCCACAATAAATCACAAGGAATATGTGAAGTTAACTCTTTATTAGAAGACACAAGGCCTGCTCAGGGAGCCTGGCCTAATGGGCACAGCAACTCTTATCAGTAGGTCTTGCCCCTATGAGGCAGTTGCGGAGGCTGAAGATCCTTGCCTTCCTACAGCTGCCTAAATTTCTTCCTCCCTCGGATCCTTCCCAAGCAATCTGAGACTAAGACAATGCGCCTATGTCTGCTCCTCCCTCTTCATACCTTTTCTGGACCTGGTAGACTAGGAGGGAAGGGAGCTGGTCACAGCAGGAGGGGGAGACACCCTGGCTTCTTCACCAGCCTGACTCACTCTGCCTCTTGGTCTCCCTCCTCTCCTGCTTCAGCTTCTGAGTCTGGACTTCAGCTTCTGAATCACAGACTCTCCCTGTTCACTAACCCTCTTACCTCTTCAGCTTCCAATACCTTTTCCTCCCAGGTTTCTCCCTCTTCTCCCTCCAACCACACTGTCACCCCACCTCAGTCCCTGGGCTCTGAGCCTTCTTCCCTTGGGGGTTCCCCAGCTGGTTCCTTCCACCATTCCTCTGCATCCAACCAGTCCATGACGTCTATCCTGAAGCGGGGCATAACATTTTCTAAATAAGTAAAGGATTTGTCCCACCTAGGATTTTGAAACATTGTGTATTCTATTAAATGTAGCCTTGGATTCCATAATTATTTCAGCCCTGAAGGATTAATGTGGTCTTCCTGTGCATGCACACAAAACCCATCTGGAAACCCACAAATAGCACAGATTGATTAATGGGTCTCATAAAAATGGCCTCTAAGGGAAACAGCAGTTCACTTAATATTTTGATAGAAAACTCCTACAATGTGTCCTTAAAAGAAGGTGAATTACAGGGTTGCTATGACTCAGGGAAAGTCAATGTGATCATCACACATTTGCTACAAGGCCATCAGTTTGGAATGTCAAGTTCCTTCCCATTTCATCAGGCTCATTGTGTGAATATCCAGAACTCTTCCAAACTCCACTTATCCTTCCTTCACGCACAGAACCACAAGATCCAGAAGCCCTTCTCCCACCCTCTTTTCCAAAATTCTTCTTCAGGCTCTTGAAATGTTTTTTTAAAATCATTTATATGGGTCTGAAATGCATCCACAGGCTTTTAAAATGCTGGTACTTGGGTACATATAAATGATCCCTGCATATTAGTAATCAACCACATTTCTTTTGAACGGCAGTAAATTTTCTCTCAACTTGCCATTTCTTTTCTCTGTTCAGAAGCCAATGTTACCAACTTCCCTTTTTTAATTAAGATTTTTATTACATTTTCATAACTTAACCAATTAATTTCAAACTTCAAATTTGTTATACATTTCTCTCATAATTTGACTCCCCACCTTCCTTTCCATGCTCTTTTTATACCCATCTCTTTTGTAGACTGCATAATTTCACACGTTTCACCTAATACACATTCCTCTGCTACACCATACATTTCATTTAACATATAATCCTCTATTTCCTATGTTACCATTTCTTCCAGTTGCTCAAATTCCAAATCCCGCAATTTCATTTGATTATGATTTCCCCCCTAAAATTCCCATCATTTTGGTTTTTATTTCACTACTCTGCACCCCCCACCCATCAGAAATCCATTGCATGTCCACTTGGGACATTCAGTATTGACTGGTATCCCACATCATGCAGGGAAGTGTTTTCATCTAGAGCTGAGCTTCTGAAAAACCCAAGGGGGGAAATTATTACTATTGTAACGGCATCTCCATTGGCATTCAGAAGTACAATGTTTTGAACCGTTTTTTTTTTTTAATTGTGCAATGATGTTATAACCGACTGTGGGACCTTTGGAATCCAATAAGAACTTCTTGTGCCAGAGATTCTGCAACTGTGATGTAGTGGAAGGACTGTAGCTTAATGGTAGAGCATCTGTTTTGCATGTATAAGGTCCTAGGTTCAGTTCCTGTCATCTCTAGTTTAGGGCTAGGAAAAGACTCTTGCTTGAAACCTTGAAGAACCACTACCATTCAATGTAGACCAGAGCTTTCCAACGTTTCCATGTTGGTGACACATTTTTCAGACATGTATCATTTCGTGATACAGTAATCTAGTTTTGCTAGCAAACTGGAGGTTAAACTAAACCCATTCCAGCCCCGGGAGGAGCGAAGGGAGTGTTCGCGCAAAACACCTAAACACTGCAGCCGACACACTAACGTGTTGGGACACACACTTTGGAAAGCTTTGGTATATAGACAATACTGAACTCGATGGACCTTTATTATGACTCAGTGTAAGGCAGCTTTCTATGTTCCTGTTCAACAGTCTGCTTTCAAAAGAGGCTCAATTATCCTTGAAGTTTTTGTTAAAAGGATGATTGAAGCAGAGCTTTCTGTGGCTTCTTAATGCCTGTCAGTCAATTATGATGATAAGCTTGGAAGCAGCTACTTCCTGCATCCCAATCAGCTGAAAATAACACTGCATTTAGAAAATCAGTGTTTAATGAAATGGTAATTATGTTGTTAATAAATCAAACCACGACTAAATTCAACTTGGAATAATTCGTGCCAATTTGCAATTGAATTTAGAATTTGTAGCAAACTAGTAGGCGCTGTTGGTAGCCGTTGAAATGAACTGCCTCTGTTTAGTTTTAAGAAAGGGGTCGTTGCAAAAGTAATTAAACTGTACATTTATTATGAAGACAACTCATTGGTGCATAAATAGCAAAGAAAGAAACACTGAACTTCCATTACATACACACACAAAGAACGGTTATGCTAGGAAAACGACATATTGTACAGCTGTTAGACTTTGCATGTTCGGCTTTATTGGTTTTGGGTTTTTTTTTAAAGAAATGTTTTATTGAAATGCAAAATCAAACATGGAACTAAATCATCACATAAAAGAGGTATGAAATGTAGGGTTGCCATATTTCAAAGAGGACACATTTGCCAACTTCTGCTTTTAACGGTGGATCTCTATGACGGCTCTCGCCTAGAAAAAGAGGACGTGCCCTGGAAAAAGAGGACATATGGCAACCCCAAACGAAAAAACAAAGCCGAGACAAAGTGGGAGCTGAAGACATTAGGAATGCATTCTAGACTTTTGATATAAGAGAAATTATAACAAGTTTATAACACAAAAACACGGTTGACATGGCCATCCCTCATTTTCTAGGGAACCATTGTTTGTGAAGCTCTGCACATATGCCTGCTTTATTGTACAGTGGTACCTCGGGTTACATACGGTTCAGGTTACAGACGCTTCAGGTTACAGACTCCGCTAACTCAGAAATAGTGCTTCAGGTTAAGAACTTTGCTTCAGGATGAGAACAGAAATCGTGCTCCGGCTGCGCGGCAGCAGCAGGAGGTCCATTAGCTAAAGTGGTGCTTCAGGTTAAGAACAGTTTCAGGTTAAGAACGGACCTCTGGAACGAATTAAGTACATAACCAGAGGTACCACTGTATTGTTGTTGTTGTTGTTTAGTCGTTTAGTCGTGTCCAACTCTACGTGACCCCATAGACCAGAGCACGCCAGGCACTCCTGACTTCCACTGCCTCCCGCAGTTTGGTCAAACTCATGCTGGTAGCTTCGAGAACACTGTCCAACCATCTCATCCTCTGTCGTCCCCTTCTCCTTGTGCCCTCCATCTTTCCCAGCATCAGTGTCTTCTCCAGGGAGTCTTCTCTTCTCATGAGGTGGCCAAAGTATTGGAGCCTCAGCTTCAGGATCTGTCCTTCCAGTGAGCACTCAGGGCTGATTTCCTTAAGAATGGATAGGTTTGATCTTCTTGCAGTCCATGGGACTCTCAAGAGTCTCCTCCAGCACCATAATTCAAAAGCATCAATTCTTTATTGTATTAGCCACAGCCATTTATATGTCAAGGGGCGGGGGTCATGTTCTGCTTTGCTGTTATTTCAATTAAGTGTATGCCAAGAATTGCCCATCAACAGATCTAACACAGGGCTAGTGAGTAAACATGAAAGAGCTATCCTGTTGTTTCAATACAGCATCACTGATGTGTTAATATTTCCAAGAGAAGAACAGAGCTGTTTGGGTTGATTATACCGCTTAAGTGGATACCACCAGATGGGGATATGACATGGTCCTCCATACCCCTTTTCTATTTACAGTATTTTTTCTGGCCCTTAATCAACCATGCTGAAAGCACTGTTCTCATTTTAATTGGCCCCTGTTGCATCAGTGCAGGTGAGACTTAAGTAAGTTAGGAAAGGAGACAAGACAAACTCAGAGAGAGAGAACCATTGAGAACTCTTCCACATGTTCCTTGAGAATGCACCTTTTTCACACATCCAGTTCACGAACTTTTTCTGCATATATTGATTGAAGATGTATTGTACTGTAACTGTATTGTAAAATTTGAATAAATGTTTTTTTAATGATGATGATGATGATGATGATGATGATGATGATGATGATGATAAATGAACTGAAGCCTCTGTTGGCCCACACCACAGCTGTTCATCAACTGATCTCACATTCCATTGCAACAGGACCATATGCCCTGCTAAATTGTTTATCGGATTGACAATGAAACCTTCCTCCCTTTGCCATCAACCCATAAATCCAATGACACTGAACAGCAACAAGGAAGTGATCTGGCTCAAGAACAAAAAACAAAAAAAAAAGGAAGAAAGCAGGAGGGACTCAGACCAGGTTAACAAAAAGGTACTTCCAACTGATGACCAAACTAGTATAAAAGCAGCAATTAAAATACAGAAGTATCCCAATCACAAAGAAAGAGTGATTCCGGGACTAATATTAACAGAAACGGGGGTTTATGGAAGAGAGACGCTGACCACCTCATCCACTGTCCTGGCTTATGTTCCCTAAGAAGAGATGATCAAGGAGGATGCTCACCTTTGAAATAAACCAGGCACCCTTGAGCAGCCCAGTCGATCAGAAGCCATGCCTGGGGACTTCATTCGCCCATTTTTACTGTTCAGGCCATAGGTGCCAAGTATAAAGGGCACTGGGGGCCTGGGCACCCTCTAAAAAAAAATAACATGATTAACGTGATGTCACAATGCCACATTATGTTGCAGGTGCCATTGGGCGCCCATAACCTGGGGCCCAAGTTGGTGCCCCTGTTTCAGGCATTCCAGTGACATCACCTTACAGCCCACAAATGGGAGAGCATTTAACGTTGTCTGTTGTTACACCTGTTGCTAAAATATGTTCAACTGTGATTTCATACTGGTTTTAAACTGTGCCACTTAGAGAACAATTATTATGAGAAATCCGTTAAACAGAGGACATAATTAAATAAGGCATGTAAAATTTTGTGCCACTCCTACCATGCACAGAAAATAGAGAGGGTATCTATGTACACCTAAGGAAGTTTCCCTCCCTCTGTTCAAGAAAACGTTGCTTTTGGTTTGTTCCTCCAATAGTTAGCTGGGAGGGGAGCTAACCTAAAGTAACCTGAAAATATCCTTTTTGTTCATCAACTGAAACTTGAAATAATTCACTTTAGCCAGCTAATTAAGCAATTAATTTAATAAAGTGGAACAGTTAATGAGCTAAAAACAGCAATCTTGAATCAGCCAGCACTATGAAACTATGAATTAAAGTGTCATTAGGTAACACACACACACACACACACACACACACACACACACACACACACACACGAGGCAGGAATTTTAAACAATGTGATTTTGGCCTGGTGGTGGTACCTGACATAAAGATGTTTCCTTCCATTTCCTGGCATGGGTGGAAGTGATGGGCACAAACAGGAGCTAATGAAGGATTGTGTTCAAAAAAGTCATTACTGCCTTGTACAGGCAAGGGAAATAACAGGCATCAGCTGAAAGCAACGTTTACAGGGATGCTTTGAAGACGGTTGGAATAGCATCCAGCTCTACAATTCTATGATTCTATGCTTTAGCTGAGCCTGTTTCTTACTCTAGCTTCTGCCAAATTCAACTCACTTTTGGTCCCACAGCTAGGGAGGGCATATCTGGCCCATTGGCAGAGGAAGAGGAGTGCGGGGGGAGCGCACCGCCCCCGGCAGCATGATCCTGGTAGGGTGCCATCGCAGCTGTCCCCCCGCCCACACTGGGCACCACGCCCCTGAGGGCAGAACACCACACCCCCAGGACACGCTCCACGCCCCTGCAGGCAGTGTGCCCCGCCCCAGGATGTATGCCAGGCCCGCCCCCACCTGCTCTCCGCCCCCCGGTGTCAGAATATGAAGCTCCGCCACTGATCTGGCCATTGCAGTTTCTCTCTGCTTCTCATTTTTCCAATCTTAAACGCAGTTCTCCACATTTCCATATCATGTTGCAAATTTAAACAACAGCAAAAATCCTCATGAAATTTCTTCAACATTTTAGTGCACATTTCTCCTAATATACACATTCAGTCTCGCTGTCTTAATTTTTCTGGGACAAGATCTGTTCCTCTTAAACTGAGGAATAACATTCGCATTTCAGTCAGAGAAGAATTTTGCTTTAAGTTTATTCATGTAAGCCAGTTAGAAAGATGTTCTGGTTTCACTGATCTTCCAAATCTCTGCTCGTATCTTGGTGTGTCCTAGTAGAAAAATATATAGAAAGCCACGTTTTCATTTTCACAGAACTGTTCTTCCTTCCGTGACAGTATTTAAATTTAATAATGCAGCAAAACAGAGCCCATAACTCAGGGCTTAAATAATAGCTTGAAAATGGCTTCCCTTAACACTACAGGCAGAGTGAAATATGTGGAGGTATAATCAAATCGTGCTCACTGATCCTACTGGTGTAATAGCTAGGACAGCAAAAGGATAGCGCTCCAATCTTTTTATATTGTTCTTGCTATTTTTACTTTAAACACACACACATTTTAAACTGTGTCAGTCACAGAACAAACTTCATTTATCTAGATGCCCCTAAAAAGAAAGACAGGGGGATCTTTAAACTGCTGGGTGATTAATGTAGTGCAAGTGGTGTCTATTCCCCCCCCCCTTTCTGTTTCAGACTGCTTTTGCTGTTTTGTTTTGAAGCATGTAGTATTTATTGATTTAGCAGTATTAACCTGATCCTATGTACGTATACTTAAGTGTTCTATATGGGACGTCCCCCTAAGTGTGGACAGGTTTGTCAACTTTGCTAATGCAATCCTGATTCACAATCATTGGGTTGTGTTCAACTAAGCCATGCTCAGAGTAGACCCGTTGAAATTGATGGAGATCACAAACTTAAGTCTACTGATTTTTATCGGGTCTGTTCTGATTATGACTTGTTGGATATAGCCTATTATTTTAGAAGAGAATGCTGTCATTGTGGATGCTATTTCAGAGCCAGCTGATGAGGATCATAATGTTTTATTGCTACATTAGCATAAAAGACACAAAATGATAAACATGCAAAACAGGGAAATTCTTCCTGAAAAGGCGAGGCATCACCAGTGAGGACATAAAACTTTTCCAGCCAAGGTTTCAAATGACCAGCCTAACCCGGCTACTTGTTATACCTGTTAGGAAGCAGACTTTTCACAGGTAGCCCTGGTGAATGGAGGAACTGCAGGTGAAAATGGGTTCTATGATATGTAGCACCACATGACAACTAGCCAATCATATGGTATGCTTGTGAAACATGGACCACTTATAAACACCATCTCCAACTCCTTGGAAAATTTCATCAACGGTGTCTCCGAAAAATTCTACATATCACTAGGGAAGACAGGTGAACTAATGCCCGTGTACTGGAAGAAGCAAAGATCACCAATGTTGAAGCAATGATTCTTCAACATCAACTTCGTTGGACTGGTCATGTTGTTTGGGTGCCTGATTATCGTCTTCCAAAGCAACTACTCTATTCCAAACTTAAAAATGGAAAGGCAAATCTTTAAAAATGTAGTATAAACACCCACAATTGGGAAACACTGGCCTGCGAGCGCTCCAATTGGAGAACAGCCTTTACCAAAGGTGTCATGAGCTTTGAAGACACTCAAACTCAGGACGCAAGGGAGAAACATGCTAAGAGGAGGGCATGCTTGACAAATCCACACCGTGATCAACTCCCACCCAGAAACCAATTTCCCCACGTAGAAGGATGTGTGGATCCAGAATTGGCCTCCACAGTCACTTACGGACTCATTGTTAAAACCATGTTTATGGAAGACGATCTTACTCAGCTACGAGTGATCGCCAAAGAAGAAGAAGAAAAAGACATCCATGTTAGAGAGAGAGAGAGAGAGAGAGAGAGAGATGCATGTTTCTTATCTGCATTCATGAGTGTGTGCACATGTCTGACTTCTCTGCTTCTTGTGTTTCTCTGCCATGCTTGTATGAAAGGCTACGTAACAGTTCTGGGTTAGGTGAGGAATACACCCATAAAATAATTAGATATTCCCATATAAGATTTAACTCTGTGGCCTGGTTCATTTTCCAGGATATTACCCTACAGGATATCAACTCAGGAAGTATGCAGAGTTCTCACTGCGGAAAGTTGGGGGGCACTTGCTGTTGTCCAGGAGGATTCTTCCTATGTTCTCTATAGCTAGTGGTATTATTATTATTATTATTATTATTATTATTATTATTATTATTACCCCATCAATCTGGCTGGGTTTCCCCAGCCACTCTGGGTGGCTTACAGCACTATTATTTTTGAATAGTGCTCATCCTGAAAGGACAAATCCTATCCCAACCTACTAAAACACTTGATGTTTTTATTAAACATCAAGCGTTTTAGTAGGTTGGGATAGGATTTGTCCTTTTCAGAATGAGCACTATTCAAAAATAATGTTTTATTCTTTCCGGTGTTTGTTTTAAACTTTTGTATTTAAACCTTTTTACTGCAAATTGTAAGTCACCTTTAGACATTTTACATCGCCGGCGACAGATAAATTTAATAAACAATAACTACGTTTACAGGTATGGACTCTGTTGAACAAGGCACAGTTTGGCATGCAGTCCAAATAGCATGTTGTTTCTGTTGTTGTGACAGAGCAGTTGGTGTGACAGTCACCGCGCCTCGTTCTTATTAGCTAGTACATTGATCTTGATGGTACATCCATTAACATTAACTGGGCAGGGAACAGCCCTGCGAAATGTTAACAGGATGACATTTCAGCTCTTGCTCAGCTCCTCAAGGCCTCAAGAAACTAAGTGAATCTTAATGCAGAGCAAATAAAATGATAGTTTTAAATCTCATGAGTGGGTGTGCATGTGGTGATATGAATGATTCCTGTTCGCTGCAGTGATCTGTCTTATCTGTCTCTAGAGGGGAAATGGGGGAAATTACAGCACGTATTGTGTTTCTAAACTGAGGTATGATTTATCTCCACTATATATTTATCAGGGAGACCCTGTGGTTTGGGTTGGGGTTTATTTTTTTTCCTTTTCCCAGGCAGTCATGTATCATTAACTAAAGGATTCACCTCATAGTTTTGAATGAACGGCCACTAATGTTTCCTTGTGAAGTCCTTCCCGTCTATCTGCTTAATAAATCATCCAGACACGTTCTCCATCATGGGCAGCACTCAGAACTGTGGGCAGAGCCAAAGAGCCTTAGTCTCTTGGCATACACAAGTTGAGAATTCAGGGCCTTTTTTCAGCCGGAACTTGCCGGAACTGAGTTCTGGCACATCTCAGGTAGATACCGTTGCCATTATAAGAGAACAAGGGAGTTCATGGTGAGTTCTGGCACCTCTTTTTCTAGAGAAATAGCACTGGTTGAGGCAATAAAGTTATACTATATTTAAGGACCATGGGCTGGCAGAGCACATGCCCCAGTCCAAATCCTTGCATCTCCAGGAAGGACTCCATTTTGAAAACCCAGAGAGCCACTGTGAGGCAGTGTAGATAGCACTGAGACGGATACGAAATAGTGGAATTATGATATTCACATCCTGGGTGAGATAGGCATTCAAGGCTGGGTTTCTCTATGGGGACACACTGGGCTGTGTCGCCCAGTACCCAACGTACTCCTAAGCTACAGTCTCACCCATCTAATTTGTACCATACTAATTTGTATCTAATTTGTAATTTGAGCCAGTGTGGTGTAGTGGTTAAGAGTGGTGGACTCGTAATCTGGTGAACTGGGTTCGCGTCTCCGTTCCTCCACATGTAGCTGCTGGGTGACCTTGGGCTAGTCACACTTCTTTGAAGTCTCTCAGCCCCACTCACCTCACAGAGTATAAACTCACTCCTGAGCAGAATGAAACAGGGATGCATTAATAACACAGCCATTCTGATAAAGCACATTGTTGAAATTATTTATAAGGCTTTGCTTCTGTTTCCCAAGCTACTGATAGCTGAGCAACATTTATTTCCCGTGTTAAGATAGGAGGCTTGCTTCATTCTCACACTGGGGAAGATTTATTTTTAATGGGTGTAAAGATAAAAACTACCTGCATTCCATGGAACTCGTGGGTCTGTGTTGAGGCACTATGCTGGGTGTGGCTCCTGTGTAGCAGAAGACAAGTCCAGTGAACAATGAATCACAGAACCGATAAAGGGTAATCTGCTGTTTGTGTGTCATGCTGATGATGGGTGGGACCAGAGTGTGACCATCTCCACTTCATTCTTTCATCTACCCCATGGGTAGGCAAACTAAGGCCTGGGGGCTGGATCCGGCCCAATCACCTTCTAAATCCGGCACACGGACGGTCCAGGAATCAGTGTGTTTTTACATGAGTAGAATGTGTCCTTTTATTTAAAATGCATCTCTGGGTTATTTGTGGGGAATAGGAATTTATTCATCCCCCCCCCCAAAAAAAATATAGTCCGGCCCACCACAAGGTCTGAGGGACAGTGGACCGGCCCCCTGCTGAAAAAGTTTGCTGATCCCTGACTACCCCATCACCTATCTATTATCTATCTATCATCTATCTATCTATCTATCTATCTATCTATCTATCTATCTATCTATCATCTATCTATCTATCATCTATCTATCTATCTATCTATCTATCTATCTATCTATCATCATCTATCTATCACCTATCTATCTATCATCTATCTATCTATCTATCTATCTATATCTATCTATCATCTATCTATCTATATCTATCTATCTATCATCTATCTCTATCATCTATCTATCTATCTATCTATCTATCTATCTATCTATCATCTATCTATCTATCATCTATCTATCTATCTATCTATCTATCTATCATCTATCTATCTGTCTATCTATCATCTATCTATCTATCATCTATCTATCATCTATCTATCTATCTATCTAATCTATCTATCATCTATCTATCTATCTATCATCTATCTATCATCTATCTATCTATCTATCTATCTATCTATCTATCTATCTATATCTATCATCTATCTATCTATCATCTATCTATCATCTATCTATCTATCTATCTATCTATCTATCTATCTATCTAGCTAGCTATCATCTATCTATATCTATCTATCTATCTATCTATCTATCTATCTATCTATCTATCTATCTATCATCTATCATCTATCTATCTATCTATCTATCATCTATCTATCTATCTATCTATCATCTATCTATCTATCTATCTATCTATCTATCATCTATCTATCTATCTATCTATCTATCATCTATCATCTATCATCTATCTATCTATCATCATCCCCCCTCTCCCTCTCCCTCTCTCATGCTGAACAAATTATAAGATTTCTTTCTCTTCTATCATTCTCGGTGGCTTTCCCTTTGCTTCTCTCCCCCTCCCCCAAATTAGCTTAGCTTGATCTCTAAGTCATGGCTTCCACTCTCCATGGTGCTCTTCAATCTTTTCTAACTTTTCAGTCTTGTTCCTCTTTTCATATGGGATCAACAGCTTACTGTCCTGTCTCTCCAGAAGCATAAATACAGTCCTCTCAAAACCGTTAGCAATTTTTTTATATATTAAAAAAGCAATTAATAAATATGTGTGGGCACCCCAGTTGACTTCGGGGCCACTGTGCACAAAACATTTCCATCTTGCATTAGCATCTTGGTGAATCCGGAGTGACAGTGGGCACGCTGTTAAAAATAATTATTATAATTAATGTTTTGTTTGATAGGAAAATTTGTGTGCACTTTTCACACGGTGCAACCCTGCACTTAGCTGCTGTAAAGTTAATATGCCTGAATTGCTTACTCTTCCAACATGGACGAAGTAAGGGGGCAATTGCTCTGTGACTCTTGCCTGGAGGGGAGGAAGAACGAAGAACAAAACTGAAGCTGCGCCATTGAACTTGAAGAAGAGGATTAAAATGAAAGCTGGCATTACAGGCTTTCGCTAAGACTGCGAAGAAACATGAAGCAAGTGCAGCTATCTTTTGTGTATGGTACAATTAGCTTAAGACATCACCTGATAACAATAGGATGGTTTGGGAGGAAATTAGATGCTAAGAGAAAAAACACACCATCATTACTCTTCAGAGGAAGTAGGAGCATTATCCCCCCCCAAAAAAGGGGCGGGCTTATCCAGTTCAGTGCTGTCTATATTGGCCAGCAACAGCAACCTGACACCTTTTGAATGAAAAGCATATGCATCCCTAAGGTATGCCCATCCTCAATGGATAGAATGAATTCTATTCATTCATCTTACTAAAGTAGATGTCTGCTAGGATGGTGTAGGATTGTTAGTATAAGGAGGAATGCCCCATTGGGTGTTGGGGGCAGTGCATTAGGCCTTAGCCCTAGCTCAGAGAGTCAGATACTGCACCACACGTCACTTACTCCAGCTTAACCTTCAACCCTGGCTTGCACCGCTGCAGGACCTTTGCTTGCTATTCCCTAGAGGGGCTCCAGCAGTCGGGCTGGAAGGTGGCAAATTGGATAGCAGGTGTGTTCTCCAACCACTGATCCTCAGTCCAAGCCTAGCCATTCCCAAGTATTTGCTGTAAGCAATACATTTGTGGCTTCTCTCCCCCCGCAAACCTAGTCTCCCAGTTGTCCTACTCCCAAGGGAAAAGCTCCTTTCTTCTTCTTCTTCTTCTTCTTCTTCTTCTTCTTCTTCTTCTTCTTCTTCTTCTTCAGAATTGGTAGGGCCTCCTATTGCTGACTCCAAGGAAAGGGAAGGTGTCATCTCCATAGTTGGCAGGTGTGCTTCATGTAACCATTTTGTATGTGCTACCCATGTAGTTGTGATGCACATGGGCTGCTCAGGTAGCATGCACCCCTGTTGCAATGTGTGGGAGATTTGCAGTTGTTACCAGTAACAGACTCATGACATTTGCACTGCTATATTTGTGCAACGTTACAATGTATGTATGCCACTGGCTCAATATGTTTCTATATTTTGAAGAAATGGTGGGATCAGTTAGACACCGCATGCTATTTGTGTAACTTTTTGTGTCATGGGGTATTGTCGATCCTGATGACTTAAATGTACATAGGAACCAGATTCCGTTCTGATAACTGTTGGAGATGCAATGAGGCTGAGGGTATGTTCTTTCATATGTGGTGGACCTGTATACGGTAAAAGAGTATTGGGAAATAATTTATAATGAATTGAAAAAAAATGTTTAAAAGTACTTTCCCAAAAAACCCAGAGTCCTTTTCGTTGGGGATAATTCAGATGGAAATTCGCAGGTGTCAAAAAAGGTTATTTATGTATGCCACTACTGCAGCCCATGTTTTGTTAGCCCACAAATGGAAAACGAGCGAGGTCCCGACTAAAGAAGAATGGCAACTTAAACTGATGGAATATGTTCAGCTTGCAGACCTAACATATAGAATAAGAGAACAAGAAGAACATGTAAACAAGTGTAAACAAGTTTTGATGGGTGTATTAATGGAATACTGAAATGTTTAATTTATGTAAAATATGCAGGGATTTATGATATGCAAATTGAACCATGGAAAGAGAAGAAGGGAAGTCATTGTCAGTTTAAGGTTGTTTAATGAATATTTTAAATTGTAAAATAGAAAACTTAATAAAAATTATACATAAAAAGTACATAGGAACCTGCCTTATACTGAGGCAAACCGTTGCTTTGTCTAGCTCAGTCTTCTGAACTGATTGCCAGAGGCTCTTCATGGTTCCCAATAAGGGTCTCTCCCAGTCCTACTTGCAGAAGCTGAGGAATGAATCTGGGGCAGATCCTGTACCACGGAGCAATCCACTTAAGCTATGAGCCTTCCAAAACTATATCCTTTTTCAAGAAAGAGAAAAGTCTCAATAAAGGCAGGATTATTATTATTTAACTTGCAAGTGTTCTCATGTTTAATAACTTCCACCATATGTGTTTTCTTCTGTAGGGAATATTATATCAGATTGGTACAGTCAATTTTTCTGTCACCAGAATATTTGAAAGCAAGTTGTTCAAGATCGCATGGAACCATCCCAGTTTCCAACTCATGCACATTTCGATACTGACTTGCCAAAATCTGTGCGTTCCTTCTGTTGGGGCCCCATGCCAGTTCAACTCTACTATGTAAATAGCATGCTTATTTATCTGAACTTTCAGCTTCTCTGGAGCGACTGATGCTCTTTCAAAATATTTAAACTCTAATCACACTGAAATCTGCCAACATTTTTATATAATCAGGCTGGGTGGGAGATGTAGGGACAGACCTCTCTAATAGGGTTTGAAACATTTTCATAAGGCCTTCTCCCTGGCAGAAACTACACATTGTGCCAATTTCCCATTGAGGAGTCTGAGACTGGAAGTCCCAGTCTTATCCCTGGAAGGCAAACGTATTAAACTGGAGCCTGTAAAATATTTGCCTTGCCTTGTTCTCCTCTGATCTGCCCCAAATGTAAGTTTATGGATACTTGGAACATGGGGGAGAAGGAGGGTCCTCCTTGACTTCCTAATCACCATTTCATTTCCCCCAGTATAAAACTCCATGTGCATTATCCCCTTTCACACAATTAAATATTGACCAGTTTTGAACTTCAGGCTTGCAAGGGAGGAAACTGCCATCTTGGGACCACCAAAAGATGTCAAGGGACAGCCATAGCTCAGACACTTTATATCTAAAGTGTCCATCCCTAGCATTTCTAGGTAGGGTTTAGGAATGTCCTCTGGTCTGAAATCCTGGAAAGCCACTCTCAGCCAATACTGAGCTAGGGGGACAAATGCTCTGCTGACTTGGTATAAGGCAATTTCCTGTACTCCTAGATCAGAGACAGCCCATGTGGTACCCAGATATTGTTGGACTCCCACCATCCTTGACCACTGGCCATTCTGGCTGGGGCTGATGGTCCTTGGAGTCCAATAGTACAGTGGTACCTCGGACTAAGTACTCAATTCCTTCCGGAGGTCCGTTCTTAACCTGAAACTGTTCTTAGCCTGAAGCACCACTTTAGCTAATGGGGCCTCCTGCTGCCACCACACCGCTGGAGCACGATTTCTGTTCTCGTCCTGAAGCAAGGTTATTAACCTGAGGTACTATTTCTGGGTTAGCAGAGTCTGTAACCTGAAGCGTGTGTAACCTGAAGCGTATGTAACCCGAGGTACCACTGTACCTGGAAAGCTAAAGTTCCCTGTCCGTAGAATATATGCTTCCTCAAGGCCCTTCTTGCTGAAAACAACCAAGTACTAGGGTTGCAGATGTGAAGGGTGTTCATGCCTTTTTTAGTGGTTGTATTATTATTTATTTTTCATGACATTCATATCCCATCACCTGCTAAACAGCAGCCTATTAAGGGAGAAGGGAGAGTGATTGCACCTGCAGCTGATCAGCCTTCAAGGACTCAAAGGAGAAAGCACTGATGAGAACAAGCTGGCTGCAGCCTTCTTAGGCAGAGCGTCCAGCAGCAGTCAGATGCTGGAAACAACGCTTGTAGTTCCCGGCCCTACCTGACTGCATCCTGCTCACTTGACCCTTGACGCCATGATCATTGGGTTCCCTAAGCCTTGGACCATCTGACAAATGCAGGTGGCTGTTTGCCCAGCCCTAGGACTGGATCTGACTTCAGATGCTGACTCTGCCTCCAGACAAGTACAGCTCAGAAACTCTTCTGCTTGGCTAGTCCCCATGCCACTGAGCTCTGCATGTTGTTGCTCAGCAACAAGACTACAACACCATATTTCCTCCAAGGATCTCAAGGTGTCATATGTGGTTCTCCCCTATTTCATCTTTACAGCAACCCTGTGATGTAGGTTAGGCTGAGAGATCCCAGGGCGGTTCACAATGGGTAGCTCACCCATTGTGAACCGCCCTGGGATCTTCGGATGAAATGCTGTATACAAATTCAATGAATGAATGAATGACATTTCCCAGCGAGGTTCATGGCAAAATGAAGAATTCAGCCTAAGTCTTCCTAGTCCATTCACACAACGTTGGGAGTTGGCATCATCATGTTCCTGGGGTTATATATATATTGGTGCAAAAGCTAGTCAGCCTGCTACTGTATCTGTATGATAAAACTCCCAAAAAACCAACCCTCTCCCTAGCCTAGGTTGAGAATTGCCTTGGTTCTGTTACAGTAGTCCTGTTAATCTCAACTTTTATTGTGAAAAAGAGAGGAAATGGGATCCCCGGAAACTACTTAATCCTTTGCAATTAAACCAGTTGGTGAATAGGCAGAAAGTGACAAAAAATAGCTTTCAAAGGGAACAGAGCAGGCTAAGTAATTGATTGTTTTAAGTTGTATTTCTTGCAGCCTAATATTGGATTTTCTTTCTGTCTTTAGAGAGGGCAAGAGTACACAAGTAAAGGAATGAGGTCATTCCACTCAATTCCAAGCTGTCTTTGTTCTTATTTAACTGGGATGACTGGTGTCAGGTGCCTTTTTGCCCTGGGTGCCATTTCAATTTAAAATGGAGAAGTTTTAAGACATGGTTCTTAGAGGGGTGGGGGTGTCTTTCCTTTAGAACAAGCATAGAAACACCACTGTGCCAGGAGATGTGTGACTACTTGGCGGTCGATGTCTGATTCCAGCTATCTAGTTGGAAGCTGAAGTTGCAGAACTTTGTCGCTTGTATCTTCTGGGCTCAAGAAGAGGTGAGCTACACAACCAGGAGATCTGGGGAATGGATTTTACAATAATGTGAACCCAATAACACCCACCAATACTAACATTCCAGTAATAATCTGCACTATCAAAGATATACAAGCTGGTATAGCGCACAGGACTAGCCAGGAAACAAAACAACAAAACCAGGAAGAAAGACTCACCTTTTGCTGTGGTTAGGTCTTGTAATTATAGGTATTGTAAAGGGACGCGGGTGGCGCTGTGGGTTAAAGCCTCAGCGCCTAGGACTTGCCGATCGAAAGGTCGGTGGTTCGAATCCCCGCGGCGGGGTGCGCTCCCGTTGCTCGGTCCCAGCGCCTGCCAACCTAGCAGTTCGAAAGCACCCCTGGGTGCAAGTAGATAAATAGGGACCGCTTACTAGCGGGAAGGTAAACGGCATCTGTGCTGCGCTGGCTCGCCAGATGCAGCTTGTCACGCTGGCCACGTGACCCGGAAGTGTCTGCGGACAGCGCTGGCCCCCGGCCTATAGAGTGAGATGGGCGCACAACCCTAGAGTCTGGCAAGACTGGCCCGTACGGGCAGGGGTACCTTTACCTTTTAATAATAATGCTGCCAGAGTAAACATGGAGTCAGAATTGCCGTCTTGGTCTGCTGCAGGTTCTGATGGATATGCCAAGATTTTTATGAGGCCTGTTCTTGCTAGTGAGTAGGTGTTTTAGGTTAAGAGGCTGTCTTTAACAAGCAGAAGCCTACAACCCAAGGGCCTTTCAATTAGAAGTACGTTCAGATGTGTAGTCCCATTCTGGCAGTAGCATACGCTCCAAGTGTCCCTATTTTCCAGGGACAGTCCCGGAATTGTGAAAGCCATCCTGGCTACTGATTTGATCCTGGAATGTCCTTATTTTCTCCTTTAGTGCTACCGCTGCTGAGCTTGCAGAGGAGGATGAGCTGCTATTTGTCCTGAGCGATGGCGGCAGCAGCAGTGGTGTCTGTGAGGGAGCATACCATGGCCTCTCCATGGCTGCCACTGCTGGCTTCCTCCCTTGTAACCAAACAAACCCCTGTGTTGCAAAGAGAACGGCAGTAATGTCTAGGCAACACGACCATGTACATATGCAATAGACAATCTTGTATAGAATTCCTTAAACCATAACAAGTCCAAAATGAAATCTTTAGTCTCAAAGTCTCTGAAAATCTTTAAATGAAGCGAGGTACCAGACTTTGTACGATGAAAGACAAGCTGTGAATCTTCGTGTATTCAGCAAATATTATGTCCAACACTAAACAGTGATTCCAGACTACTGTTTCGTAGATCAGTGGATCAGTGACTATATTATTACATGAGCACTGTTCCACAGCATTTGATATTTTCATTTACATACATTCATTCAAAATAAGATGGGTTTATGAAGCAATTCTATATCTTCCCACCATGCTGACAAAGAATTCTACGAAACAGTAGTCAATATCCGGATTTTCAGAGACTTTGAGACTAAAGATTTCATTTTGGACTTGTTATGGTTTGAAGGAATTCTATAAAAGTTTGTCTATTGCGCATGTACATGGTCATCGTGTTGCCTAGACATTGCTGGCTTCCTCCCTTAGGCAGCCCAAAGTGGCTGCGGGAGAAGAGGAGAGAAGGCTGATGATCAGCCTAGTGTGACACAAGGAGTCTTGATTATATACACAATCGTACCTTGGATCCCGAATGCCTTGCGACTCAAAATGTTATTAATGCATCCCTGTTTCATTCTGCTCAGGAGTGAGTTTATACCTGTCCCATGAAAGGTTATTCACTCTGGCATTTATCTAAGCATCTACCAACATTGCTAACAACTCAAGAATGAATGATCTGCAGAGCTGAAATATCATGTCTCACATATCAGGGAAAACAAAACTATTTGCCATGGGTAAAAATTGTGCAATTGGTTCACAAATACAATGTCTGTAAGGTTAATGCTTCCTGCTGCAGTTTTCCCTGGCAAATATTATGTTCAAGAAGTTCAGGCAGCTGCCTACCAGCAGAGCATTGAAAGTACATAATAAAAGGGGTTTAGCATCCAGCGGGTGGCGCTGTGGGTAAAAGCCTCAGCGCCTAGGACTTGCCGATCGAAAGGTCGGCGGTTCGAATCCCCGCGGCAGGGTGCGCTCCCGTCGCTCGGTCCCAGCGCCTGCCAACCTAGCAGTTTGAAAGCACCCCCGGGTGCAAGTAGATAAATAGGGACCGCTTACTAGCGGGAAGGTAAACGGCGTTCCGTGTGCTGCGCTGTCTCGCCAGATGCAGCTTGTCACACTGGCCACGTGACCCAGAAGTGTCTGCAGACAGCGCTGGCTCCCGGCCTCTAGAGTGAGATGAGCGCACAACCCTAGAGTCTGGCAAGACTGGCCCGTACGGGCATGGGTACCTTTACCTTTACCTTTTTTAGCATCCGTCTGTACAGCCAGTCAAATAGGACTCTCCCAAGTGCACTTGAAAAATCCTTCAAAATTCTTTCCACACTGTTGACAACTTTTGTCTTCTAGTCTAGCAAGATTTACAGTAATAGATCTTACCAGAAGGACCTCTTGGGAGCTTCTCAACACATTCACCCCATGACGTTTGGTACCCACCATGAACATTTGTTTAGCCATTTATCTCATGATAACCACTTCAAAAAATCTTTTGCAGTCTGGCATGTTTGCTTCCACCAGGCAATAGCCTTTCGCAAACTTTGGGTCATTGGCAGATCACATTTTAAATCACTATTTCCCCAGTGATCAGAAAATCAGGAGAACTGTCAAAATGGACAGTCATTCCACTTTGAGGTTCTGGAGAAGGGTCAGCAAGCATTTTCAGCAGGGGGCCGGTCCACTGTCCCTCAGACCTTGTGGGGGGCCGGACTATATTTGGGGGGGGGTGTGAACAAATTCCTATGCCCCACAAATAACCCAGAGATGCATTTTAAATAAAAGCACACATTCTACTCATGTAAAAACACCAGGCAGGCCCCACAAATAACCCAGAGATACATTTTAAATAAAAGGAAACATTCTACTCATGTAAAAACACGCTGATTCCCGGACTGTTCGTGGGCCGGATTTAGAAGGTGATTGGGCCAGATCCGCCACCCAGGCCTTAGTTTGTCTACCCATGTTCTGGAGAATTGCCGAGCAGAGCATTTTAAGAAATCATGTAAGAAATTGTTTGAAAGAAGGCACATTCTCAATGAGAAACCACCATAGCCACAGTGACGATACTGAAATGATTTTAATATTGTGTTTCGCCTTACCAGGCTGGCTTGCAGTCAGCTATGCCCAATGGGGGGAAATGCTATCTAGCCCAATAGTTGTGTATGTAGGAGAAGGATACAAAGGCATAGTTGGTCCATAAGAGAGAGTTGCCACTCTCAGATAGATCCATTTGGGTGGATGCATAGAATTCAAGATGGCAAGTTCGGTTGCACAGAAACCAGATCTACAACACAATTTAGCTGACTTACATTTAAACCGATTTACAGTGCAATGGATGTCAATAGTATTACTCATTATTTTCATATCCTGGCATTTAAAAAACCCCCAACAACTTCTGCTTTAGTCAGAGTACTGAAGTCATTATTGGGTCATGGCATTAGGGCCACATTCATAGAATAGAATCATAGAATCATAGAGTTGGAATAGACCACAAGGGCCATCTAGTCCAACCCCCTGCCAAGCAGGAAACACCATCAGAGCACTCCTGACATATGGTTGTCAAGCCTCTGCTTAAAGACCTCCAAAGAAGGAGACTCCACCACACTCCTTGGCAGCAAATTCCACTGTCGAACAGCTCTTACTGTCAGGAAGAATCTTCTTTCTTGTAGTTTGGATCCATTGCTCCGTGTCCGCTTCTCTGGAGCAGCAGAAAACAACCTTTCTCCCTCCTCTATATGACATCCTTTTATATATTTGAACATGGCTATCATATCACCCATTAACCTCCTCTTCTCCAGGCTAAACATGCCCAGCTCCCTTAGCCGTTCCTCATAAGGCATCGTTTCCAGGCCTTTGACCATTTTGGTTGCCCTCCTCTGGACACGTTCCAGTTTGTCAGTGTCCATTCATAACATATATTTAAAGCGCTGTGATCCCACTTTAAACAGCCATAGATCCCCCAAAGAATCTTGGGAACTATAGTCTGTTAAGGGTGCTGGGCATTGTTAGGAGGCCCCTACCTCCACACAGAGCTATGATTCCCAAAGTTCCCTGTGATTTATGATTAAAGCACTCTTGGAATTGCAGCTCTGTGAGGAATATGGGCCTCCTTACAACTCTCACAGAGGCGGTTTTAGGGTAGGACAACTGGTTTGCGCCGGGGGCAGGGGAGCACTCGGACACAGCACTTTAAAGTGTAGACCTATGCCTTGAAGGCTCAGGGCAAAAGATAAGTGTGGGTAAGCCTTACCGAAAATATTTAGTGGCATGCAAGAGCAGCGACAAATGGTGGAAGAAATGGTGTAGACAGAAAACAACTGCCTAATCCTTAGGCTTGGAAGCAGAGAATGCTATTGCTCTCACGTCTTAGCAGAGGGAAAGGTGTAGATTTCAATAAGTCAGCAGTGAGGAGACTTGTTTCTGAAAGATTAAAGTAGTATTTCAGGGCTACAGAGATTGGAAAAAAAACTGGCTTGAGCAGAAAGTTGTCTTAATGACAGATTACCTAATTGGGCAAAACCTCATTACGTTCCCGGACTTTATTTAGGCTGCACCTTTACAGATTAGAGAATGAACCCACTTGTCAATTCATGGGCATGGCACAATGCCCTGGAAAATGGAAACAGGCAGCCTGAGAAGTAAAATAAGACGTTGCATTCATTTGGGGATCTTTATTTTTAATGTTCTGTTTAATATACTTGGAGTGGGAAGTATAATGGAGCAATTATCCCAATACATTACAAGCAGCCTATTGTCTCTAGAACTGTGGGCAAAAGCTATAGGTATGTGGATCATTGTCTGCTCTGGTGGCTTCAGAGCCAGTGTGGTGTAGTGGTTAAGAGTGGTGGACTCATAATCTGGGGAACCGGGTTCGCTTCCCCGCTCCTCCACATGCAGCTGCTGGGTGACCTTGAGCTAGTCACACTTCTTTGAAGTCTCTCAGCCCCACTCACCTCACAGAGTGTTTGTTGTGGGGGAGGAAGGGAAAGGAGAATGTTAGCCGCTTTGAGACTCCTTAGGGTAGTGATATAAAGCGGGATATCAAATCCAAACTCTTCTTCTTCAGCCCTGGCCCACCTATGAGGCAAGGTGAGGTGACCACCTCAGGTGGCAGGATCTACTGGGGCAGAGCATATTTCTGGAACAATCTGCCCACCATATTGACACAAGATACCTACAGCACTGATGGGCATTCTGGGCTGGTGCTCTCGCACCTCCTGAAATTATCTATCAGCCAGAATTCCAATATTTTCTTAAACTTTTCAGCCAAAATCTAGAAATCTGCTGCATCTCTGCCTTTATAATGTAGCTATGTTTCTCATCTGCTCCAGGCAAGACTCTGGTGGGATTCCAGCAAGAGCACAATAAAATACGTTGCAATGCACTCTATAAAATGAGATTGAATCGATACATCCTAAAGTCTCATCCCCAATGTAAATGCCTGGTCACTCAGGCAGCAAAACATGCTTCTTTCTACAGACATTGCAATGATCAGGGGCAAAGTCCCCTCCAGGTAAGTGTCTTGTTTTCTTCCACAGAATCAAAAGGTCACATGTCTCTATATACATCTGAAACCTATTTGTGTCTTCAGGAGCAAGCCTTCAGAAAGAATGGATGACTGGGGAAATTAAACCAAAGATCAGGGGAACCTTTTTTCCGCTACAACCTTGACTCTATTCCTGCTGAAGGAAAGGCTGCTTGCAAACTGGGAAAGCTGGCTCAGAAGTTAATACAATTGCCAAATTATCAACAGCACATGTAAGGCCTTGGAGTTTAATATTAGGATGAGGAGGGAAGGTTTGGCAATCACTCAGGGGTGTGTCTTGCAGCGACCACACGATTTCTGGTTTGGACTTCAACTCAACACTTCAGAAAACAAGCTATCTTGGTCCCAAGAACTCTGTAGGCTGCTCACTTTGGCTTGGGATCTATCCAAGTCCATTTTGTCCTCCTAGTTTCACTAATGGGAAATAATAAAAAATAACCCTGGCTATAATTTCTCCACCCACAAAAAATAAATAAAAATAAAATGGATGAAGCCTGCCAAATTGCAGGCAAGTAAGTCTAGGACTGTTTGTGCTTGGCACCTTTAGCGTATTATTATTATTGGTTAAATTTATATCTCCAACCTCCTTCCCAAAGGAGGAAATAATTCACCTTCCTTCCCAGGGCAGCCATCTGATCCCCTCCTAAAAGCTCATTTGAAGGTAGAGGCCCTCCTGAACAATGAAGATGGGTTTTAGGTAGCTGCTGAGGGAGGGGGGCACCTGAATTCCTCCCCAGTAATGCCTAACACCCCAGCCCACATTGGTCAGAAGTATCTACCAGAGCCTCTGAAAAGGCTTTCCAGGGAGTGACTGCATGGGCAAGAGAGGTCACTAAATTTTCAAACTGTGAATTTCTCTAAGTATACAGTACTACCTTGGGTTACAGACGCTTTAGGTTACAGACACTACAGGTTACAGACTCTGCTAACCCATAAACAATACCTTGGGTTAAGAACCTTGCTTCAGTATGAGAACAGAAATCGTGCTGCAGCAGCATGGTGGCAGTGGGAGGCCCCATTAGATAAAGTGGTACCTCAGGTTAAGAACAGTTTCAGGTTAAGAACAGACCTCCAGAACAAATTAAGTTCTTAACCCGAGGTACCACTGTAAATCTAAGTACACACAAAAATTAATGGAGAGGGGGGATAAAATGGCTAAAGTAGACTGCATTAATTTATGTACATACAGTCATACCTTGGATCCCAAATGACTTGGTACTTTGACATTTTGGCTCCCAAATGCTGCAAACCCAGAAATGAGTGTTCCGGTTTGCGAATGTTCTTTGGAACCCAAATGTCCGACACACTTCTTGCAGCTAATCAGAAGCCGCACTTCGGTTTCTGAACATTTTGGAAGTCGAACGGACTTCCGGAATGGATTCCGTTCGACTTCCAAGCTACGACTGTATACAGATAGGGCTTCATCCAGCCCAAAGCTAAGCTCTTTTAAGTTCTATCAAAGTAAATGGGGGGAAACCAAATGCATACCTAACGCTCACACTGAAAATATGCTGAGCTTTGGTCGAATCATGGCCACAGTTTCTGAGCTTGACAAAATAAATGGTGTACCTCTGGAGAAGGAGGAAGCCACACAGTAAATTAATTATGTGTGAGAAATGTTAAATGCACCATACCTTGAGCAAAGACAGAAACATTTGTGTAGTTCAAGGAAGGATTTACTAACTCATCAGTTACTCAGTGGAAAAGGATTAATTGGTTTTCATTTTCTCCTACATATTATCAGCCTTTTTTGTTTTCCTCCTGGCTGTTCTGCACTCAAGTACCAATTTTCCCAGTTTTTGCAGCATTTGTTATGTGTCCTACCCATCAAAGATACATTTCTCAACTTCAAAATTGCAACATCACTCCACGAGCAAACTCCCAGCTAATTATTGCCGCTGCTGAACAACAGAGTCAACGACAACATATAATTGCTTCTTGTCCTTCAGAGAGGGTAAGTGGGATGAAACATTTTGCCTTGAGGCTATTTTGAATACTCATAAGGATTTGGTTGTTACCTTAACATTTCAGATGGTAATTTACTGGAGATTATATCAAGAAACTAAATTATTAGCATTATTTGGGGATGAATGATCTCAAGAAACTAAATTATTGTTATATAGGGGTGAGTGATCTCAAGAAATTAGATTGTTATTATTAATGTTTCTGCCTTTCTCCTGGAACTAGAACCCAAGGTGGCTCACAAAAATGAAAAGAAAATACACATAGCTAAAAACAGGTGGTTTTTCAGGGGGAACTCACAGGAACTCAGTTCTGGCACCTCTCAGGTGGGTATCATTGCCATTCTAAGAAGATATTCATGGTGAGTTCTGGCACCTCTTTTTCTATTAAAATAGCACTGTCTAAAAACATCTAAAAGGTGGTGTTTGTGATTGTTATACAGTTGTACTTCAGCTCCCAAACGTCTTGGGAGTTGAATGTTCTGCCTCCCAAACAATCGAAAACCAGAAGTGAGTATTCCGGTTTTTGAACGTTCTTTTGGAAGCCGAACGTCCGACGGGGCTTCCAAGGCTTCCAAGGCTTCCAATTGGCTGCAGGAGCCAACACGGATAGCCAACACAGCCCTTCCAGATGTGGTTGGAGTTCAACTCCCATCATGCATTGGTCCTGATGATGATGAGAGCACCAAAACATTCGGAGGGCACAGTGTTGGCTGTTCCTGTTCTAACACTACATAGCCAAGGGATGGGAGAAAGAATTTCTTTCTCCAGGCTGAACAGAGAGTGCTCCAACCCAAGTAAGATCCAAAATGGGCAGCAGCAACTTGGTAGAGCACCCTCCCAACATTTGCCAAGACCAGAATGATACTTAACAAGTGTAGCCCCTCACTTTCTTGGGGGAAGAATTGTTTTAAACTGCCCTGGGCAGTGCAGTCCACCTTTGATTTAGACCCAGGATAAGAATTTCTTGCTTGCCATATTGAAATAATTAACAAAGAAGCTGACTTTAAAGCAATTCATTTTTGCCTGAAAAGCAAGGGTCCTTTTATCACTTTAGGCATGATTTTAGCTGATTCTGAAAGGTTTAACGGGAACTGATGACTGCATGTCAGAATGAAACTAGGTTATTAACTATCTTCTCTGAATAAACAGATCTGTCTGGTCTCATCTAACTTCTGCTCTATCTGCGTTACTTCTTAATTTCATATAGCATTTCTCCCTTCCTTCATTTCCACCCCCCTTGAATATTTCATTTTATGCTTTCTCTGCTCCAGCGAAGCAGTAAAAACGTTAAGTCAGGAGATAAAAGCAGCCACACTAAATTCACGCGCGCTTTCTAAGTAACAAGGAAATTTACCCTCGCTTTTCCTTTTAACTGATAATATTAACACAATGTTATTTTCCACTGTACAAAGCCTCTTTGGTGAGGGGCTGGACTACGAAAGATAGCAGATGGTAGGTCAAGCTCTTCATCTGGATTACGAGAGGGAAAGAGGTGGCAAACTAGCGAAGCAGAAATACCTGGTAATTAACTCCCTACAAAGCTTCTTTCAAAACGGCAGCCATTTCAAAGTGAGCCAAAGTTCCTCAGGGTGGCAACATGCTGATTTTGACTGGCTCAAAAACTGGGGAGAGAAAGAAGAAGAAAAATAGTTGCCTCCAAACTGGGGATAGGTGCAAATATTCAAAAGAGAGTTGGAAATGTGAGGGCCCTCATGAACCTCACCTATCATCATCATCATCATCATCATCATCATTTTATTTATATGCTGCCATTTTATAGTTAAAACCAGTGTGCTTTTTTCAGCCAAAGTACCCTGGAGCAGAGTTTTGACACCTCTTAGGTGAGTGCCATTGTGAGCCTGTGCTCCCTCGCCTGCTTCATGCTTTTATGTACTTCTGAGAAGCCCAAAATGAACATTTCTTTTTTTATAATATTTTTTATAAATTTTAAGATATAAATTATAAAATGTACCACAAAGCTTATCACTTATACAATCTTTTTGGACTTCCATCAGCACCTCTGATGATCCACCGTTTTAACCCTTCTTATGCATTTCTTAATTTTATATTGCTTTTACATCTCTTAACAAATCATCCTCCCCCTTATCCATTTTTACAATACTTTTAATAATACTCCTCACAAAACTTCTTGCAACCCTACAAACGTTGTCTGTTCTTCACAATTACTTTTCAAATAGTCCATAAATTTACTCCAGTCTTCCATGAATTTCTGGTCTCGCCGGTTTCGAATCCTTCCTGTTAGTTTATCTAATTCTGCATAGTCCATTAACTTCATCCTCCATTCTTCAATCGACAGTAACTCTTCTTGCTTCCATTTTTGGGCCAATAATATTCTTGCTGCTGTTATTGCATATAAAATGAACATTTCAAGTCAAAAAGGAAGCTAGCCAGCATGTGCACATCTATACCTTTTTCTTCTTTTTTTTTAGATCTATGATTCTACCTAGCTCCTAACCGCTCCTAGCTGCAATTGGTCAAGCTACTAAGTGGGGCCAATTCATATTTCCTTTTCTTCAATCCATCTCTTGTGGAGCAGTGGCGGGTTTTAAGCTTTCTAGCCAGGCTTCTACTCATCTGTGCAAGGGCCCTTCAGAGATGCCCTAGGCATCCACTTGAATCTAAGAGAACAAGGGAGACAGGATCTGTATGGGAAATCTAGCCGGAAGCTATTTATATTTAGAGGAATTAGTGATGTGACATGGTTATCCTTCCTGCCCCCTGTGCCTTCCTTTTCCCTATCTTTTGTTAAGCTCTTTGATGGCTGAGGACGGCATTCAATGCCCTAATTGTGGAAGGAAGTGATAGTGTTCCGTACCTTCACCTTCTTTCATATTAGACATTGTTTTGGGGAACGTGAGGCATTGGGAGAGGTGGCTAACGGATAACTTGCACGTAGCCAGTCAAGCAAGCTATGCAGGCTAACAGGCTATCTATCTATAAATCAGATGGTGTTGGGCAGAGTCTAAGAAGCTCGTGCACGGACTGATGGCCATGGAGCCGTGCAAACTGAGCAAGTCACTTCGCCAGTTCTTGAGGGCTTCCAAGTGGCAGATTGAGGTGCTTGCTTGGTATTTATATATTGCTTGCTGTTTAGAATAAAATCTTTAATCTTCTCACTCACTTGTGTTCTGTATCACTTCTGAATCTCATTGAAAAGACCCACCTTGCATTTGACAGGAGCACATTTATTTGACCTGCACAAGAACCAAATCAGCTAGGGAGACAGCTTGCTGTAGTTTTTAGCACCTCTGCGGGCAGTGGTTGTGGCTGTTGTCAAACCTGCATCTGTTCAAGGTGTTAGGATCATCCTACTCTCGTGTAGGACCCTGGCAGAGACGCATGCCCGACTGGCATGTTCTCTCCCTCCTGGTCGATCGTTCGGGAGCTTCAAAAGCTTTCTTCTGCCCGAACATCACAGCAGTTCGCGTAGCAGACCTCAGCAACTCAGCATTTTGGCTAATCTACTTTATTTACATATAAAACACTCGTAGCATTCTGACTTAGCTCCTTCCTCTTTCTCATCAGACAGCAAAGAGAGAGAACAAAGGACAAGAGTCCCACTTCACGGAACACAGTAACACAAACATCCTGTCTCCGTCACTTCCCACTCTGTGGAATGAAAACATACACCGTCATGTGATAGAGAAAAATCCCATGACTGCAGACACAGGGAATGAATCTTCAACATGACTCTCCCAGCCACTTACTGTAACAACCTCAGGGTGAGTTCCAGCACCTAATTTTCTTGAAAAAAGCACTGGTTAAAACCATGCTCAAGCCAGCTTATGACATGAAAAGATTTACATAATCATGAACATAAGAAAAGTAGTCATTCAGAATAAATGGAACACATCAAAAAGTAAAGGTAAAGGTACCCCTGACTGTTAGGTCCAGTCACGGATGACTCTGGGGTTGCGGCGCTCATCTCGCTTTATTGGCCAAGGGAGCCGATGTACAGCTTCCGGGTCATGTGGCCAGCAAGACTAAGCCACTTCTGGCGAAGCAGAGCAGTGCACGGAAATGCCGTTTACCTTCCTGCCGGAGCGGTACTATTTATTTACTTGCACTTTGACGTGCTTTCGAACTGCTAGGTTGGCAGGAGCTGGGACTGAACAACGGGAGCTCACCCGTCGCGGGAATTCTAACTGCCAACCGTCTGATCGGCAAGCCCTAGGCTCTGTGGTTTAGACCACAGTGCCACCCGTGTCCCCACATCAAAAAGTACACAACCAAATTGAACAATCTCCACCTCATAATATCTAAAAACAAAGATACGAAAAATTAAAAACAACAGCACTTCCTTCTCCAGTTTTTCACCAACTGTAAGTCATATAGATGAAAAATTACTGTTTTTTTACCCCAGCCATAGATTGCTAACACATTTTACTAAGGAGGATAAACAGATGATAATAGTTTAACAATGAACCCGTAGTTATATTGAGTACTAAATTATTTGTCCTAAAATACTTCAGCTGGCTCTTTATTCTTGTCATTTCTTAGCCGTTCTGTGGCACAGCCATTAACGACCTACAATTAATTTAAAGGTGCTTCCGGATGACAACACAAAGGCTATTCTTATTTTATTCATCCCTCAGCTAAGACTATACTAGCACTAGCCAGATTCAGTGCTAATTATATAACACATAGTTCTCAAACAATGGATAATCTGCTCTAGAAGAGATAATTTCTTGGGGGAAACTTCACCATGCCCCTTTGCCCTTAATTCTGCTGCTGCTGCTGAAATGTAAATTGGCACTCTTTTCTATATAAAGAGTGCCCTCTGCAGCCATTGTTGTGGCTCCAGGGCAAGGCAAAGCACCTAGCTTCATTCCATTCTGTCTCCCATTGGTACCAAAGCAGATTTGCCTGAAAGACAGCTTTTGAGAGGCTTCCTTTTTTTTGTCTTCCCATGACTGTGACCAAGAGAAAAAGGGTTCAACTCCCCCATCCACATCCCAAGGCTTCTCTATGACTGTTAGGATGAAAAGGGGAACCACCTTAGAGGAGCAGTGGAATAAATGAAATATTCCATTTAGGAGTCAGGAGAGCTCTTGTGCACTTATGGTAAGTAAAGACTATCCCATTCTCTTCAATACCCAGGAGTTGAAGGGCATTTCTATACATGGAACACAAAATTAAAAGGCAGGAGGCCGTCACAACCTCCTGATCAGTACGACCCCAGGATCATACACATTTCTGCAAACCGCCATTCATTTAATTTCTGCAAAGTTTCATCAGTATGGAAATAAATCACTTTTTGCACAGACTGTTTCTCAACACGATTACAGTTGTACATGAGAGTGGGACTTGGCTCTTTGCTGGGATTCCGAAATACCACTACAGATTCAAAGTCATTAATAATTATAGCTGCATTACTCAACTTGTACAAAGAAAAAAAAATTAAACTCTCAGAGGTCTGCTGCTATGTAGAATTGTGGTTGCTTAACCTTCTGAAATCTCACTGGTTTGTGGAGCTAGACTAGCCTGCTGCGTCAAACCCATCAGAGCAATGTGATCCTCAACACAGTTTAAATTAATCAGTTCAAGGCATGCCCAATGCATGCTGGTGAAATTTAAGGGATGGCAGAAGCATTAATCCATTCACTTGGGGCTTGCCCACACTTCTGCTTGTCCCATGTCTAGAAAGCACGGATCTGAATGGTTTTCCCAGGGAAAACCTGCTCTTCAGCTTTAAATCAGAACAATCAGCAATTCATGGGAAACCTGAATTGCCATTTGCTCCTACTGAGCACTAAAGAGCAATTTTCCCCAGGGGGAAAGCAATGAGACAAGTGGAAGTGTGGCTCATAAGCCCTTAGTCTGAAACAGTACCAGATGAAACAACACATCAACTATGCCAAATGTGCCCAAACTGAGAAAATCTCTGTGGCTGTAGTCGCACCCTTTTAGGTATCGTTGTGTTCCTCTCCAGTGTTTCCCAAACTTGGGTCTCCAGCTGTTTTTGGACTACAGATCCCATCACCCCTAGCTAATAAGATGAGCTTTTATTCCTCTCTTAGGGCTAATTTTACAAATGATGCTACTGCTGTGGTGTCAAAGGGTGGGGAAGCTATTGTCCTCTAGATGTTGTTGGTCAACAGCAACAACAGAGTTTGTGTTCCCCTTAACAAAGTCATGAATCCTGTGCCAGTGTCCTGGACTGGTCAGATCAGGAGGAAGGAGCCTGAAGAACTTGAGTCCGCTGATTCTGGGGAAGGTGCCAGCAAGTTAGGACTGGCTTCATTAGACCCATCAAAAGCCTTGGAGGTGGTGGAGGAAGAGACCATGTGTCCCAAGGGTAGGGGGGTAGATCTTGGGGAGGGACCAAATGAGCTGCTGGGGAGGAGTCTAACTCCTGTGTCTTCTGACATTCCCAGTTCAGCCCCTCCTGTGTCTTGAACTGGTTTTGGGTGGCTCTGACAACAGGACTGGCTGTGAGATCAGAGGCCATATTGCTTGTCACTCTCCATTCTCTTCTGTTGCTGGCCAAGGTTTTAGAAAGGGCATTCATGTACAGTGGTACCTTGGGTTATATACGCTTCAGGTTACAGACTCCGCTAACCCAGAAATAGTACCTCGGGTTAAGAACTTTGCTTCAGGATGAGAACAGAAATCGTGGTCTGGCAGCGCGGTGGCATCAGGAGGCCCCATTAGCTACAGTGGTGCTTCAGGTTAAGAACAGTTTCAGGTTAAGAACAGACCTCCAGAACGAATTAAGTTCTTAACCTGAGGTACCACTGTATTGCCTTCGACGAGTGTACAGTCTGCAGGGCTGCACACAAACAGCCAATCCATACAAGGTGTGCACTCTTTCCCACAAATATTTATACACATAGGAGCCAACTCCTAGGGGCTGTGGTCACCTTGTCTTCCCCAATAAAATATTTGAGGCCCTCCCTCCAATTAACAGGCATTGCCATTCAAATGGTGTGCATGTGCCACATTTTTTGATTGATTATGTGGGGCGGAGCTTACCTGCTCCCCAATATTTTATTCAAGTTGGCACCCCTCCTTATACATGTGTGCAGATAGCTGATTCTATTGTTCAGTGTAACATATCAACAAAACAAGCCTAGACGCTTCCTTGTGATTTAAAAGTGGACAATTTTCAGGCTTTTTTTTTTTTTTTACACTCCCATTTTTTTATTCCATTTGATTAATAGCACAGCAAACCTGAACTGGAAACAAAGCCATAAAAAGTCCTATCTGTGGTAATGAAGCTACAAATCCTTAGCCCAGAACCTGGTTGGATGAATGCTGTTTTGCTGGTGAAAACAGGAAGGCTTAGCAGGCCACATCTCCAAGAGAGTGGCGGCTAATGAAGCACTGAGGAAAATGCTTCACCCTGTGCATTGCAGGAGAACTGAGATAAGAGCCATCAATGTTGCGTGACTCTGAGCTATAATTTTTAGGTGAACTTTGAGCACTTCTCTCTTTCTCTTGCATAACAAACACACACATCTGGCATGCGGTCTCTAATAATTAATTCCCACCGTGTCCACCACACGACATTCTGCCTTCCTTTGATGTCCAAGAAAGGTGATCAAATGGGAAGAAAAGCTTCCATTTCCTCATGCTATTCTATTCATGATTCTCTTCCCTTCTGTGTTGATGATCTAGTGCTATGTGTATGTGTTTGTTTGTTTGTTTGTTTGTTTGTTTGTTTGTTTGTGCATGAATGTGTGTGTGCCTATACACAGAGAGAGATTGTCACTGGATTTTTATTCCAGCAAGAAACAGTCACAAAACAAATCTCTCTTTTTCTGTCTGTCCCTCTCTCCTCCCCCAAGATAGACAACTTCACATGTTTGTTGTTGTTGTTTAGTCATTTAGTCGTGTCCGACTCTCCGTGACCCCATGGACCAGAGCACGCCAGGCACTCCTGTCTTCCACTGCCTCCCGCAGTTTGGTCAAATTCATGCTGGTAGCTTCGAGAACACTGTCCAACCATCTCGTCCTCGGTTGTCCCTTTCTCCTTGTGCCCTCAATCTTTCCCAACATCAGGGTCTTTTCCAGGGAGTCTTCTCTTCTCATGAGGTTGCCAAAATATTGGAGCCTCAGCTTCAGGATATGTCCTTCCAGTGAGCACTCAGGGCTGATTTCCTTAAGAATGGATAGGTTTGATCTTCTTGCAGTCCATGGGACTCTCAAGAGTCTCCTCCAGCACCATAATTCAAAAGCATCAATTCTTCGGTGACCAGCCTTCTTTATGGTCCAGCTCTCACTTCCATACATCACTACTGGGAAAACCATCGCTTTAACTATACGGACCTTACATGTTTACCATTATTAAAATAGCCATCCACAACAAGAAGTGGATCCAGGTGTGAATAGACTTTCCCATTTGGAAAGGGTGTCTGATGAGCATTACAATGTGAGTCGAGATACACCTGCATCCCTAGTGGGAAAGCGCATGGTAAGATGGGTGTCATGGTGTGGATCATAAGGACTCTGTCCAGCAAAAAGAAAAAGAAGCAGGAAACACACCATTCCAAAAATAAAAATAAAAACCAGTCTTTGGAATACTGTTACTCTGTATATATAAAGCAGCCTAGAGCTCTGTTGATTTCATTATTATTATTTTTTAAAAGAATTTTATTTATGGGGGAAGCTGGCTTAGAGTTCAGCCTGAACAAATGTATGAACCAGTTGTGGACTTGAAGCTTTTTCCTTTGGGGCTGGTGAGAAGCAAAGATATTTCACTTTTGAGCAGTATCTGATGTGTAATACACAAAATTGTAGTTAGTACACACTACAAAAAAACTCCAGAAACCAGGTATTCTCTCATTTATGTGTTGTTGTTTTTAAATAGATATAAATGAAGTGAAAGAATATGGAATCATTGCAAATGGAAACCACAGAACAACTATGCAGTGCATTCAACAAAATCATTGTGTGTTTTGTTAAGGCAGACAGAGGTTTTCAATGAAGGTTTGGCACAATACAAGCTTTTATAGCACCTGCAACTTGTATCTTGAAATGAGCAGGTGGAAAAGCTGTCACCTAAGTCATACCTGACTTTGTTTTCCTCCCATTATTTGTTCAACAAATTTAGCTTTGACTATTTTCTTTGCAAGGTTTTCTAAAAATGTGTTGTTTTAGCTGCCCTTTAAAACAACAACAGCAAAAAATCCAGTACATTGTTAATTTTGGGAACAGGTGTCATATGGATTCAGTATTTCTGAATTTCTTTTTCCGTTTTGGAGTAGAAAGTAGAAACCATGATACTTCAAAGAAATAACCTTCAGTTTCTCTCTCTGTCTCTTTCTCTCCCTCCCTCCACACACAGAGAGAATTCTTTGGGATCTGCAACATCTTTATTTAAAATATTAATATAAAATGTCACTGTTGTTTACATGGTTTTGGCAATAAAGTGTAATACAATACAGAAACACCCCCCTCAAAACAACAACAACAACGCAGCAAGCTTGGGGGGGGGGTCCCTGTTTTTACCAAGGAACCTCCTAGTGCCAGCACCAACATGGGGCAAGAGGAATGCAAAAACCCTGCACTTGGCTGGCCAACCATGACTGACTCACTTTACCCCATTAGAGCACTGGCTATGGGAAAAGGAGGTGCACTGGTGCCAACTCCAGGGGCCCTGGGAGTATGGGCACCCACAAATTTTTCATAGTTTGTGTCCGTCCTCCTCTGCCCCCTGCCTTACCTCTGACTCTCCAGAATTGCAATGACAACTAGGCCAGGGGCTCTGCCTACCCCACAGGGCCTCTGATGGGGCCTGCTGTGGACATACTTCCGGGATGCATTTGTGGCGGGCCCTAACAGAGGCCCCACTGTGGAGGCAAAGGCCCTGGTCCAGTTGCTGCCATGGCAGCAAAGAGGGCAGGGGGCGGAGGCCGAGCAATGCATGCGCACACGCAACATGACTGAACGTCATGCCTTCATGTCACGTTGGGCACCCACCGTCTGGGGCCCAAATCAGCACCTCTGAGGAGGTGAGCTCATTGTTGTGCTGGTTGGAAGGGGCTCTCATGTTCAGAGGGCACATGCTGCTGAAAACTGGTTGATGGGAAACAACAGGGAGGGACGGGTTGTTGCTTTCATGCCCTGTGAGAGGGCTTCCTGGAGATACTTGACTGGCCAATGTTGAGAGTCAGATTCAAGACCAAGTGGGCCTTCGGTTGATTCAGCAGGGGTCTGCTAATGTCCTAAAGACAAGCCTGTTTTACTCTTGTTCTTATACAGTGGTACCTCGGGTTTAGAACTTAATTCGTTCTGGAGGTCCGTTCTTAACCTGAAACTGTTCTTAACCTGAAGCACCACTTTAGCTAATGGGGCCTCCTGCTGCCGCCACGCCACCACCGACAATTTGTGTTCTCATCCTGAAGCACTATTTCTGGGTTAGCAGAGTCTGTAACCTGAAGCGTCTCTTAACCTGAAGCATCTGTAACCTGAGGTACCACTGTATTTATATGTTTAAGCCAGATATATAATCTGGCAACTCCATTATGAATGCTTCGTTACACAACTTTTCAAATGAAAACGATGTTTTTCAGGATAGTAAATTGGTCTCAGGTCGTAAGATGTCACTTGAACGTGGCCGAGTGGTACCATTTCTTTTCAGGAACACACACAAGATTATACAGGGGAATGAAGTTTGCTAACTCTGAAATGTCACCTTCAGGATTAGATTGCTGCTCATTGTTGAGATCTTTTTATGATTATGCACTATAGCTGACAATGGTTTTAAATTAGAGGTTGGGTTTGATTGAAACGAGCTAATTCGCTTCATAAATGCAGATTGCTGGAAAGAAATGGCTTTCTTCAGGTCCAAAAATGCATTTTAGTCTACCTTAATTAGGAGAATATGTAAAGTAAGCATAGAGAAAATCGCTTTCAATCTGCCATAAAACTTAACGCCACTAGTTTACAGGATTACTCTTAAAAACAAGAAACGGACCATTAAAGTCTATGATACATTGTTCAGCACATGAATATATTGTGTGTCTAATGCAAGTCTTCCAGGAAGTTGCTTTAGAGTGAGGCGTTCACTTTCAAATTAGGAACGGCCTCATTTTCAAGTTTTGTGGCCTGCCCTCCTTACCACGGATGCAGAGTAGACAAACAGAAGACTGCAAGCCTAACCCAGTTATCATAGAGGAAATGGAGCATTCAGGTGAATAAAAGGCAGATTAGGCCTATTGAAACATTCATTGCAAGCTTCACACAGCAAGCGTTTATCACTGCTGATGTTAATTATTATTTTTTTAAAAAAATGCTTAAACATTTCAACACACAAAGAAATAAGATTTAAAAATACAGTCTCTTAATCAAGCAGCCCTCTTCAACCACAACACAAATCAACACAGTAATTTTACTAGCAGGATTTTGTCTGAATACTGTATTCTATTCCAGAAGGTCAAGATTAAATTCCAGTTGCCTGTAAACAAACTTCTCTTCTCTGAATTCATTAAATAAGTAGCTTTTAGTAATGTGTTTTATCCTCTTCTAGCCGATCTTCACTAGGCAAAATATCTGATTTCCATTTAGAAGCTATTTCAACCCTGGCTTTTAGCAATAAATTAAACATATTTTCTTTTCTTCTCTCACTAGAATGATTTAATTCATTTAATGGAAGTCCTTGACCTAGTATCTCTTTTACATCATTCCAGAAGCAAACATTTATAGGACAATCCTACCAAGTATGCTAATAATTTTTATGTCCATATTTTCAGTAATTTGGTTTCTATATAAGCATAGCCTTCTCAATTTAATTCACACCATAACATCTATATATCATATTAAATATATATTAATTTAAATTAGTTGTTGTAGGGTTTTTAATTTCTTGAAATAACTGTCTACTTCCACAGATATATTGGCATAATAATTGACTGATCTGTGTGCATTTGCTAGGAGGAGGGAAGTCTTTTTCTCTCTGTTTTCCCTTTGCTGGGGAAAGTAGTAAAATATTGACCATGGCGAAGTCCTACACACTTATTCAAGTAGGGTGCTTGCAGTTCATAGATTACAGTGGGAACTCAATTTGCATGCCACACAAGTGTGCTTTCACATTGCAGTAAATTCACACACCCCTCAATTGCCCCAATTAAATCGGGACATCTCATTTTTGGGCACAGTGCTCTCATAATGACACCCCAAAATGCACAAGATTGCAGAGCCCTAAAATGCACATTTGGGGGGGGGGCATGCTGTCAGTTGAAACTTTTCCCATGACGGCAATTGGGAGCTGAAGACAAAATTTATTTTAGAATTATCCTCAATATTATTATTGTTGAGCACTGACAGTCCATTTTTTGTGCTTCGTAGGTTCATAGAGTTGGAAGGGACCCCACCCCGGGTCATCTAGTCCAAGCCCCTGAAATGCAGGACTCTCAACTAAAACATCCATGACAGGTGGCCATCTAACCTCTGCTTAAAACCCTCCAAGGAAGGAGAGCTCAGGAGTGCTCTGATGGTGTTTCCTGCTTGGCAGGGGGTTGGACTCAATGGCCCTTGTGGTCTATTCCAACTCTATGATTCTATTCTATGATTCATCATGTTCCGTTCTACTGTTGAACATCTCCTACTGCCAGAAAGTTCTTCCTGATGTTTAGTCTGAATCTCCTTTCTTGTAATAGCTTCTGTGGAAATTTGATCACTTTCAATCAGTGCTTTTATATATACAGTGGTATCCCGGGTTACATACACTTCAGGTTACATACGCTTCTGTTTACAGACTCCGCTAACCCAGAAATAGTACCTCGGGTTAAGAACTTTGCTTCAGGATAAGAACAGAAATCGGGCTCCGGTGGCGCGGCGGCAGCAGGAGGCCCCATTAGCTAAAGTGGTGCTTCAGGTTAAGAATAGTTTCAGGTTAAGAACGGACCTCCGGAACGAATTAAGTTCTTAATTTGTACCACTGTATATATAAAATGTTTAGGGGTACTCTCATTTTGACTCAAGAAAATCACCATTTTATAGTTCAAATCGGGGGAAATAAATACAGTAAATGGACAAAAGTACAAAGAACATGCATTGCCTCGTATTACGCAGCTGACAGCTCACAGTAACTTCCACACCGGCATGAGGTTGTGTGCACTAACATCTTCCTGAATTTCATCAGTAAAGCACCAGACATCTACTTTCCACACTGCTTCACACATTAAACGCTCACTTCCATCTGAGACTCAGTAAACACCGGGAAAGGAAAGGAAGCCACCATCAGGGGTAGCAACGGAACTGACGATTCACCGTGCTAGAGAAGAAACTTCTTTCTTTTTTCTTTAGTTTCCTCTCCTGTTAGTTTCACAAAATGTTTAGGGGTATGCATTCCCCTGCATCCCCCCCCCCCCAGAAAAAAGCACTGCTTTCAGTATAGAATGGGCTGAGAGAGTGACTATATTGGGACTGGATGCTGGGAGCAAGCCGAACAGGGGGGTGTGCAAACTGTGTTATCTTTTATATTAATCCCTTAAAAAAAAAAAAAACCACACACATAACTAATGCAGGAAAAAAGTATTAATACAATCGTGCTGTTGTTTTAAAAAGTATGCCACGAAACAAAAAAGTTTTGTATGGCTTCTGAAATCTTTTTATGAATGCAGCTTAAAAACAGAAAATGGGCATTTTGCTTAACAGGCTGCGGGTTCTCACAGGCAGGTCACTTAATCAGGTGCACACAGTATAGAAAGCACCACCCCTACAGCCAAACATTAAACTATTACAGGAGGCTCAATCTTAATGGGCTCCCCCTCTTAATTGTTCTTTAAAACACCTCAGATCATTTAAAACCAACTTTGAATTGTACAGTCTGAACAATCGGTTTCCTTTATTGATAGGTTTCCTGCCTTGGGATTGAATTAATAAGACACAGATACCAGCCACAGCATGTGAGGCAGCTATCTGCAAGGGCATACGTCTGGGAGAGGGAACAGAGCGGGAAAGGACTAAATCTCTGATCTGAAGTGGATGGCAATGTCCCTTGAAGTGGTTGGCAAGACACTAGCTTTTATTCAAGGAAGGTTCTCCAACACGTGTCCTCACACGTTCCCTTCTCACGCGTGATGCTTGAAGGACCTGCAATTCAGAGAGTGCTGCAGCCCAGTAAATCATGTCAAATGCATGTGCAGCAACATGTATTAGTTGGTTTGGACACTTTCTGAAATCATATCTTTTTGCCCAGACTTTCTCTGCCACATGAGACTGAATCATAGAAATGTGGAGTTGTGGTAATAGGGTCCAACCCCCCACAACCACAGCTAAATCAAAAACTGAAACCTGTTATTTCTGAATTCCTGTATTGGATTTGATATATGTTTAATTGCTGTTTCTTTATGGTTCTTCATCTTGAAAGCTGACTTGGGTCAGGTGTCCCTTCAAAGAGAGGACTGTCCTTTGTTAAGTAGCTATATGATTTGAATACTGAATATTCCAGACTCACACTTCCTTTCCTGAGTCATCTGTCACACCCAGTGCTTTTTTCCTATGGGGATGCAGGGGCACACATACTCCTAAACATTTTGTGAATCTAAGTTTGGTCTCATTGAGGGGCATTATTTCAGTATGAGTAGGATAATGGGAGTACAGTCGTATCTTGGTTGCCGAACACCTTGGAACTCATACGTTTCAGCTCCCAAATGATCGTAAACCGGAATTGAGTGTTCCAGTTTTTGAACGATTTTTGGAAGCTGAACGTCTGGTGTGGCTTCTGTGGCTTCTCATTGGCTGCAGGATACTCCTGCAGTCAATCGGAAGCCACGTCTTGGTTTTCAAACACTCAAACAGACTCCCAGAATGCATTCTGTTCAAGAACCAAGGTATGACTGTGCCGCTAAACATTTTTATTTTATTTTTTTAGAAAAAAGGCACTGGTCACACCAACTATTTTTCGAAAGATTATACACCCACAAACTACAAATGTAAATAAAAATACCAAAATATATTGAGTTTTTAAAACTGGGAACACTGGGGGAATAACACCTGTCAGACAAACTATCATCTTGTTTCTTTGTCATGATTTGCTACTATCTTCTTTTGTCATCACCTTTTAAAACTATGGTCACAGTCGCAGCATACATTGAAAGCACAGAGCTATAACTCCCAGCACCCTTAATCTACATTTCCCATGATTCTTTCAGCATGAGGGCCAGGAACTTGTAAATGCCAGGATCCCAGAAACAGCAAGCAGGATTTAAAAGTGACACCTTGTGAAGTTAAGCAGCTCATGTACTGAGTGCTGCCTATTGCACAATGCCAAATATTGAACTCTATCAGGAGCTTCTGCCATGTCAACAGTAAATCTTGAATTCTGTTCATCTTCTGTATATGCAACCCCGATAGCAGATAGTAATGAAACGTAACAAAGCCAGAAATGAACATGCAGCTAAATTGCACAAGTACAAATAATGTAAGGCCATAGCGAATCTTATCCCAGAAGATCCGTTCATGACAATTAAATGGAAAAGAAGCGAGAACGAAGCCTGCGTTGTCTGCATGACTGAAATAAGAGATGAGGGAGTCTGTGGCTGAGCAGCATTTATCTTCTGCCCATCTTGAATTATAACAAACTAATAATGTCAAGCCTAGTCTGCACAGATTGATTTGTAACTCGGAGGTGTGGGAGAAGGGCTGGGAAGATGTGCTTAAACTCTTGCCGCTCAGTTTAAGAAGAAAGTCTGCTTTCTCCTATTCTGCAGAAGAGGGGGAATAAAACAATGCCAGGTTCATAGATGCACATACAGTGGTACCTCGGGTTACATACGCTTCAGGTTACAGACACTTCAGGTTACAGACTCCGCTAACCCAGAAATAGTACCTCGAGTTAAGGACTTTGCTTCAGGATGAGAACAGAAATTGTGCCCCTGCAGTGCAGCAGCAGCAAGAGGCCCGCCCCATTAGCTAAAGTGGTACCTCAGGTTAAGAACAGTTTCAGGTTAAGAACGGACCTCCAGAACAAATTAAGTACTTAACCCGAGGTACCACTGTATATATATATATATATATATATAAAACAGTGGCTATCTTAGAGGCGGAATGATAAATAATTGTGTTAACCATGGCTAAGGCAATGGGATGTCTGTAAACAGCTCTTCTAAGATGTTTTGCTAAGAGAGATCTGCAAAATCATTTCATCCCTTTTTTCCAGGGCGTGCCTCCATGACCATGAACCTGAGCACGTGCAGAAACAGTTTTAGATCTGGCTAGTGGACACAGCTACAAATGCATAGACCTCCAATGGTCCAGCTTTGGTCATGAACAATGGAAGGGCTTGGCTCACCACCACCGTGGTTGGAGCCCCAGAATCCATAGACTCTCCCTCCCCTCCTTATTCCACACATCAGGCCCACAATGGAGGCAGGCAGATAGCGGTGCCTGAGTGAATGGGCAGGAATGTATTTGTTATGTGTGTGTGTAAATATGTATGCCAAACATTGATGAGTATCAGCTAGTATTTAGTTAAAGCAGAGTCCCTTGTTTGCCAAAGACTCCTTTTCCTGGAAAGAGGTGAAGAGGAAACAACAATACAGTGGTACTTCGGGTTAAGTACTTAATTCGTTCTGGAGGGCTGTTCTTAACCTGAAACTGTTCTTAACCTGAGGTACCACTTTAGCTAATGAGGCCTCCTGCTGCCGCTGCCACTGCACAATTTCTGTTCTCATTCTGAAGCAAAGTTCTTAACCCAAGGTACTATGCTGTAAACCTTCCTGTGACCTTCGGCCAAAGGATGGTATATAAATTTAATAATTAATAAATTTAAATTAATAAACAGGCCACACCTCCACCCCAGGCCACGCCCCTCACGAGCCTGCCTCCACAAACTCCTTGAATGCCTTCACCTGGGTGGCATGTGACCTTGAACTGCAGCCATGACTCTTGCTTGCCTGAGAGATGTGTAAGGGTGAAGGAACCTGCTGCTTGCGTGTGATTTCCTGATTTCCTCACAACTGGCTTAATTATCAAAAAGCACCTGAAAGCTAGGAATTAGGTAGTGATTTCCTCACCACTGGCTTAATTATCAAACGGCACCTGAAAGCTAGGAATTAGGTAGGTTAAAGTGTAAGCAGTGGCTCTATGGTCCTGTTCGGAGCAATCCTATAATTCTAGATGTCTTCACTCCTACAAGACATGCTTCACGGTGAAAGTAGTTTATGTATGTAGTTTATATTGCATTTTATAAGACATCTGGTTTTTTGGGTAGTGGAGTGGAGGGGTGGGGGAGTTTGCTTTTTAACACTGCTGTGGTGGAGAGTTTAACTCCTGCCAACAATGCCAGCATAATTGTTTTCCAATTGATTAAAACTAACTGTTCAGAAGATTCCATTCATTTCCCTGCCCCATTTTTTACTGTGTAATCCTCGGCTATAGATGTTAAGTTTCATCAGCCAGATGGTGCATTGAAAAAACAGAACAGAACACGCTACAACACTACAAGTTACGGAGCCAAAATAAAAATAAAAATAAATTACAGGAAGTTTATACACCACTGCAGAAAGGTATGTAGTTGCCGTTAGGATAATAAAGGCCGCTTTTGTTTTATCTTCTTTTTCACAATGAAGGTTCTTATAGAATTACAAGACATTTGGCAGGCAGTGAAAAGGACCATTTTTTTCCTGTCACGTCAGCAGTTCTAGGACTTTGGTTTCAACTCAATATGCCTCTTAAGGAGGTGCATGTAGGGACCATTCTGAACATCTAAAAACCAGATTAGCAATTAGAGCTACTGTAAGGCAAATCACAGCTGTATTCATTTAAAATCTGGCGCTTTCTGAGAACATTTTTGAAGCGGTTAAAAATAAATCCTAGTATGGATTGCAATGCACTGTACTCTGGCATGGATATCTATTTCCCACAGACACACAATGTAAATACAGAAAACGGCACTGGGTACAGAAATCTACATCCTGACCATTTCGACTTTCATTTCTTTTGGGGGGGGGGACCCGTTTAGTCTCTAAGGTTACACACAGAGAAAGGTTTGAAAGGTGTGTGGTCACTGCCTTGTAAAATCTCAGATGATTGGAAGGTGGCCATTTGCTCTTTCCATTCAGTGACTGGAACCAAGGTGTACGTTGCTGGCTTTGTAAAACGGGGGAGGTAAGATGTTTAGCAGGAAGAACCACAATGGCTTGGTTTTCAGATGAAACAAAAGAAAAAGATTCGTATGTATTGGAATGTATATGTGATTTTTTTTTGAAAATTTAATAAAATATAATTGGAAAAAAAGAAAAGAAAGAAAAGCCTCAACTGTGGACTCAGCAATACAGCCACAAACATAACGTTTTATTTTTATTTTTTTGAATTTTATTTATTAAAGTTCTTACGTTACATCGGTAAACATTAGCATATTACATCACAAGGCTTATTATACTATAATTTTCAACATGTATAGTACCTCAGGTTAAGTACTTAATTCGTTCCGAAAGTCCATACTTAACCTGAAACTGTTCTTAACCTGAAGCACCACTTTAGCTAATGGGGCCTCCTGCTGCCACCACACCGCCGGAACACAATTTCTGTTCTCATCCTGAAGCAAAGTTCTTAACCTGAAGCACTATTTCTGGGTTAGCAGAGTCTGTAACTTGAAGCATATGTAACCTGAAGCGTATGTAACCCGAGGTACCACTGTACAAAGTTTATATACTAAAAGGGAAAAAACATAACGTTTTAAGTGTGTTTTAAGTGCCTTATACAAAAGTGACACTAGATGGCGATGGTAAGCTAATGGGAAATTCCATATTAATCTTTTTTAAAAAAATTAAACAAAGCATTTTCACAGCGTTTTATTTTACATATATATATGTCTAGATTCAGCCTGTTACTGCAGAAAACCTCAAGGGAACTTAACTTCCAATACTGCTTGTCAGTTCCTGTGGTACACGACACCATGTTTAGGAGCGGTGCTTCCCCTTTCATTTTACACAACTCTCCCTTCTTCAGAAATACACAATCAATCCCTTTAAAGAAAGAAAGAAAGAAAGCTGCCTTGGATGGCTGCAGCCTCGCCAAATCCCTCACCGCTTCCCAGAACAGAGCTGCCATCCTAAAAACAGCAAAAGCATTAGCTGACAGGAACTTGACACTGATTAGCACCAGCACTGGGGCGGCGGCGGGAACATGACACACACAGCAGCTTTCAGAAAGAGAAATATATTTCGAAAAATAATAAATATTGAGAACTTTGCTCAAGCTATCCATCCACAGTGATGCACAGCTACAGACTTCCCATGACAGAGGTTGGCACAGAAAGCCTCTCAAGGGACACACACCTGGGAACATGCTGATGCCTGAGCGCTGACAACTGTCAGTCTCTATTTCTCCTGTGTTTGATCACTGACTGGGACCCACCATTGCGCAGGCCCCACACTCCCGGCTGCACTCGCTTGCATTTCTCATGCCGCACACCCTCAGCGGCCTAGATAAAAGTGTAAATAGTACACCAGAGCTGGAGGCAAGCAGGGAAGACACTAATCACTTCTGAAACGTCTAATTTCTCTGACAGTCATAGCCTGTTTCATGTGGGGGAACATGCAGTGACAATTCTAAAGGGGTGGCGTTGCTGAGGAGAAACCTGTCCACACATCATCCATCTCTCTCACACAAACACAGAAACACACACACTTACCTTTCTTATACAGTGGACGCTCAGGTTGCGAATGTGATCCATTCAGGATGCATGTCTGCGCACGCACGGGTTGCGTTTCGGCACTTCTGCACATGCGCAAAGCGCAATTTAGTGCTTCTGCGCATGTGCGACCGCCGAAACCCAGAAGTAACCCGTTCCGGTACTTAGGGTTTCGGCAGTCCGCAACCCGAAAAAACGCAACCTGAAGCATCTGTAACCCGAGGTATGACTGTAATCCCATAACTTTTCATGTGCTTAAGCAACATATCAAAGGACAGGCCTTGTCCAAGGTATTCCAGAAAGCATCACAAAACTAAGGCTTTTTATCAGCCGGAACTGAGTCCCGGCGCTTCTCGGTTGGGCACCATTGCCATTCTAAGAGAACAAGGGAGGCGTTCATGGTGAGATCCTGCACCTATTTCCCTAGAAAAATAGCACGGCACAAACCCCTGTGCTTCAGTTGAGATCCTCCTTTGTCAGACATTTAAAAAGATCAGGTATTCAGAACTGATGAGGCGCTGGTAATGTGGCAAGTGAGTGGGAAGAGACAGACAGACAAAATGAGATCCCAATATTGCCTTCTAAGAATGTAACACAGAAAGCAAGCAGGGGAGAAAATGTATTCTCGTTGTGGCTTGAAAATAAAACAAAACTCGGCTCCGGAAGACAAGATAAAGTTTCATTTGTCACTCTAAAGTGCTCGTGCATAATGGAAGGCAATATTATTAAATGGAGGCTAGGCCTAGCTCCTTACATACATTTAGGAATCTGGGCTTGAATGGGCAGAACTAGAAGTGAGTGAGTGAGTGAGTGAGTGAGTGAGTGAGTGAGTGAGTGAGATTTCAGACAGACAGATAGACACACATGCAACACACACACATATGTAAGAGTGAGTGAACATGTGAAAAAAAGCACCATTAACATTCCTCCCACTGGGAAAAAGAGCCAGCCCAATTATAAGGCTGGGTGAAGTGGTTGCCTGGGCAATTGTTGTTGATGGTCATGAAATGGTCACCAATTGTTACTTGTTTCCTAGGAAGGAAGAGAGAGAGACTCCTCAGGTGCCAAAATGACACATTGGCTGAGTTGGGTGTGCCATTTTGCTACCTAGGCAAGACAAGGAGCAAGACACTGTCTTGTTTTAATCTCCTCTCTCACCTGGGGCATTCAGCATAGCATCTAAATCAGCTCAGCTTTAAGGGTTTGGTGGGACTTAGGATGGACTGTGGAATGTGTGGGGAGCAGGGAGGGTGGGAAACTTGTCCAGATATTGTTGGACTTCCAACTCCCAGCAGCTCCAGCCATCATGGTCAATGATCAGTGGTGATGGAAGCTGTAGCCCACAAGTTCACAATCCTTGCCATAGAGGACTGGTCTTCAGCTGGGAGGTCAGCACCCAGTACAGTGGTACCTTGGGTTACATACGCTTCAGGTTACAGACTCTGCTAACCCAGAAATAGTACCTCGGGTTAAGAACTTTGCTTCAGGATGAGAACAGAAATCGTGTTCTGGCGGTGCGGAGGCAGCAGGAGGCCCCATTAGCTAAAGTGGTGCTTCAGTTTCAGGTTAAGTACGGACTTCCAGAACGAATTAAGTACTTAACCCGAGGTACCTCTGTACCAGGTCTTAGCCAGATCCAAGATAGATCTGCTACCATTCAAATATAAGAAATGGGTCTCCAAATATATGTTTGTGCTCAGTTTGTGACTGCACAGCAAACATTTCAACTTGCTTCCAAGAGAAACCGATTTGACTGCCCTGCGCATTCACTGTACTCCTCCCCAATGTCAGGAGCCAGGGAGACAATCCATTTTGAACCAAGCATTGGGAGGCCTAGTGGGCTCTGTCCACAGAAGTTTTATTTAAAGGGGTCTTTGTTGTTGTTATTGTTCCTCCAGCAGCAGTTGCAACTGCCGAGAGATTTTAAAACTCCCGAACCCACCTGAAAAGTTGCCTTTCCCCGCTAATTGCATTTTTACCGCCAGCTAGTGATCTGTTAATCGGAACTGAGAACAAAACAGATGGGGGCTGCAAAACTCTTGTCACCATGGAAACCAATTGCAGGTGTGTGGCCCAAGGAATAATAAAGCCTGGTTTGTGGTGCGTATACATGTTTAAAGAGGACGGTGTGAAACAAATCTTATTGAGGGCGGAAAGCACTCCTGGCACAGAACGGTTGTTCTAAATGTGCTGTTCCGGGATGTATCAAATGGGCACAGGAAAGGACATAAAAAGGTCTGTGGCAAATTGGTGGTGGAGCGGGGGGGTGGGGGGTGGAGGAGTCTTGAGGGAACTGGAAATAGGTGGGGGAAACCTTGTTTTGTCACAAGAAGGAACATCTTAATGCAACCATTCTGCACCCTTAATGTTAATAATGATTAGGGGTATGGATTTGATTCAGATTTGGATTAAGATTCAGAGAGATACGGGCCTCTTCTCAAGCAAAGTTTGAGAAGCCTGTACCCAGTCGGGACACCTCAGAGCTTTGGAGATCCCATAGACCTCAGATTTGTTGTCTCATTAAAATGGGCACATTTCCCCAAGCCCCAGATACTCCATATAAGTGCAGGAGGAAACAGAGGTGGGAGAAAAGGCAGCATAGTTATTTGATTGACTGCTTTGGCTTCCAACCATGGATAGCTGTTCTAATGTGGTTTTGTATGTATTTTTGAGCAAAGCTTTTTTTTTTTTTTTTTGCTCAAAAGAAGAAGAATTAATGATTTCTCCAGTTCTTGCCGTCGGTGTTGCCTATACAGAAAAGCCATTCGTAAAAACCATAATAGTTGTGAGTGAATGTCTACATGCAACCAATAAGCTAGGAATGCAAGCTCCTTTCACAAATTCCCTCCACCCCATAGGGAAAAATGCATAGAATGTTCCTGGTGTCTTCATTCCACTCTTTCGTCACCCCCGAAGGATTTGTCCCCAGATCTCCTACAGAGGGATCTGAAGTCTGAAAAGGGACACCCACGTTGTTATGTGCATCGGTGCTCTACAGAATTGGGAGCCATGTGTTATTGGAGAGATCATCTATGCACACAGAGAGGGCCTCCTCAGACCTTCAATTCTCTGCATGATGAAATAGGTCCAAGAAGGCCTGCAATGGAGGCTATGTGTGACTCATCCAGTTTGGGTAATCTGCAGGTTGAGCCATTGCATTGTTGAAAAACATAGAGCAAAATAGTAATTTTTTCTGAATCCAGCCACCCATTATTTCAATAGAATGTATTAGCAAGTATGTATACTAAAGACTTTAGGGAAGCGGGTGGCATTGTGGGTTAAACCACAGAGCCTAGGACTTGCCGATCAGAAGGTCAGCAGTTCGAATTCCTGCTATGGGGTGAGCTCCCATTGCTCGGTCCCAGCTCCTGCCAACCTAGCAGTTCGAAAGCACGTCAAAGTACAAGTAGATAAATAGGTACCACTCCGGCGGGAAGGTAAACGGCGTTTCCGTGCACTGCTCTGGTTTGCCAGAAGTGGCTTAGTCATGCTGGCCACATGACCCGGAAGCTGTACACCGGCTCCCAGGACCAGTAGAGCGAGATGAGCGCCGCAACCCCAGCGTCGTCTGCGACTGGACCTAATGGTCAGGGGTCCCGTTACCTTTATACTAAAGACTGAAGCTGTTGATATGCTATTAATATTCTGATCATTGATAACATATTGGAGATTCAGTGAATTCAGATAACATATTGGAGATTTAATAAACACAGTAAAATCATTAAAGTCGATTAGTTGTGGTTTTTTTTTTTAACTGACCAGCAAGGGGGTTGAAGATGTCACATTCTTTGTGATGTTAATTGTGGTTGTTCATGTTGCTGTTTCCAAATTCTTTCTTCATGGTTTGGACTCAACCAGCCGCACAACAATTTCTGCATGAAAAAGGGCTTGGTTAAGTTTACCCCCAAAAAGGGTGCTAAAACAAGACAATCCAATAAAACATATTGTTGTGTCTGTTTTTCTCTAAAAATGTTCACCCTGCAAGGTTGTCTGTCAGATACAGTTTTCCTGGGTATGAAGTCTTTTGGCTCATTCATAGCAAGCAGATTTTAACCAGGGAGCTTGTTAAGTCAGCACAGCAGGACTGCATTCTTGCACAATCTTACACAGTCAGTCGCTTCATGAATTTTCTTTATTTTTTAAAATTGATTTTAAAACTGCATAGAAACAGCAATACTGGGCAATGCATGCTGTCTATATAAAATAGTGTGGCACATACTTGTTATTTGCTACGATTCTGTATTAAATAAGGGGGGGGGAGCATTATTTTGGAAGTTAATTATGGGCAATTCTTCATCTCAGATATGATTTAAAAGGATGCAGTTGACTATATTGGAATAATTTAATTGTCCAGATTTAATTTTCATTATCTGCTTCTTCAAGCACACGTCTCCAACCTGCATAGTGTGCTCTGGACCTAAGAGGTTGATTTGCAGAATCTTGAAAAGATGTCTTGCAGAGAGCACATGCATCACAGTACATCTGCAGCCTAGAATGGGGGCAAGATCAGATCCAAAGAGACAGATTTCCCAAAGATAACACCTGCGTCTCCAGCAACTTTGACGGCGTACACATTCTCCATGGTTAACGTGAAGGGTGACCTGGCTATGAGCAGCACATCACAACAATTTCTGTGATAACACTGAAGAACTCATAAAATATTTGTTTTATTTTGCCTGCAGAGTTGGAAGCAGCCACAGTGGGAAGTGTTGAGACATTTGCAAATTCAGGGTCCAAAAAACCCCCTAAGGATATTCCAAGTTAAAGCACCTGCTTATCTTCCATGTCATATAATCAGCCCCACAGTCTCTCTTATTGTGCTTTGCTTACAACAGAATCCCCATGCAGCCCACACTTTCCCCCCTTGGTCCTACAGACCTGATCTTCATTTTCAGCAGGGTGGGGACAATGCAAAGTTTTGAATCAGGAAGGAAGGAGGAGAGTTTTTGGAGGACAAGTTGGTGCAGTTTGCTTTGGAGGGGACCAATACTGTTTTTTCAAACACTACAATTATATGTTTGGGTGCCTGAATGTGCCTCTAAGCTCAGGGTGTTCCTTTGTAAATTTAAAATGGCATATACCAAAGAAAAAGAAAAGAGGGAGGAGGAGGAGGAGGAGGAGGAGGAGGAGGAGGAGGAGGAGGAGGAGAAGGGCTAACATGTGGCCAAAATTCTCAAGCCCCAGCAAAATATTTCAGTCCCCACTGAGTTCCTGATCAGAGATGCTTAGAGCAGTGTTTCCCAACCTTGTGCCTCCAGATGTTTTTGGCCTACAACTCCCATCATCCCTGACTAGCAAGACCAGTGGCAAGGGATGATGGGAATTGTAGGCCAAAAACAGCTGGAGGCACAAGGTTGGGAAACACTGGCTTAGAGTTCTGTTTCTCTGTGATCTGTCCTTGGTCCTGAAATCTTAACTCTATCTCCAATGCTCTCAATCCCTAACCTCTGGCTGATCTGCTCAGATGCACCCCGGATTCCCATATTACATTAACAATGTTTAATGGCATTGGAGATCTTTGCAAATTGCCTTTTAGGATGCTTTGATTTACATTTTAAACTGCAGGTTTTTTATTGTTTCACCTTCTGTTTTAACTATTTGCTGGCATTTCTGTTTTTATTGTAAGCTGCTTTCTTGGGCTCCATGATCACTGCAGATGGTAACAGCAGTCACAAAATTAAAAGATGCCTGCTTCTTGGGAGAAAAGCAATGACAAACCTAGACAGCATCTTAAAAAGCAGAGACATCACCTTGCCAACAAAGGTCCATATAGTTAAAGCTATGGTTTTCCCAGTAGTGATGTATGGAAGTGAGAGCTGGACCATAAAGAAGGCTGATCACCGAAGAATTGATGCTTTTGAATTATGGTGCTGGAGGAGACTCTTGAGAGTTCCATGGACTGCAAGAAGATCAAACCTATCCATTCTTAAAGAAATCAGCCCTGAGTGCTCACTGGAAGGACAGATCCTGAAGGCTCCAATACTTTGGCCACCTCATGAGAAGAGAAGACTGCCTGGAAAAGACGCTGGTGTTGGGCAAGATTGAGGGCACAAGGAGAAGGGGACGACAGAGCATGAGATGGTTGGACAGTGTTCTCGAAGCTATGAACATGAGTTTGACCAAACTGCGGGAGGCAGTGGAAGACAGGAGTGCCTGACGTGCTCTGGTCCATGGGGTCATGAAGAGTCGGACACGACTAAACAACTAAACAACAACAGCCTAGAGACTATATTGAAAAGGGCAGGACAAAGGCAAAGCTTACAGATCAAAGGCAAAGGAATTGACAGGCTGGATGCTTTGAAATGGACTTTAAAGTGGAAGTATTATGCGTCTGACAGCACTGAGGTTTGAAAGGAAAGGCAAGTTTTCTAACTAATTTATTTTAGAGTGTGGAAACAATTTGGGAACCTCCTCCCCTGGTGGACTCTAAAGTTTAAGACCCAGCCTAGGGGTGGCAGGGGAAAAGAATGTCCTTTGCTGATACAATTTATAAAACAGATACATAGAGGCAATTTTGGACTACATAACTAAGTAACTGTATCTTGTGCCCTGAGAGGTGATACGTGTGGCAACTTTGGAAGGGCTCTGCCAGTGGGAAAAATTTTAAGGACTATTGGAAAGTTATTTAGCTGCAGGAGCGTTAATGGCGACTATAACTTTTTTCCTTTCTGAACTTCAACTGTACTCCCTCCAACTATACTCCCTCTAGTGGAGACTGGGATTTATAATTCCTTGGGAACTAACTTTGTTTTGTCTCTCCGCTGCTGTTATCTACACTGAGGCCTGTCCTTCCCTTGGAACTTTTGACAGTTTGACCTTGACTCATAGACAGGTGGGGAATGAGTGGCCAACCGTCAACAAGATCTAAAACGAAAGCAACAAAAGGCCAGCTGGTGCAAACAACCCTGACCTCTCAGTCACGTAGATCATCAGTTCCTGCTATACTGAAGGGAATTGAACTTCCAACAGTAGCTGAACTAAAAGGAACTGAGCCTTCAGCAACAGCTGAATTTAAGGGAGCTGAACAACCAGCAACTGAGGATATGGCTGCAGGTGGATCTGATGTACTTCTGAAGGAGATGTTACAACAATTTGCAATTTTAAATAAGAAGGTTGATGACCAAACAGCAAAAATTGACTTAGCCACATCCTCTATTACAAAGCTATCTGAACAAGTGGCTCAGCATTCACAAACAATTGGCAACCTAAAAGACGCTACGTCTGAGAACCGGAAACTGGCCGAAGCTGCGAACGAAAAAGCTGACCAAGCAATTCAAAAAGTGGATGAACTGAAAGGAGAGGTAAGGCCACTACACAAGCACATCAGTGACCAGCAGGCCTACCTGTCTATGGTGGAGTTGAGAAACAGGGAAAATAATTTAAGATTACGCTCTATCCCAGAGATTGAAAAAGAAGACTTGACTGGCTTTCTGACAGCAGAATTCTCCAAATTTTGGGGAATAAAGGAAGACGAAGATTTTAAAATAACAACGGCATTTAGACTGGGAAGTGTTACCAGAAAGGACAGACCCAGAGATTGCTTGATCATTTTAAAGACTAAACAGGAGAGAGACAAAATACTTGACCTTCATTTTAAGAAATCACTTGAGATCCAGGATAGAAGAGCGGAAATTTATAAGGATATACCAAAACAACTACTGGATCTCAGGGCCATCTACACTGACCTAGCAAGACTCTTGAGAGGCAACGGAATACCTTACAGGTGGGAGTTCCCACAAGGCTTATCATTTAAATACAAAGGAAAGAAGGTTAGAATTAAGTCAAAAGAGGACAACCAGAAGTTCCTGCACGACAACGGAGAAGATCTTCAGAAGGGAATAGCAGTTCCTTGGCCTCTGCCACAGCCTGGATTGGAACCAACACCATCCCCCTCGGATCCGGACAAAAAGGAGGACACCCCATAAAGAGCAACAACAGATAGATACAGGATGTCTCTGCAGCTGTACAGTTGGAACATTAATGGTGCAAATTCCCCGGAAAAACGAAAAAGGATCTTTCATATTTTGAAAAAGGAAAATCTAGATATAATCTGCTTGCAAGAAACGCATGTGACTAGGCTCCATAGGAAAGTACTAATTAACAAAAGACTAGGCCAAGAATTTATTTCATCAGACAAAGTAAAAAAGAGGGGCCTGGTGATCTACGCAAAGGAGAACCTAGCACCGAAATTTTTGTTTAAAGATGAGCAAGGGAGAATTTTGGCAATCGAAATACAATCTCAAGGAGAAAAAGTTTTGATATTAGGAATTTATGCACCAAATGAGGGGAAAGCTGAATTTTACAAGAAGCTACATGAGACACTACTGGACTATCTGGACTACTCGAACATCATTATGATGGGAGATATGAATGGGGTGGTTTCCACTTTGATGGATAAGTCACAAAATCAAACAACTAAGGACGGCAGACTACCGAAAACCTTTTTTGAACTGACTGACAATATGGATTTGATTGACATTTGGCGGACAAGGAACCCCCTAGGTAGAGAGGGAACATTCTTTTCTGAGGCCCACTCATCATGGACGAGAATCGACCAAATTTGGACAACTAGAGGGCTGGCACCGAAGACTACAAGAGTGGAGATCTGCCCAAAGACTTGCTCCGACCACAACGCCCTGAAAGTGGAATTAAGACTTACTTCAGCCGGTTCCTTCAGATGGAAAATGAATGACACCCTCTTTAGAGATCAAGAGATCGTAAAGAGGGCCCAAAAAACTTTAAAGGATTATTTTGAAATCAACTTGAATACTTCAGTGGAGAAAAGAACAATCTGGGACGCCAGTAAAGCTGTAATGAGGGGGTTTCTGATACAACAAAACTCAATTAAGAAAAAACTCTGGAATGGGAAAAAGGATAAAATATTGGAGAAGATAAGAGATGGAGAGAAAAGGTTGAGATCTAAACCAAAATCCAAAGAGATCTTGCGTGAAATTAAATTCCATCAGGCACAATATTTGAAGTTGATAAATCAAGAAGTGGAATGGAAAATTAAACAAATGAGACAAAGATCCTTTGAGTCAGCAAACAAATGTGGGAAACTGCTGGCATGGCAGTTGAAAAAAAGACAGAAACTTAATTACGTTACCAATCTAGAGGTGGAAGGGAAAAATATCCAGAAACCAGGTGAAATTAGAAAGTGTTTCCAGAAATACTTCAAAAAGTTGTATACACAAGGGCCTGAGGAAGTGTCTGAGATGGAACGATTTTTGAAACTCAATGGCTTACCAGAACTGTCTCAGGAGAAGAGATCAATCTTGGATTGCAAAATAACACAACAGGAAATGGAGGATGCCATTCAGAATATGCAGTTGGGCAAATCTCCAGGCCCAGATGGGCTTACCTCCAAATACTATAAGACATTAAAAGACTATTTGATTCTACCACTAATGGAGGTTTGCAATCAGATTATGGGGGGAGGAAGGGCACCGGAAACGTGGAAAGAAGCTTTCATCACATTGATACCCAAAGTGGAAACTGAAAAGACTCAACTTAGGAATTACCGTCCCATCTCACTCCTAAATGTGGATTATAAAATATTTGCAGACATTTTGGCAAGTAGACTGAAAAAGGTGTTAAATGAAGTAATTCATAAGGACCAAGCAGGCTTTCTTCCTGGCAGGCATTTGTTTGACAATACTCGGAATATTATCGATATTCTGGAACTTTTACAAACAAATATTAACACTAAAGCAGTGTTAATCTTTATTGATGCCGAGAAGGCCTTTGACAATATTTCTTGGAAATTTATGAAGAAAAACTTGGAAGGGATGGGAGTGGGACGAGGGTTTGAAAATGGTATAGAAGCAATTTATTCAGAACAAAAAGCTAAGTTGATAGTGAACAATGTGGTGACAGAGGAGTTTTATATTGAAAAAGGAACACGCCAGGGGTGCCCCTTATCCCCCCTATTATTTATATCAGTCCTGGAGGTTTTGCTGAACATGATCAGGAGGGACCGGCAAATACAGGGGATTACGGTCGGAGTGAAACAATATAAACTGAAAGCATTTGCAGATGACTTAGTAATAACATTACAGGAGCCAGAATCTAGTACAAAAAGAGTTCTGGAACTGATACAAGAATTTGGTCGGGTGGCAGGATTTAAGTTGAACAAACAAAAAACCAAAGTTTTGGGGAAAAACTTGACGCCTTTAGAAATAGAGGGGTTTCAGAAGGAAACAGAGTTAACTGTGGTTAAGAAAGTGAAATACCTGGGGGTAAACTTGACGCCTAGAAATTTGAATTTGTTTAAGGACAATTATGAGAAATGCTGGTCAGAAGTTAAGAAAGATTTGGAAACTTGGTCGAGACTGAAGCTTTCCTTGCTGGGCCGAATTGCTGCTGTCAAGATGAATGTTTTGCCAAAAATGTTGTTTTTATTTCAAACCTTGCAGGTCGTGGACAGAGTGGAATGTTTTGGAAAGTGGCAGAGGGATATCTCAAAGTTTGTCTGGCAGGGCAAAAAGCCCCGAATAAAGTTCAAAATACTAACTGATGCAAAAGAAAGAGGGGGGTTTGCCCTGCCAGACTTAAGGTTATACTATGAGGCGGCAGCCTTCTGCTGGTTGAAAGATTGGATTCTATTAGAGAATACAGATGTCCTAGACCTGGAAGGTTTTAACAACTCGTTAGGATGGCATGCTTATCTGTGGTACGGCAAGGCAAAAACACATGGAATGTTCAAAAACCATATTGTCAGGAAAGCAATTTTTATGGTCTGGCAGAAATACAAAGACTTACTTGAAAGTAAGACTCCGAGGTGGTTATCACCAGTGGAGGCTAAGGCGTGGAAAAAACCCAATATGGAGACCGGCTGGCCGAAATATTGGGAACTAATAGAAAAAGTAGGTGACAATTGGAGGTTGCGGAGCTTTGAAAATTTAAAAGATAAGGTGCGAGATTGGTTTCATTATGCCCAAATTAACGAGGTGGTTAAGTTGGACAAAAAAACAGGATTCCAGGTGGAAAAATCGAAACTTGAGACAGAATTGTTAGAACCAAAGACCAAGGTTTTATCGAGAATGTATAACTTGCTGCTTAAGTGGAACACCCAGGATGAGACAGTTAAATCAGCCATGATAAAGTGGGCTCAGGACATTGGTTACAATATCATGTTTGAAGACTGGGAAAGGTTATGGACCACCGGTATGAAATTTACGGCATGTAATGCCTTGAAAGAAAACATTATGAAAATGGTATACAGGTGGTACATGACCCCAGTCAAGCTTGCTAAGATATACCATTTGTCTGATAATAAATGTTGGAAGTGCAAAGAGGCTGAAGGAACATTCTTTCACCTTTGGTGGACTTGCCCAAGAGTGAAGGCCTTCTGGGAAATGATCTACAATGAGTTAAAAAAGGTGTTTAAGTACACCTTCCCTAAAAAACCGGAGGCCTTCCTCCTGGGTATTGTCGGCCAAAAGGTTTTAAAGAAGGATAGAACGTTTTTTATGTATGCTACCACTGCAGCAAGAATTTTGATCGCCAAACACTGGAAGACTCAAGATTTACCCACGCTGGAAGAGTGGCAAATGCAACTGATTGACTATATGGAATTGGCCGAAATGACTGCCAGAATCCGAGACCTGGGAGAAGAAGCAATGGAGGAGGACTGGAAAAAATTTAAGAATTACTTGCAAAAATTTTATAAGTTATATGAACTATAAAATGATGCATAATTTGAAATGCTAGCCCCAGCAATGAGAATGCAACATTTACGGAATTGGATAACATTATTGAAAGAATCAATGTTTAAATGTTAAAAATGATAATATATTCTGTTTTTAGAGTAAATGGACAACAAGGGATTTAAACTTAAACTGCAATTGAAAGTATAAAAGAAACACACGAAACAAGGTTATAATTTGCTGATAAATTTATTGTTAAGAATGCATTGTGCGGGAGATGCGGGGAAGCTCGATAGAAATAAGTTGTTGAAAGGTTATGATTCTTTGTATTTGCTTTTTGTTTTTTTTTCTTTCTTTTGTTTTTTTCTGCCTATGTCTGAAAAAATGCAATAAAAATTATTTAAAAAAAAAAAAAAAATGAAAAGGGCAGGACAGATACACCAACAGTATATAAATATGGCAGTCTTTCTATTATTTTGACTTGACTGGTATATTTCATGCTCCTATGTTGGGTAGCATTGGGTAGCAGCTTCTTGTGGGCTTCAGCTTCAAACAGGAGACTTGCTGAGTAAAACTGGGAAGGCATTTAAAATTTACTCTCCCATTTCCTCCTCAGTCTATCAACATTTCAAGGCATTTGCATCTAAACAGGCTTAATTCTATTACAGTAAAAAAAAGCTATCATGTGCTAATGATCATTTACCTAAGAGCAATGCATTTGAGAAGCATAGATTCACTGACTTGGCAACATGAGAACCAGCCAATGATTACATGTCCAGATAGCAGTTCCCCATGCTCTTGAATTGGCACTTGCACACCAAAACAGTTTTATAATAATAAATAATAATACATTTTGTTTATACCCCGCCCTCCCCAGTCAGAACCAGGCTCAGGGCAGCTAACACCAGTAAAATTACAGTAAAAACATAATAGGGAAACAAAACCAATTTAAAATACAGGTTAAAATGCAATTTAAAATGCAGCCTCGTTTTAAAAGTAGCCCATAGATCAAAACCATAAGGGGAGGGAAACATAAGGGTCAGACTGAGTCCAAACCAAAGACCAGGTGGAACAGCTCTGTCTTGCAGGTCCTGCAGAAATATGTCAAGTCCCGCAGGGCCCTAGTTTCTTGTGACAGAGCATTCCATCAAGTCAGGGCCAGTAGTGAAAAGGCCCTGGCCCTAGTTTATGGGCTTCCACTCGCATTACAACAACAACAAAAAGCATGTAACAGAGAACCAGCTCCACAGCACACTACTGGATTCAAACAGCATTCGGTGAAGACCTTCACTTTCAAAAACAGGAACACTGTCTTTAAATAAGAATATAAATTTATTGGCAGAACTGTTTAGCCAAGGGTGCAGCAAGCAAAAAACCAGGCAATTACTTCCTACAGGGATTATAGGGGACTCTGTGTCTGGTTGTAGTTGTGGAATCCTTATCGTCTTGAGCTGCAGGCTGAAAGATGGGGACAGAACAGCAACTACATTTGAAAAAGGGCTGTTGAACTGCAAACTTTGGTTCACATAACTGCAATCTGAAGTGGGGAGGGGAGAAAAAATTATGCACTTGAAGAAGCAGTACTGTACATATTATAGCTGCTCTAACACCAACCCCATGCCTCTGGGATTGCCTTGAGCGTTTTTAAAATGGGGAAAAATCAATCATGTTTTAAATTACATTTCTGCACATTATTTGAGCCAAGCTGTAACTCTGGAAAAGGAGTTTGAAGAAATGTACACACATTGCCAACAACAATAATAATAATACAAAATAATGTTTATATGTATGATTGGAGCAATGCAGAACAGTTTCTCCTATGGACTCAGATACAAAGACCTTGTGTTCTAAAAACAGCCCCAATGCTTGCAATAAAAGCACCCTGGAAGAGCTCCTTTGGACTGAAAATTATACGCATCATGCAGATTAATAGATATGCAATAAGTTACATAACATGTAGCAATAATTATATTGCAGAAATAATAATAAAAAACTCTCCAAACAATAAACAAGATGTCCTATGAGTCTACAAAGGATCCTTTCCTCGTACAGAAATATGCATTAAGATGAATGCAATTTCTAATTACCAGATTTGCATTTAGATAAATTGCTCATATATCACAGAGAGGGGGAAACGTATTCAAGCCGGTTGAGTAATGATTAGTACTTAAAGAGCACCAAATAATATTGTAAAACATCCAAGGTTAAGGAAGAGCAGAAGGCAAAACATTACATTTACAGCATATTACCAGAGGGAGTTGCTCCCCAGGAGTTTGTGCTCCAATAGCCTCTTGACCTTTTGAGAGGTTCTCAAAAGGAGGTTCCTTCTCATTCCTGCTGTGTTCGACTCTACGGATATTACGCACCCTGTATTCTTTGATGACAAGGTCAAATCCACTCCTGCAGAGACTCAGGTGATTACATTTACTAGAATAGTCCTTAGAATTTGTTCGGCTTGATTTTGATACAGAGGATTGACACAAACCACAAGACCATGTTGAACAATGACTGGAGAAACTCGAAATTTCATTGAATGCTTCAATGAAGCACAGAGACAGGAAGCTTGACTGTATTGATCTTTCTCTCCCACCTTGTACCTTGTCTCTTATTGAGACGAATTTCTGTCACATTAGGAGGTAACTGGTGACCGAGACTACTGGCCTTTCCAGTTCCCCAAAGAACTCTTTCTTAGTCCTTGCCCCCATCATTGCTGCTGAGCCCCAGTCCTTGCTACCTCGCTTCTTCATGTCCCAGGTTACTGTCAGCAATAAAAAAATATTGTTTTGATACCCTCAACTTCCATGCGATGTATTTTGCTTCCAAAGAACCCCATCGTTTATTCAGTTCACAATTTTACATGTGTGCTTGTGCACATGTGCTTGGAACAGTAACTTGCCTGCAATAACCCAATGATCAGAAAAGCCGCATTAATTGAAGTGTTTCAGTTCCAAGAACCACCTTTTATTCTGAAGAATATATTGGCTTTTAAAGCAACATTTTTTGCAGAAGGGCCTCTTGACTTTTAAAGCCGGCAGTTCGGAATCGACACGAATTACAGTCTTACCTTTTCTTTCCTCTTGCCAAGTACTCTGCAGATGGCACAATTGTATTCATTACAATCCCTCTCAGGTTTCATTCCCCGGTTCGTAGTCTCTCATTTATTCAACGTTCTTGCATTTATTTCTTTGCAGTGCTGCAGCTGTACTTTTAAACAGTATACATCTGTTCCACCCATAGCGACAAATAACATAGGTGCACAAGAGAGAGATAAAAAAGTCCACAAAGTGTGGTTTAAAGACCTTCATACACTTGCCCCCTCACTGTGGTTTGTAAACAGCTCCAAGGCTATTCAAAGTATCAAAGCTGCATATGGAATTGGGCTGTTGCCTTGGGAAGAGGGACACACCTGTGCCATTACAAAAGCACCAGAACCATACAGAATGCAGTTTGACCATTTTAGCTGCTAGCTAGCTAGTAGGAAGGGACGCGGGTGGCGCTATGGGTTAAACCACAGAGCCTAGGACTTGCCAATCAGAAGGTCGGTGGTTCGAATCCCCACGACGGGGTGAGCTCGCGTTGCTCGGTCCCTGCTCCTGCCAACCTAGCAGTTCGAAAGCATGTCAAAGTACAACTAGATAAATAGGTACCACTCTGGCGGGAAACGGCATTTCCGTGCGCTGCTCTAGTTCGCCAGAAGTGGCTCAGTCATGCTGGCCACATGACCCGGAAGCTGTATGCCGCCTCCCTCGGCCAATAAAGCAAGATGACCCCAGAGTCGTTCACGACTGGACCTAACGGTCAGGGGTCCCTTTACCTTTACCTAGCTAGTGAGATGGAATCCTTGAGATTCCAAGTGTCTTCTGTGTGGATGAATAGTGCATAGTCAGAATGCATGCTGGCATGATCTCTGGACATTTGAATGATAATGTCTGGAGCCCTTTGGATTCTGAATGCTATTGTTAGGAGTACTTTGTGGTGACTGAAATGCCTTTAGGGTGGCATCTGGTTGATGACTGTTGATCACACGTTGAGAATCTTGCATGAGGAATGGTGATTAATAAATTTTATAAATCTATAAGAAATCCACTTCCGCCTTGAGGAGGAGGTGGGGTTGCGGACTTCACAGCCCCTCCACGTGCACAGGGGGTGGGAGGCCAGCCCCTGCACGATTGGGGGATTCCCGACTGCATCACCCCCTAGCCGGCCAATCGGGTTGGTCCGGGGGTGTGGCCTGCCCCTTAAAGGCAGGACGCAGCTGGGGATCTCCCTTTGTCCATCCGCCAGCTGTTCCGGTTTTAGCTGCTCCTGTTTTCTCTGGTTCGTCGGATCAAGACCTTTCGTCAGTGAAGGATCTCGTCCGTGGATTTATTGACCCGTAGGTGAACTTGCCCAAGCCTTATGAAGAACGGTTGAGGGAGTTGGGCATTTTTGGCCTGGATAAGAGGAGATATGATAGCCATGTGGAGGTTGGAGCAAGGTTGTTTTCTGCTGCTCCAGAGGGTAGGACTCAAACCAATGGCTTCAAATGACAAGAAAGGAGATTCCGACTAAACATCAGGAAGACCTTTCTGACATTAAAAGCGGTTTGACACCGGAACAGACTCCCTCAAAAAGGGGTGGACTCTCCATAATTGGAGGTTTTTAAGCAGAGGTTGGGTGGCCATCTGTCAGGATGCTTCAGCTGTGTGGGATATAGCTATGAATGATAAATGGACATGTGCCATTAAGGTAAGATGGGGAATATGCAGGAGAAATGATTTTGAGGAGATATGGAGGTTGTCTGTAGAATTTGTGCTGTTAAAATGGAAAGGGGTCAAACCATCACAAGAGGTGTTGAAGTTTTGGGAGGTTGGACAGTTACAATGGAATGGTCTCGGGGGTGGGGTGCACATTGTCATTCTTATTTATGATTATTTATTTAAAAAAAGAAAAAAAAGAAAAGCAGGAGAATTGTTTTCAAATATAAGTGGAGGTATACAAAAATAAACATTATTTTCTATCTTACAAAAAAAAGGATGCTTCAGCTGAGATTCCTGCATAGCAGGGGGTTGGACTAGATGACCCTGGTGTCCCCTTCCAACTCTACAATGCTATTATCATGTTCCCCCTCCTCCTTAATTTGTGGTACACAACAGATTGCTGAAATGCTGTATTTGTGGTCAATAGTATCGCCCATTCTCCTCACAGCTTTTTAGGGTTGTTCCAGCATAAAACTGGTAGTATGGTCACTATTATTCCATGGCATACATTTAATTAATGATGGAGTGAGTCATAGGCACTCCATGGGGCAGGTGTTCCTATTATGTGTGCTGGCGCATTCAATAAAGGGGCTGCATATTCCTTTCTGGTGCTTACATTGGTGTGTGGATGTTACGAGCTTTTTACAGTAAAAAAAGCCTCTTAAACATTATGCTTGTCACACGGACCACATATGTGCATAATGGCAGCCTCATTATGCAGTCAAATGTTTAAAGTGGCCCTCAACTTTAGACCATTCCAATCTCCATTTATTTTTACATCGCCTTTCCCCCAAAATGCTCAGAATACCGTAAGTGCGATGCCCACATGCACTCTGCTGCTCAGTGTGCATAAAAAACAAATGTGCAGAAAGCTGATAATCTGAAATGGCTTCCCACACAATTCCAACAATTTCCCCCAATCCATTGCAATTCCCTCCTTTTTCTCCAGGCTGTGATTGCATGCTGGGAACAAAATGTTTTTTAAAAGGCCACTGACAGAAATGGCTTGCCAGGTGGGAGCAACCCCCAGGTCAGTTTTGGTTCCCAATTGCTTACTGCGCCACAGAGCGCTTGTGTGAATGGGCATCCCAAGTCACTTTTAGTTTAAAGGTCTGTAGGTTGGGGCTGTGTATGGAGAGAAAATGGATGGAGTTCTGCCTTCTGCCTGTCTACAAAAGTAGGTCTATTATTGCTCCCACAGCAAATGAAGAAATGCACTTCCCCCTTAAGAAATCAGAAATGCTTCAGTTACGTGCTCAATGATCACAACAGGTTTGATAATAGAGAGCAAGCCTTCTGAGAATGTACACAATCTAGCAGTAGAATCAATTTATCAGAAAGATGTTATATTTTCGGGGAAAGGAAGAAGCCACGTAACAAAAGCAGCTTGAGTTGGTTGAAAAGAAAGCCTTTAATTAACACAATGCATTGCAATTAAATTTAGAAATTAACTTCCAAACAGCTTAAAGTGCAAACTCTTAAGATGCCCTGAAGATTCTGCTCCCTTTGAAGTGAGGGGATTAGTCCTATTCAACTCCTTTAATTTATAACTATATGTTTATACTGGAGGTGAAGTTGTGGAGTATCGTTGCTGTCCGTTGTGGCACGAATTGGAAAACCTTTCTTTACCCAAATATAATTCTTGGGTTGCACTGAATACACTCCAACCTGCTGATGTAAGCTATAACTTAGAAAAAGAGCTAGGGATAGGACGGGTAACACTGCAAGGAAGTATGCACATTGTCAGGATTTTATGCAATGCAAAGGAGCAATGATTATTTTGAAGGATCGCCTTTCAAGCGATGTCTCTTTGGAAACATCTTTCCACCTGAAAAGCAGTATGTAGTTCAGGCACCAAGTATAACTTTAAAGGCGTAGCCATTTAAATCCACTGGCGAACAGCTGCGAGGGCCGCTCCAAAGGTCCGGAGTGCAGGATGCGTTCCTTTATATGCCATCAGAAGGGAACCCGCCTCTGCAACAAAACCTGCTCCTTGCAGCTGCTTCGCTATTTCTTCTATATCCCAGCGTCCTTCCTCTTGCTTGGCCAGCAAGTGATTAATCAGGTGAGGATAAAGGACAGTGGAGATGCAGTCTGCGACCAAGTTCTCATCCAGGAGCAAGGAAAGCAGTTCGGAGTCACAGTTGGAAGCATCAGCCTATACGGGAGGGCAAAAGAACACAACACAGAGCTAATCTTATCAAAAAGGACCAGTACAATTCTCCAGAACTTCATCATGCGAATATGCAGTTGGTGTTCATGCATATTTACCAGTCAGCCCACCCAAAAATACCCTTGCACAAGGGTCGGGACCCTTAAGATCAACCCCACAAGCTGTTGTGTTTGCAAGAGTGGCTCATGAGGTTGCGACCCTCAAGCTACCGCTGACTTCCAGATTAAAGGTAAAGGTACCCCTGCCCGTACGGGCCAGTCTTGCCAGACTCTAGGGTTGTGCGCCCATCTCACTCAAGAGGCCGGGGGCCAGCGCTGTCCGGAGACACTTCCGGGTCACGTGGCCAGCGTGACAAAGCTGCATCTGGAGAGCCAGCGCAGCACACGGAAACGCCGTTTACCTTCCCGCTAGTAAGCGGTCCCTATTTATCTACTTGCACCCGGGAGTGCTTTCGAACTGCTAGGTTGGCAGGCGCTGGGACCGAACAACAGGAGCGCACCCCGCTGCGGGGATTCGAACCGCCGACCTTTCAATCGGCAAGCCCTAGGCGCTGAGGCTTTTACCCACAGCGCCACCCGCATCCCGACTTCCAGATTAGTTGGTGGCAAAACTGGCTTCCAGCAGACTAAGCTAGTTTGAGTGCCAGTACAGCAAGCTTAAGTGATTTGTGAACAGCATGCCCTGTCCCTACAATTTATCCAAAACCTATTAGGTAAGGTGAATTGACAATAAAACTGGCCTCATGCTGATATGTGCATATCTGTATATCTTATGTAAAGGTTAGCTGATTTAGCAGGATGCTTTCACAGAATGCCACACTTGTTTTAAACAGAACAAAGCACACTTTCAACCTCCAGGTAAAAACGAATGAAGAAGCCATTAGAAGATGCACATAAAAAGCCAATCCACCCTCTAAGATGCTGCATAAAACCTCACTCATCCACAAGTGCAACTCCAGCAGATTAAACACTAATTATCCAACTATGTTTAGTAAGAGCGAATGCCTCTTTGTCTGGCATATGTTTTAAAAAGATATATAAACATATATTGTTGCTACTCAGTGTGTGGCCACTTTCTGTATTCTGATGACTGCCACAGCAGGAAGTATTATTATTATTTTTTTTTTTAATAAATTTTTATTGGTTTTCCATAAAACAAAACAAAAACATAAACATAAACAAACAAGAACACGACTTCCCCATACCACCCCTTTTCTGCATTCTTGTTTCAAGATTTTTCAGCAACCCTCTGATCATAACTTAAATATATTTCATATATTTAACTTCAGTTAGTTATTAATGCAACTGTAGTTCTTTATCTCTTATAACTCTGAGCCCCTAATTTTCCAAATTACAGCAGTTTTTAAGATAAACTTTAAATTTATTCCAATCTTCATCCACCGCCTCTTTCCCCCGGTCTCGAATTCTGCCAGTCATCTCTGCCAGTCCCATATAGTCGATCACCTTCGTCTGCCATTCTTCCAACGTGGGTAAATCTTGCGTCTTCCAATACTTTGCTAGAAGAATTCTTGCTGCTGTAGTGGCGTACATAAAAAATGTCCTATCCTTCTTTGGCACCATTTGGCCCACCATACCCAAGAGAAAGGCCTCTGGTTTTTTAACAAACGTTCTCTTCAGAACTTTTTTTATTTCATTATAGATCATTTCCCAGAAAGCCTTAATCTTCGGGCAGGTCCACCAAAGGTGATAGAAGGTTCCCTCCGTTTCACTACACTTCCAACACTTGTTGTTGGGCAAGTGATAGATCTTTGCTAACTTAGCAGGAGTCATGTACCACCTGTAGATCATTTTCATAATGTTTTCTTTTAAGGCATTACATGCCGTGAATTTAACACCAGTGGTCCATAACTGCTCCCAGTCAGCAAGCTCAATGTCATGCCCAATATCCTGTGCCCATTTAATCATATTAGATTTCACCATTTCATCTTGAGTATTCCATTTCAACAGCAAGTTGTACATTCTTGACAAATTTTTAGTATTGGGTTCTAACAGTTCTGTTTCTAATTTTGACTTTTCCACTTGGAAGCCTTTCTTTCTGTCCTGCTTGAATACTTCATTTATCTGTCGATAATGTAACCAATCTCTCACCTTAAACTTCAGTTTCTCAAAACTCTGCAATTTTACATTTTCACCATCTTGTTCTATAATTTCACAATATTTAGGCCAATTAGAATCCATATTCAATTTTTTCACCTCTTTTGCTTCCATTGGTGACAGCCACCTGGGGGTTCTACTTTCAAACAAGTCTTTATACTTAATCCAAACATTATACAGAGCTTTCCTCACGATATGGTTCTTAAAACCTTTATGCAATTTTACCTTGTCATACCATATATATGCATGCCAACCAAATCTGTTATCAAATCCTTCCAAATCCAAAATGTCTGTATTCTTGAGGAGCAGCCAATCTTTCAACCAGCAAAACGCTGCTGATTCGTAGTAGAGTCTTAAGTCCGGCAGGGCAAAACCCCCTCTATCTTTCGCATCTGTTAATGTCTTAAATTTTATCCTTGGCTTTTTGCCCTGCCAGACAAATTTCGATATGTCTTTCTGCCACCTCTTGAAACAGTCCATCTTATCTATTATTTGTAATGTCTGAAACAGAAATAACATTCTAGGCAATACATTCATTTTGATAACAGCAATTCTGCCTAACAAGGAAAGTTTCAGCCTTGACCATATGTCTAAATCTTTCTTAACTTCTGTCCAACATTTATCATAATTGTCTTTAAAAAGATTCACATTTTTCGATGTCAAATTTACCCCCAGGTACTTCACTTTTTTTGCTATCTCCAAACCTGTTTCATTCTGGAATGTCTCTTTTTCTTCATTTGTTAAGTTTTTTTCCAAGACTTTAGTTTTTTGTTTGTTCAACTTAAATCCTGCAACTTGACCAAATATCTCGATCAGTTCTAAAACTCTTTTTGTGCTAGTGATTGGCTGTTGCAAAGTCAAAACTAGGTCATCTGCAAATGCCCTTAATTTATACTCTCTCACTCCGACCTGAATTCCTTTAACCAACTGGTCCTTTCTAATCATGTTTAACAAAACCTCCAGAACCAGTATAAAAAGTAGAGGAGAAATAGGGCACCCCTGTCGTGTTCCTTTCTCTATAGCTATCTCTTCCGTTACCACATTATTTACAATTAGCTTTGCCTTCTGCTCAGAATAAATTGCACCTATACCGTTTTCAAAACCTTGGCCTACCCCCATCCCTTGGAGATTCTTTTTCATAAAACTCCAACTAATATTGTCAAAGGCTTTCTCCGCGTCCACAAAAATCAAAACCGCTTTTCTGTTAATGTTCATCTCCAACAGTTCCACAATGTCTATTATGTTCCTCACATTGTCAGACATGTGTCTTCCCGGGAGAAAGCCAGATTGGTCTTTATGAATCTCGCCTGTCAATACTTTCTTCAGTCTTTTTGCTAAAATGTCTGCAAAAATTTTGTAATCCACATTTAATAATGATATCGGGCGGTAGTTCTTAACCTGGTTCTTTTCAGTCTCGGTCTTTGGTATAAGTGAGATAAAGGCCTCTTTCCACGTTTCGGGTGCCTTTTTCCCCTCCAATATTTCATTACAAACTTCTTTCAGTGGTTGCACTAAACCTTCTCTCAAAGCTTTATAGTATCTAGCCGTCAGTCCATCTGGTCCTGGAGACTTTCCCAGTTGTGCCTTTTGAATGGCCTCCTCTATTTCCTGTTCTGTTATTTTCTCATTCAAAATCAACTTGCCCTGTTCTGGGATTTTCGGTAGTCCATAATTTTTAAGAAATTCTTCTATTTCTTGTTCGTTTACTGGCCCTTGTGTGTATAATTTCCTAAAGAAACTTTGAAAACAGTTACTTATCTCATTTGGCTTATGAACATTCTTTCCCTCTATCTCCAAACAAGTAACTGTATTCAATTTTTGCCTCTTTTTCAGTTGCCATGCAAGGAGCTTCCCACACTTGTCTGCAGACTCAAAAGTCCTTTGTCTCATTTGCTTAATTTTCCATTCTATCTCTTGATTTGTCAGTTCCATATATTGCGTCTGATAATATTTTATTTCTCTCAAAATTTCTTGAGACTTTGGTTTTGACCTCAGTTTCTTTTCTCCTTCCTTCATTTTTTCTAAAATTCTTTCTTTCCTTTCATTTTGCTTTTTCCTCTTGATTGAATTCTGTTGTATCAGGAAGCCTCTCATCACGGCTTTACTCGCGTCCCAAATTGTTCTTTTTTCCACATCTGTTCTCCAATTTATCTCAAAATAATCTTTCAATGTCTTTTGGGCCTTTATACAAAATTGTTCATCTCTAAATAGGGAGTCATTCATTCTCCATCTAAAGGATCCAGTTGTTGTCATTTTCATTTCCATCTTTACGGCATTATGGTCGGAGCAGGTTTTTGGGCAGATTTCTACTTTTTTAATCTTTGTAGCCATCACACTAGATACCCAAATTTGGTCGATTCTCGTCCATGTCATTTTAGATTCCGAGAAAAAAGTTCCCTCTCTCTCGAGAGGATTCTTTGTTCTCCAGATGTCAATCAAGTCCATGTTTTCCGTCATCTCGAAGAAAGTCTTTGGTAATCTTCCTTCTTTAGATATTGTCTGTCTTTGTGCCTTGTCCATATTTGTAGACACCACTCCATTCATGTCCCCCATCATTATTATTTTGCAGTCGAGATAATCTAGTAAGGTCTCATGCAACTTCTTAAAAAATTCTGCCTTCCCATCATTTGGTGCATATACTCCAATTATCAAATATTTTTCCCCCTGGATCTGTACTTCAATTGCCAAATATCTTCCTTCTTCATCCTTAAATTTTAATTTTGGGTCCAATTTTTCCTTTGCATAAATCACTACTCCTCTCTTTTTTACTTTATCGGAAGATATAAATTCTTGTCCCAATCTTTTGTTCACCAACAATTTCCTGTGCGCTCTAGTTATATGAGTTTCCTGTAGACATATCAGATCCAGTTGTTCCCTTTGCAGAATGTGGAAAACCTGTCGTTTTTTTCTGGGATGGTTCAAACCGTTGCAGTTCCAGCTTAGAAGTTGCAGAGACATTTTGTTTGTTAAATGTTTGATCCTCCGACTGCTCCAAGTTTTTCTTCCTCTTCAGTTGGCAGTTGTGGTAGTCCAAATGATAGATTTGCGATGTCTGTTAGCCCTCCTCCTTCTGATGTTAATCCTTGTCCTTCTATTCCCGGATCCACCGTACCTTTCTGTAGGTCCTCTAGGTTTCTCTCCAAAAAATATTCTTTCTCCTGTACTGTTCTTATTCTTACTTTCTTCCCTTTGTAGTTAAAGGACAACCCCTGTGGGAATTCCCACCTGAAGGGTATAAAATTCTTCCTCAGCAAATTGGCAAGATCTCTATAAAAAGTCCTCACTTCCAAGATGTATTTAGGGATGTCCTTAAAGATTTGGACTTGAATGTTTCCAATCACCAAAGCTTTTTGATAGTGAAGGTTCAATATCTTGTCTCTTTCCTCTTTGGTTCTAAAGGTGATCAGACAATCCCTTGACTTCTTGCTTTGCTTTCTACCAAGTCTGAAAGCAGTTGTTATCCCTACTTCATCTTCCTCCAGATCTCCTTGCCAATTTTCCAGAATTGCCTCTGTGAGAAATTCCGCCAGATTGTCCTCTTCTTTCTCTGGAACCTGTCTAAATTTCAGATTTCGTTCTTTCCGTTGTAATTCCAGTAAGGAGAGGGCCGCTTCATGCTCATTCACCTTTTTCTCAATCGGCACAAGTCTTTCCTGCGTCTCACCTGCAACAGATTTTGCACTTTCTGCAATTTTCCTTGTTTCTGAAGATTCCTGAATCAGTCTATTTATAGATTCTGTGTTTGTTGCCACTGATGTGGTATTCAGATCCAATCTTGCTGTAAGTTCTGTCAATTTCTTTGAGTTTTCTGTAGATTGCTTTGTTAAGGCCTCAAGGGATTGATTTATTTTAAGCAGTGCCTGTGTCATAGATTCCATTGATGCTGCTGTCGCACTGTCCGGTGCAGGCACTGTGTTGCCAGAGATTGAAGCTCTTTTCTTTTGTGTTAGTTTAGCTTTAGATCTGGTTCTTATCTCCTCTGCTGTGCCACTCATATCCCAAGGCCGTTCTCACAGGAAAAACTTGCAATGGAAAATCCCACTATTAGTCAGTTACTTTGCAATTTTTCCCTCTTAGCCCTCAAGAGGGAGCAGTTAAAAGTTTCCAAGTTAGAAACAACAAAGAGACAGAAAGCCGGATGTAGAAAATCTCAAATCCGCCATTAAAGTTGTAAAACTTTTTCTCCAATTTAAATTTAGTTAGTCCAATGTCAGTAACAAAGTCCCATTTAAATCCTAAATGTCTTAAGATTTTTTCACCATTTAAGGTATAGTCTATATCCACTTCAGAGCTATTTTAAAGAACAGTTTTCCCGGTGTTAAATCCTGGCAGGTCGTCCCGGGGATCAGAGCAGTGAAAAACTTTGTTTCCCTTTAAATTAAAAGTATCTTCACAAGACTGTCTTTTTTCCCCCTTCTCCTGCCAATCTGGAGGGGAGAGATACTTTTGACAGCTCAGGTTTGACAGTTCGCAACTAAGTTTCTAATAACTGCAGCGAGGTCTTTCGTTGCTTTAAATTCCTGCAGTCCGGGGGGGGCAGACTTCCTTATTTTTTGCCCTCCCGTTTTCAGCCAAATTTTCTATTTTTAAAGGTTCCTGATTTTTTTCCCTTCTTACTCACGGGAATCCAGTCCAGATTTTCTTTTCAGGAAGGAATCGGCGCTCTCCGCTAATGGCGACGCGGCTTCACTCCGCAGGCTGGGTAGCGACTCTCAGCACCGCGCTCACTCCCGATGCCGCTCCGGAGCCTTTAAAAAGGCTCTTTCACAGTACCGGGGGGCGCAAAGGTGCCCACCGAGTCTCCTTGCTCTCAGGCTTCCGCGCCTGAGATTTTAGGGGTCCCCCACTCGCCGTAGCGGGTAAGACCCGAACTTGCGGAGCAGTCCTTCTCCGGAGCTCGGAGGTAGGACCGCCATTAAGCGCTGGCACCGACCGGAAGTCCAGCAGGAAGTATTATTCAGGTGGCAGCAGCCGAAATGTCCTGTGATCCCCCACAGTTGCTAGAAATGCTTCAATGGTCCATGATGACTCCACAGTGAAAATTATTTAGAATTACAGCTTGCCTTATCTCAGTGGTTCAGTGTATAACACAGAGTGGTCTCCAGCCCAGCAGCCGGATGCCTGGGTAACACTTGCTCAGCAGGGAGGGCAGCCCCTGAATGGGAGGCAGGCAGCGCCAGTCTCCCCCTTTAGCTACTCCAAAATGGCCTGAATCTCATCCTTCAAACCACAGTCATCACCAAATCAGATGGACCTCAAGGGCTGTCCTATGGAAGAGGGAACAAGCTTGTTTTTTCCTGCTCTGGAGCCTAGGACTCTAACCAATGGCTTCAAGTTACAAGAAAGGAGATTCCGACTAAACATCAGGAAGAACTTTCTGATAGTAAGAGCTGTTGGACAGTGGAATGGTCTCCCTCGGGAAGTTGTGGACTCTCCTTCCTGAGAGGTTTTTAATAAGAAGTTGGATGGTCATCTCTCATGGATGCTTCAGCTGAGATTCTTGCAGTTCAGGGGTTGGATTAGATGACCATGGGGATCACTTCCAACTCTACAATTCTATGATTCTACAAGTAAGTAAGGTTGGGTACTTCATTAAGAATACTTTGTACAAAAGAAACAGGCTAATTCTATTTTAAGTACAGCATAGTAGCTGCATAGTTACACAGGTGGTGCTGTGGTCTAAACCACTGAACCTCTCGGACTTGTCCAATCAGAAGATTAGTGGTTTGAATCCCTGCAACGGAATGAGCTCCCATTGCTCTGTCCCGGCTCCTGCCAACTTAGCAGTTCAAAAGCATGCCAGTGCAAGTAGATAAATAGGTACCGTCGTGGTGGGGAGGCAAATGGTGTTTCTGTGTGCTCTGGCACTCGTCACGGTCCTCCATGCACCAGAAGTGGTTTAGTCATGCTGGCCACATGACCCAGAAAGCTGTCTGTGGACAAACTCCGGCTCCCTCAGCCTGAAGCGAGATGAGCACTGTACCCCATAGTGGCCTTTGACTGGACTTAGCTGTCCAGGGGTCATTTACCTTTTATTTAGCTTTTTAGTAGCTGCATAATGCCTACTGGTGCCATGGTGCCTGCAAAGTTCTTCATTGGCGCCCCCAGGCAGGGCCCCACACTCTGAGCTTTCATTTTTTTAAAGTCACATCAAAGCAAATCTCATTTTGTCCCCACTTATTTGTTTCTTGCAGTCTGAATGCCAAGGTTATTCCTTTGTTTCACTAACTTTTCATCCATTGAAAATCTGAAAGCTACATGATAGTGGAGGGGGCAGCGTTTCCCAGCTTTGCGAACTGTACCCACAAATGCTAACAGCACAAAGCTAACTACGTCTACTCAGAAGGAAGCCCTGTTGAACGCAGTGATGCTTACTCCTGAGTAAGTGGAGTTAGGAGTGCATTCAGATCCCTGAATACTGAATTTAAAAAATGAACAAATACAGACACTCTGAGAGAAGAGGTGCCAACGTATTTGCTTATTTGAAGGGATGATCCCACAAACCCCTACTATCACATGGAATTAGAGCTTTGTTTCAGAAAGGCGAAGAAAAGCAGGTGAATGACAATATACTGGAATCCTGGATTCATGTGCTGTCTGGGCTCTGATGTTTGATAATTCTGAAGCCTACACTAAAGACAGGTGGAGAAAACCAGAGGAGTTCTCAATTAAACATGCAGGCAAGAGGAGTGTCTGGCCAATTCACTATTGGTTTTTGCCCATTTCTCTCCCCAGTGGATAATTTCTGCTTATCCATCTCTCAACTCCTAGGGGAAGATTAACTGCCAAGGAGAGAGCGAAACAATAACAGACCAGCCAGAAGCTCCTCTTTCTCTCTCTGTGACTGCAGTCCTCTCCAGCTTCCTCTGCTTTTTGTCAGCAGGGGAGCCTAAAAAATTCTCAGCAGGCAAGAGGTGGGCTGATCTTGTCTGGCAAATGTAATGTGCAGCCTGCCTCTTGGTTGATGCAGCTACCAAAAGAAAACAAGCAAATAGCCCTTTAAGACAAGGGAAAAGAAGCTGATCTGGCTGGAGGGCTGGAAAAGAAGGACCTAAGGACCCCTAGTGTCTTGCTTAGCACCTGTCGAATTGGACTCTTTTTTCTGTCACCACAGAGCAACAAAAAAAAGGTGTCCAAGTAGAAACAAACATTGGATTCTACCAGTGGCTGGGAATGACGAATTGGGAGCAGACTTGTAGTGTGCTCATAATACTTCCTTTACCATTTGGCCCGGCACATTTACCAGTCCCACGCCTGATGTCATGTGACACCAGCTGATCAGCAGGTGGGTGTGGCTTGAGTCAAACCATGCTGCAGGTCAACCAGGGAAGAAATGCCCAGTTAAGCCCAAGAGCTAGAGGTTCCCCATTGCTGCAGAGGTAGGGAAGGCACACTGAACAGAAATGCAAAATAAGGGCCAAATACGCAAAGGTATTTTGCCAACCTAGCAGTTTGAAAGCACGTCAAAGTGCAAGTAGATAAACAGGTACCAGTCCGGCGGGAAGGTAAACGGTGTTTCCGTGCGCTGCTCTGGTTCGCCAGAAGCGGCTTAGTCATGCTGGCCACATGACCCAGAAAAACTGTCTGCAGACAAACGGCGGCTCCCTCGGCCAGTAAAGCGAGATGAGTTCCACAACCCCAGAGTCATTTGCGACTGGACTTAACTGTCTGGGGTGCTTCATCTTTTTATGCAAAGGTTGGCGGTTCGAATCCCCGCGGCGGGGTGCGCTCCCGCTGCTCGGTCCCAGCGCCTGCCAACCTAGCATTTCGAAAGCACCCCCGGGTGCAAGTAGATAAATAGGGACCGCTTACCAGCGGGAAGGTAAACGGCGTTCCGTGTGCTGCGCTGGCTCGCCAGATGCAGCTTTGTCACGCTGGCCATGTGACCCGGAAGTGTCTCCGGACAGCGCTGGCACCCGGCCTCTTGAGTGAGATGGGCACACAACCCCAGAGTCTGTCAAGACTGGCCCGTACGGGCAGGGGTACCTTTACCTTTACCTTTATTAGAACATTATGAGTCACATGGTATTTCCCCCACTTCTTTTCAACAGGTGTCTTGAGGGCCAATCTTTTAATACTTAACTTTTAAGATTATTAATAGGAAAGGTGCCACTCACCTTAAGTTTGATTTTATATACTTATACAATGCAAACGGTAAGGACTATAACAAGCTAAACAACAACAAAATCCCATTAAATGCTGGAAGCACACGATTGTGCCAGGGATCTGCAGTTTCAGGTGGCCTTGACCCAAGAGCACTGCACATATGGTGTGCCCACTGCAAGACCACGCGAGGTATGTTTCTGCACAGCAGGCAGGAAATGTTTTGGGCTATAATTGATGCTCATTTATTTAGCCAGGTGAATGTGAAAAACTCACACAGAGCAAAATCTGTTTCCGAAGCAGCGAAAAGGCGAGGCTTAAGGACAAAGGCATTATTGAAAAATTGAAAAGCTTCCCAAAGAAAGAACTGGGCTAAAGTTGTTTGCTCCGAAACCACTGCCCATGCAGGAGAAAAAGAATTAAGTTGGAGAACTATGTAATTGTTATTTAGCTTATTAACATAGGATCAGTATAAGAAATCCGCAGCTAAAGCTCATTTTCATTTTCCAAATGTTCTCCTTTAGTGTTTTATATTTATAAATTTGATTGGAAAACAAGCCAACTGTGTCAAACGTAACCTTCAATACTCTGGCAATGAATATAAAATACTATGAGAAGTGGCCCATTGCCAGCAATGATTCTTTGTTTTGTTTTTTTGTTAGCTTGAGATGAAAAAGGGTGTTTAAAAGTTTTGTTTTTCTTTCAGATCTTTTGTGTAGAAACAGCGCTCTGCAGAAGCTACAAAAGATGGGTGGAAGTAAGAGATAGTGCTTAATAAAGACGTAGGGCATGATCCAGCCTCCATTCACATCATCCCTCACCTCTCCTGTGTGAAATCGGCTCTGTGCATGGGGGTCTTCTGTTGCCAACCCTTCTGTGAGCAGAAAGCTCACCCCCATCTCCACCCCCATTGTTCAGCCTGGACAACTGAGGTCCAGCTCCGAGGGCCTTCTGGCAGTTCCCTCACTGCAAGAAGTGAAGCTATAGGGACCCAGGCAGAGGGCCTTTTTTGGTGGTGGTGCCTGCCTTGTGGAATGCCCTCCCATCAGATGTCAAGGAAATAAACAACTAGCTGACTTTTAGAAGACAACTGAAGGCAGCCCTGTTTAGGGAAGCTTTTAATGTTTGATCATATTTTTAATATTCTATTGGAAGCCACCCAGAGTGGCTGGGGAAACCCAGCCAGATGGGCAGGGAATGAATGAATGAATGAATGAATAAAATAATAATAATAATTATATCTCATGAGGTAAAGTTTAAGGTTCTCATTTTATTTGGGTCCAGGATACCATAAGGCACATCTGATACTTATATCCCTGCCGAATCTGTTAGATCACTGGGGGAGTCTCTGTTAGGGGTCCCCCACAGCACAGGAGCATTGCTGGTAACTACCAGAAGCTGAACATTTAGTATTGTGGGTCTGATTCGGTGAAATTTGCTCCCATTTGAGATTGGCTAGGCCTCCTCCCTATTAAACTGCAGGTGCTTGACGAAATTTCTATTACAGCAGGTATTTTAGGTAAGTTGTATCATGATGTTTATTGACTGAACTAAACGCTTCTATCTGTGGTTTTTGTTTGCTTTAAATATTATTTTGATAGACGGATTGTTTTATTAATTGTACTGTAAACTGCTTAGCGACCATCTATGGTGAAAATGATCTCATTTCCTATGAATATTAGAAACTGATAAATATTAGTAGTAGTAGTAGTAGTAGTGGTGGTGGTATTGGGACAAAATGAGAAAAGTAATACTTGTCTGAAGGGTTAAATATGTAATTTGGAAGCCACACAGCATTACTCAAAGAAATATTATCAATCTTAAAACTTTTCCCGCTCACACATCAAAGTTCAAAAAACAAAATAAAAAGGCAAAACCAGTATGCCTTTTCCTAGAGACAAACAATTCTTAAAAGCAAACATTAGATCCCACTACCACAAACCACTTAAACAGGCAACACTAGAGTTATTTCAATTATTCATTTGCAATATTCATTGTCGAAGAAGGCCTACTTATTTCTGATGAGGGGGAAAAGATGGAATTGGCAGTTTGCAGAAGTTTAGGCAACAACACAAGGATCCTGCAATTTCAGGCAAGCTTGGGAAAGGAGCTGGTCCTTTTATTGCAGGCAAAAGCTGTCGAATCCCCAGCATCAGCACTTTCCAGCATCATCCTTTTAAATGTAAACATCCATAAAGCTGTCAGCATCATGCAACGAATGGCTAAATAATACATTGGATCAGCAAGCGAGCACTGCATTTCCTCTCCCATAGCCGTGTTTGTAAGATGTGCTAGCTCTGTGTCGGGGAAATCAATAGGCTCTGATTTGCCTTTCCAGATGCTACTTACGATTCTCCTGTTTAATATAAAACAGGGGTTGAGTTTGCGAAAGAAAACCACAGTACTGTGAAACACAAGAATGAACAAACGCTTAAATCGGCATAAGGAACGCTCCCACTTTCTTCCTCCGTGGGAAGCAGAGAGGGTTCAGCTCACCTTTCCTAACAGCTGAGCTGCCATCAATTCTCGTCCTTCGCCGAGGCCGTTTAGGGCAGGGAATGTGGTAAGATCTCAGCCTCACAAGGTGGTGCAGGGCTCTGTGCCACTTGGTGAGGCTGGGATCATTCCAGCCTCGCAAAGTAGCTCAGGGATGGTGTTGCTCTATCGGCATTGGTGGGGAGATGGCGTGTAGTGGGCTCTGTTTGCCCTCCAGGGCCCACCCCCCAGCATGCACAAGTGTGCATCCTGGGCACCATGTAAACATACTACACCGCAGCGCTCAAGATTTGATGAATGATGACCTGTGCCACAAACTAGATATAATGGGCACTCGTACTGGAGTGTTCTGTAGACTGATATCTGTGATCTTATATATACTAGTCTTTTGCACCCTTTCACTCTTGTCTGATGTTCTTAACCCTTCTTTTAGGCTTTCTTAGCTTCTTTTGGATTCTTATGGACATATATATGTGTGATATTTTGTTATCTCAGAATTTTCATTTCAGACAGCAGTAGCATTAACATTTGCATTAGCCGAATACTTCTGCCACATCCACAGGGAACAACTACAGACAAAACCGCTATATATACACTTCAAAATATTCATGTTTATAGAGCGTTAATGGCTTACGCATAAAACAGCCAAGCAACCGAAGCATGAAGCAGCCACGGAGGTCTTTTGTTATTTTGCTATATAACTGGTTGGGCAGATAACATAAAATAATAATGATGGTGATGATGGTGATGATGATAAAAGATTGTTAGTTTTAATCACCTTGAGCACATAAAGAGAGCGGCCTAACCCTATGGTTCTGCAGATTGCAGACACAAAAGCTTTCGAAAGTCATAGTAACGGTAACAGACTCAAGGGGCCTGGTTTCCTGCATGAAGATAAAAGAGCTAATTTATTACCTGAAACGAGGAAGGATGGTTAATTCAGCTGTTCATACCTTAGCAATAGCCATTATCTGCTCCAGTGCCACAGAGTGAAGATCTTGATCTCTGCTTTCCAGAAGCAGCTTCAGGGACGGCAGCAGAAGGGACTGGTCGAGGAGCAGCAAACAGAGATCTTTTATGCACTGAAAAAAGCAAAGGAAATCTTGCGTAGTCAGGCATCAGAAGGGACCGGAACAAAGGGACACGACTCGAACTCGAGTTCAAGGCAACCTTGCGTCAAGCGTAAAATGAAAGTCAAACATTTTAAAACAAACTTGGGGGTGGGGGTGGGGGTGGGGGTGGGAAGAAAGGAGGAACACCCTCCAGTGGAAATTAAGCCTGAGACGTTTCAAGAATAAATCGAGTAAAAGAGATTGCCTGCTGCACTGTAGATAAAAAGCGAACTGGGGATTCCTATTATGTGATCTGCACAGAGAAGAATCAAATCACTTACACCGCCTGTGCACATCAAGAGAGGAGGCAGACAGACATTAAAGAGAGTTTCATACTTTTACTAAGGGCTTCTTCTTCTTGACTTGAGAGCACGTATATGCTACAGTCCAGGGTTGGGGAACTTTTGGCCTTCCAGATGTTGCTGAACTACAGCTCTCGCTTGCCCTAACAAGCATGGCCAATGGCTAAGGATGGTGGGAGTTGTAGTTCAGAAACTACAACTAGTCCCATATTCCCCTTCCGCAGCTAGTGGCTGGCCATTCTTTCGCTGCCACGTCCTCCTCCTGTTGGGAAACAAAGTACGCAGCAGCCTGAGATGTGAGGAGATTGTGCTGTTTCTATGTCAGGTAACTGGCTGCGGCATCCTTGCTTCCTCCCCTGCCCTGTCCCTCCCACTGAAGGCCTCCTCCCTTTCCGCTGGGAAAGAAAAGACCCTGAGGCTTTGAGCCTCAGCAGCACCTCCTCTGGACACCTTGCACTGCTTTGTCCCCCCAACAAGCCAAGGGATGGCCACTGGGCTGTTGTTGTTGTTTAGTTGTTTAGTCATGTCCGACTATTCATGACCGCATGGACCAGAGCACGCCAGGCACCCCTGTCCTCCACCGCCTCCCGCAGTTTGGGCTGTGACATATGCCAAAGTTTAATTCTTCGTTATGCTGTTGCAAAATGTCCTTTTATGTGCTGCTATATCTCATGGTTAATCTCTCTCTCCTCACAAGTCCAGGTCTTGACAATGCACTAACTTAAACCTTGGCTTAGCATAACATGGTGTGTATGTGTGTGTCTGGGGGGGGGGGGTAGGGAAAAAATAATAGGAAGAAGCAAAGTGGTTGGGACTCCTTTTCCCATACATTTGTGTCGTCCTGGTAAGCCATAGTTAGTATTACTGTGTTGTGTGAACAAGGCGATTGTTTTAGACACTTGCAGAAAGCTTTATTTTTATTTCAGCAAGTTTACCTACTTACGCATACTTGCTTTTAAAGTTCTGCTGCTTTTATCTGTGCTTTTACTGATAATTATCTATGGACACGTCTCATGATGAAGTGGTTTCTACATTTTTCTAGATAAAATAATAAAAAAGAAGTATTCATCATGCCCACTGTGTGCTTGGCTGGCTCTTGAAATGGGCAGTAGCTAAATCATGCAAATTTAGGATAATCACATTTCTTGGGTTAGCCTATATCACAGTTTAACAGCAGCCCAAACAATCTCAGCGGCTCAGCTATGAGTAAGCAGGAGGGGACTTTGCTCTGGGAAGGATGCTCCCATGTTTGGCTCCCTGTCTGTTAGCCACTGCTAAATGGGACACAGTGTTATGCCTCCACCAGTCTGTAAGTCACCACTGTTTTAGATGCATCGGTGAAACCGTTCTGAGTGTATTTCTTGTAGCTCTTTGCTACTGTGCTTTAGTTACCTATCCCCCCCCCCCATGCTGGCCAGGCTCTAGGAACTAGAATCTTCGGGGTTCTTTCGAAAGAAATTTCATTGTTCTGTCAAGCTTCTTATGATGATGCTTCCTCACTTAAGGTTTTGATGGGTCTGCAAATATAAAATGTTACTGATGCTATAAAACTGCTGCTTCACCCAGGCTTTGCATTCTAACAGCCATCAGCATTTATTTTTGCAAACATTGTGCCCATGGCAATAAATTGGACTTCCAAGAGACGCAGAAATTGCAGTTCCAAGACATGCATTGTGTGAAAATACAGATAATGCTCAGTGTTAGAGAAATACAATATTCACTGTTTCGTCCTGTGCTCTGTAACGCTTTCGTTGTTGCTTTTCACCAAAAATGAAGTGGGAAAGAGGCAACTTTGCAAAGACTAGAAAACTAAATTAAAATACTTTAAATTTGACTAGTACTTTCAGTCACCCTATTCACCTATTGTTCCAGTGCAGGTGTTCACCCAAGAGTACAGCTGGTGAATGAAAGATTTAGACCATTCATTTGATAAAGAAGCAACAAAACACTCATGGGACACGGACAGCCAAATCCCAGAACGCTGCAGCTCTGTTTTGCCTTCGCCACCTATGTTTGGCATAGGCTTGCTTAACTTGAAAATGGGTTGCTAAATACCTTCAGCATCACAGTAGGAGACGCCATGAACAACCCCTCCTTCTAACTGTAAACTCAAAATCCTTGTGCTGGGGGAAATAAGAGTCAAAACAGGGCCACCGAGGAACAAGAGGGAGGTATTAGCAAGCAGAAGCAGTACAAAAAGGAAATCTTAGAAAACCCAAAAATCTCAGTAAAGGAGCGACCTTGTTCTCTCAGACGGCCCATTGAGGCTTGAGTAGGCTCAGTAGACACCAGGAACTATGTGATACTGATTGTCAGTTGGGGTGGGGAAAACAATGGGAAGAAAATTCAGCTTATACTTTCCCAAAAGGATGTATAGCTGGCTGGCACGCACCCTGAAGGAGCTCCCTCTGTTAGTGAGTGGGTTGTGTAAGAAGGCTTGCACGAGGAGCAAAGCCCAGTGAAAACAAATGGGTGTTAGAAAGCAAAAATGCCTGATGAACGGAGGAAATAGTGCTTTGCCTGCATGGAAGGAGTTTGCCGTTAAGGCAAACTTATTTCAGTACTTGCTTACAAATGTATTCCTATGCTGGAGAAGGAAAAGAGCCCTGCTGGATCAGGTGCGCTCCCCACACTGGCCGAACAGATGCCTCTGTGATGTTCGCAAGCAGAATGTTGACAGCAAACACAGCCACCGATGAATTTGCTACGCATGCAAACAGGCTCATCTCTTGCTAGGACTCTTTTAAGAAAACAAACTCACCTCTGTGGAGAGTGCGTGCTTTGTCTCATATAAAGAGCGGCAGAATTTCAAAATTTCATTCCCTGCATTCTCCTTCTGGTCCTGCGGGCTTGTCGTGAGCATCATGGTTCCCAGTTTTACCCAAGGGTTATTACTAGGGCATGCTCTAAAATGCGAGAAAAAAGACATTTCTTGAAAGCAAACATGTACGTACCACAGACATCTGCTTAGCAATATAAACCGAGGAGCAAGGTATAACAGATCCAGAAGAAAAAGAATCAAGATCAAGTGGAAAGAATCCTTGCTTTGCAGCCATCAATGGGGCCAGTTGCCATGAGGGGAAGTCTCGCCTTCCAATCGAGGAAGGCAGACACCCAATGGGAAGAGAAATATATCTATTTGACCCCATAGGGTACCACCATATTTATATATCTCTCTCCCTCTTTCTCTCTAGAGCATCTGCTTTACATGCAAAATGTCCCAGGTTCGACCCCTGACATCTCCAGCAAGGGCTGGAAACGATCCCTCTCTGAAACCCTGGAGAGCTGCTGCCAGGTGTAGTTTAATCACAGAATCGTAGAGTTGGAAGGGACCCTGAGGATCATCTAGTCCAACCCCTGCAATTCAGGAATACGCAGCTGTCCCTTACGGGGATCAAACCTGCAACCTTGGTGTTATCAGCACCGCGCCTTAACCAACTGAGCTATCCACTGGCTCAGCAGAATGCAGCTTCCGGTGTCCCTCTGAAGGCTTGATCAAAAGCTCTGCGAGATCAGAATGAATAGCAATTACTGCTCTATTTTTCCAGCTAAAAGCAAAGTTTATAAACCGAGAACAAAGACTATGAATGAATGCGTGCACGCACAGGAAGAGGAAGATCTTTATATGCCACATAAAAAGTGGTGGCATTCGTAGAGGCAGATCGCTGCATTATGAAGACTGAATCACACACATCTGCTTTCCTTACAATGGCAAGATGTGCTGGCTTTGTGTCTACCGAGCCACATACAGGTGAAATGGGTCCATGTGGGATTACAATATGAAAAATGAACAACATAGAATTTTGTCTGGAATGGAAGGAGCAACTAAGGAGGTAAAGAGTTCTCCATCTCCAGCATCGAATCAATCGGCATCAATAAGCAATTTTTCCACAGGCAAATTACTGGTGAATGCACTCAACATAAAATGATTACTGAAGAGGAACACTTAAGTCCTCACAGAGATAAAACAACAGCTTTCCAGATTAGTTAGCTCTGAGTAAGGCACTTAGCACAGTGGTGTTGTACTATCTAAGATGCCAACTGCTGCAGGAATTAGTTTCTTGGGCCATTTTAGTACTGTAATACATACTATTTTTTAAAAAAAGAGGATTAATATTTAGCTCAGGGAAATTTGTGTGTGCCTGAATAGCTCAGTTGGGTTAGAGCATGGTGCTGGTAATGCCAAGGTTGCAGGTTTGATCCCCATATGGGACAACTGCATTGCAGGGGGTTGGACTAGAATCAGTGGTGGAGAACCTATGGCACGTGTGCCAGAGTGGGCACGCAGAGCCCACTCTCTGGGCGCACGCGCCATTGCCCCATCAGTGCCATTTCTGGATGACCCATGGGACCCCTTCCAATACCGCGACTCGCGGCCTGCTGACCTGGAGACCAGCATTCTCCTACTCGCAAGTAAAGCCCAGCAGCTGCGTGCTGAGGAAGGAGGGCCTGTCGGCAACCGGCCAGGAGCCTCTTCCCCACCCACTGCTGAAAGAGGGCGGGAGGCTTGTCCTCACCGCGCCCCGACCTACAAGGCAAGCAACGTCCATAACTCCTCCTCCTCCTGCCCAGCCCATGCTTCTGACCTTCCCCTCTGAGGCGAATTTCGTAAGAAGGGAGCCCAGGACTCCTTGGGGTTGGGCGACAGGGAAAGTTGAGGGATGAAGAGGCGGTGTGTTCTTTCTGTGGGGCCATGTCGTGGTGTGCAGCTGCTGCCGCTGATGAGTGCCTCTGCTGCGCTAGGACGGGCCTAGTCAGGCATCCGCTCTGGTTCGCGCCTTCCCAGCTGCAGGTCACCCTTGTCCAACCTCGAAGGGTTAGCGGTGGGGCCTGCAAGCCGGAACCTGTGGTGGGATAAACCAAAAGCGAAGGGCTGGCTAGCACCTGGGAAGACCCGGGTTCAGGTCATGAAGCTCACCTGGGTGACCACTGCCTCTCAGCTTCCCCTACCTCACAGGCTTGTTGTGGGAACTAAGGTAAAGGTAAAGGGACCCCTGACCATTAGGTCCAGTCGTGGCCGACTCTGGGGTTGCGACACTCATCTCGCTTTATTGGCCGAGGGAGCCGGCCTACAGCTTCCAGGTCATGTGGCCAGCATGACTAAGCCGCTTCTGGCAAACCAGAGGAGCGCACGGAAACGCCGTTTATCTTCCCGCTGGAGCAGTACCTATTTATCTACTTGCACTCTGACGTGCTTTTGAACTGCTAGGTTGGCAGGAGCAGGGACTTGAGCTACGGGAGCTCACCCCATTGCGGGGATTCGAACCGCCGGCCTAATAAACAACTGCTCCTTTTCCCTTATGGGGTACCCAAGAGCCTGTATCATTATTATCCCATATTTAATTGCCTTGTTAGCACTTTGCGGTAAATTAGTGGGTTTGGGGTTACAGTTTGGGCACTCGGTCTCTAAAAGGTTTGCCACCACTGGACTAGATGATCCTCAGGATCCCTTCCAACTCTACAATTCTAAGGTTCTGTGAGCAAATACTTACACATTTGCACTTTTCATAGGCGGCCAGGCTTGCAGGAGCATGACTAAATGCTGGAATTCTCCATGATCCTTACTAGATCCCAAAAGGTTGAGGAAAAGGCTGTACCTCTTTTCTTCATTTTCAATATCAGTTATTTCCACCTAAGGAATTGAGAGAATGAAGCACGTTAAGTGTAGGGTTTGTTGGGGTTCAGATTAATGAGCCGACTATTTTCAGCAATAAATATGATAATATTCCTGTATGGCACTGAAGTCACATTTGAAACAATACAGAAGCAGTCGACGGGATTTTCCTAGGAAACATTTTATTCGGTCTCATCTGCAATTATGTATGCTGAACACACAGAAACACAGAGATAATACGAAATTACTAGGAGTTATGGTCTCCAAACAACATTAAACCCGTGCAAGCAGATTAATGGAATAGTACAAATGATTCCCCTACCTCCTTGAATTCCCTAGACAAACAAAATTTATTATACTTTACCAATGCAGATTACTGTATATGAAATGGAACATTTGTACTGTAACATTATATCTTAAAAGATCTTATGCTTTGATACTGAAGTGCCATCTATCAGAATCAGAAGAATCTTTACTTGCATCAGCCACTAGCCATAGCAATAAAATAAAATAAAATGTACTGAAGACAGAGGTAAAAACTTAACTATAGAAAATACATTTTGGGGGTTTATGTCAATAATCAAATGGACAACAAAACGTTGGTGAAACAATTGACAATCAAGCCTTTTGCCCACTAGCTGTTTCTTCAAAATGTATAGTTAAAAAGAGGGCTACCAAAGGAATTTTTAAGTGTATAGATGCAGAGCTGCAAACTCAACCCCCCTTGGAATATGATATGGTGAGGGACAAACCAGAAAACTACAAGTTCCTGGCTGAGCTATTGGAAATTAGCTCCAAATGAAATAGGTAGTCCTCTCCCAAGAATCAAAAGGTATACTAATGTTCCCACTGATAAGAGGAATGGAAGCATTTTTTTAAAAAAGAAATTGGGTACCTGGACAAAGTGGAAGCGACAAGCACAGAGCCTTAAAGGAATTGGGGCTAAAACTGATGTCATGGAACATAGCAGGCTGGCGTTCAAAGCAGAATAATAAACAGCTGATGAACTATTTTGAGCAATTTGATATTATTCTGCTACAAGAAACATTGCAGAATAACTCTATAGTCCATTTATATAGAAACCCCCCCCAAAAGTCAAGTTGCACTAAATGAATATTAAAAAACAACAAGCCACCATCTTTAAAATAAATTGAAGTATATTTCAGTGCTAACTGTAAGACTCCTTAACTGAAGCAATCTTTTAAAAAGCAGTGCAGGGATGAGAAACTGGACACAAAATGAGATAAAACAGAAGATGGGGGAAAACTAGGTTCGAGTTTTGAAGGAATGGGAGTTCAAAGACATATTAATGCTACTGTTTCATAATAAAGTGCTATTTAAAAACTTATGCACCGTGCACTTTGAGAATAAATATTTTAGGTGTGCAATGACCCCAAGTTTCAGTATGGATTTCAATTTGGTGCTTCAGAAAATAGGCCACCTTTTCTCTGAGGCACTATATAGGTTACCAGACCAGTTTCTGGGGCTATCCAAAACCACTTTCTCTTTGTTTTCTTGCTCCCCTTCTCTATTTTTTTTAAAATATTTTTTATTGTGTTTCTTTTCTTAGGGTCATAAATACAAGATTGAAGTAAGAAAATACCAGAAACAAATACTAAGAAAAAATAATAAAAAGATTATTACAATCCAATTTTCAGTAGTTCTTTCAATATTCCAAATAGACTTCCCCACATCTTCCAGACTCTGCGTTCTTTGCAATAAAAGTTTCAGCAATTTGTTACCTTGTTTCTTAACTTACTGTATCTTTCAATTATTATGTTTCCAAGTTCACAATATTATATCCCAACTTTGTACATTGAAAGTTAACATAATAAAAATGTTTCATGTTACCACCTCTTTTTTCTTGTCTTAATTTTCAGTTTACCTAATCGAGTTGCTAAAGCAAAAATTTCTTAATCATGCGTATTTCTTAACATTCGTACAACTTATAGTGTTTTTGCAAATAGTCCTTAAATTTTTTCCAGTCCTCTTCCATTGTTTCCTCGCCCAAATCTCAGATTCTGCCAGTCATTTCAGCCAGTTCCATGTAGTCCATCAACTGCGTCTGCCACTCCTCCAGCGTGGGTAAATCTTGAGTCTTCCAGTGCTTTGCAATACCTCTCCCCTTCTCTATTGGGGAAACTAAAAATGGTTATAACTTCACTTCCCCTTCTTTGGCAAAAGTGGATGAAATTAACAGGCATGCTAGACCTTCTAGTGGAGATAAAGTCTGCCAAATTTGAGCCAAATAGATCCAGGGGATCTTGTCCTGGATAGCTCTAGAATGCAACATTTTCAAAAACTATTTCCTGGGGGAGAGGGGGACAGAATTAAATGGCATTTGTAGACAAGCTTGCTCCTTCTGAGAAGAAGAAGAGTTTGGATTTGATATCCCGCTTTATCACTAGGAGTCTCAAAGTGGCTAACATTCTTCTTTCCCTTCCTCCCCCACAACAAACACTCTGTGAGGTGAGTGGGGCTGAGAGACTTCAAAGAAGCGTGACTAGCCCAAGGTCACCCAGCAGCTGCATGTGGAGGAGCGGAAACGCGAACCCGGTTCACCAGATTACGAGTCCACCGCTCTTAACCACTACACCACACTGGCTCTCCACATGAGGGCATGAACTAGTTTCATGAGGGTGGCTGCACTGTTTTCCCCACAAGGGAAGGTGTCATAGTTTTAAGTGGATAGAAAAGGAGCCATTTATCCTTTCCCAGTTTGTGGAGAATTAGTCTGAAAACTGTGTCCCCAGGTAAGAAACCTGCCAAACTGCAGACAAATGACTCTGGTTTTTTGTGTGTGTGTGCACTAAGCACTGTTAAAAGTAGATTATTTGTGTGTGTTTGGAAATAACTAAATGGGATTCACTGTCTGGGTAAAATCATGAGAATTTAAGGGCAGTATATACATATTTTTAAATGAAATAAAGTCAATTAGTCACGTAATCAATGTAGTCACGTAATCAATAGATTCCTACCCATTATTAAGATTCTAATGGGAAGAGCTATCAGAATCTTTTGGAAAGGGCTGGAGCATCAAGGTAAGTGGAGGGGATAATATCATTACAATGTAAATTAAATTGAAATTATAACCCAAGAGGACAAACAAATATCAAAACTAGTAAAATACAGCAAACTAGTTTGATAATTAATTCAAATCAAGGAAAGACAGTGGGCTTTTAAAACAAATAAATAAACCATAAATCTAAATCGTTCCTGTGCCAAGGCAACTGAAATGGTTCAACTTGTCAGGTATTTTATGACTACTGCATATCAATGAATATATACATAATACAAGCATAGTGATTATATTCTGCACCAGGCAGAAGGGAATAAATGCAATACAAAAATTAACATTGCAAAATATTAATTAAACAAGTAAGCTGGCAATTAACCTTCATTTGCATGTTTTCCTTCATATGAAAATACAGTGTATATTCAGCACTATAGATTTCTGAACCCAACCCTCGTGGTTCAAGGTAACAAATAAGTCAGTTTCCTTAAAATGCAGGCTTACTAGGTAATTCATATGATGTGACTAACTTACCTGATAATCTGAAGCTAACCTCCATGTAAGCAACTCAGTAGAAAGGAGATGATTCAGTAAAGGTTCAAGATTCCTACCCCACCAAATTTAGCCTTGTTCACTAGCTCACAACAATCCATATACAAATGACGAAACTTTCTAAAAGAATTATTTTCATTAGAAGCACTGGCATTCTCAGGAATGGGCTGAAATGAGAGCTAAGAAATAATACTGATGTAGTCTAGGACTTGTAGGAACTGAGCATTTTCCTTTCATAGAATTACTGGATGTTTAGAGAAACTATGTTCCTTGGTCAAATGCTTGCAAAACTACCTGCCATTACTCACCCACAAAGTCTCAGAGCAGAAGATTTACTAATGCCCTAGCAAAATCCATGTTAATACATGCGGCACTGTGTACAAGTAAGTGTCTCACAAATATTCTGAGGCCCTTGACTGCAAACGTGAATGTGAATTAATATATCATTAAATGCAGAATGGCAAAGAAGGCACCTGAGAGTAGTCCCTTATTGCGACAATACATTCTCAGTCGCGGTGAAGCGCTGCTAAAAGGAAACGCCACATTCAGATTTATTTGCAGCGGAAGGGCTTTCAAAATAAATAAATAAAATTTGAAATGGGATATGCGCTTTACCTTAAGACGCTGTGCTGCAGTGACATGAAATAGGGATGTGAACTTGAATACAATCTCCCACTGATTCAATTACACCTCAGTCTCCACTCGTGGCTTTATTGAGCCATGTAGGCAATTATGTCGCGCATGGCAACATGAAGCTGTGGTGGAGGTTCCTTCCTCCAGAGGAGGTTAACTTCAAATGGAAGACGCTGATTGATAAATTATTATTCCAACTTCACTGAGAGGAAACGCGGTGTAGGTAAATTATGGGCTCGGCTCAGGTTCCTCTTTAGTATCTTAGATAAGTGCTAGATTTATGGAGAGGAATTAATTATTCCGAGTACCTCAGCTAGACCACAATCATTGCCCACTCAGAGACTTCAGCTTCTGCAGCGCACACAAAGTGACAATTTTTGTCCAGTGCCTATGGAATTACTTATACAACATTTGGTATCTATCAGTTTCAGAGCTTGCAATAAATACTAATGCGATTTTTGGATAGCGCCGATTTTTTTTTTTGCTGAATGTTCTGATACTATCAGGGCGCTGTGTAAGTTATTCAGTTGTGGTGTCCGTCCTGTCAAGTTTGCAGGTGCACCCTTTCATTCTAAAAAGCATTCGCTACTGGAAATTCAATCTGGAAATTACCACGGTAAATATATATATATATATCTGGCTATTTAGTTCAGGAAACTGGTGGAGCTCCTGGGTTCATTCAAATTTCCCTAAGGGAGTCAATTTTTATTTTTTTTGCAGAAAGCTATAATCTGCAAACCTGAGGACAGAAGAGTTGAGGTCAAAGAATAGGAAAGTGTTCCAAAGTCACTAGGAAGTTGAACTGCCGGCTGAATTAGATGCTATATTGTTATTTCACGGTTTATCTTTGCAGCACATCTGAAAAAAACAGCAATATATATTCTCCAACACTTTGCAGATGAAAACAGAGATGTTATTCTTGTTAAGTGAAAAATCATAGCCACCTTTTCCTCTCGCTACTACAACTTCTTAAGGGTTCTATTAGAAAGTGTGTTTGTTGGCAAGTTTACCATAACAAGTCTGTCTGTAGGTCTACATGCCCACATATTGATAGGCATAAAGGTAAAGTTATAATAAAATAACTCTGAAGAATGCTTTATCCCAGAATGGATCTGGTCCTACTTACTACAGAATGGCTACAAAGCCAGCCAATTCCAAGATTTAAGCTCTAGATCAGGGCGAGGAACCTGAGGCCCTCCAGATGTTGCCAAATACCATCTCCTATCAATCCTGGCCAGCCTGGTCAATGATCAGAGGTGGTGGGTGCTGCAGACATTCAGGCGAGGAGCTAAAGCAGAACATGTGCACACTATGAGTGTTTCCACCTTTCTCCCATTTGTATTCACTGCTATTGTTTTTTTCCTTTCCATTGCTACCTTTCTCAGAATTGTAGAGTTGGAAGGGACTATGAGGGTCATCTAGTCCAAGCGTCTGCAATGTGATGCTTGAAGCCGTGACCCTGAGATGACAAGTCTCATGCTCTACCAACTACACCACACCATCAGTGTGGTGTATTGGTTAAGAGCAGTAGTCTCGTAATCTGGGGAATCAGGTTCGCGTCTCCGCTCCTCCACATGCAGCTGCTGGGTGACCTTGGGCTAGTCACACTTCTCTGAAGTCTCTCAGCCCCACTCACCTCACAGAGTGTTTGTTGTGGGGGAGGAAGGGAAAGGAGAATGTTAGCTGCTTTGAAACTCCTTCGGGTAGTGATAGAGCGGGATATCAAATCCAAACTCCTCTTCTTCTTCTTTTTCACTTCTTCTTAGTTCAATGCCTTCTTCGCGGATCAGTCTGTCTTATGGATAACCCCAACTAGTCCAGTGCCACAGTGCACCATCACAGATCAATTAGATTTGGTTGCAAAACGACATTACTGGGGGTAAGTAAATCGGAGTGAAAACAACGCTTACTGGTTAGGTATGTCGCCCGGTTTTGAAACCGTGCTCTTAAAACCTCCAGAGAAGTGAGTGGGAGGGAGTGGTTTTGCTTCTGAGGGAAGTGCTTGTGAGAAATGCCCCATTTTCGGCTGACTCACAACCTCCTCTTTAATGCCTGACTTTCCCAGAATGCAAACTTTGAGCCCGAGAGTGTGCTTTAAATCATCTAGTCGGCAAAGAGCAACAGAGAAGTGCTGTGACAATGGCGGAAAAGGACCCATCGCACCCAGATATACTAAAGGAACAAAACAGCTCAGCTACATAGGTTTGTTCTGGAAAGAAAAGAGGGGAAATCTTCCAAACAGGCTATCCCCCCCCCCCCTTTAAGGAAAATGTCACCATTCTGAGGCACATTTTTAATGCTCCGTTTAACTAGAAAATTATAGACCCTGAAGACCTTAGATAAAACGCATCATGGGGATTACAAAACAATGCAACTCACCCTTGGACTCCCTAGTTACCCCTGTCCCCAAACACCATTTCCCCAGTGGGATGCCATTGGAATGTGCATTAAGGTCTCCCAAGCCTTTGAAAAATAGGGACATCTGGATTTCTTAATTTTGTTAACTAATCATTACAGAACTGGAAATAGCTGTGCTTCCGACTGTGAGATAGGTAGCTTCCTTCATAAAGCACATTTTTAATTCTGCACAAGCTGGCCTGCTTCCCAGCAGTACATTGATTTGTGGGACCACTAACTTATAGCACCTAAAGCATAATTAAATATTAAGTCCCACTTTGATGTATGCAAAGTCTGGCTAAGAGGATTACTTAGACACACCGAAGGTGGCTTTCACACACTTTCTGGTAATTGAACATTGCAATATCATTAAAATTATCTTTACACAATAAGAATCCACATCCATCACTGGCATTATCTAGAGTACCTTTAGGTGTTGGGAAGGAAATTGGGGAGGGGGGGGGAATACACTGTTAAAAAGGAATACCAAAAGAAGGCAAAGAGAAGGATGGAATAATTATTTAAATATGTGTAACAGACAATGGGAATGTGTAATTATGTTACAGGCGTTTCGCAAACCCAAAATAGAAAGTGCTGATTATAACAACATGCAAAGTTTTATGTTCACCCTCAAACTCCAAAGAGGTGTGAAATATTTTAATTCACATGGCAAAGGCTTTAGTATATGGATAAGTATTCCCCTCCCCACTCTGATATTTTATTGAATTTATATACTGCCCTATATCAAAATATAAAACCACAAAATACATAATCAAAATAATAACAACCCAATAGCTCCCCCTCCCAATATATATAGTTCTGATATCAACAGTAATAGTTTGTTTGCCTTTCCACTGGTGATCTTTGCAGTTAATGATAAGGGTTAAATATTTTTCATTGTTTTAAAATCAATCAGATTCCAGTATTTCTGAAAGAAATGTCCTCTATAATGCATTTCTTCAAAACCTCATAATAATTCATTATTACCACAAGACAAAGCTATATGCTGAATATCTAACTGTTGGATATTTCAGTAGAGCAATCCTTTAGTTTTCACTGACAAACAGTATAGAACAATGATTATCTGGGGGTGTTAAGCCATCAAATGTAAAATGAGGACATGACAATCTCTAGGCCCATGAGGCAGACTGAGAAAACCGGCAGCAGATTTTGTTAGTTTATTATTACTGCCTTTTTACTGCCAGGGAGAGGGGTTTGTGAGATTTTTCTGTCTCAGGTACCAGAATAAGTTGGCTGGCCTTGACTTGAAGATTATTTGCTCCTCTGCCTCAGGTAGCAAAATGCTTTGGACTGCTCCTGAAAATACCACTCCCATAATCTTCATAGTAGGATCAAAACAGACCCTGAAGGCAGGAGCGATACATACTTGAATATAAAGTACAAAGAAAAAGCAGCTGTGAGCTACAGAACCCAATTAGACTTGAAGGCTTCCAGCCCATACACCCCCAACTCCCACCAGTAATAATACGGTAGCCACAAAGACTCTCCTCCCCGAAGGGGAGGGGAGGGGTTGTGGTCGGGGCTCGAGCTCCGGCTAGCAGGGGGCGCGGCCCCCTGCTGCCCACTCACCTGGCTGGCGCTCACGCCCCCTCGGTGGCCATCCAACCGGGGGCCACGGTGGGGGCGTGTTCAGCAGCATTTTGCTGCAGCGCCAGCCTTCCCCCGGCCTCATTAGTCTGCTTACACTTCCTTTTGTTCTATGTTTATTCCCAGCTATGCCCGGAAGAAACGTGTGGATTTGCGGTCACAGCATTGTTCATTGGGCCCGCGTGCGAGCGGTGAGCTGCGGCCTGGCACCCAACCTTGGTCTGCCACGTGACGTTCGAGTTTCCTGGTTTTCGAGAAGAGGCATGCGTTGGGAAGAACTGATGCCTTTGCTGCGGGAGAAAATAGCCAAGCTCGGCTCTCCCGACATCCTGGTGATTCATTTAGGGGATAATGACCTTGGCAACAAAAGGAGTGTGGACTTGCTGTCGAGCATAAAAAGAGACTTGAATGCATTTGCAGCCCTGTGTCCCAGAACGACAGTGTGCTGGTCCTCCTTCTTGAAAAGAACTGTGTGGCACGGTGCGCAAGACTGTATGGCCATTGAAAGAACCAGGAAACTCGTAAATCGGGCGGTAGCCCGTTGGGTGCGCTTTATGGATGGCCGAGTGATTTACCATGACCGTATCCGGATTAGCGACAAAGCTTTATACCGGGATGACGGTGTCCACCTATCAGATCTTGGGAATGACTTCTGGTTAGCTAGTGTCATTAAAAACATCTGGGATTGGTTGCAGCTTTGAGGGTATTGGCGGCGAGCCTTTAGCTCGGGTGGTGGTTAGGCATTGGAATAATGTGTTGCGCTGTGTGGAAGTGCTAGGTGTGGCCATCGCCTATGCCTTCAATTTTTAGGGGTATTCCGTTAAAGGAATCTGGGGGTCGTGTATTCCGTCCGATGCCTGCTTGGCGGGAGGCCTTGGCACGACCCTCGGTGACAGCAGGGGTGAGCCTATAGTCGGATTGGCATCGACAGGCTCCACCTACTGGTGAAGAACCCACTTGTTTCGATCCAATGCCTAAGCCAATACCTTTTAAATGCTGTAACCAATAAAGTTGTGGCCTTTTCCTAGCCCATTAACCTTACATCACGTGTCCTTGTGTCTTCATTTCACTTCACCGGGGTCGGGTCCTCGAACCACAAAGACTCTCCTCCCCGAAGGGAAGGGGAGGGGTTGTGGTCGGGGCTCGAGCTCCGGCTAGCAGGGGGCGCGGCCCCCTGCTGCCCACTCACCTGGCTGGCGCTCACGCCCCCTCGGTGGCCATCCAACCGGGGGCCACGGTGGGGGCGTGTTCAGCAGCATTTTGCTGCAGCGCCAGCCTTCCCCCGGCCTCATTCTTCCTTCCTTCGCCCCTCGCGAGTCACCCACCCTCCACTCCCTTTAGTTAGGGCTCGGGTTTTTTCGGCCTTGCTATGGACCTTAGGTTGGTCGCCCTGGTTGGCTGGGGGGCCTGGTAGGAGTTTTTCCATTTGGCACTAGGCTAATTGGTTTTTTCGCCTACCTCGTAGCAATCGTCACAACTTTGGTGGTATTGGTGGGTAGGTTAGGCATTGGAATAATGTGTTGCGCTGTGTGGAAGTGCTAGGTGTGGCCATCGCCTATGCCTTCAATTTTTAGGGGTATTCCGTTAAAGGAATCTGGGGGTCGTGTATTCCGTCCGATGCCTGCTTGGCGGGAGGCCTTGGCACGACCCTCGGTGACAGCAGGGGTGAGCCTATAGTCGGATTGGCATCGACAGGCTCCACCTACTGGTGAAGAACCCACTTGTTTCGATCCAATGCCTAAGCCAATACCTTTTAAATGCTGTAACCAATAAAGTTGTGGCCTTTTCCTAGCCCATTAACCTTACATCACGTGTCCTTGTGTCTTCATTTCACTTCACCGGGGTCGGGTCCTCGAACCACAAATGGTTTTGAATATTACACAAAGCAGGGGAAGGGGATGTTCTAGTTTGGTTATTCTGAGACTTTTTGGATCTTGGGCTCTTCATCTAGACTTATTATGCAAAACACAATAGTAACGATCCACACCATATACACAACTTTTCATGATATATGACCCAGCTGCAGTTGTTCTTTCTAGTTTAATTCCCTCACCCCCATTTATAATGATTATGTTTCATTAAAATTACCAACAGTGCTGCTCGGGAACCCATTAGCAAATGAAAAAATCGCAACGTACACTGATCTGGAGGTTGGGAACAACATTAAGAAGCCAATGTTGTAAACTGAGACCTGCAGATACAATTTTAATTTTTTAAAAATAAAATAATCTTTGTCAAGAAAAGTATACTCATCCCCAGTACAGTGGTACCTCGGGTTACATATGCTTCAGGTTACATACGCTTCAGGTTACAGACTCCACTAACCCAGAAATAGTACCTCAGGTTAAGAACTTTGCTTCAGGATGAGAACAGAAATCGCGCGGCAGCGGTGCGGCAGCAGCAGGAGGCCCAATTAGCTAAAGTGGTGCTTCAGGTTAACAACAGTTTCAGGTTAAGAACGGACCTCCGGAACGAATTAAGTACGTAACCAGAGGTACCACTGTATTCTGAAACTGATTCACTGACAGCCAAAGTTAGCGCTAATTTCTATACATTAAATTGTTTCTCCTTTCTTTAAAGGCAACCCAGAGTCGTTTTAAAGCATCACCATTCAAGATGGCCTACCTGTGTCTGGGGCCAACAGGCCTTGAGAACAGCTTGAGTTCTGAAGAGCACGAGCAGCTTGCTGTCTTCGTCACTAAGGTGAAAGGCTTGCTCCAAAATCTGCAGGACTTTAATGCGGGGCTTCACGGGCAAAGAATCATCCCCACAAAATGGTCTAAGCCAAGCCAAGAGATCATCTGAAGACACTAGGTTCTCACTGCAATCAGATCAATAGTCACACGTGTTAAAAATTATTTTTATCCAATTTTATAACGCACGCATACGTGTTCTACAAGCAGTGTTGTTTTCCTAAAAAAATGTTTAGGGATACTCTCATATTGAAATACTGCCCCTCAGTGAGGCCAAATTTAGATTCACAAAATGTTTAGAGGTATGCGTGCCCCTGAGTCCACCCCCCCCCAAAAAAAAGCACTGTCTACAAGTAAGGACCTGGTTTGTTTTATACTCCTAAGAATTAAACTTTTGTTACATTGATGATGAATGTAACAGGAATATTTGTTATTAAAAATGAAGACTAGTAAAAATGAAGACATGCAAAAAAAATACATGTAAAAGGGCAGAGTTGACAATCACTGACGGCTACATTATTTTGTTCAAAAGTTCATCTTCTTAGAAATAGGTCTGGATGGCAGACAATGTTTCTGACACTCACAACATCTACAAAGATAATCCACAGTGGTTTGAAAGCGCTAAGCCAGAAAATTCCCAGGTATATCAAGAAATTAATCCATAAGCTCCATCATATGTGTTTCAATGTCTCTACAAAATGAGTAACCCCTCGAGGTGTGGAAGCAGATCTGCACACTCATCTGTGATAAAGGCAAGGGTTGTTGTTTTTTTAAGTTGATAAGATGGTTGTACTTAGACTTAGACTTAAGTGTAAAAAAACCCTCAGCTTTTCCATGCAGTAAATGTACAATTTATTGAGACTGGGTTCCAAATTAAATGTATTGGAACCATTCTGGGTACTTCATTACAACATTGCAAAAATGATTTGAAAACAAGGAACTGTCCAAAAGCAGTATGCAATATGATATGCGGTGTGGCGGAACCAAAGTCGTGTCTCTATACAGGTGACTTTCAACTTATGTGGGAGTTATGTTCCAGGGATGATGATGATGATGATGATGATGATACCTTGCAAGTATGTAAGTGTCCTGTTGGAGCTTTCTATGTCCAAAATAAAGGGATTTACATGGGTTATGTTTAAGGGTTCTTGAAACCCATCTTTGTCCCAGAATCTCCACAAAGATCTCTTTGGAGAGAATCTCACTGAGCACGTGAATCCTCTCATAATATCTTAATTTCTCAGCCCCTCGAGTGAATCTCAAAAGCTACATTTGTAGAAGGAGCATGCAGACAAGTGAAATTAATGTGCTTCACAGCACTTCGGGGGGGGGGGTGTTGCGCACAGATACATGAGGCATGTCGACAGCCACTTCTACAAAGAGACTGAAACTCAAGCTTCCATCAGCTCTCTAAAAACCAAAAAAGCCCTTTTAAGAAAGTCGCTTGTGACCAACGAACATGCAGAGATCAAACACTCAAATATTTGATCCAAACACTCTAATCAGCAAGCAAAGATACTGATGTCTAATTTTAAATTCTTCTTATTTCATACGTTAGAAGTCACAAGATCAATAGACAAAGAAAAACACACCAGAACTTCAATGACATAATATTTCCTTGTCTAGAAACCAACTATAATGCCCAGGAGCAAAATAGTGGGGGGAAATGATTTTTTTTTTATAAAAACATTTTCAACATTTCTCTTTTCCCTTTACTACTAAAGGCATCTGCATAAAGGCTTCCTTGCTTCTGTGTTAGCTTTGGAGGCTCTTGCACAAATTCCTCTGTGGCAGCAAGTAATTTTGACTTTTTTCCTTATTTGCATGAGAATGAACTGATGCAAAAGGTTCTCTTTGATGCACTTCTCTACTTCCCTAGGAAAGGTGCACTGGAAAAAGTGTCCCACAGCAACTAATTAGCACGGAACTTATTTTTTCTTTATAGGAAATGTTATGGCAACTTATCCGTTTCAGCACAAGTCTTTGCTCAACAGCGGTCAGCAAAATTAAATCCTGGTTGGCAAAGGAAAGATTATAGGTTTTGAGTTCATGTCACAATAAAAGGTAGAGGTACCCCTGCCCGTACAGGCCAGTCTTGACAGACTCTAGGGTTGTGCGCCCATCTCACTTAAGAGGCCAGCGCTGTCTGCAGACACTTCCAGGTCACGTGGCCAGCGTGACAAAGCTGCATCTAGCGAGCCAGCGCAGCACACGGAAACGCCGTTTACCTTCCCGCCAGTAAGTGGTCCCTATTTATCTACTTGCACCCGGGGGTGCTTTCGAACTGCTAGGTTGGCAGGTGCTGGAACCGAGCAACGGGAGCGCACCCTGCCACGGGGATTCGAACCACCGACCTTTCAATCGGCAAGCCCTAGGCGCTGAGGCTTTTACCCACAGCGCCACCCGCGTCCCCATGTCACAATACTTCTGCACAAAAATCAGCTACAGATCATCTAGCAGCAAAGCTATGGTGATCATGAAAGGCACACTCCTGGGGCATCTGGATCCTAGCCTAAGCACTCAGCTTTCTTTCTGGTCCTACCAAAGCCTAGTAAGCTGAGCATTCCACTTCCAGATGGTCAGTGGCGGGTCTCTGGGACATAATCAAGGCTTTAAGATCCTTCTAAGAATTTGCTGGTTCTTGGCTGAATACAGAGGTTCTGTTTCATAGAACCATAGAATCATGGAATCTTTTTGGAAGGGACTCCAAGGGGCATCTGGTCCAACCCCCTGCAATGCAGGAATCTCTGCTAAAGCATCCTTGACAGATGACCATCCAACCTCTGCTTAAAAACATCCAAGGTAGGAGAGTCCACAACCACCTAGGGAGACTGTTCCACTGTCGAACAGCTCTTTAACCACCATGAATTTGTTAATCCTTCTCGGTGTATAGGCCTACAAATAAATAAATAAATGATAATTATCTCTTCTTCTCTGCCCTCAACTACATTATCTTTGGTTCTGTGACAGGAGAAGCTGCCTCTTCTAAACATCTTTTAATTACCCTCAGAGGTGTGTTTGTACACACACACACACACACACACACACACACACACACACATATATAGTAAAGGTAAAGGGACCCCTGACCATTAGGTCCAGTCGTGTCCGACTATGGGGTTGCGGTGCTCATCTCGCTTTACTGGCCGAGGGAGCCGGCATACAGCTTTCTGGGTCATGTGGCCAGCATGACTAAGCTGCTTCTGGCGAACCAGAGCAACGCACAGAAATGTCGTTTACCTTCCCGCCGGAGTGGTACCTATTTATCTACTTGCACTTTGACGTGCTTTCGAACTGCTAGGTTGGCAGGAACTGGGACCGAGCAATGGGATCTCACCCCGTCGCGGGGATTCGAACCACCAACCTTCTGATCGGCAAGTCTTAGGCTCTGTGGTTTAAAAGTTGATTTGCAGCTCTTGTGCAACACCCACAGCGCCACCCGCATCCCATATATACCACTTAATCAGAAAATATCTCTAAGCAGTTTACACCCCAATGTAAAGTACCCCTGCCCGTACGGGCCAGTCGTGTCCGACTCTAGGGTTATGCGCCCATCTCACTTAAGAGGCCGGGGCCAGCGCTGTCCGGAGACACTTCCGGGTCACGTGGCCAGCGTGACGAAGCTGCTCTGGCGAGCCAGCACCAGCGCAGCACACGGAAACACCGTTTACCTTCCCACTATAAAGCGGTACCTATTTATCTACTTGCACTTAGGGGTGCTTTCGAACTGCTAGGTGGGCAGGAGCTGGGACCGAACGACGGGAGCACACCCCGCCGCGGGGATTCGAACCGCCGACCATGCGATCGGCAAGTCCTAGGCGCTGAGGTTTAACCCACAGCGCCACCCGCGTCCCACACCCCAATGTAAAATACTTTAAAAAATAAAAAGATTTTAAAAAGCAGACAATAATATTATCGATACCAGCAACTCCCCATTTACACGGGGGTTACATTCTGAGGCACCACACATCTAAGTGAGATTGCGTATATTTACTGTTTCAAACCCAGGTGCAACAGGAATCATAGAGTTGGAAGAGACCATGAGGATTGTCTAGACCAATGCAGGAATCTTTTGTCTAACATGGAGCCTGAACCCACAGCCCTGAGATGAACAATCTCTGACTCTACTGACTGAGCTAGGAGCAGTAAAGAGGAACTCATCTTAGACACTCCCCCCTCCAATTCCCTGTGCCTTTGTCCTTTTACGAGTTCCAAACGGCTATAAATAAATGCGTAAATAATGTTGTAGTATTCATTGGCGATATTTCAAACTGACACCGAGCTTTTCAAAGGAAAGAGGCTGCAGGTAGAATGTGATTTATATTGTAACTAACGGTTGCTATATTCATCCTAACAAGACAGATGGGAAAGTAATATCAGTCAGAAAACACCAATTCAACCTGTCTGGAAGTATTGAAATAATATGAGCTGACAGTTTAAGTTATCATTTTGCGAAAACTTCAAAAAAATTACTTGGCGCCTGCTATTCTCTTTATGCCCCATCTCTCGGAGAATTGGTTCTAAATTAGAAATGAGGCTACAGAGTGAGCAGCATTCAAAACGTAAATTAAAAAGTGGAAAAATTAAAAAGGAAACTGTGGAGACCCTGGTTTCAAAAGTTTCCCAGGCTCATTTTTCAAATGACAGCAACATCTGAAGGACGCAATTTATATTTGGTTCTCCACAATGAATGAAAGGCGGTGGAGGTAAATAACGTTTCATAAAATATCGATTTTGAGCATTGTCTGTTGCTATGCTGATATATCAAAGTAGAGCTAAGAGCTGCAAAAATAACAGGAAACTATTATAGTACTATTATTGTATTGTATTATTATTACTTGACCTTAAATAAGAGTTAACTTTTGCACTGTACCAATTTAGTTAATTTTGGACCCCCGCTGTAATTATCCGAGGGACGTTAGCCTGGTTACCTCTATACCTTACCCCTACAGTATATTAGGAAGATTTAAACTTAAATACACAAATGCCGAACGGTTCTAAGAAAGGGGTGGAAACACCAGCGGAAAGGAGGCCTTCAAGACAAGAAGAGGGGAAGGAGGCAAGAGAAATTAGAGATTATGATAGCTTGATGGCCGAAATAAGAAAGGAATTTAAAAATAATGAACAGTACATTGAGAGAAAATTGATAGAGGTTCAAGATACCCTAGATAAGAAACTGGAGAAAGTGGTGGGAGAATTGACAGGAAAGGTTAAGGACCTCTCGGTAAGAACTAAGGGCTTGGAGGATTCAGTGAAGAGGGTGCAAAAGGACACGAAAGACAGTAAGAAAGAGATGGACAGGATTAGACTAGAAGTTAAAGAGATAGGAGCAACACAGGAAGAGTTGTTGGACAACATGGCTATGACGCAGATGCGCCAGAATCAATCTAACCTAAAATTTAGAGGAATATCAGAGGATCTAAATGAGAATATCCGAGCTAAAGTGGTGAAAGAGCTGGCAATATGGTTAGATAGAAAAGAAGAAGAGATAAACCATGGTCTGGTAAACATATTCCGAATAAGAATAAAATCGGCAAAAGCCAGAGGGAAAAAATTGCCAGGAGATGTAATAGCCATGTTTAATTCATTGGAGATAAGAAATGAAATTTTGAAACAGAATTATGTTAAAAGGTTATATATTGGAGGAAACCCAATTATTATATATAAAGAGATTCCTTCGAGATTTCTTCGAAGGAGGGACCCATATAAAAAATTAACAAATCAATTGAAGAAAAATGGGATCCTGTACAGATGGGAGTTTCCGGAAGGTATTTCATTCTATTTCAAAGAAAAAAAGTTCAAACTGTCTACCATCTCAGAACTACAAAAATTTGCAAGGAGATATGAGAAGGACCTGGGGAAAATGATGGGGGAGGAGGAGGTGGGGAACCAGCAGGGGGAAGAAAATGGGGGGAGTGAGGAAGAAGAAAGAGAGGAGAGCTCAAAAGGAGAAGGAGAAGAACTAGAGAAAGGAGACAAAGAACAGTAGATTGCGCATAGGTTTGATAAGTTAACTTATATTACAGAACAGATGACGTTAAAAATACTAAACTGGAATGTGAATGGGTTGAACAATAAAAACAAAAGGAATCAGATTACGCATGTATTATTGAAAAAGAATTATGATTTAATATGTCTCCAAGAGACGCATATAATAAATAAGCATAAGAGACTATTATGTAATAAGAGACTGGGATTAGATTTTGTGACATCAGATAGAGTGAAGAAAAGAGGGGTGGTATTATATATTAAGGAAAAATATGAGCCACAATTATTATATAAAGATGATCAAGGGAGAGTAATCATTGTTCAGATGGTGTCTCAGGGAGAAAAAATAATTGTTGTTGGAATATATGCTCCAAATGATAAAAAATCTGCCTTCTATTCTGAATTAGGAGATAAATTGATGGAATGGATGGATCAAAAAATGATTTTAATGGGTGACTTTAATGGGGTGGTGTCTCCAAATTTAGATAAGTTAACAAAAAAACAAGAGAAGAAGGAAGGTAAATTACCGCGATCCTTTTTTGACATGGTAAATAATCTGGGATTAACTGATGCATGGAGACTCAAAAACCCCACTATAAAACAATATACTTTCTTCTCAAACCCAAATCAGAGCTGGGGGCGAATAGATAGCATTTGGATCTCGAAGGAATTAACTCAGAATTTAATTAAATCAGAAATTCTCCCAAGAATTATATCTGACCATAATGCGGTTTACATTGAGCTGAAAGGCAAGGATATTAAAACAACTAGATGGAGAATGAATGAATTTCTATTTAATGATCAGAAGATCGTAAATAAGGCAATAGAGACAATAGAAGATTACTTTAAATGGAATTTAAACGGGGAAACTGCTATAGAGACAGTGTGGGACGCAGGAAAGGCAGTTATGAGGGGCTTTTTAATACAGAAAAATAGTCAAGTAAGAAAAGAAAAAGAGTCAAAGAAGGAACAGATCCTAACACAGATTATGGAAAATGAAAAAAAAACAAAACCATTAACCCCAGTGAGGAGATTGCAAAGCAGAATATAAAGATATTACAAGCTAAACTTTCTACAATAATTGACCAAGAGGTAGAATGGAAAATTAAAATGATGAATCAGAGGACATTTGAATCTGCAAACAAGATAGGCAAATATTTGGCGTGGCAAATAAGAGAAAGAAGAAAACAAAACACGATCAGTAAGATAAGGGAAGGAGAAAGGATTGTGGAAGAGCCAAAAGAAATAAGGAAGATATTTCAAAAATATTATAAGGACTTATATAAAAGAGGAAAGGAAACAAAACAAGAAATAGAGCACTTTTTGCAAGAACATCATTTAAAACAAATCCCAAAAGAAGAAAAAGAGATACTAGACCAGAAAATTACTCAAGAAGAGATAAAGAAGGCTATTAAAAAGATGAAAAATGGGAAAGTGCCAGGTCCAGATGGCCTCTCGGCCAAATATTATAAAACACTAAGTAACCAAATATCCCCAGTGTTAGGAGAAGTGATGAACAATATATTAAAGGAAGGAAGGATCCCGAATACCTGGAAGGAAGCATATATTACTTTAATTCCCAAAAAAGAGGCAGATACCTTGGAAGTGAAAAACTATAGGCCAATTTCACTATTAAATAATGACTACAAGCTATTTGCAGATATAATGGCAGAAAGACTAAAAAAGGTTCTGAACAACAGAATACATAAAGATCAAATGGGCTTCCTCCCAGGGAGACAACTAAGGGACAATGTAAGGAACTTGATAGACATTATTGAATATTTGGATATGAGCATAGATAGACAAGCGGCCTTGGTATTCATAGATGCTGAAAAAGCGTTCGATAACATCTCGTGGGATTTCTTGAAGAAAAGTTTGGAAATGATGGGAATGGGAGAGAAATTTAGAAAAGGCATAGAAGCTATATACAAGGAACAGAAGGCAAAATTGGTAATAAACAACACCACAACAGAATATTTTAGTATATATAAAGGAACCAGACAGGGCTGCCCCCTGTCCCCTCTATTGTTTATAACAGTATTAGAAATACTAAACGAGAGACTGAGGGGGGCAACAGAAGTCACAGGAGTCAAGGTAGGAAAGAGGGAATACAAAATCAAGGCCTTTGCAGATGACATCGTATTAACCTTAGAAGACCCAAAAAATAGCGTAAAAGAAGCTTTACAAAAAATTGACGAATTTGGAGCCGTGGTAGGACTTAAGGTAAATAAAAATAAAACCAAAATGTTAGTTAAAAATTTAACAAAGGAAGAAATGATAGATCTAGAAAGAAGGACCGAAATTGCGGTAGCTAAGAAAGTGAAATATCTTGGGATCTGGGTTACAGCTAAGAACATAAATTTATACAAGGATAATTACGATGCCACCTGGAGGATTATAAAGAAAGACATGGAAATTTGGGGGAGGATGAAACTCTCCTTTTTGGGGAGGATAGCTGTTGTTAAAATGAACATTCTGCCCAGAATGTTATTTTTATTCCAAACCATCCCCATATTTAAAGGCCTAAAACAATGTAAAGAGTGGCAGAGAGCCTTGGCAAAGTATATTTGGCAGGGGAAAAGGCCACGGATAAAAATGAAAATTTTGATAGATAAAAAAGAAAGAGGGGGTTTTTCTCTCCCGGACCTAAGTTTATACTATGAAGCGGCTTGTATACTTTGGTTAAAAGATTGGATAAAACTGGAGAATAGAGAGCTACTGGACCTGGAAGGCTTTAATAATCGGTACGGATGGCATTCGTACCTTTGGTATGGGAAAGTGAAAGTCCACAAGAGTTTCTTAGACCATATTTTTAGGGGACCATTATATCAAGCATGGGAAAGGAACAAAAACCTCCTTGAAAGAAAGACCCCATGGTGGATTTCACCAATAGAGGCTTTAACGGTCAAGAAAATAAATATGGAGGAGATAAACGCCACCTATGAAGAAATGTTAAGAAAAACAGACCAAGGGCCCAAACTTAGACCTTATGAAGAAATAAAAAATTTATTCACTGGTTGGCTGCAATACCACCAGGTGAATGATTTGTTAAAAGAGGATAAGAGGAAGGTGGGTTTTGATGATAAAAAATCAAAATTTAATATAGAAGTAATAGAAGGCAAAAACAAAACCCTGTCCAGAATTTATGATATACTATTAGAGTGGTACACAAAGGACGAGGAGGTGAAGGAGGCAATGATTAAATGGGCAATTGACTTTGGTTATAATATTGATTTCGAAAGGTGGATAGAAGTTTGGAATTGTAACATAAAGTTCACAGCATGTATGGCACTGAGAGAAAATATCTGGAAGATGCTATATAGATGGTACCACACCCCTGTGAAACTGGCCAAAATGTATAGATTAAAGGACAAGAGATGCTGGAAATGTGGTGAGGTGGAGGGTGACCTATATCATTTATGGTGGACATGTAAAAAGGTGAAAGGCTTTTGGGAATCAATTTATAATGAACTTAAAAAAATATTTAAGTATACCTTTCCCAAGAGGCCTGAAGCCTTCTTGTTGGGAATGATGGATAAAGAAATTAAAAAGGAAGATAGGACGATATTCCTCTACGCCACCACAGCAGCGAGAATTATGTTGGCACAATATTGGAAAGAGGAAACTATCCCCAACATAAAGGACTGGCAGATTAGAATGGTAAACTATGCTGAGCTTGACAAATTAACAGGTAAAATAAGAGATCAGGATGAACAGAAATTTCTGAAAAATTGGAGCAAATTTTGGAAATATATTGGAATAAATGTTTAAAGTGAACTGACGGGGTTAGAACAATACGACCAGCGAGTGAATTTAAGACTATAGATTGAAAATCAAATACGTAATGGAAGGAGATATTTGATACTTATCAAAAGGATGGAAGGAAGTTCAGATTGTGTGTTTTTCTTTTTTCGGATGAGTGTTTTTTCTTTTTTTTTCTTTTCTCTTTTCTTTGTAATTTTCTCTTTGTATTTTCTTATATGTCTGTTTTTGTGTATAACTTCAATAAAAATGCATTTAAAAAAAAAATAACAGGAAACAAAAAAACAAAAATAGGAATCTCTGAACAATGTTACAGGGTTACCACAGAAACAGTGGTCAACAGTAGGAGACCTTAATGCTCATTTAACCAGACTTCTGAATGAGTGAACTAATAATAATAATAATAATAATAATAATAATAATAATAATAATTTATTATTTATACCCTGCCCATCTGGCTGCATTTCCCTAGCTACTCTGGGCAGCTCCCAGAAGAATATTATTATTAATATTAATAATAATAATAATAAGTGATAAAACATCAAACATTAAAAGCTTCCCTAAACAGGGCAGCCTTCAGATGTCTTCTAAAAGTCAGATGGTTGTTTATTTCCTTGACATCTGATGGGAAGGCGTTCCACAGGCTGGGCGCCACTACCAAGAATGCCCTCTGCCTGGTTCCCTGTAACTTCGCTTCTCGCAGTGAGGGAACCACCAAAAAGCCTTCAGAGCTGGACCTCAGTGGGAGGGTACCACTACCGAAAAGGTCCTCTGCCTTTTAGTGGAACTCACATGCTTGGCATGACTTTGCAACTGGAGGAGTCAAGTGAAAGGTGTCAGAGGCATTCGTGAATTTCAGGTTAAATATGAGTAGACCTGCAGGACTGGTGGATGGGTATGGGTCTGTGTGTGTGTGTGTGTGTGTGTGTGTGTTTGGGTTTTCACTCATGTCCCTATCACTATCTGCATTTTGAGCATAGTGGGGACTATACAAATTCCTCGGGGGGCGGGCGGAATCAGCACCACAGTGCTTCCACTCTAACATCCAGGACAACTATAGTTTACAAAGGATTAAGAAGTGTAGTTCTGTTTGCGATGCACCTGCAAAGCTCTTACCCGTTTTCAGCACTCGCGTGGACCGCAGACACAATACTTTCTAATATCTGGAAAGGATCTTTTTTGAAAGGAGACTGGCCACCGCTTTCACTATTGAGGGAAAGAAACGAAAGCAAGGTTGTAGAAACACACGCTTCAGAAAGAAACATTTCAGAATCCTTAATGCTTAAGAGTGTGTAATTCTATGCTATTTATCCAGCAGCAAATCACGGCAAATGGCACATTTTCCTACGCGGATGTTGCCTTTTATCACTGTCACAACAAATAAAAAAGGAAATATGAAGCTATAATGCCAGACCCCCAATTATGCCAAAGGGAGAAAGACTGGAATAATTTGTTGCCAGAGTTTTACTGCCGTAAGTCACCATAAAACTCACGGGTGAAGTCAGACTCTCATACCACTTTTGCTGAATGGCTTGTGTGTTGAGAAGCAGAATCTAGCGCATGAACCGGGGGCTAGCAAACTGCTCATGAATGCTTGAGCCCCCACCAGAAATTTCACTCCCTTCTATTCCTTTGCCATGTTGCAAAAAACTTATCTTCAGGCTAGGGTAGGGTTGCCATACATTCAGGAAATCCCAGACATGTCTCTTTTGGGGGGCCCAACATGTTCATCTGGGGGGATTCTCACAATTTAGAGCTATTGTCCAGGTTTTCAGAAAAAAAAATTGTATGTGGCTCTGGTTCAGGTTCGGCTTCAGTCTTGGGCGGCCTGGGCTCTGGCTTGGTCTTGGGCTCAGCAGTGGCTCGGGCTCAACAACTTTTTGTGTCCCGCTTTTTACCTCATAAATATGGCAACCCTAGGCTAGGGAGAAGGTGGCAGCAGTGGAAATGGCAGGGGGTACCCAAGCGTGTTTCCACGCCCGGGACAAAACTACTGGTCTCATTATCCCTGGTGGAAAATTGTCAGCCTGCACATCTCTCCCACATTTGGTTTTTCTTCATCAGGCTATGAAACTAGGTACTTGGATCAGGGGACAGGGGGAAGCAGTGAGTGGGCAGAATGAAGGTGAGCAGCACCTGGTTCACCCTTTCCACAGCAGGCCCAGGAAATGCCTTGATACTTTTTTGTGCACATTTGAACTGGGGTACTGAAGTAATAGGGATGTGGGTGGCGCCGTGGGTTATACCATAGAGCCTAGGACTTGCCGATCAGAAGGTTGGCGGTTCGAATCCCCATGACGGGGTGAGCTCCCGTTGCTTGGTCCCTGCTCCTGCCAACCTAGCAGTTTGAAAGCACGTCAAACTGCAAGTAGATAAATAGGTACCACTCCGGCAGGAAGGTAAACGGCGTTTCCGTGCGCTGCTCTGGTTCGCCAGAAGCGGCTTAGTCATGCTGGCCACATGACCCAGAGGCTGTACGCCAGCTCCCTCGGCCAATAAAGCGAGATGAGCGCCGCAACCCCAGAGTCGGCCACAACTGGACCTAATGGTCAGGGGTCCCTTTACCTTTACTAAAGTAATGTTGATTGTGGTTTAGGGGAGATCAAGTTGGAGAGCCTTCTCTGTCTTTGACTCCAGAGTGTCAAACCTAGAAATGACTGCCATTCCCAGGCCAATACATGACAATTTAGGCAGGTGGTTCCTGATTAGTTTATAGGTGGGCTCCCCCCCCCCTTTGTTGGATTAAATACAGGAAATATATTTCAGAGCTTTTCATTAATGGAATGTGGGTTAGGTGGGCCTCATGTAAAACCTAAGCATTCAATTAAATTTAAGAATACGCTTTCAAGGGTCTGTGGGAGTGCAAATGTAACTTACCTTAAAGCACCCACCACTTTATTTACCGCTGTCCTTACTATATCGCTAGGCGAGAGTCCCAGATCTCCAACAGCAACATCCAATAGTTTCTGTATCATATCCAGGGGCTGACCATCTATACACATAGTTACAGCTTGCTCATTGATTTTCTCTTTTTCTGACCGGGATAAATCATACTGGTGCCCATATTCTCTTAGTATATCCTGGAGAGAGAGAGGTATTTTAAATGCACATGAAGCAGTCAGCTTTTCCTTTGCGGGATTTATGCTCAATAGGTCAAGCTTAATTAAAACTTCAGATTCCGCTGCTCACTGAAGACACAAGAAAAGACCTTCCCAAAACACTCGAAAAAGAAAGCTCTAGACTGCACACCAATAAATTACAACAGGAGTTATTACTTCCATCACTGCACAAAGCAATTTTGGGAACTAATCAGATAGGACTAGAAACTCATCATGCTGTTTTAAAAATTTCCATGCTTACGTATTTCTGTGTAAGTTTTTACTGCTTTTAGTATAAGAGGGCTTTACAGCACCCTGAAACTGGATTTGATGTGATAAGCTGTGTCCAAAGGATGTTACTGCATAGTTGGCTACCATAATATAATACAAGTATTAAGTGGCCGTGGGTTAGACTCAGAATTATAGAGTTCTGAGTCTCCTGTAATGCTCCAAACTTCTGTAATGCTGGAATTCTGCCCACAGCCATCCCTGAGTGGGCTTGAACCTCCAACCATCTGGTTAACAGTCAGATGTACTGACCCACAGCACCACTGGAGGGATTGTATCCAATGCTCCCAGTCCGATAGTGCAAGGGCCTTTAAGGTAGTGGGGGTTCATTTCTCCAAGTTGCACAGCAGAGACACTACTTTTTTTACTTTCCTATCCTCTACAAATTGAACATAGAAATGCAAACTTTCCACCTGTGGAACCTCTTGCCCAAGCGGATCTCCTTTTGCAAGATGCTAGCAATATAACCTCATCATCAATTCTTTATGACAATGCTATGCTGGATACAACCCCATAAAATATTAACTCAACACTGCCAACATTATTTAATTGGAGGTCAGATGGGTCAAAACAGAGTCAAGGAACTCCAACTGCGGCTAAGTTCTCGTGAAGTTTCAGGAGGTTATCAGCTAACTTCTTCCAGAAACTTTCATGGAGAAAGGATTCCAGTTGTCTCCAGTGGTGGCTTTGCCTTAGCAGAAAGTGCTTCCCCTCACATAAGTCAAGGCACCTGATTTTCATAGAACCCCACCCTCAATTCAGGCCTCTACACCATATCCCGTTCTGTTTCAGAAGACCCCATAGCCATCAGGAACAGTGCAGGTGGTGTGCTGTTAAGTGGGTAGGAGAGAGTAAATCAAACCCAGTCACCATCAGATACAACCCTGTTAATCGAAAGAGCCATGTCAAAAAACATCCATTTCAAAAATGTACCTGCCATAGGTATCTCATGTATTCAAAGAATGAAACTTTAAAGGTACATTGAAAGTTAAGGCTCTCATCCCTGAGCCCCTGTGCTGTATTTTTGAGGAACTTTTTAAAGGGGTAAGGGAATGGGGGATCAGTTTTTTGATAAAATCCAGAAACACCAAGTCCAGTAAAACAACATGAATGAGACAGAACAGCTGGAGGTGGGAACGAAACAGCCACCAAGTGTTAAATTAAATAATAAAAATGGGAAATGGGTAACAAGTACATACATATAATGCACATCCATCTATGACTTTTTTCTTCTGGGTTTCTTGGGTTTCTGGGGTTTTTCCACAGCTACAATAAACCTACCATTAAAATTATGGACTGGTCATTTCTTCGTCAGAGGGCAAACTTAGCAGGGGATCAAATACTTTCCCCCCCTCATTGTATAGGCAGATGACTTATCAACCATGCAGGTATGTTACCAATTTATTTGGGCTGGGGAGTAGACTGCTAAACATTAAGTAGTATCAAGGTGGCTTGCAACAAGAAACATACAATATATAAGATATCTAAAAACTGATCCCCAAAATGATACTGCCAGTGAGCCAACCCATTCTTCTGAAAAAGCCTATAGAAATGTGCATGTGTGTGTGTGTGTGTGTGTGTGTTCAGCATCACAAATAATTATTATGTGTAACACTGATTTGGTCAGTTTTTTTCATTAAAAAAATCATTTACCTGGTCACTGTTTTTTAGGGAAGAAATAAAGCTATGGCTAAGTGTTTCCAGGTGTGCGAGAGATTGCTGTAGGTGACTCAAAGCATCTTCATAAGTGATTTGCCTGCCAGGCATGTCTTCTGCATGGTCTCCCTCAGAGGACCTTTTCCCAGCTTTTTCGGCGATGTGTTTCACTGACTTAATAGCCTTCCTCGTCATCTCTACCCGGGAATCAACCGACAGCTGAGAAAAGATAATGCACGTTTCATCATAAATTGTCACATGCAATGCAAGGTGTATCTGGATACAAATGAGTAGCTGAGCAAAACATAAACACTGATTAAGGTAATTGTCTTTCCTTCTAAAGGACAAGAACGTGTTAAACATAACAGAAAATGTGAAAGAGAGCGGCTTTGTTACTTAAAAAGAGCCATTCCTTTCAAGTTTCTAATCCCATGTTAGCTCGTTCTTTTGTCACGCCTACATCTTCTTGAGCGATTCCATTATCTAACTTTAAAAGTCTTCGTTTTTTAAAAAAGAACCAACACAAATAACTTCCTCTCCTAAAGCATTATAGTCTGTAACAATCTTGAGGCATAACTTTGTATATGCTTTAAATGGTTTCAAAAATTCATTTGAAGCTACCAGCTGGAAGTTTTCCACTCTCATTGGAAGATGATTTTTGTTTTTTTTTAAAAAAATATTCATGTTAAATATTCATGTCAAAAAGGGTGACTAAGCAGAGAGGCAGCAGAAGGCCTGTACAATTCCATTTTCTTCTTCTAATGAATCTACCTCAAAGGCGCTCAGTGGTTTCCAGCCAATTACACAATGCGGCTTTCATTATATTCCTAGGATTGGATGCACCACCTCACAAAACCATATTGTTTCAGGTGAGGTGATGGACTGCAGCGCGCCACAGGTATGTGTCCGTCGACTGTGAGCGAGAAATTGTTGCCCCAGAAAGGCACCAACATATTAAATAACATTTCTCAGCTACGACGTCAGTCCTGAACCATAAACTACCCTCAACAGCAGGGCAAGCTACTCTTGAGTATACCTTCTACAAGGTGAGCTATTTTTAATTCATTCGCAATGTGTCCACTGGCCTGAAGAAAGAGAAATTGAGTTTTTATCCCGCTGGGCCATTTATCCTCAGGCTTTATAGTTCTTGAATGCCCAATATCCATGATAAATTCCAGTTCATGTACTTCATTGGGCTGTCTTCATCTTTTATGTGGTGTTTTTAGCACGCGGAGTGCTGTAACGTGCCTTCCATAAGCTAATGCATAACTATTTATTTAGCTTGCAAATAACTTGACTCGTTCCAAAGGCCAAGGCCAAGGAACAATGCTCGTATAACAAAGGGTCTGCAAAACACATGGAACGTGTTTATGTTTCATTCGTTCATCACCTCGTACCAAAACATTATCACAGTAACTTAATTCGCAGAGCAGAGTATACAGTACAAATGGAGCAGTTACATAAAAAATTAAAGCACAACTGTTACTGTATTCCTTTCGAAGTCTGCTAAAAGAATTCTTCTTTAGACAAGCTTACGCAGGTGCTTCGGAAGTTGGCTTGAATTTTAATCTGTTTTAGTATTTTAAGTTTTTGTACGTTTTAACATTCATCGTTTTATCTTTTCGTAGACACCTTTGAGGGCTCCCCCCTTCTTATAATCAAGCGGTGTATAATTGTTATAAAGTAAACAAACAAATAAAAACGATCATACATTAATTATCCCAAATCAAGAACCACCCCCTGCCCTGCTGCATATTCTCATAAAAACCCACCAAGCAGCAGAAAGTTAAGAATAAAATGTCTGGGAGAAGTGGGAAAAGGTTACTGTCAGTTCCAGGCAAGACTCCTAACCAGGGTGGACACTACATAAAAGGTCCTCACTCTTATTTCTACTGTCCACGCTTCTGCTGGAAAAGGCACGCTTACTTGGGAGCAAGCCCCCTTTAAGCTCAGTGGGGCGCGTATGTTTTGAGTAGACACATATACAATTGCACTGCCCGTGTACGGACGCTTACAGACAAGCTCTCAAAAGTGCAGGAGCCATGGGAACACTTCTTGGGGACATCTTCAACATGAGTAGGCAAACTAAGGCCCGTGGGCTGAATCAGGCCCAATTGCCTTCTGGATCCGGCCCGCGGACGGTCCGAGAATCACTGCGTGGATCGCCAGCATGCACGTTCTTTCCCTCTCCCTCCCTCACATGGCAGCGGCGCCGGCGCCTCCGCTCTCCTTCCTCCTGGCTTCTCCCCGCCCTGCCTAGAGGAGGAAGGGGGCGGGGCTTTGTTGGTGCCAGCAGCAGCAGCAGTGCTCGAGCGGCCTCCATTTTAAGCAGCCCCTTTCGTGCGCTGCAAGACACAGGTAGGCAGCCCAAAAAAATATACTCCGGCCCCGACAAGGTCTGAGGGACAGTGGACTGGCCCCCTACTGAAAAAGTTTGCTGACCCCAGATCTTCAGGATAAGGTGCACAGATGTAGTCAAGAAGGCATTCTTGTTCCCTGGGTTCACACATGCACAGTCAACCACTTGATAAATGCATTAAGTGGCACTGCTCAAAATCAAGCGTTGGGCTTAATACCACTCTACGGAAATGTACATAGGAACCAACCCCTCGTCAATGCCCCAGTTTGGATAGCAGGTGCTAGGTTGCGTGTTGCCCTTTAAAAGACCACACCAGCTGCTATTTTGTACTGAACACCATTTATGTGGAGGAGAAAACAGCTTTCCTGGAGTTAACATGACCTGCACGGAGATTATGGAAAAGAGGCTTCCTTTACTTCATAGAAGGAGCTGATTTCGAGGGGGAATTCCCACTGTAGGAAATGGAACAGGGCTCTCTCTCTTTTTTTGCCAGTCTCCCTTTTCACCTGCAGCCCCCAAAGCAGCTCCCATGCTGTTCCAGTGGGTCAGCCCATTCTCTGGAAGAGCTTTCAAGAGACAAAAGGGGTAGGGGAAACTGTGGGAAAATCATCCCCTTTCCTTTAGTGGGAGCTCTTCAGGAGCAGAATTCCAATTATGGGAACTCTGGTTTCCAGCCCTAAAAATCCTTATTATACTTCAAGCATAAGAAAGCAGATTTGGCGCTTACATATTATGCAAAATATCTTTTATTAACATATCCATTATTTTTTAAGGAGAACCGTTCCCAACCCTTCCCTTGTCTTCTCTGTGCATTAAAATGCTCAAAATCTGGGTAAAGTGACGCAGACTGCCGCATTATGCACACAGTTGGATTGTTCTGTTGGATGCTGAAGAACAGCGAAAGTGTTTGCCATGCTCTGAAGCCACAATGATCTTGAAAGCAGAGATTAGTCCATTTAAAAGAAGAATTCTAGGGCTTTAATTGTACATTCATTTCTGCCTAGTGATAATACGTTTTGATAGTGCTACAGTTCATCATTGCCTGCATTTTGCAAAATATGTGAAAAGCAATTTCCTTTTTTGAAAGGGTTTTGATTTTTTTTTTGAGGGGAGTAAAGGATATCTGCTCCCACTACCCAAACTGAATAAAAAGGGTCATATGCAGCCTTCTTTTACATGAGCAGGAGGCAACTGATTTGAAACATAAATGAAATTTCACTCCTAAACTTTATTATCAGGAACAAGCTACCAGCTTGCACACTCTTATCAACTGCATTCAATCGGGTTCTATACTGTAGCTGAAAATGGTGCTCTTGCACAAAGGCTGTGTTTTAGATATCATACTAAGCCATAGTTTAGAATGATAAGAACAAGCCATAGTGAGACTTAGGCTCATATTCTCCCCTCCCCTCCTTCCTTCAGTGTGGCCTTCTGGCGGTTCCCTCACTGCAAGAAGTTAGGTTACCGGGAACCAAGCAGAGGGCCTTCTCTGTAGTGGCGCTGGCCCTGTGGAACACCTTCCCATCAGATGTCAAGGAAATAAACAACCAGCTGACTTTTAGAAGACATCTGAAGGCAGCCCTGTTTAGGGAAGTTTTTAATGTTTGATGTTTCATTGTGTTTTTAATATTCTGTTGAGAGCTGCCCAGAGTGGCTAGGGAGACCCAGCCAGGTGGGCAGGGTATAAGTAATTAAATTATTATGAAGAGAAACTCAGAAGCTTTTGCTTCCAGTTACCACCGAAACCCTAAACTTCATCTTATCTGAACTGTGTTTTTTCTATTATTAGCAAACCATCTTCATAAACCATGGTTTCAAACATACAATAGATAGATTAATCACTATTAGTTAAGATAATAACAAGCTGCTGCTAATCTAATTAGGAATCTTCTAAACTGCTTCTTGCTGCTGCTCCCTAGAGGAGGAACAGGAAGCACACAAGTGAGAAGTTTATTCGAATTCTTGCTTGAAAAACAAGACAAAGCCCCCTCATAGGCGCCGACTCCATGGGGCTTGAGGGGGCCCGAGCCCCCTCAAAAATTCGTTTGGGGGGGCTCCGCCCCCCCAATAATCTCCGGCACCCCTCCAGCAGAGCGCCATCGCCGCCCCTCCCCCAGCCCAAAATGCACAGGGAGGGGCGGGCTGCATGCCTCCTGCCCTCCCTCCCGAGCAAAAGCTCCACCCAATTTCCTTTGGAGCTGATTAATAGGCGCAGCACGCTCTCCCCTATTCGCTCACGAGGAGGCGGCGCCACTTTATTTGCATATTCATGAGCTTATTTATTATTCATGAGCTTTCCCGGGCCCCCCCAATATTTTTTATAAGTCCGCGTCCCTGAGCCCCCTTGGCTATTTGCATAATCCTTTAGCTTCTCAACTAACATTATGGGCTGTTAGAAATCCTCTGTGACTAATCCAAGATAGATGTTTCTATGTTATTCTGAAAGTCCAACTGAAAAATCATCTTTGAGGGGTCATAGCTGCATAATGAATTGAATGCTATTATTTAGGTTTTCGGAAGGGCTCCTGATCCCTCTGCTGACATAAGGGGAGTGATTTTATCCAATTCCTCCTTCTTCCTGCATCCAATGAAACTCTGCCACTGAGGATTGGGGGACCTCACTCTCACCCACCACCATGAAAGTTAGTGTGGGGGATTCTTACATTAATGGATGGGTGCAATTGCATACAACCCAATATTCCAGGCATCCAGACTACATAGCATATGATAAAAAATATTTAGAACCAGCAGAAATCTGCATGAACCTGGAGTTTGGGACGTGCCAATACATTACTTCTGTTTACCACACACACACACACACACACACACACACACAAAATACATTACTTCTGTTTACCATATATATATATACCACACACACACACACACACACACACACACACACACATAGCCCTGTAATTTAAGTTATTAGCAAATATTCCAATTAAAAAGTTGAACTTCATACATATCCCAGTGAGAAGCAAAGCTTTTGAATGCTTCAGATGAAATATCTGAATTTACACAATGCAGCTGTAAACGTGTACTTACCTTGGTGACAGCCTTTGAGGAAAAAGTAATTTCATCTATGAAATTGATAATATCTCCTGGGTGGAGTCTATCAAAGTACTTGGCACAGATATCATATGAATGCAACCATTCAGCCATGGTTTCTGGAGCTCTTTTAATAAGATGGGGGTCCCCATCCCAGAAGAGTTTTTTGATCCAGATGGCATAGACAGAGCTTGTGGAAAGCATCCTTCCATCTTTTTCTGGGATTTTAGGAGCAAGCTTGGAAATGGATAAAATGTTTTGACTTGTGAGGACAGGATCCAAAGCTTCCAGGGGACTCACATTGTCTTCCGTAAGCTTTTTGTAATTGAGACCTAACAGCGGAAAGAGAAGTCCTTAAGTTAGATCGTTAAATAAAAGCATCGCAACTAGCAAACTCTAATAACATAAGAACCGCTATCTATGGGTGACAGAGACCTACTAGCAGTGCAGGAAGATCCCTCCTTGCTAGCACTAACTCCCAGCATCTGGCAATGAAAACCTGTGTTATGCAAGGGCCACTTAAAGAACAAAACATGCATTAAAAAGGAGGAGGCAGGAATGCCCAAAGACTCACGAGAATCAGCTTGATCGCTACCAACGTTTACACGGAAATAAGTCCCACCATGTTCAATGGGTAAGCATGCACAGGACTGCAGCCTCAGGGTTTTGCTTTTTTGCATATGGTTTTGGTTGGAGTTTATGGGGCGGGGAGTGTAAGAGAAGGCAGGGGAATGCTAGCAAAACCATCAATTTGATTCTAGAGCTAGTGAAGGGCAGGTAAGAAATATAACAACTATGTTACTCGCATCTAGGTCCCTCCCTACCCTTCCAAACTTGCATATATGTAACATGTCCTCACACAGAGATAGATAGATAGATAGATAGATAGATAGATAGATAGATAGATAGATAGATGATAGATAGATAGATAGATAGATAGATAGATAGATATAGCTTCTTCTTTTTTAATGGTGAACTTTCACAAATTCAGAAAATCCCCCAGGTTGTATCCAGTGGCGGCTTTGCCTTAGCAGAAAGTGATTTGCTTGTGCAAAGGATAGCACACAGTTTTCTCAAACGCCCCTGCACTCCTTCATGTCATATCTCACTTCGCTCCAGAAGGTCCACAACTTTCAGGAACAGATTTCTGGAGGGGACAAAGTAGGAGCAATTGGCAAAAAATGGGTGTCCTAATTTGAACGAGCAGAAATTCTCTCCTTTAAGGCAAATCTGATTCCAATTTAGTCTTTATTGGTGTTATCAATTCACAGTTTCCATCCAGGCTACCAATTTACAACTATTTTACGCGCTTCCACAAAGCAAAAGCCTAACATTGTTTTAGATAGGTTCAGTTTTTGTTTTGTACTAATAGTAAGAGAAGAATCTTTGAATCCGTTTTCATATTTATTTTTTACACATATGTTGTCTAATAGCACATATATGTCAAAATATAAAGCCTAGTTTGACGCAAACAATAGCAATAAATGTTTCTTGTTACAAAATTAAGTATTTAAAAAGGAGTCCATTCTCCAGCTCCAAAATCTCACCAGATCTATTTCAAAACGACCAACAAGCAGGTAACATATGACATTTGCCTCCATGAAAGCATATTGATACAGTTTCTTATAATTTTATCACTCCACTGCCCCATAAATTTGATGCACATTAAAATATACAAAGGAGGCTGACACCTACTTACTAAGCATTATCCATAAACATCCTACACAAAAGCAAGGGAATGCAAATATTTTTTTCTGGGTAAGTTTGAAATTTATTCCTCTGGTTTATGTAGATGAAGAAAAGCAAGTTTTAATTCAGTTTAAGCATAATACTGATATAGCAAGTTTCATGTGTTTGCACATTCCCGACAAATAAATGTTACAACTGCTATAAAATACCATATTCAACATATACTAGATGCATGAACATCCATTTTAACATCACATTTTGCTGTTGCAACAGAGCGCCCCTCCCTCTTGCAATGAGGTGAGGACCAATATCACATTTTGCGAATGAGAAAAAAGGAATGAGCCTAGCAGATGCAAATGTAAAAGGCAAAATGTCAACTTTGCGTACCTGGTGCAACTGCCTTGAATTTTTTCAGCAGGCGTATGTGCGTTTCGGGCTTGATAGCTAATTTCCCATGTTCAGGACAGGCACAATTTTCAAGGAGTGTGAAATAATACAGCAAACGTTGATGATCTCTGCCTTCAATAGTCGGGTATACATATTTGGCCATATGTTCATGAAAGGCTTCAGGAATTGTGTTCAAAGTCTCAAACAGGCCAAGACTTTGGGCTCGTTCTTCTATAGCAGTTGTGGATAAACTGTGTAGGGTAATGGAACAAATTTAGTGATTGCAAAGATCAGGGCTCAAGTTCCTGTGTCTCCCACCTTAAGTCAATAGCTATCATGCAAATTCCACATTCTAACGTTGTAGTAGAGGCTGAGACATCAAGATTATGCATGGCAGGGTTTTCATGAAGGGTGTTACTTTGTACTGCCAGCAAAATTGCAGACTGTTGTCTACAAAGGAAGAGGTACTAAATTATGAACAGGTTTTCCCACTGACAGTTATAACAAGTATTAGTCTTAAGAGTATGTTTTTTAGTGACAAAAGCTCAAGTTTAAGTTGCTTGCTCATAATTACATTTTACCAAATCTCTCATCGAGGTGGGTATTCAAGTTCTTTCCCTGACATGATTTTTTAAGGGAAAAAATCAAGCTTTCAAGCTAACTCATAATTTGCTGATGTTTTGCAGCCTTCTGAAATTATATATCACGCAAACGCATCTTTCCGCACACACCCTTTTAATAGTTACTCTGGCAAGTAAACCAATTTGGAACAAAAGCACCGGGAGAATAAGCACAAAACAGAAAGAGAAATCCAAAATGGAGCAGGAAAACATTCTTTAGAAATATGCATTACACAAAAACTGAAACAAACAAACAACAACACATTTTCTTAGGTGAATAGTTTTTTGCATCAAAGAGCTGTAATTTCTCAAAATTAGCAGGGAGTTGATCCCCCCCCCCTTAACAAATATGGGCTCAGTCATTTGGATGCTTTCACAGTTCCCACTCGGTTGTGTCTCCTTACTCTGCTTTCAGCTATCCTTCCTTAAGCCCCCTCCTCCCTCTAGGCTTCATCTGCTGGCTGGCTGCTATCTGCCACCATCCCCTAGGCCCTTGCCACCTCCATCACCATTCTGCGTGTCCCCTGCTTCCTCCTCCTCTTGTGGGGGTGACCACCTGGTACTGCTTCAGCTTCCCTTCCCTTCCTCACCAACTGCTCCCATCTTTTGTTCCTTAGGTCGCCTGCTTTGCCCAATAGGGATTTTGTTTGTGCTACGGGCATAACAGGCTTCTGCTCCAAGGTTTTAAATATCCATCCTATTGTCAATACTTCTGGACAAAGTTTCATTACTGCTGCAAAATTCACTCTAATACCGAGTAAACACGTTGGGTGGTTGGTGTGTGGGTGTGTTTAATTAAACCATGTGGTCACTGGGCAATTTGTTGACTCTGCTAACTTGCCCACGTACTGCTGAAATCTTATTTAATAGGGATAGAATTGGCTGGTGGTGTCAAAAAGGAAATGAAGCCTACATAGCCCAACCAGTTTGTCTGTAGCTTTCTACTCCATGCTTCAAGTGGGACAACAAGACATTTGAAGAGATTTCAGTGAGGTGTGGACCGAGGAAGGACCAATGGAACCTGTTCACGCCCTACTCTTTTTGATGACACCTCTTCTGCCTGGGCTATCAAATAGGTTCCAGTGGAAAAAGGCAGACAGAGGTGCTGAAAAGCTCATAAATCTTGAACATTACATAGACAGGTACTGGATGATGGGTGATGAATATTTTTGCCAAAAGGCAAAACAACAGTCAAGGTGGCTTGCAACAGAAGAATAAACTAATACAACCCCATCACAACCCAAAACAAACTATAACACAACGTCTAAGAACACACTAAAATAGATTAGAACAACAGACTAAAACAAAGGTGGTATCAGAAGTTAATCCTCATTCAGGATATCATATATATAGACTGCCAGTTATGCTTTAGCGAACAAAACACCATCAGATACTGCTTAATACAATCAAGCCTAGCTAAACCCATGTTGATTACCACCAAGCCAATATTCTACTTCAGGGTTTCTCAAATTTGGGTCTCCAGTTGTTTTTGGACTACAATTTCCATAATCCCTGACCACTGGTCCTGCTAGCTAGGGATGGTGGGAGTTGTAGTTCAAAAACAGGTGGAGACCCAAGTTTGGGAAACGTTATCCTAGACTTTTAACCAAATGCTAAATAGCATTTTAGAATTCAACATGGAGAATGCCAGCACCCACTTTTGATGCAAATACATTGTTTTTAACCAGCCACTAAATAGTACCTTCTATTCAAGCAAGGGCTACAGGTATTTATGATATTCACTGTCAACAACCAAATTCAATACTCAGCTGGCTCAAGAGTGTGACTTTGTATTGGCTCGAAGTAGAGAAAATATTTTTAAAACCATGCATAGGCGGTATTTGATGCTACAAAGATGCCATAAGATTAATGCGCAGGCCTCACTGTTAGGCTGGAGGGGTTGCATATATATTGGGATTATGTGCCAGATATGGTGGATCTCTGGTGCTGGTTGCACATTTTGGACTGCAGTACTTCAGGAAACAAGTTTGATCATGAAGGAGATTGCATAATGCACTCCACAATTAGCTTTATTAACGATCTTCAAGGATGAAATAAAGAACCTTCAACACAAATAAATGATCACATTTCTGCTGGTTGCAGCTTGACAACTGATTGCTCAAAACTGGAAAGGTTTGGATAATTTACACTTGACTGTTTGGAAACAGAAGGTTTGGACAATTATTCTTAGGGAAAAGCTCACCAAACAAAAGCACTAAATCGACAGCGACAGAAAATGACTTTATGGAAATGCGGTACGCTTTAATAACATATGGACTTAATGATTTCGGTATTGCATCCTCGGATAACATATGCCCAACTATGTCAGGGTAGGTTTGGTTAGCCTCTGTATGTTATTTTCATGGTGGGAGGGAAGGATTTATTCATGTCTGCTGTGGGCGTTTTCTATTTTGTTACACTGTTATTTATTTTTGAATTCTGCCTCGGCTAAATCCCGCTTGGGCTCTCAGCAATAATGGTAAGCAAAGTAGAATGAGTTGCTGGACTTACCCGCTGTCACTGAAAAGGAATTCCAGATGTGTCATGTAAACTTCCCAGAGCGGGACATTGTACCGTTGTGCTAAGGAAAGAGCTATCCTATACACATTTTCTTCAAGGGTTCTGTTAAGGAGAAACAATAAAATACATTATGGGGGGGAAACCTGTTTGATTAGGCTTCTAGGATATAATCAAAAGGAGAACTGTTTAAGGAAGAAAACTGATCACTTTTCGGCACGTCTTATTTCCCTAAGCAAGGCCCAACAGCAATAATTTCACCATCTTTCATTTCTCCCCAAAGTATAATATATTAGAAAGTGATGAATTCACAGAGAGAGAGGTTTCAAAAACAATAAAAGGGAAAAAGCAACACTCACTTTTCATCAATTTCTTTATTAAGAGTAAAGGAGGTTGCTGTTTGGAACCATAGGGCATTATTTATGTAGTTGAGCATGAAAACTTCATCAGTTTAATACAGAAGAATCATGAAATTGCAACGTGAACTATTAACTGTTATCAAAGTCCCTCCAGGGCATAAACACTCATATTCCTTTCCCCAACTGACAATTTCTCTTACTGAGCATGTGATGTCAAGGAATACCAAGCAACATGGGAGGTATCAAGTTTGACCAAGCCCCTAGACAGCCAAGCCTTTTTCAGCGGGTTTGGTGGCCTTGCTGCTAACCATTTTGTGAATAACTAAAGCTATATCAGAACATTCCCCTGCTCAAAGCTGAAAACAACATGAGAACGGGCCTTTTCTGTAGTGGCTCCCCATTTGTGGGATGCTCTCCCTAGGGAGGTTCGACTGGTGCCTACATTATACACCTTTAGGCACCAGGCAAGACTGTTCCTCTTTAACCAGGCCTACGGCTGATTAATATTCTACATTCTTTTAAATGTATCTTTTTATCTTCTATTTTATTCTGTTAATTGCCCTGAGATTTTTTGATGAAGGGTGGTATACATGTTTAAATCATCATCATCATCATCATCAAACAAGGAAAACTATCTTTGGACTCTCTACAGTGGAACGTCGGTTTTTGAAAGTAACCTGTTCTGGAAGACCGTTCGACTTCTGAAATGTTCGAAAACCGAAGATCAATGGGTGGTTGGCAAAGTCCATTGAAAAAAATGGAAAAACATACAGCAGAAGCTGTTCCACTTCTGAGGTGCATTCGAAAACGGAAGCAATGACTTCCGGGTTTTCGGCGTTCAGGTTCCGAATCACTCATCAATGGAGACATTCGAGAACTGAGGTTCCACTGTATCAGAGTTGTGACCAGAAGTAGCTACCTATCTCTGAAGGGAAAACAAAAGCTTCCTGGACTTGAGACTGCAGCACAAGAAAAATAGGTGAGAACAGGAGTAGCCGCCCAGATGTTGTGGACCCACAACTTCCATCACCTCTGATCATTTGCCCTGTTAGTTGGGGGTAGTGGGAACTGCAGTCCTAAGCATCTAGAAGGCACCACTTTGACTAACACTGAATTAAAAAAATGAGTAAGGATTCACAAGCACTGTAGGTTCTGAAACCAGAGCTTAAGGGACGTCAGGAGTTGATTCATCCTGAGCTCCTCCATCCCCCACCCCAACTCACTCTCTGTAAAAACATGTTTTTGCACACAAAGCTCCTGGATACACATGGCAATCCATGCTAAGAAGAAGTCACCTAGAGAAGTAGTTTTTACAGCCTCTATAAAATATATTCAGCAGATGAAGACAACACTACGCAAGGCAAGGAAGCAGGAAGCCATGGAATGTGGCAGCTGTTTTATCAATATTATGTGTCTTTGGGTGGTCACCAAGCTTGGGCGATATCCAGTTTCCAACATCGTAATATATCACCAGCTGAACATCACGATATACCGATATATCATGATGTCTGAAATAAGGATGGAGCTACGTAGAGGCATTGGCTGGCTTCACGGGTTTCCCGCATCATGACTTTTTGCTGCTGCCTGCTCTTGTGATTTTCTGCCCCTGCAGGAGGCAATGGAGATCTGAGCCAGCAGAGTTAACAGGAGCTGTAGGAATCGAGAGAAGCATTGGCTGGCTTCATGGGTTTTCCCACATTGTGATATTTGCATAGCATGCATGCAGACACGCGCGCACACACACCTCATGATTCGAGGCATATTTCCCAGTCAAAAATTATGAAACTGGTATTACTATATGGCCTGTTGTCTTTCTCCATGGATGCTTTTGAATTATGGTGCTGGAGAAGACTCTTGAGAGTCCCATGGACTGCAAGAAGATCAAACCTATCCATTCTTAAGGAAATCAGCCCTGAGTGCTCACTGGAAGGACAGGTTGTGAAGCTGAGGCTCCAATACTTTGGCCACCTCATGAGAAGAGAAGACTCCCTGGAAAAGACCCTGATGTTGGGAAAGATGGAGGGCACAAGGAGAAGGGGACGACGGAGGACAAGATGGTTGGACAGAGTTCTCAAAGCTACCAGCATGAGTTTGACCAAACTGCAGGAGGCAGTGGAAGACAGGAGTGCCTGGCGTGCTCTGGTCCATGTGGCCACGAAGAGTCGGACACGACTAAACGACTAAACAACAACATTACTATATGGACTTCAAACCAGTTTTGGATGATATAGTGATATATCGCCCAGCCCCAGTGGTCACCCGGCAATGAGATCTGCATGGGATTCCAATTCTGACGACACAATGAGCATTCATTTGGCTATCCAGTTACCATGAGTTAAGGAAGCCCAGTTTTTGCATATTAAACATGAAACAATCTCAAGGCAACCTGATGCAAGATGGAGACGGTCACAAGGTATGTTACATGTAGACCCTCAACTTAAAAGTTACATTCTTAAACCCTGGCTTAATTTGAAATGCACAGACATTTCAGTTCTACATGCCTTTCAAGCTACTTGGCTTCTAGTTTAATAAAGAAGCTAAAACCCATGTAGGGAAAGCCACAGGGGGACTGAAACAAACATGTAACAGAATAACCAATATATTCCTATGATATTTCCCTTGTGCCTTACGATTTTAAGCCTCTTGGGAGTCTCTCAATCTTCGTAAAGTGCTACATGCATAAATAACAATATATAAATAATATGAATGATAAGAGACACTCAAGTGAATTTACATTAATAAGACACAAGATACACACACATTTGAAGTGTGTGTGTGGGGGGGGAGTTCAAAACGTGTTCTTGGCCAAAGGTCCCATGGGCTACTAGAGCCCATGAAAGAGGGTAAAGAGGAACAATACTCTGTTATTTATTTATCCACGCAGCTGGACAAAACATGACTATGGGTGGGGGGGGGGGGGGTTGAGGAATCCCATTGAAAAACAACCTTGCAAACTGAGCGTTATGACGAATAAGGCTTTCTAAAGGTCAGTGCCGCTGAAAGTTCACTCTCCCGATTTGCAATTTAAATATGTCACGTTAAAATAAATAAATGGACGAGCAGATTGTACTTACTCAGCCAGACCTAAAATGGTTTCCCTCTTGTACTGACCATCTGCTGTAAACCTCTGCACATCCACCCCTTTGCCGAGGCCTTGAAGAATCTGAGCCTGAGTGAAGTCCAAGAGCCGCTCGTTGTAATACTGCAGGTGTTTAATCAGAGTGGCTATTTCCTCGGGCCAGTCTGCACGGCTGCGCTGGGTAACGTGTTCCGTGACCATCTCAATTAATTCTCTGGGGTCAGCCTGCGGAATCGGTTGAAACAAAACACATGCTGGTATTTGGAATCGTCAAACCAAGCTCATCAAATAAGCTTCATCCCGTGACATTTTCCAGTGGCCTGGTGAAAGAATCTGGGAAATATCACCAAGCTTTAGTTCAGGACTTAGGAATTCATACGCACATCATTTCTACTCGCTAGCGAGCGGCGTGTTCCTTTTTTTTTTTTGCCCCACTTTCCACTCCAGCAGGTAGAGATGAAAACCTCCCTCTCTCTACCAGGAATGGAGGAATTTCTGACTCTCCAGATGTTGCTGGACTACAACTACCATAGCCGCCACCCACTTGTTTGGTGGTATTTTAGGAGGAGAAGAAGGGTTTGGATTTGATATCCCACTTTATCACTACCCGAAGGAGTCTCAAAGCGGCTAACATTCTCCTTTCCCTTCCTCCCTGACAACAAACACTCTGTGAGGTGAGTGAGGCTGAGAGACTTCAGAGAAGTGTGACTAGTCCAAGGTCACCCAGCATCTGCATGTGGAGGAGCGGAGACGCAAACCCGGTTCCCCAGATTACGAGTCCACTGCTCTTAACCACTACACCACACTGGCTCTCCAAGGTCCAAGGTCCAACATTCACATTACTCCACTGTGATGCAGGCAGAGGCACCGAGTTCCATGCACCAATGGGGAGGCTCACTGCATTGCATGCACATTGAGAGGAGGCTGTGAGGCCCTACGGGGCCCTCCACCACCATGGGGAGGTCCGGTGAGGTATGGACCCTCAAGACTGGGGGTCCACATACTTGGGGGGAATGGCGTATATGTGCTCAAGCCACATGTACACAGAAATGCCCCCTCTTTTTAAAGCAGTAGAACAGTAATTCCTAAACTGCGTTGCAGGGTACCCTACAGTGCTTAGAAGAGGGGGAAGCAATTAAAGGCTCTTGTGAGGCAAATCTCCATGGAGAGATGATGAACTATTCCTCTGCACGATTTACTGTCCTGCCCTGCCTCTTCTCCCTCTGCCAGAAGTGGCTAATCTTGGTGCATCTCTGCATTGAGAACAATTGGAATTTTCATTCATTCACAGTGCAGGTCTGCCCAGGCAGCTCTTCTCAGGGAGAATATAGCTGACTTTTACTCATGCTGGGAAAGATGGAGGGCACAAGGAGAAGGGGGCGACAGAGGACGAGATGGCTGGATAGTGTTTTCGAGGTTACCAGCTTGAGTTTGACCAAACTGCGGGAAGTAGTGGAGGACAGAGGTGCCTGGCGTGCTCTGGTCCATGGGGTCACGAAGAGTCGGACACGACTAAACGACTAAACAACAACAACAACAAAAATTGACAAAAGGTCCTGTCCTGCTAGGGAGCTCAGTTGTGGTTGGCTGAATGGTGTGGGGCTGGTAGGTGGGTGAGACCCTTGCATGCCCTCCAACATTTCTCCGATAAAAATAAGGACATCCTATTCAATAATAATAATAATAATAATAATAATAATAATAATAATAATAATAATTTTACTATTTATACCCCAACCATCTGATTGGGTTGCCCCAGCCACTCTGGGTGGCTTCCAACATGGATAAAAACATACTAAAACATTAAAAAAAACCTTCCCTATGCAAGGCTGTCTTCAGATGGCTCAGGGGCTGGATAACTCCACACTCTCCAAAATAGGGACACCCTAAGTGGGACATTCCGGGGTCAAATTAGAAACCAGGACGGCTTCTGTAAATCTGGGGCTGTCCCTGGAACATAGGAACACCTGGAGAGTCTGCACTTGTGGGCTACAACCAAGCAACAGTCTGCCTTGGGGGCTGAGTCTATAAATAATATAATAATAATAATAATAATTTATTATTTGTACCCCGCCCATCTGGCTGGGTTTCCCCAGCCACTCTGGGCGGCTTCCAACAAAGATGAAAAATACACTAAAATGTCACATATTAAAAACTTCCCTGAACAGGGCTGCCTTCAGATGTCTTCTGAATGTCAGGTAGTTGTTTATCGCTTTGACATCTGATGGTAGGGCGTTCCCTGTAACTTGGCCTCTCGCAGTGAGGGAACCGCCAGAAGGCCCTCGGAGCTGGACCTCAGTGTCCGGGCAGAACGATGGGGGGGGGGGAGACGCTCCTTCAGGTATACTGGGCCGAGGCCGTTTAGGGCTTTAAAGGTCAGCACCAACACTTTGAATTGTGCTCGGAAACGTACTGGGAGCCATTGTAGGTCTTTCAAGACCGGTGTTATATGGTCTCTGCGGCCGCCCCCAGTCACCAGTCTAGCTGTCTAGACATGGCAGAGCCCAGGCTTCACTGTGGAAGCCAACCTACTGGCTGCTTGGTGGTCTGGGGGCTTGGCTTGGGAGTGAGAACACCTCTTCCCTCTGGTTTGCTCTTAGGCTATAAAAGAGTGTCTTAGATTGGGCTCTAGGATTCCTTTTACATATGTTAAAAGAAGGCCCATTTATGTGTGTAAGCATGTCGTGTTTCCAATTTTTAAAAAGTGTGCATCAGCCAGCAGAAGGCGTGGCAAGCCCTGCAGGAGAATATTGGAAGGGTAAACATTTAATCACAAACGGTGTTGCAAGATAACAAGTTTATACAACAGAGGCTAATCAAATCAGGGCACCAATGCAATATCTACTTGCGCTGAAAGATATTTGTCAACATTAACAAACGGCAACATATTTCTTCATTATTAGCAAAAGTAGTTTAGGTGAACATTTGCTTTGCATTGCACATTTTGATAGAAAGTAAAGAGATTAACAGATCCCCAAGGTAACTGTTAAAAATGGAGAGATTGCTAATTTGTGATCAGGTATTCCCTACTTTATATTCTAAATAGATAGGTAAGGAAGAACTCAAATATTAGTGTGCTTCCTTCCACTCCCTCTAAATAACGTCTGGAGGTGTCTTGTTTTTTCTCAGGGGCAACTTGTAACTTAATTGCTTTGAGTTTTGAAAAATCCATTGTGGGCAATTGAAGAAAAATAAATGGCAAGGACAAGTAAGATATACATATTGCAGCAAGATGGAGAAAGGAAAGTAATTACCTAGCCATGTACTAAATTAGTTCCTTTGGAAATAAGTGCTTTAAAAATTTACTTACTTTGCAACAATATACCTGTCTACTCAGAAGTAAGTTTCATTAGAACAAAATTGCTGTCTTACCCATGGTCTAAACCTCCTGCAGGAATAGACTGTGTAATTTCCATTTTTTTAAAAAATTAAGTGACTATTTTTAAAAACAGGAACTTCTTTTTGGTCTTCCTAACACTTGCTCCTATTTCTAAAAAAAGTCTTCCCCAAAGCATTTATAGCAGTGCACCATAGTTCAATGTTATGCGCCCAACTTTCCTTTCAAGGGAGACAGGAAAATGGCACACACAAACCAACACAATGACTGCATTCAGATGATCATATCTAAACTTAATAAACCAAGATAGGATGAAAAATGAAGCTGACTTAGACCATGGCTCATTATCCTGGCTTCTTCCAAAAGTGGCAACCGTAGTTCCCAGGTTCAGATGAAACAGGAAACAATATTTAATGGGAGACACCTTGGTTTGTTTACTAGCTCATGCTCTGCATACGCATGCCTACAAGACCAAAAGGCTCATTCACATCTTGATTTATTAAGCCAAGACGCTATAATCTAAATTCTCCTAATCAATTTATTATATAATCTTGTCTTAACAACTGGGGGTGAGAATGCTCTGCTTCCAGTCGAATGTTGAGATCGAAAAGCATAGCACTCTCTCTGCTCTTCTCTTCTGAAGAGCAGACAGAGTGGGAGTTCCCACAGCTCTTCAGAGTTTCTTTCTCCATTGTAGCGCAGCATTAGGAAGAGGGGAAGATATCTTCCTAGGGCACCGTGTGATGGGAAGGAACATCCACTGTTTACAAAAGCACCACTCTTCCCTCTTGCATCCTGCCACTGCTGGGAAGTTGGAGAACTTGAGAACAAGAAGGAATGCTTTTTCCTGTGCATTATGAGCATGGCAGCAGTGTGGGAGAGGGAGGAGGGGTGCCTTTGCAAGAGGAAGAGGCACTTTTGATTTTGCCAGGGACTGGAGGGCAGTTTCAGAAGGTCTGAGCGCTCGCCGGCCTTAAATGTGATGTCAGCAGACCCACGTTTTAGAACGCAGGTCACTAGTCACTGATCAGGCATATAAAGCAGGGGCGTATTGCAAAGTCCTTCCCCATGCCATGCTTTCTTCTCCAAACACCCACCCCAGAGCTGCAAATCTACCATATTTTTCGCTCTATAGGACGCACTTTTCCCCTCCAAAAATTAAGGGGAAATGTGTGTGCGTCCTATGGAGCAAATGCAGGCTCCTTGGCTTCAGCGATAGCAACGCGAAGCTTTCGAAGCGCAGAGGGAGCGCTCTCTCCACGCTCCAGAGGCTTCGGCGTTGCTTTCGCTGAAGCCTGGAGAGAGAGGGGTCGGTGCGCGAGTTCCCGCTGCGCTCCGGAGGCTTCAGGTTCCTTTCGCTGAAGCCAGGAGAGCAAGACTCTCCTGGCTTCAGCAGAGAGGGAGAGCTGCGCAGTGCTCCTTCTGCCAAGCAGGAGGAGAAATGGAAGGGCAACCGTTTCTCCTGCCGCTTTGCTGAAGGGGTGCTGAGCAGAGAGGGGGAGAATTTTTTTCCCTTGTTCTCCCCCTCTAAAGCAAGGTGCGTCCTATGGTCCGGTGCATCCTATAGAGCGAAAAATACGGTAAATGTTATATGGGCTGTACTACATATTTCTAGAGTAATATTTTGTTAATGTATAAGGAGGCTTGTGCACGCAGAGAAAAAGGATAAGAAAGGATTAATTTGGGCATGCTGTTTAATTTGGGTGTGTTTTGTCCTGAACCTGCAGCTAATTAAGCATGTGAGAATGAGTCAGGGAGCATGTGAGAATGACTCAGCACAATCTACAATTTAAATGCTATTGTGTTTAAGGCAAGTTTGTCCTTGGGCCCTGCCCTGGGCCAGAACATACTCTGTAAGAAGACTGCATGCTGCTGGAAAGGCTGTATCTACAACTTAATGTAACTGAAACTGCATTAGACAGTGGTACCTCGGTTTAAGAACAGCCCTGTTTACGAACTATTCGGTTTATGAACTCCGCAAAACCGGAAGGACTGTCCCGGTTTGCGAACTTTACCTCAGTCTAAGAACAGAAGCCGAACGGTGGAAGGGCACCGGCGGCGAGAGGCCTCATTAGGGAAAGCACGCCTCGGTTTAAGAATGGTTTTGGTTTAAGAACAGACTTCTGGATTAAGTTTGTAAACCAAGGTACCACTGTACAGTCCAAATACAGCAACTGACACTTCCTAGCTCTATTTGGTGTTTCTCTGTTCTTTTGGCACACTCCGATGTGCAGGAGGATGGGCACTCTGCATATGCCCCAAAGTATTTCATTTATGGGAGTATGCTTATGTTTTGCTTATGTTGCAGTTCACAAAATTCCTAAGAGAGAACAAGCAACCCAAAAGCCAGCTCTTCTCGTGAGCTCAGTATAGAATCAAGTGTTGAGCAAAACGCTTTTACCCTTTCGTTGGTAAGAAAGTGCGCCATCTCCTTAATCCAGTTTAGCTGTTCTCTTCTGTATTCTCTTGTTCTAGTTGGGTACCATTCTGTTTTGAAATGGGGCTTTCAGAACTGCACACAGTTGCTGAATGCAATACACAAATGTGCTGATCCTTCGCCATCAAGGTTTGTGCTCCTACACCCGTAACAATTCCAGCTTTACTCATTCTCTTACCAATTTCCAGGAAACTGGAAGCTACTATTATTTATTAGATTTCTTTTTTCCCCAAAGGAGCCCAGGGTAGCAAAAGTAGGTTGACAAGACTGCGATTTCCTGGATTGTCTCTGGTAATTTTCTGAGAATAGATACTCTGACTACATTCCAATCCACAGGTTAAAAGGTTGATTTTAAAACATTGCATAGTAAAGTAATGTATCGCTCATGATCATCCTTTTTTTAAAAATATAACTGCTAGGTAATATTAATTAAGAAGCACATAACCCATTCTGGCAAACATTGTATTAAGCAGTTCTGTGTTTATAGAACACTAGCTAAAATGGCGATAGGCAACTTGGCTGGAATAAAACAGGTCTGATCCTGATCTGGGCTTGACTTATAGATTTATAGCACATTTAAAAAATATATTGTATGCTAATGGGCAAAAGAAATTCCTGAAAACTGACCCTGTAGAGGGGATGGCACTTGTCCCTGAAACATGGTGCCAAATGAGCGTAGATCTGCAGGCTGTAGTAATAACTTGCCAGCTGGAGAGATAAAGCAGAAGGAGATTGCTTTTCAAAGCACTTGTTGGCATCCACCACCTGGGAAGGAAAAAAAGGAGAGAGTTAACTTGGCTAAAACAACATCACAATGGCAAGCTCAACAAACTCTTTAGTAGTTGCTCTTCAATGCTCAGCCGGTAGAGCATGTGACTCTTAATTTCAGGGTTGTGGGTTCGAGCCACACGTTGGGCAAAAGATTCCTGCATTGCAGGGGGCTGGACTGGATAACCCTCATGGTCCCTTCCAACTCTACCATTCTATGTTTTTATGAATGATGAGATAGAGACACCAGTGTCAAAGAAGGTACTCTGGGAAGAAGAGAAGGGGATGTGGCATGTCAAGTTGTTATTTTTTAAGCATCCATTTAGAAGACCAGATATATATATATATATATATATATATATATATATATATATATATATATATATATATATTTCCCTTCAAAGAGCCCCAGGGGTTTCTCCTCATCTCCACCCCAACTTCTCCATGTCTGGGAAGGCTTCCCTGAACAAAGGCGTTTTTAGCAGGTGTGGAAAAGAATATAGTGAACTGAGAGCTCTCAAGCAGAACCAACCGCAGACGGCATTGCATTTGGCACCAAGGAATAACTGGGAGCGCATTTTATGGCTCCTGATCACAACCTTTGCAGCTGTGTCTTTACTTGGTAAATTTTGAATGTGCAGTGGGTGGCAGGGCTTTGGGAAAGCTGCCTAACAGGCCAAATTGGGGTCCCTGCCAGGTCTAACTGGGGGGAGGGGGGGAACCAAAGGTACTTCACCACTTTCAAAGTGTTTTATAGGGTATAAATTTTATAAGGTATAAATAAAGCAACAACAACAATAATAATAATGAAATAGGATGCCCCTAGTTTCATTGGAGGAATGTTGGAGGGTATGAACTTCTGGATTCAGACTGAAGCCAAGCAAATATGTGAAATATTAGAGCCGTCAAGTTTGACTGTAAGACTGAAGACATCTCAGCTGTGAACATACCTGAGGTAATGCAAGTAAGTATGCAAGGGATAGGGTCATGTCATTTGGCAAAGCTTCACTGGCCAGCTGCAACAGCACTGCAACAGAGGAAAATAAAAAATAAAACCTTTCAACTACTGATCCCACTCTGCGCTTCCCACATACCAAGATTGGAAATTTCCTCACTTGCTATATTTCTGAAGATTCTAGATTTGTGTTTTAGTTACAGGTTGGTAGCCGTGTTGGTCTGCCATAGTCAAAACAAAATAAAAAAATTCCTTCCAGTAGCACCTTAGAGACCAACTAAGTTTGTTCTTGGTATGAGCTTTCGCGTGCATGCACACTTTTCATGTGCATGCACACTTCTTCAGATACTTCTTCGTATCTGAAGAAGTGTGCATGCACACGAAGGCTCATACCAAGAACAAACTTAGTTGGTCTCTAAGGTGCTACTGGAAGGAATTTTTTTATTTTGTCTAGATTCATGTGTCCTGCATGCATTCAATTAAGCACTGATCAGTGGGGCCAAAAACAGATAATGTGTAATTAAAACTGCAAGCCCGCTTTAGCTTAACTCCCAGCCAAAGTGTTTACGCGTTATCAGAACAAGATGAAATAGTGCCGTGGCAGATGTTAAAACAGAATGGCTGGAACATCTCTCATGCTGATTTACAGCACCAAAATCGGCTGGCTGTAAAACCACAGCCACAACGTAAGTTATGAACGTTTAGGAAAACAGGCAGCAGAATAGCGTGAAATATGTTGTTTCCTACAGCCTGAACATCTGTATTTCTTATCACCTGCTTTTTATGTGCCACGAGACTCAATTATTAATCAACTTTTTATCACGAGGAAGAAAGCAGCAAGCATTTTGCCGTTTTACAAATCATTACAATGGAAGAGTTATGGGTGTACCTGGAAATATATGGTTATACACAGCAGCAGGCTGGGATGCTAAATATTCCTAAACTAATGAAAGGAATTAAGTAGCATCGACAACTATTCCTAAGCCATGCTGATCACAGGAAGCTGACTTATACTAAGCCAGATCACTGGTCCCTCTAGTTCAGGGGTGGCAATGTGAGGCCTCCGAGATGCTGTTGGACTACACCAAAGACCTCAATTCAAATATAATATTGTATCTATTCATAACCAAGGGTGCAATCTTATGCATCTCAATCTTAAGTCTTACTGTGTGGTTATGATTGCAGGCTAAATTTCTCTGGTACTCAAACTAGATCCTATATTCCTGACAGTATCTGAAGGTAACAAACATCTTAAAAGCAACAAACATCTCAATTTTCTAACATCCTAAACTTCTTTGGAAATCGGTACAGAGCACTGCAAAGTGATATTTGGCGCAGGAAAGGAGGCCATCCTTAGAACAGCATCCATTGCAGAAGACAGAAAGGAACTGCAGATATCAAGTCCTTAACTATAGCAACAGAGCTGCAGAGACACCCATCCCCCACCCCCAATTTTGGAAATTAACCTCCCACTCCTACTGCCCTGTGTTGTGAGAATGGTTAAGAAGGGAACACCATTTTGCAGAATCCACATTGATGCAAGCAATTAGGAAATAGACACAGACAAGAATACCTGGGGAATAATCTATCTATCTATCTATCTATCTATCTATCTATCTATCTGATCTATCTCAAACTCACACTCTCACTTAAACTGCACTAAAGTGGCTTGGCAATATGGCCAGACCAATACAGTGGAACCTTGGTTTTCGAGCATCTCAAAAGCCGAACGATTCGGAACCCGAATGCCGAAAACCTGGAAGTGAATGCTTCCATTTTTGAATGCACCTTGGAAGTTGAACGGCTTCCGAGGTGCGTTTCTCCATTTTCCCCATTGAAATTGCTGACCGCTCATTGCGCCTCGGTTGTCGAACATTTCAGAAGTTGAACAGTCTTCCGGAACGGATTACGTTCGACAACCAAGGTTCCACTGTGTAGCTCAAGTTGGTGCAACACTGTGGCAGAAGATACAGATCATAGGCTTCATGTTGCCCTGGGTTTCAAAGAGTGATGTGGATTTACTCTAAAACAAATAATAAATGTTCATGTCCTTCACAAAAACTGCATAAGAAACTCTAGATTTTTGTCAGGTTTTTCCTGTTTTCTTTGATCCACTAAGCGCTCTTTTTTTCTTATTAAAAAGCAATGCTAGTTGTCTCCAGATCAGAATTTAGTAACACAATTCAAGACTTCCATGACAGAATTATTCTGTCATGTTTCTGTGGTTATCCAAAGGCCTCCATGGATACCATAATGATAGGGAAATGGAGTTTCTCTCTCATAAGGCTTTTGCAATACTTCATCTGCAGAACTTTTCTTAAGAATAGCCATTACATTATTTCTTCTGTACAGTACAGAATTGATTTCTGGATTGGGCCCTTTTCTGGTGAATTATTGCACTCAATGGATCACACAATGGCATCTTATACACATAAATACACCAGTTTGCTCGTGTGCTTTGTCAATGGTGATTGATTTTCCTGGAGAGCCAATGCTCTCAGAACTGCAAGTAGCATTTATCTGCACGACATCAAGTCAGTTATAAATGAGTGGCTTATATAAATGTCCATACAGGTACAATTGTGTTTAGCAGAATTAATTGGTGTGATTTTTCTCTTTTAGTAACCATGGCGGAATAAACACCCTTTTGAAAATTGCTCGCCAGTACAACTGAAGTGAGTGTTTTTTGTTTGTTTCAATTATGTCATCATATTTCCAAGTTTTATTAGGATGTTCTGGATCTACTGAATCCTGAATACTTTTTTCTCATACTCCTCCTAAGATCCATGGACATCTCAATCAACTTAGACAGGATTATTAAGCTGTGTTAAAAAAACTAGTTTTTGTGGGGTGGAGTTAATTTCTCATAATCAAGCTGTCCTCATTTTTCATGGCAAAACTTCCACGGCAAGTAGCATTGGAATATTTCCAATTTGGATGCACATAGTTCAGCTTCTGAAGATGAGGGATGCATACCACAACTGAAGACTTCCTCGGTTAGTTGGCCATAGTTTCCCTTTACAGTCAAACCAGGAAACTATGATTACCACATTGGGAATAAGCTAGGATCTAAACCCAACCTATGACTATGATTCCCTATCCCGATTTGTTCAGCTAATGGTAATCATTGTTTCCCAGTTTGGATGTAGTGAGAAATATGGAAAATGAATCCAAGAAGAGAGGAGGAGACAGGCAATATGAAGACAGAACAGGCAAACATAAGTCTCGTGCATATTTCACCTTCTTGAGACAATACGAGCATCCAAACTGAGGCATCCTTTTTCAAAGGATACTTACAAAACACAAATACTTGTAACAGTTTAATTTTCAACTGGGAAAGAAGGTCGTTAAGAGCCCCCTCTCCACTTCCTCCCTCCCACTCAATGAAGCACAAAGGAGAACAGTGTTCGTTTTATGAATCACCAAGTGCAATCTTCATATAAAATACTTACTCAATTGTAATGAAAAGATCTATGCATTAAAAAAAAGTGTGAATGCGAGGAGTGAATCTGAAGTCAAGTCAATTATAATTTTGGCAAGAAAAAGAAAGGAATAGTCAATATGGGTTGTGATTGCAAAAGTGGACTGTTCTCTGCTGAGAGAGAGCAACAGCAAAATTACACATCACTGCTCATCAAGCTGAGGCTGTGTATCACATAACTTAAAAGAAAGCACCAAGAATATCAAGTTCCAAGCATGACTGCATTATTAGGAATGCATCTCACTCACTCAACTCTCGCTCATTCACACATACAAAGTTGCCAAGGCACATGTCAAGCTATCAAATTAATAACGGAAGTAGATTTATTTGCCCATATTACCTGTATACTGAATAAGGAGGATGCTTGGATGAGCAACCTGTATCACATAGCCACAGTTCTCCGACAAGTCAGTAAAATTAATGAACATGTGTCTTCGAACAATCAGAGCACCATCAAACATTTGGGATTCTCCCTGGGTTGCAGAACATTCTCTCCAAAAGTCCCTGATTTCTGATCTCCATTGTTAATTATTCAAAGACCACAAAGACCCATTGAAAACAGACATTGCGACAAAACAGATATTGCAATGCAAGTCACGTCGGATGAAGAAGCAAGGGGGTGGAGAGGGATGTTCAATCAGCACTGACAATGCAAGCAATAATCTAGAAGAATTCCTCCCCCAGAAAACTGTGCTCTGAAGAATGCGGGGGTCCCATAGAAGCTTACAAGGGATTCCTCAAATGAGAAACGCAATAATGGTGGAGCAGCTTCTTAAAACTGCTGGCCACACCAATTTTCTCCCATAACCTTTGGGAGGGTGGTTTCTGTGTTCATTTACAATTCAAACAGTATGGGTGTGAAACTCAATGTGACTGCCCAATGCCCATCATCCTATGTGACCCCCACACTGGATTTTCTTGGCAGATATGCAAGGCTCCCTCACTGGACCAGCTCTTACAGTTTCAAGGTACAGTGGTGCCTCACAAGACGAAATTAATTCGTTCTGTGAGTTTTTTCGTCTTGCAAATTTTTTGTCTTGCGAAGCACCACTGTACAGCAACATGAGTTGCTATGAGTTAACACCGCAAACTTGCTAGACGTTTTCGTCTTGCAAAGGAAGCCCATAGGGAAATTCGTCTTGCGAAGCAACTCAAAAAACCAAAAACCCTTTCGTCAAGTGAGTTTTTCGTCTTGCGAGGCATTCGTCTTGCGAGGTACCACTGTAGAAATTTCAAAGATAAGTGATCTAGACATAAGTTAGAACACCACCCTGTGACAAATATATACCACCCACCTACCCATGAAGAAAGCAAATAAGCACACACTGTACCTTCTGTGGCAGGAAAGAGGTACTGCCCTTCACTTTTAGTCTCCGCAAGCTTCCCAGTTCTCAGCAATACTTCTGCAAAACTTTCCAAAGGATTGTGCTGATACGTGGTATAAGTAACTTCATTCTACAGAACACAAATTTTAAGCACAAATTATAACCAGCGTTCGCTGCGTGTTTGATTTCTCTACTCTTTCCCATTATTGCAATTAGGTGCCGTTTACACCAACCACTCTCTCGCCCTTGATGCTAATCAGATCTGATTGACTGACTAGCCAGTAATTTATTTATTTTTTATCCACGGGTCTCAAGTCTAAACACTCAGACTCGAAGTGTTTCATTGCCATTTGGTGAGGGGGCTTTGCATGCCCTCTCAACATGCTGAAAGAGGGCGTGAAGGGGGTTGTGCATAAATTCTGCCCTCTGCCTGTCCTCTTCTGACATTTGTGCATTCAAACTCTATCAGAAGAAGGACTTTCGTACCAATGTATCCAGCTAGGGCTTCTCCACGCAAGGTGGGAAGCTTGCTGTAACAGTCCTCTCTGCACCTCCTTTTAATACGTGGAGGGTGGGTCGTGTGGATAGGCATTTATTTATTTATTTACCAACTATTTTACAGGTCGTAAACTTACATCTGCAAGGTATGGATCATCTATCAGAGATTCATAAAATGGATGGCAGCCTTGCTTTTCTACTGCTTTATTTGCTCCAGTGCTGCCTTTTAATGCATCTCCAAACTCTTGACCCTGTTTAGGGGAGGGAAAGAAGACGGAGAAGCCCAAATATTAAGACATCGTAAGCTCTTACCTGGAAAAGTCCTCACATTTCAACAAATGTTAAAAGACAAGATATCCTAACAGATGAGTGCACATGTTTAAGTAGTGATGATAAAAGCCTCTTACAGCCGTACCTTGGATCCTCAACGCCTTGAGACTAAAACGTTTTGGCTCCCGAACGCAGCAAACCCAGAAGTGAGTGTTCCGGTTTGAGAGTGTTCTTTGGAACCCGAACGTCCGACGTGCCTTCCACGGCCTCCAATTGGCTGCAGGAGCTTACTGCAGCCAATCAGAAGCCGAGCTTTGGTTTCCGAATGTTTTGGAAGCCAAACTGACTTCCGGAACGGATTCCGTTCGACTTCCTAGGAACCACTGTATTTGCAACACTCAAATTAAAATGCATGTCTAGGACCAGGGCTTTTTGCAGCTGGAACTCACTGGAATTCAGTTTTGGCACCTCTCAGGTGGGCGCCATTGCCATTCTAAGAGAATGAGGGAAGTGTTCATGGTGAGTTCTGGCACCTCTTTTTCTAGAAAAACAGCACTGTCTAGGGTCCACATGAATAACATGTCTTTGTACTTCTAATTCCTCTACCCAGGTCCCTTTAAGTAAATTAGTGTTAAGGGTAGCAGTAGAAAGCTAAACGTGAAGAATGAAGCAACAGTAATTTGCCATGGTCAAACAGCTGAAAGATAAGGGTAGGGTTACTTCTTACATGTAATGGCCGAAGATAGGTCAGTGACTTCTTCCACCACTGTCGATCACTGACGGCATGCAGCATAGCTTTTGTGGTCAGAGTTGTATTAGAAAGGACCTTCATGGTTTTAGCTGTGGTCCACTGCAGTAGGTCAGCAGACTGACCAGAGGAAATGCTGGTGCCAACCTATGAGTTTATGCAACACACAATCCTTAGTACAAAGCTGCCAAACAGGTTACTTTTTTATTATAACTGGTGCAAAAACATGCATCAAAAGTCTTTCAAAGGTTGTAGCTGGGGCAATTTCAACCACCACACTCCTAGTAAGTGGCAGGATTTGATATAACACAAGCGCAGTAAACACACAGACACTGAATTTAGTACTGGAAGTATTTTTAGCACTGCATTTTCTACTCTTGAATAATAATAATAATAATAATAATAATAATAATAATAATAGCCTTGCAGTTAATAGCCATTTATGTTTCACACTGTTATGAAAGTTTGTTCAGATTGTGCACTAGTGCTAGAAGATAGCAAACCGCTGATTACAACAGACTAATGAAACCAGCAACAGATGACATTATGGGCGCTTTGCCCAGTTACCAGTGATTGGGGAAAAGAGTGAGGACATAAAACAGCAGATTGCTCAGAGCAGAAATGTTTCGTTCTCAACTCCTTGAGTTTATTGCAGCTATAGAGTCCAAAGAGGTTCAGCAGTAAATCAGGTGGACTGAAGTTTCACTCAAAGGTTTATAGAAAATGGCATACTTGTCTATACAAAAGGCAATACTTTCCAGTCACTTTGAAAAAGGATATTTGAGTACTTCATGAAAGGCGGGATGCCACTCTGGAATGAGGACATTTTCCCCAATGGCAGGTTGAGTAGTACACTGAATATGTTTCTGGTTACTTAAGAATAATATATTCTGAGGAAGTAAATTAATAATAAGGATACTACTTGTAAGTGTACGTAAAGTATGCCACTTCTTTGAGAACCCTTTGTCATTCTCCTCTTCAAACACACGCTTGCCAATGTGTGCCACTTTTTTGGGCAGAGAAACGCCTCAACAGCACCTCCAAAAGTATATCAGCCAAATCAGCACACCCTCAGCAAATAAAGATCAAGGAAAAGGCCAGTGGGGGGCTTGGCCCCTCGCCCCCCAGTGGCACCCCTGACAGAACCCACGCACCCATATTCCTCCTGCACATATTGGCCAGATTGGGATGCAAATCAAGATTATGTTGAATGGAAGATCATGTGAGGAGGAGGAGGAGGGAGGAAGGAAAGTCTCTGGAAAGCACAGAAATACACCTATTGGTACCAACTAAGTATATATTAAATGACATCTCCTGGGAAGTAAATGCATGAACATCATATCACATTTCAGCTAGCATTCTATCTTAATTCCACTAATTTGGATGGAAAAGTTATGTGTTAAATGCTAAAATGTGTTAAATTTTTTTAAAAAACCCATAATTGTGATGATGATTTGAAAAGCTGAAAGTATAGGGTAAAAAAAGATATCAAAAGAAGTATTGTGGTGAGGGTTTTTTTAAGGGGGGGCTGGGGAGAGAATAACATTTCTATATGCAACAGAATGCCTAAGTGTGAAGCTTTCCATTATTAATAGTGGTAAAAAGATATAAAGAGGAGGCCTCCTGCCAACCACTGAATAATCAGTTGGAATTTTCAGTTCTTGCTTCTCTAACTGAAGGGACCCCATGCTGAGCAAAATATGGCAAAAATTCCACTCTGCTTAGAAAATAAATGGCAAAAGATGCACTGAGCTGTATTTAAAGACAGAACACAGAAGCTACCCCTTGGAGCTAATTTTATACACTTTTTTAAAAAAAGGGTGAGAAAATGAACAGTTGCTAAAGAGGAAATCTATGATCTTCTGCTGGACTTTAGACTGCTTGACCACCAAGGCAGGGAGGGGGGCGGAATGCAAACAGTAATATCTGCTGGGTCAAAAAAGTCCTCTTTAATTCGTCATTTGGCTTTCTGTAGCCCTCTTTTTTCCAATCGAGATCAAAGAACTTTCAACTTAGCTCTGAAAAGAGGAGGCAGAGGGCATAAGCAGTTGTCCCTTAGGAAGAGAGCTGGGCGACAAACCACGCTTGCAACTGGCGTGATATTCAGCAGGCTGCCCTTGTGAACGACCATGCTGCGTAAGTCAAGTCTTTGTAGTGTTCCTGCAGTTTTAGGTCTTTCTGTTTTTCTAGAGCATAGCTTTCCAAACTGTGTGTCGCGACACATTAGCATGTCAGCTGCAGCGTATAGGTGTGTCATGTGAATGCTCATCACGCTCCTCCCGGGGCTGGAAAGGGGTTAGTTTAACCTCCGGTTTGCTGGTAAAACTGCGTCACAAAATGATGCACGTCTAAAAAGTGTGCTGCCAACATGAGAAGTTTGGAAAGCTCTGTTCTAGAGTGACGCTTTCCTGATTGACAAGGAGGAGTATTCAAATTTGAGAGGAATCAAATGACTCAACTTATATATATACATGCATCCATAAACACTTCTGATGCATATAACACAATAGTTTGGAACCTTTAACACCTGTCTTTATAAAGATGCACTTGAGCCACTATAAACCCACGAGACTACGGACCAAAACAATAAATTTAAAAAATCCATGCATACTCCTTCTCCATCACCAACCACCCCCCCAGTTATTTATCCACACGTGAATAATTCCATTTGTAGCTCTATCATTACAGATGAATTCCTAAAGAAAGCAAGTTGCAATTTTTACAAGTATTTGCAGTGAAGCATTTATAAAAAGCAAATAAAACGGCATTTAAGGGCTGGAGCAATACACGGCCACTTGTAAGCACCTTCCCGTGTTAATAAGACCATGCTCAGTAATTATACTTTCATATTACCATGACATATAAATAAAATACTTGTCTCTACAAAAAGATACATTAGTATTAAGTGGCTTATGTGTAAAGTTGCCCCCCATTTACTTGTCGTGATTTACTGTAATTGTTACTTTAACCATTAATGACTAACACACACCATTTTACGGCTAAACACCATCTTTTAAATAATCCTGTAATGGTGGCTATAATATTCTAAAATACTTTTGACTAATCAAGGCCTTAAACTGCTTATAATGAGGGTTATTTTTGGTTTTGTCTGAGTACTTCTAAAGTAGACGAAGAAATTATTTCCATGTGTAACTGCAGCTGAAGGTAAAAGGAAGAAAAGAGGCAATTACAGAGGCGTTCTCTGTATCTTGCTGAAATATCTCTTCAAAACGAAGTCTTAAATACATGACAAACCACACAGCAAAGACAGCATACCCATTTTCCCATTTTCCCAGTTGCGCATGGTCACACAGAAGGCTTATCTCTCTTAATTTTGTAACCCGAGTGTAATGAAATGGGTGATTTAGCCATCTCAGTCTAACTTCAGCAAATATTTGGGTAAAATCCTATCCAAACAATAATAAATCAGGTTAGGTGACATAGATCCTCATGATGCAGCTCCTCTGTTCAAAGCAGAGCCATTTAGAAAATAAAAATAAAAATACATAGGCACATATAAGGATTTCAAGTTGGCTCCAACCTAAGGAAGCTGGCCTTTTCACTGCACAGGACTTAGCTGCCATTATGAAGCCAACAAGGAGCTTGTCTACACAAGCGCACACACACACCTGTCAGCTTCTCTTTTATCTCTCTTCCAGGACAACAGATTTGCCTCAAATTTGCCACCCCAGCCAACCGCCCCATTTGTCCTCCCGTAAATACGACTCTGGTTATAGTTACTGTGTGGTCTAAACAGAAGAAAATATGATTATATATTTTACACAGTGGCATACCCAATCCTCACCACCCCATTTTATCCTTACAATAACCCTGTGAGGTAGCTTAGGCTGGGACACAGCAACTTGGCCCAAGGTTACCCGGTGAGATTCATGGCTGAGTGGGGATTCAAACCCTGGTCTCCCAGGTCATAGTCCAGAATTCTAACCACTACACCACGCTGGCGCTCTCAATTGAGTACCGGAATGCATTTAGTACATTTAGAATGCACTCCGATTTAGCATTGAATGCATTTTACGAACAAGCTCTTTGGCTCTTGTCTGCCCCAAAAGTTTAGTTGTGTGTCCCCCACCCACCCACATAAACACGCTAACCACTGCGAGTGGCAAACTGGCATTTTTATTTTTGTCAGTTTGGATCGAATTTCTGCCTGAAGGCAGCCCTGTTTAGGGAAGTTTTAAATGTTTGATGTTTTATTATGTTTTTCATCTGTTGGGAGCTGCCCAGAGTGGCTGGGGAAACCCAGCCGGATGGGTGGGCTATAAATATTATTATTATTATTATTATTATTATTATTATTATTATTATCCATCCCAATTGCAGCTGTGTGACCCCAAAGCCCCAAGCAGTGCTGAGGACAACATAGGTTGTGAGCCAAGGTGGGGAGACTCTACATAATTGTGATGCCCATTGGCTATAAACAATATTGACTGATTGACTCTGCATAAAAGGGCTTTGAAGACAGAAAAGCTAAAGGGACAGGGACTGCAGAAGGTCAATGAAATGCAGATATAAAGCTGGTAATGTGCTGAGAAACAAAAAACTGAAAAACAAGGGAAAGAGGCAAAGGCCTGATGAAAGGGGAACAGAGGAAAGAAACCAGGAGCTTCTAAGCTCACCTTGTTTCCATCGCTAGACCAGTGATCAGGCTAAAAGATCCAAATGAATTTTAAAAATCCACAGTGCTTTAAAAAACAAACACACACACACAATTTACCTCTACAGAAGACTCTGTTTTCATTCCACTTGCAGGTCTGGAGGTATTTATGTTTTCCCATTTTTCTGGAGGCCGGATCTGGTAGTTGACTGTGTGATAAAGAATCTAAGGCAAAACAAATAACCTATCTGTTAAATTGTTTACTATAATTTATAAGTTATAAAGTGTGGTGAGCCACTTCCCTTCTGAAGATTGCTTATTTAAAGCCCAGCCAGCTCTGTCTTATGTGCAGAGGGTGGTGTACCCCAGGGTTTTGCGTGTGTGTGTGCATACACAAACACAGTATCAAGTTCCAAACAAAATTTTAAAAAGAGCCAGATTTCTGATCCCGGAGGATCCACAAACCTCATCTACCTGTTCATCTAAATCTACATAAAGATGTAGCATTGGCTGTCCCTAAATAGATGACAAGTCAGATATCAAACAGCGCTTACAATGATGAATAAATAAATGAAAGAACCTGGCTGGGATGGGTGAAGGTACACTGTTAAACGCATTTTATGTATTTCAGGAGAATAGTGGCAAAGTATGACATCGTCATAGAACTAGTAATAATATACCATGAAGGATTATGATGGATGTGATTCTTGATAGCAAGAAACTTGGGGCCCCACCTGGAGGAAACATTTAAATTGGTAGCTAAACCACTTTATGCAGTCATGGCTTCTTGCAAAGGATCCTGGGAATTGTAGTTTGTGAACCATGGTGGGAGTTGTTAAAGGTAAAGGTAAAGGTACCCCTGACCATTAGGTCCAGTCGTGACCGACTCTGGGGTTGCGGCGCTCATCTTGTTTTACTGGCCGAGGGAGCCGGCGTACAGCTTCCGGGTCATGTGGCCAGCATGACTAAGCCGCTTCTGGAGAACCCGAGCAGTGCACAGAAACGCCGTTTACCTTCCCGCCGGAGCGGTCCCTATTTATCTACTTGCACTTTGATGTGCTTTCGAACTGCTAGGTTGGCAGGAGCAGGGACCGAGCAACAGGAGCTCACCCTGTCACAGGGATTCGAACCGCCAACCTTCTGATCAGCAAGTCCTAGGCTCTGTGGTTTAACCCACAGCGCCACCCGCGTCCCTTGGTGGGAGTTGTTAGCAGGCCCCTATTCCCCTCACAGAATGGCAGTTCCCATTCCTCTGGGAGAAGAGTGATGGGCTGTTAAACCACTCTGGCAATTGTCTAACCCTGCCAGGATGCCTCCAAGGGTCTAATGGTACTTAAGCTGCTCCCCTGATGCTAATCCGTTGGGTCCCGATAAGGAGGCTTCTTGAAACAAATCCCGTTGTCCCAGAGAGAAAGAAACGCCTGTGAGGGCATACCTTTCACTGACACCTGACACACAGAGAGCCTACTTACAAGGCTTGTTTGATAACAGCTACGGTATAAATTAAAATGAGCTCGAAACTCCTGTTTTACATTTTTCAATGGGCGCAGGCTCACTCTGACCAGCGTTGTAACTCAAGGACTTGGGACTCTAGGACTAACACCCATTTTGAGAAAGAACTGTGGAAGCCACATGTTGAAAATGGAACTTCATTCAAAACCAAAACCATATACCATATTTTTCCGTCTACAAGATGCCCCCATGTATAAAATGCCTCCTATTTTGGGGGACTCCGATTTAAGAAAATGGGGGGAGATGTAGCTGTGTATAAGATGCCCCCAAATTTTTGACATTATTTTTTAGGGGGAAACCTAGCCTTATACACAGAATAATACAGTATATATAAAAAACAAGATTTCAACCCAGGTATTTGCTAAAAGCAGTATTTCAGTCCAGTAGTAACAAAGCGTAGGAGATATGACTTCAGAACAGATTTATTTTTGTTTCGTTGTGCATTTTAAACAAGGCTTTTAGAGAATCTAGACAGACCTCAGTTTGCAGAGCACTGCTCGCTGCCAGAAGCGGTTCAATGGCACTTGGGGGACAATGTGTCAAAGCATAGGCTATGAGCTCCTGTCGGACGGCCATGTCTTGGTAACCTTCGGCTTGTCCTAACTGGCTGCAAACCTCCCAACTGTTAGAGTACCCTGATACGGATGAAACAAAACAAAACAATTACAAAACTGAAATTAAGATCAAAGATTGAGAAAACTCAAATTAAGGACTGAGATTACAATCAATCAATCAATCAATCAGAAATTGAAATTACACCAGCATTTCAAATTTGAAGAGTACCACAATTCAGTTTTCAATGGAATGGTTATGAAAGCCTGACCTCATTCCATATCAGATACACTGATTCTGTACCCTGCATATGAATTTTAACAGCTCAGAAACATGATCATGTCTATACATTAGCTATCAGAGACACCATCCTGCCTTCAATTTATTCTTTCTGTATAGAACCCAACTACATTTCATTACTACACAACTTCCATCACCCTGCAGCAGACATCACCATGAAATGCTTCAAAAAATAGAACAAAAAGAGGAACCTCATGTATCCAACTTTGAGGCTGATGCATTCAAAAAACAGTAATTTGCCAGCTTGCATAAGGATAAAGAGTTTTATTCATCCAATTTATATTCTACAGTTAATGCGCTGAAATAGACTGTTTAAATTAATCGTTTCTCAAGTCCCTTGGATTCAGTGGCTCTACTCTGATAATGACTTCATCAGGCTCCTCTCAAAATATTTGCCATTTTATACAATGCCAGAAAATCCACAAGATAATTTTTTTTTGGGGGGGGGGGGAGGTTGGGGAGGGGGGGGAGAAGAGGAAATTCATTCCCACCTGAAGCCATAAGCTCCTGGCAATGCATATTTGCTGCTTTGTAATCCTGAAATTGAAGAGCTTGTTCAACTAACAGAATCAAAACTTGTCCTTTTCTCTCCATCTGGTCATCACCTACAAAAGTTAGCAGAATTATTGTTAAACGATTAGAAAATCAACATCGGATTAGTAATAATAAATAAGTAACGAAGAATGTGACGGGCAGCCCACACAATTATGTGTGAACACAATGCAAAGGATGGCGATAGCAGGAAGAGGAAGAGGTGCCACCAAGCAAATCGACCAAAATAGTTCATTTTAAAGCTCCAAACCAGAGCCTATTCAGACCCTGAATCTCCCACTACAGTGGTACCTCGGGATGCGAACGGGATCCGTTCTGGAGCCCCGTTCGCATCCTGAAGCGAACACAACCCGCGTCCCGCCGTTTCCACGCACGCACGTGACGTCATTTTGACCGTTACTTCTGGGTCGCCACGGAGTGCAACCTGAAAATACTTAGCTTGAAGCACATTTACTTTTGTGTCTTCACAAAAATGCGAGCCTTAGGCCACACTCCAAGACTGTTATATACAAGTATAGTACATTCTAGAGCAGAGTTTCCCAAACTTGGGTCTCCAGCTGCTTTTGGACTATAACTCCCTTTATCCCTAGCTAGCAGGGCCAGTGGTCAGGGATTATGGAAACTGTAGTCCCAAAACAGCTGGAGACCCAAGTTCAGGAAACTGTTCTAGAAGGTGAGGAACCTGTGGCCTTCCATGTGTTGCTGACTTGAATGCCTGACCATTGGCCATGTTGGCTGGAGCTGGCAGTCCTAGGCTGCACACACATTAGACATTTAAAGCACATTCATCCTACAAATAATCCCGGGAACTGTAGTTTGCCCCTCACAATGCTGCAATTCACAGCATCCTGAACAAATCACAGCTCCCAGGATTCTTTGGGGTAGTGGGGTGTGTTTTAAATGTGTGGTGTACAACATCTGGTGCACCGCAGGTTCCCCGTTCTAAAATAAGGGATAACTTCAAAATTAGGACTATCTAGCAATTGTGACCTTTAAAACCATTGCAGCTGAGGTGAAATGCATGTGGCTTCCATGGGGTCCTACACTTTTCCTAATAGATTTAAAACCCAACTGGGAGACGAGCCTCTCAACTGCCATGAGAGAATGGAAGGAGCCATAGCCCAATGTGAGTGCTTAATGTAAGTTTCTTAAATTGTTCCTCAGGTATTGCTAAGGCAATAAATAAAGAATGATTTGTTTCTGTTTGAAAGGAACGTAGACGTACTTAGATGTGGGGGAGAAATTACTTTTCCTTAATGGAGCCTGAGCGGTTTGCCGAAGCGAAGTTAGCAGCAACGACAACTGTAGCCTCTTTCTTGCTCCACGTATTTTTACAAGAGTTATCAAAAATGCAGGCATTATCCTGTGACAGTCTCCTTTTCCCTGACAGTTTCCTCTCGTTTCTGCTCCTTGCTGGTACAGTGGTACCTCAGGTTACAGATGCTTCAGGTTATAGACTCTGCTAACCCAGGAATAGTACCTCAGGTTAAGAACTTTGCTTCAGGATGAGAACAGAAATCATGCGGCAGCAGCGGGAGGCCCCATTAGCTAAAGTGGTACCTCAGGTTAAGAATGGACCTCCGGAATGAATTAAGTTCTTAACCCGAGGTACCACTGTATACTAAAAGCATCATGACTGGAGCTCCTGAAACATGCAGTTTGAATTGTTCAATTTAATTTAATGAGCTTTTCATGCAGGCTTCAGAATGGCGTCGCTTGAAGCCATACCCCGCTGAAGATTTTTCAAGTATCTCCCTTTCATTCTTCCAATCAAACCAGCCCTGTGACAGCCTCATGGAATCCTGCATTGGAAAGTGTGCGTATGTACATATCGTTAAGGACTATAAAAGCAAAATTGTTTCCTAATGACAGTTTTATGCTTGAACGCCTGACAGGTACAATTTAAAAAGTCAAACTGCCACTTTAAAAGGACGCAATGAGGCCTTAACAATCTTCTCCCTCCTGAATCGCCTTTGCTGTTTAAACACTGATCAAGTGCTATGTCTTAAGACATGGAACATCCAGAACCGGGCAGGTGGTCCTGTCTGCTGTTCTGAAGAAGACTGCATGCATCTGCGGGAAGAGTTTAAATAATTTGCAAAGGACACACAAAGACTCCCTGGTTTCTCAAATGATAACATAGGAAAAACACTAAAACAGAAACAGGAGTCTATTTTTCCCCACAAGATTTTTTTTATTCATTTTATAACACAAATAAAAAACACAGACAGAAAAGACAAACAATACGAACAAATTCTTGTCATACCCTTATTTTCCTAAACATTGTTAAGTTGGCTTCCCCAAGTCCCACCTATCTGATTTTCATTTTATTTCATCTTTAGCAGTTTACATATATCATAATTTTTAACCATCATTTTTTAAATCATACAGTGGTGCCTCGCAAGACGAAATTAATTCGTTCCGCGAGTTTTTTCGTCTTGCGATTTTTTCGTCTTGCGAAGCACGGTTTCGGAAAAGTTTTGGAAAAGCTTCAAAAATCACCAAAGTCTTTAAAAACCTCAAAAAAGGCTACCACACCGCATGCTATGAGTTGCTCCTCGAAGTCAAGTCGCAACTGTATTAACGGTTTTAAGAAAAAGGAAACAAACTTGCAAGTCGTTTCCGTCTTGCGAAGCAAGCCCATAGGGAAAATCGTCTTGCGAAGCAACTCAAAAAACCAAAAACCCTTTCGTCTTGCGAGTTTTCCGTCTTGCGAGGCATTCGTCTTGCGAGGTACCACTGTACTTAAAATAACTTCACATTTTATCACTTACAAATAATACTATTTTGAAATACCCTATCTTCTACTTCTAACCCTACAGCCCATATCCACTTCCCAAGCTATTCTAGGGTTTAAATATTAGCATATTTTTTCAAATATTCCTTAAACTTCTTCCAGTCTTCCACCATTTCTTCTCTCTGGTCTCGGAGTCTCCCGGTCAATTCGGCAAGTTCCATATAGTCCTTCATCTTCAGAAACAGGAGTCTAAGGGAAGAATTCCCCTCTGGACCATATTTCAATGGTGGGTGAGGCGAAAGTGGATGGAGCAATGCATGCAAATTTTACCTTTTCACAGTAGGGTAGTTTGCACGTGTGCACACACGCGCACACACAATCTTCCATCCGGGAAAGAAAGAGGCATTATCAGAGTGTGAGGACACATGACAGCCAGGCAAAAAAACACACACTCAAAGATGGCAAGAGGCAGGGCCAGGATGGTCAATGAAGAGGTGTGGCTGCAGACACTTCCTTTTCTTTTTTTTAAAAATGAAATGTTTAAGCTTTTTTAGAATAATACAGTAAAAATGAAAAAGAAAATAGAAAAATACAAAATAAAAACAGTTAAAAACACACATATTTTCTGTTACTTATTTTCCTTTAACTTATTTCCCGGACCTCCTCATACCTCCCTTTTTTGTATTCTGCTTCAATTTATTGGTTCAGCAAATCCTTACCATTAAATTTTAACCCATTTATAACACTTTTTTCATATTCTCTTAGAGCATTACAGCTGGAAACCCCTTAATTGCTATCCAACATCATTCTATCATTCATTAATTTTACAATATTTCTGCAGATAGTCTTTAAATTTCTTCCAATCTTCTTCCACCGACTCTTCTCCCTGGTCTCGGATTCTGCCAGTCATTTCTGCCAATGGCTGCAGACACTTCCAAGGGCCAGATCGGTAAGTTTGGAGGGCCACATTCCCCTCCCCTGGGCCTGTCCACCTCTCCTTTATTAGAACACTTGAACACTTTATTAGAACACTTGGACACTGCAAGACTATGCACTGGGCATCCAGAAAGACATTTCAAGCATCGTTTCCCCTCAAACAACAACAACATCATTCCACGTGAAGGGAAATCTGGTACGGCCAACAAATATTAAGAGCATCTCCCTTCAAACAAACCATGTGGGTTTTAGTCATTTGCATGAGTAAAACAACAGTGAGTATTTCCTTTGTTGTTTACGTGATGCGCCCATATGTTATAGAAATCATCAGCTAAATCATCTTAGAATACGCATTCCTCCTTGTGTGTGAAAGCGGAGGGATGCTTCTTAAAATGGCGGTTGCCATCTGCAAGTTTTTAGTATGTAGTTCTATTCAAAACAATACACTTTGAAAAATTGGATGCCCTGTGAATTTACTGCCTTGAAAAACACACACACACACACACACACACACACACACTTTTGATCAGCTAATCAACCAATCTAACTGATTAAATGATGAAGTCTACTTGGAGTGGTTATGGGATAGGGAACTCTTGTATGGCAGGATTTGCCTGCTGAGGAGAGGCTAAGTCACACTGCAGATGATACCAGAGGGAAGGACTTCATCTCATGCTGAGCCCAGAGCTTGGAACAGTCATAAACTACGAATGCAAAAAAGAAAAAGAAAAACCCATACCACTCCATAAAGGAGGCTCCAATTGGTAAAATTACAACTGTGACCTGTTAAAGAACAACTACCACCATGGATCAGCTACCACACCTGGCACGTGTGGGTTCACGAGTAATATATAATCCTAATTACTGTCTGAATAGACCACCCCACCCCACCCCAAACAGCTGAGAATGGAAATTTATAACAGTCTTGTTTCCCACTGGTTCAAGTGAAGGACATTCTTAACTGATAATATCTGGGAAAGAGTGGAAAATGGAAAACATCCCTAGGGCAGGATTTCTGCTAAGCTACTACCACCTGCAGAGTTCATATACCAAATGCCGAATCTGCAAGCCAGTGCAATAGGGCCTTAGGTCCAAACAAATTTCTATGTAGCAGCATGATTGATTTGCTCGGCTGAGGGACAGCTCTAGTAGGCAGTAAAAGCTTGCTGCCCAGCATTACGCATGGGCTGCAATGCCCCTCGTTGGGAAAAACCTTTGCACATCTGAAATTGCTTCTGAGCTAGGCCATTCTAAAGGAATTCGAGATTGACCTGTCTAGAATATTTTATTGCAGAAATGTAGAGCTGATGCCTTTGGTGATTTTTAAAATATGAGTCTACCAACTGCTCAACACCAGAACCACTGGAGAACAGTGGGAGGTTCCTGCAGTTGTATTCCCCATACTAACCACCAAAATTGTTGCCAGAAAAATCACTTTCCACACAACAGAAGAGCTCGGAAGAGGGGGGGGGGGACCTGGATGTACAATCCTTGTACCAAAACCAAAACCCAATCATCATCTATAAAGACTTTGGAGGGAACAGATATCTGTCGGTAATAAAGGTTGCATCTTTACTTATTGCTCAGAATGTAACAATTTCTCTTCAGATTCGGGGGCAGAAAACCTCCTTTAATCACCAGTGCCAGAGCTGGCATTAGCTTGCTAAACTAATTTCATTCCCATGAATGTCACTGTCATTTTGAAGCAAAAATTAATTAGAAAAGATTTCTGAAATTAATGACTCAAATAGCAATTCTTGCAGCTTGTGGCAGCCCTGAATAACATTTGTGCCAGGTCTTTTTAACGTTATGAGGCAATAAACAAACAGTAATTAAGAATCACTGCTGAAGATTGCTTTGTCAAAAGATAAGTGGTCCTAGATTCCCTGCACCTTTGAAATTGCCCTCCAAATGCATATATGTTACAGAATTTATCCGTTAAAAGTAGATGTTTGAGGAAAATATAGGCCCTGGGAGCAGAAGGCCTCTTTTCATTCCTGGAGGAGACTGGCATCCAGCAGCAGCTCTCAACTGGTGTATGGGCAGGGGGACATTTGCATGCTCCTCGTGCTGTTCCAGAGGGTCCTCCAAACCACTGGAGCAGATTTTCAAGGAGCAAAGAAACTGGTGCTAAATGCTGACCCTGTTCTGTGACACGGGAATGCCTTTAGCCGAACTCTGCCTATGGAATGCTCCCACCAGATAACCTTTAGCAAAGATCTAAGCTAGTGTTTCCCAAACTTGGTTCTCCAGCTGCTTTGGGAGTCCAACCAGCTCCAAGAAAAGATCTTGGGGGTGGTTTTAGAAGGCCTCAATTGACAGACAGAGATGGGAAGGTAGTCACAAAGATCTCAGATATGATGTCTGAAATTCCTGGAGGGCAAGGAATGCTAAAGGGAATGCCAGAAGATCAACAGGATTCCTGATGTTTATGCTTAATGCTATGGGAGATAGCAATGGCGCAAGGGACTGGCAGGAGACTGGTGTGTGTGAACTAGGGGAAGGGGGGCTGATCTGAGAGAGGGGGGCGGTGGTCTATACCCACCAGGAGGCAAACATCAGGGGCAGGGGAAACTTCAGAGATGGAGGAAGAGGCAGGGTAGGTAAGTGGTGGTTTAGGTGCTTCCCCACACTAAATGCACCACTGTCTCCCGGAACCAGGAGAGAACTGAAATGGGAAAAGCAGAGGCAGCTTGCATCCAGGCATAGTCTCCGGCTACGTGAGTACAGCCTGTTTGGAGAAGTTACATAAATTAGGGGAGGGGTAGGGTTCCTCAGTTGCAGCAACTGCTCTATAGACGGCGGACCTGGGAATAGCTGCCTAGACGCTAGATTGGTGTGCGTAGGTCTCCAGAGCTGTAAAAGCAACTGTGTTCTTTGACAACGAAAGTGTTAATTCTGGTGTGTGCTTTCCTTTGGGCTGGAAAGCACCCTTGGCAGATGGGCAGGGGAAGTCAAGGCATTCTGCCATCTGATTTAGTGCCCCAGCCAGATTTCCAATGGAGCAAATTTCATCAGGACTACAGAAGAAGAAACTCCTTCCTTCCCACTTTCTAAAATTCCAATAATTATCTTCTTTAAAAAATAATAATTAAATGTTAAGTGAAGAGACACATTTAACATTATGCTCTGTTTGGATATCCAGTAATGCTTGGAATCAGGGATGGTTGCATGGGATAACTTGCCCCCACCTATCAAATGTGGGATTCTTCCCCACCTATGTTCAGTGTTACAGGTGAGATAGCAGACCTATAAACACACACTTCTATATACTGTATGATATGTGGGTCTTGCTGTCTCTGCTGAATTTCAGAATTCTGGATCTGCCAGTAGTTATCATGGTCCCTATGTGTTAGTTGTTCCCCTTTATATAGATGTTTCAGAGGGTATATTGCCCAACTGTTATCTGTGCCACTCTAAAAACTGTATTTTGTACTGTGTTTTTTTGCATTTTACTTTTATTTGTGATATTTTTTAGGATGTTGCAAACCATATAGAGGTACAGTCGTACCCTGGATCCCGAACGCCTTCCTACTCAGACGGTTTGGTTCCCGGACTCTGTAAAACCAGAAGTGACTGTTCCGGTTTGCAAATATTTTTTGGAACCAGAACGTTCCACAACTTCCGATTGGCTGCAGGAGCTTAGGTTCACTTTAACCAGAGTTTGCTTCTATGTGTGTTTTTTTGTTTAGTTTGTTAATTGTTGTTAAAATTTTAGTTTGTTAATTGCTGTTACAATTTTCTTTATTTTGTAAACTTATGTTTTCTTTTTTGTAAAATTTGAATAAATATCTTTTTAAAAAAACAAAAACAAACAAACAAACAGAAAACCCAAAGCAGTGCCCCAACCCCTTGAACATCCAACTTACTAGCAACAATCACACACAATGCCAGAAATGAGGTAAGGTCAGGAAACCTTGGTTTTAAGTATGCCCAAGCCATGCTGTAATAGCTCCCTTTTGCTACTCTTATTCTTATAGCACAGAACACTACAGGTTATATGGAACGCTCTTGGTTATATGGAACAGCACCTTCCGCCCTCATATAATAAAGAACAAATAAGTGTAATCTTGATTTTTACATTTTAATTTATGGCCATGGCTTATAGGTGCCATTAAGTTTTATTGGAGGCAACATTCACATAATATAGTAAAAGCTTTGTCAGCGTTTCCATTAGAGGCCATGCACTGCAAGAGTTTATTAACCAATTTAGGGAGTTGCACTCTTGAAAGCTGAATATGGATGCTTTATATCCAGCATAAGAGTATTAGAGGAAGAACAGTGCTAGTTGTATTGGTATGAAAAAGGAGGGGGGGAACCTTCCAGCATCAGCTTTAGTTTTTCAGGCTATTTCTTGGGAATTTTAAAATTACCGTATTTTTCCGTGTATAAGACTATATTTTTTCCTAATTTTTTGAAGTTTAAAATAAGGGGTCGTCTTATACACGGATAGTGCATTTTCTTAATTTTGGGTTAAAAAAAAAATAGGGGTCGTCATAAATAGGTCGTCTTATACACAGAAAAATACGGTAAGCTGCTTCTTTTAAAATTAAGCTAAACCACTGTAAATCTCAAACGTTCTGTGCTGTTAGGAACAAAGTTCACATTTATTAATATATATATTTATACACACACACACACACACACACATATATATGCATGCGCTTATCCTTAGGAGTGCTTCGGATGCAACAACATTTGAGGCAAATACTGCTTTACTGGACGAAGTTCTTTGAAAATAAAATTCTTCAAGTTTGTCTGACAACCAGTTTCCGACAGCAATTGTCTGAAATCAATCGCTGCTGCCACTCTTGCGATTTGTTGACACATTCTGCAGCAATTTGGCATTTTTCTTTAAGCCAAAGTACAGGAGTCAAAAAGATGAGGTTCACATTTCAGCTGTAAGCCTTTACAAGCTGTTATTCTAAAGACCCAAGACCATCGTTCATGCTTGGCTACCACAATCTGGCCGTACTGGCAATCCTGTCTTCCCTAAATCTTCTGCTGATTTTCCCGCCTGGGGAAAGGAAGAAGTGGTTAAAGTGAATTTGCTAGGCTCCCCTTTGGGGGAGAGGGGAGAGCACAATCGGAAGAGCTGGTTTTGATCTATAAAACCCGTACAGTGCAATTTTATATATGTCCAGTGAGAAGTAAGTCCCATCAAGCTTAATAGGACTTTTCCATAGGTGTGTGTATAGGACTGCAGCCTTAAAGATTTGAGGCGACCATTGTACCTAGCTATCAAGTGCCCCCTCCGAGAACATGTAGGTCACCAAGAAAGGCATTCCTCACAATGAATAAGGAGAGCCAAGGTTCAAACACCTGGAGAAGGCAGGTCTGTTTGCAGTTATACCTGCCGTGGTGGTCACATCCATTTTCCCTTTCTACAATGTGCTCTAAGTGGGATTGCTCATGGAAAGAACTCAGAAGCTTTAGCTGGTGCAAAATGCTGGGGCAGCTTTCCGAAGTATATTGCTCCAGCAGGCTGCAGAGCTTCCAGACAGGAGCAATTTGCATGTATTTGCATGTATTAACCCATGAATGCATGCTGGTTTGCATGAGTTAACCCATGAACGGCTTGGTACCTGCCATTCTGACTTTGTAGGTGTAATGTCACTCTTCCAATTCATTGCGACCAGAATCCTGACTGCAGATGTTGCGTACATAAAGAGTAAGGTGAAAAGAGCAGGTAAAAATGGCAGAATACATCCAATGGCCAATAATGACGGGGAGAGTCAGAGGGTACTCAATGCAAAGGGTGAATAAAGAATGGATAGTATTTAAAGAATATTAGAAAAACTACTATGATAGCAAAAATCTCCTGGCAGACCTTGAATGATTCTTGTAATGTATAGATAATAAACTAAAGAATTTTTCTCTGAAGGAAATTAAGGAAACAAAGTACAATAACATGATACTGTGTGAGAAATAACAAATGAGATTCAGTTTTTTTAGAACAATCGCAAGTTTATTTTATATTTCTTATCTTTATTCTTTCTTATCTTTATTCTTTCTTTTCTTTTTTCTTCTCCTCTATTTTTTGTTGTATTTTTCTTTTTTCCATGTAGTGTATGTGCATAAATTGTAACACGGTAAACTGTTGTGTAAAGATGTGTTGAAAATTTAATACAGATTTAAAAAATAATAATAAATGAATGGCTTGGTACCAGGACCAACTATTCCCCCCTTAGAGTCTGGTTTCACCATTAATCATTGGAGGCTTTGAACATCGTCTCTTTGCCTTCAGAGGAACCAAGACCAGGAAAGCCTGGTCTAGTTCACCTAGTCGGCTCCCTCTCTGACAGTGTGCGAAATTCCCCTTGCTCTAGGCGCATTTTGGGATTCCTTAGCGCGAGCAGTTTCTGAGCTCACCTAAGACTTCAGATTAAAACTGCAGAGTGGAAGGAAAGGAGGACCTTTTTCTGCCTCCCCAATTCCAGCTACTCTCCGAAGACTGGAGAAGAGACCCTCTTAAGAATATTAGGGGGCGGGCGGGCAGCGGAAAGACTAGACCAGGCATAGGCAAACTCCAGCCATCCAGATGTTTGGGACTACAATTCCCATCATCTCTGACCCTGGTCCTGTTAGCTAGGGGGTGATGGGAATTGTAGTCCCACACATCTGGAGGGCTGGAGTTTGCCTATGCCTGGACTAGACCATGTGAAAAACCAACGTAAGATTTTAGCTGCAGTTCATTCGCTTTTGGCTTTGTATTCTTGTTGTAAAAAGGGCAAGTCTAGACATTCTGTTGTTGCGCCCGCAACCTAGGTTTAAGGTGCCATTTAGCTCCTGGCTTTCATATCTCAGTTTCTAATGCTGCTCTTTGAGGAACTAGTTGTTTCAATCGTTCTCCTGCTGCTGAGGTTTGTTTTGCTGTTTCTCTCATTTCTTTTAGCTATCTGTAATTAATTACATTTCACTATCCCAATTTTATTGTGCATTGGGGGCGGGGGTTGTTGTAAGCTGCCTTGCTGTTAAACTGCAGGGGATACTATTTCCAAAAAAGAGAGAGAAAGAAATCATAAATGTGTTTTGGAAATACTGTTAAGACTATTCTATCTCTCTCTTTCTGAAAGACTGGGGAATGGTGGTAGTAGAGACCCAGACAGCAAGTGGTGGCCCTTGGCCAAGTAGCCATCTTGTGTTCTCTCTCTCTCACACACACAACACTGCAAACCCAGAGGGGAGAGAGAAAAAGTGTAAGGAGTGGTTGCTGTAGATTTGTGACTAACTAGCTGGGCAGGGCTGCACGTTCCTTCCTCAAAGTAGACCTCCAGCAGCAATAAGAGAGGGTTCAAGATGTTTTCGTCTTTGATGGTTTAAGAGGATATATTTATGCTGCTTTTATATTAAAACGCTATTATTACTTCAGGAGGAAGGCAGTCTATAATTAAAATAAATGTTCTAACAAGCCACCAAGAACAGAATGCAAGGAACACCTAGGTTTTCCTGAGTATTTGCAAGCTGCTGTAGACTTTAATGTGAAGGGCAAGAACATATCCAGCATAGCATAATTTAAAGAGCAGAAGCCTAATTAAAGTCTTTGATAGTTATCTAAAGTTTGCAGTGTGCTTCAAACTAACGATCTATTACACTCTCAAGTATCCTGTGTGGGAGGTAGGAAGGTATACAAAATAGCTGGATAAGAAATTACACAGAGTTATAGCTGCCCCTCAGGGAGATGCAGTCTTCTAAATGAATTTGTGTAACAAAGAAATACATGGATTCAAAGAATCTGAGAACTGAGGCCCATGGTGGTGCATTTTTTACTCATGTCAAAAGTGAACAGATTCAGACGCTGCTGTGATAAACATTAATGACAAAAAATGTGATTATTCCTACTTATATTATGAAACCAGCATGACTGATGAACAATGACTCCATGAGGATATGTTTAAAGGCAAAAACACTGCCTACTATAACCAAAATAAAGTCACTAAGTGATTTGTTTTCTTTTTTTTTAGATACAGAATTCAACCAGGATTATTATTACTTAACTCATTCAAGTGAACCCATGGCTTAAGCTTACTCCGAATGATATTTTTTTAAAAAACTAAACCACCCTCCAGCATCCTTAAATCCACCTCACAGATACCTGAGGTAAAAGTCACATTTTCACTGAGGTTTTTGAAAAGGAAATAAACAGTAAGCGTGTCTCCTGGGCACTAGGATCAGGGCAATATCTGGTTTTCAACACTGTGATATATCACCAGCTAAACATCGTGCTATATCACAATGTCTGAAATATGGATGGAGCTATGTAGAGGCACTGGTGGGCTTCACGGTTTTTCCTGCATCGTGATTTTTGCACGCACGCACAGACAAGACATCATGATTCACAATTTATCGCCAGGCTCAAAATTATGAAACTGATATCGCAATATCGACTTCAAACGATGCATACCACCCAGCCACACTGACCACTGAGACTTACTCCCAATCAACACCCTGTGTTGATTTTACTCACATGAGCAAGGCAGCACAGGGGCAGACTGACAACCACTGGATTTAGAGACCTGATTTCCCAGGGCTGCAAAAGCAGAGGATGCTCCCCGCTTCAGCAAGCTGTCCTTTGAATCATGGAGGGTTGTAAAGATTGGCAAAGGAGATGTGCTGATGTGTGATGGCAATCACACGGGCCAGCTTTCCCCAACCTGGTGCCCTCCAGATGTTTTGGACTACAACTCCCATAAGCCGCAGCCAGCATGGCCAATGATGAGAAATAGCTGAAGCTGCAGTTCAGAACAGCTGGAGGTTAGGGAAGACTGCCAAAGAGAAACCACATGGATTCTCTGTGTCACCTGTTTTAAGCAGCTGGAGTCATGCTGGCCACATGACCCGGAAAACTGTCTGTGGACAAACGCCGGTTCCCTCAGCCTGAAAGATGTTCCCTCAGCCTGAGATGAACGCCGCAACCCCAGAGTCGCATTTGACTGGATTTAACCATCCAGGGGTCCTTTACCTTTACAGTGGTACCTCTGGTTACAAACTTAATTCGTTCTGGAGGTCCATTCTTAACCTGAAACTGTTCTTAACCTGAGGTACCACTTTAGCTAATGGGGCCTCCCCGCTGCTACTGTGCCACCGGCACACGATTTCTGTTCTCATCCTGGGACAAAGTTCTTAACCCAAGGTACTACTTCCAGGATAGCGGAGCCTGTAACCCAAGGTGTTTGTGCCATTTACTAGTCCAAGACAACAAACACAGTGTGAGCTCCACTGTACAGGAACTTGTGTTTTGCTTAAATTACTTGGCAAGGCTCTGTGTACGGTGATAGCAGGGTATCAACAACATTATTATGTAATAAAATAACGGCTTGGCTCTGGAGTTAAGCTGGCCCATGCTGATTTCCCTGCTCTTTATCTTCACAGCAGCTGTCCCCCCTTCTCTCCTGAGCTTCACAAGCTGCAGTCTACCCACTTCAAAACATGGCCCCAAACCTCAGTGCAACATTTTCAGGGGACTAGAAAGCTGTCATGGGAAGGAATGTATGGGACTGCTTGCTTCTGGCAGCCCTAATGCACACACTTAACTCTGGATCTGACCCATGTAATTTTTCAATTCGTATTTGATATGATGATGTGAAAGAACAAGGAAGCGGAAGATATAGTCAAATCACCCACATCCGATTTCTCCAAGTGAAAGTTTGAGCAAATATTTACCTTTGCTAGCCAACAAAACAAAATAAAAAACGTAATTTGATTTGATCCAGCATCAGAACCATTGCACAGTGAAGTTGTGGGCAGGATTTGAAATATAAGCAGTGAATTACTGAAAGAACTAATGAGAGTGAAGTTTACATAATAAAAACAGATGTATTGCAAAACAGCTAAAAAACAAACATCAAGAAAGGAGGGGTGGAAAGTCAAGAAGAAATAATAATAAATTATTATTATTGTGTTTGGGGAAAACTGTATATGATGATAAATGTCTTGGAATTTTTTTTGAGATTTAACAACAATGATACATATATTTAAAAAGAAGCTTTACACAGTATAGCATCAGTTCACTAATATGATGCAACAGGATCAAAGGACTGCAAGTAAAACCTACGTTTTTATAGGATATAGAATACATTTTGTTTGCACAGAAAGGATATCTGTTTTTCATATTTGACACGGGTTAAAGTGGGATTTAATACTAACATCTGACTAGGTGGCAACTGTACTCTCGCTGGTGTGTATTCTACTTGTGTTGGAAGGGCTGTGTGTGAAATCCCAAATGATATCTAAATTGAAATCAATCAATCTGTATTTATCTAGAAAGGAAGGTTGCAATGATGCAATATATGAAGCTTCACTGAAGACAGGAACTTTGAGTAAAGTCCTTGAAGAAATCCCCCATAAAGCTGGACACCTTCAACATAAAACATGGGTAAATTTCATTACAGCTTTTATTTTACCTGCAACCTTCAGCAAATTTGCAAGTCCCAAGAGCTTGGCAGATTGCTTGTAGCTTGTTGGCAGCTGCAGGAGACATTCCTTGATAAGGCTGAGTCGATCAGAGCACAGGCGCACTAGTAAGAAAATACATTACAGTATATTAAGTGGCAATGTCACAAATGACAGTGCATTTTTTTATGAAGGCAGGAAAAAGTTAAGTGCACATGCAAGCTACATACACAAATATTACGAACTTCCCGGAAGGGGTGATATCTGGGTTTAAAAGTCCACTGCAACTGAATGCATTCACTCATTGGGGCGGGAGGGAGAGATGTTTTAAACAATATCTCCAGTGCTTAAGTTTCTTCAATCAATGGACTGACAATATGAAAACACTCGCAACTCATGACATAGGCTTTATTTGGATAAATATGACAACATTTGGAATGTTTATACAGAATGTAGTAGGCTTTTAATAGCATCTTTAATAAAAACATTTTTTTAAAAAGCCTATGTGTCAGGGGTTCAGGGACAGAGGCACAGGTGAGGGAGGAGGCGGAGAGCGAGGGGGAAGAATCCCAGGGCAGCGAGGAAGAGGATGACGATGACTTGAGGGATTCCATGAGTCTTTCAAGTGAATCGGAGGATTCCCAGAAGGGGGCTCCTGTGGTCAGGCCAAGGGGAGTCACAGGGGGGACTCGTCAGGAGCAGGGGACCAGCGGGGGAACCCAAAGTGGGAGCTGGGAGTCGGGACCGGCTTCTCCACCAGAGCGGAGTGAAGGGGGTGGAGATTCCAGAGTGACAGGGGAAGCAGGTCCCAAAGCAGAGAGGGAGGGGAGATCGGAGCAAGACATCCTCCCGGAAGGGGAGGGGAGTAGTGCAGGGAGTAGTGTAACTGTCAAGAGGAAGGTTAGAGGTTGCGAACGCGCGCCAAGTTCAAATGTGGAGGCGCGCGGAAGAACAGGGAGCCCGGAGGAGGAGCCAGGTCCCAAAGCACGCAGGAGGGGGGAAGAGCTGTCTGGGGATTCCGCGTCAGGGGAATCCAGGAGGGGCGAAACCCCAGGGGGCAGGAAGACCCTGCGGAAAAGGAAAGAAAGGAAGAGGTGGAGCAGCACAAGCCTCTTAAAGTGGTGCAGAGGCGGGACTGACTCAGAGGGGACTTCAGCGGTCTAAGCGTAACAGACGTGGGGCTGCGCGCCTCGGCTGTGGAGTGTACAATGGACTTCAATAAACATTGTTGTATATAAACTGGACTTGGCGTTGGTCTCTTGTGAGCTGGGACCTGAGGCAGCCCTGACACTATGTATTAGGTTAGGATAATAACATCATATATATTTATATAATAATGTATGGGACTTATTACACTGCTTTTTTGTATACTGTTTCTTTCTGCACACTTTTGTTCTTTTTTCTTTTCGTTTCTTTGTTACACTTTATTTTATAATAGAAATTCTTTCAATAAAATATTAATACACTTTGAAAGTGCTTTGTTTCTTATGCTGCAGATATGCCCCAAGAAATATTTTAGCGGGGAAATCTCAATTTAATTAGTTTTTATTAAGGTTGTGTGTGTGTGTGTGTGTGTGTGTGTGTGTGTGTTACAAAGCAAACAGAGAATCTCCATTTAGTTAGAGGACATCATCACTGATGTGCAAAGGCTGGTCATTTAACAAGATGGAGAACATTCAAACCTGTGCATGCCTCCACTCTGGGGTGGTACAGCCCAGACACAGGTCTACCACCCCACTGAGAAAGAGGCCTCTGTGTCTGGGAAGGGAAATCTGGTTCCTTTACCTCCCCTTAGTTCAGATGACTACAAATTCAAATGCAAGAAGCAGCACAAATTATTCTGTGCACTCTACGAAGAACAGCTCATGCTTAAAAGTGGCTTTCCAAGTCAAGAAAGTTTTAGCTTAAAGCATTAGGAACCCACAGGCAGCTTTTTCGCCCATTTTAACTCCTGCGTGGTAGTCTTTAAAGTGTCCAAAACATAATGGATGCAATTATTTGAGAATCAGACCCTGTCCCCTTTTCGGGACCCACTTCAGCCGTTATATAGCCATGTGCTTGTGTGCACATTCATGACATAAAAGGTACTTTTTCTGAAATAAATTGCAGCATTAGTCGGTCTCAGGTGACAGAAGGATCACGAAGTAACTTGACAGTGCACTTTAATGTCTCAAGGGGGGGAAAAATAGACCGCAGAAAGCAGTACCAGCACTGAAGTATTCACAGTTGACTGGCATGGTGTGGCAAAGACAAAATGGCAGGTTGCAGGGAATGAACTATGAAGCAGGAAATCTAAGCTTGAAAATGGCAAAGTGGAACCAACCCTGATACACCCTCAAGCAAGCATTTAGGATAGCAGTTGTCTGTAATCCATGGACAACATCCAAAATGTAATTTGGCTAATGGAAGAGGCTTGAATTAATTTGAAAGGGGAGGAAGTTCACAGTTTTTGGATCTCATTCATATATATATATATATATATATATATATATATATATATGTGTCACAGAATTGCCACATGACCATTAATTGAAGATTTGCTGGTATTGTCTTCACTCTTTCAGTCCTGCTTATGAGCTTTGGCTCTACTAACCTCATGATTTAACTGTACCTCATGCCACTGAATGGCAAACACACAGAAATACTGAAGCTTTTCGGCCGAGGTAAAACCCCAGCAATGAGAGCCAAACAAGAAACTAATAAGCCATCAAACATCATTTGTATGCCACTTTCCCACAAAATTGTGCCCAAAGTGGCTCACAACATCTCATGTGATCAATTAAGTAAAACGGTTTTTTAAAAAATGCATATTAGAAACAATTAGAAAGAATAATATAAATCAATTAAAAGATTTAAGTAATAATCCATGCACGTTTTATTTGAATGCATAATTCAATTTCACACTGTCCCTGGCTGCCCTCAGTGCTCAAGAAGCTGTATATGAGACAGGGTTGCTGTGTTCTGGCGAAATATCCCAGTACCAATGGTTTGGAAAGAGCACAAACTTGCAGTGCGTCATCTTCTATATATTTGATTAGGGTTAAGGCTTTTCTGTGAAGGATTAATCAGAACTGTGTGAGGAACACATGCCTCAGGGAGAATCCAGGTTTCAAATGAAAGACCTGATCCATGAAGGCTTTTACTAAAGTGTCTTGCTGAAGGGCATCAGATCAGGGGTGAAGCTATTGCACATAATAGCTGTCAAATTGAGCATATTAACTCACTGGGTGGTTTTACCTAGTTTTACTTACTTATTTACTTACTAAGTTTTACTTAGAGTAGCCCCACTGAAATTAATGCACATAACTTAGTCATGTTCATTAACTTCAATGAGTCTACTTTGTGTAAAACTTAGCTGGAGACCAATCACTGTGTTCTATTTCTTATTCAAGCCTGTTTACAATGTTTGCTTCCAGCGGGCAGAATTAAATATCTAAAAACAGGTTGACTTGAAATAGGTGCACATTCAAAACCGAATAAGAGAAAACTTTTAAGAAACACCAGACTCAAAATTCAGCACTCGATTCTAGTCCTTTACTTGCATATTCTGAACATGGTTTGGACTTTTAAAGGGTAGACGTAAAATACCACAAAAGCTTTATGTAATACATAACTGTGTTGTTTTTTTAAAAAAAAATAAAAAATGTGTGGACTATTCATCCAGTTTCTAGCAGTACAAATCCATTAACACAACAGTGAAGACAGGAGGGTCACAGGAGTTGAATGCAGGATAGCACCTGTAAAATATGTCAGTTGTCATAAGGCTGTTATGATTTATAAAATAAAAATAGAGTTTTATTGGGCACTAAAGCATGGGAATAAAAGAGATCAATAAAAGCCCAAGTTCTGGAGGCACCTTCAAACAGCAGTAAAAGCCTCCTTCCAAACATAACTAAATTGTTACTGCAAAGCCGTGATGTGCAATGGACGTCTTACGGGTTATGATAACTATTTTGAGTTAATCTTCTTGGCACATGTGCTTTGACAAAATAATAAAATAGAAAGGCCCATTTGTCCACTCCCTAGGCCTAGACTCAAGATGAAGATCAATAAACCTCCCAACCAGGCTATTGCCAGAATGACCAAGCGTTTCAAAGCACTGATGCAGAGATTACTAGTAAAGAGATTATGTTAATCATAATAGCACAACAGCAGCACAAGCAGGGGATGAGTGAAGAAACTATACATTAAGTGTGCATGTGTGTATTTAAAAGGGAAGCAATTGTGGGTGCAAGCCAACCAAAATGATTTAAACAGGAAAAATTGATGCATAACTCTTTAATAAAATCCAATGAGGCTTTAAAATGTTTCTCTTGAACTGGATTATACCCGATGCAAGCAATTTCTTAAAAAATGCTGTAAGGAAAATTGATGATAGAAGATGTTGTATATGTAGAGCTTTTTATAAGCCAGAACTTTCCGGAACTCAGTTCTGGCACCTCTCAGGTGGGCGCCGTTGTCATTTTAAGAGAACAAAGGAGGTGTTCATGGTGAGTTCCGACACCCTTTTTTCTAGAAAAACAGTATTGTGTACATGGTACATATAAATGTGAAGATTTGAAACTATATAACTAGCATTCAAGACATTTCAACAAACCCTATCACACCCTACCTTGTAATGGCAAGATTTTCACACCAAATTCTTCAAGATAGCTAAGAGCACGGATAAGATCCAACTCCTCTTGGACAACAGGTGGGCAGTCTGTAATAAGCTGTAAGCAGGATCTTAGAAGAAGAAAAAATAAATGTTTAAGGATTTCAAACAGCTTTCCCAATTAGTCAAAAAGAAGCATCTTCATTATATAAGGCCAGTGTGATAAACATGCAACACTAAACTATGGTTTGTTGCTATGCACAGAAACCTCAAGAGCATGCACTGGTGAAGCAATACAATGGGTCCAAAGTGGTGGGTCTATTATAAAGGCTTAAAAATTTGCCACTTGATATAATGTGATCCCCTTTATAACCCATATTTCTTTGCGGATGCATTTTTTTTATTGTAAATAATATCAATTTATCAATGGCCAAAGCTAAGCACTTTACATGCCAAAAGAAAGAAGCTTTGTACTTAGCAAGCAATTACTTTGTACATGAATGAAGTAGGAGGAAAAATAAAATTCATTTGGCATAGGTTCATAATTTCCCCCCCTCCAAGTGAAACTCTAGTGGAATTGCATGACTGCACAGTTCAGCAAATGTAACTCTTCTGCTATAAAGGCAAGAAACATACTAATATTAAGAAAGTGAAGGTTGCTATTAACAGCTGAACTGTAACACCTAAATTATTCAATTAAAATTGTTTAGGTGCTTTAGATATCTTTCTGGGGTTGATGTGGGGATGTGCTAACTTTTAAAATGTTAAAAATTAATCCTTAAATTTTCTACTCCCAGATTTGATTTAATTTTTAAATACACCTTGTAATTGTGTTCCGATCTTATCAATGAGAAGAAACCATTCTGAAATGATTGCCACTTAAATGAAAGCATCACTAGAAAATTGTTAATGCTAGATAATGAAGCAGAGAGTTTTCATCTGAGCTAAGGTGGTAACTGTCCCTCCTAACAACAAAAAACATCAACAGTGAATAACAATTATTTCAATTAAAGCAGCTTTCTCATAGAATCTATGATGGACAGTGAAGGCACAAGAAAGGTTTGCACAGACACTCCAAACAGGATTCAATACCCTGACCATCAGCTATCAATTGTGCTTTCATGCATCCACGTCTCGGCCAACTGCACACCTCAGAGGTGGGTATGATTTTGAGGGGAAAGTCTGTTGAGTAAAACGAGGAGGCCTGGCAGACAAAACTTAGCACATAAGCCAAAGGTCCCTGCTGCCTCCTTCAACAAAACAAATGCAGTCGTACCTTGGAAGTCGAACGGAATCCGTTCCAGAAGTCCGTTCGACTTCCAGAACGTTCGGAAACCAAAGTGCGGCTTCTGATTGCCTGCAGGGAGCTCCTGCAGCCAATCAGAAGCCGCAGAAGCCCCATCGGACGTTCGGCTTCCAAAAATAGTCCGCAAACCGGAACAGTCACTTTTGGGTTTACGGCGTTCGGGAGCCAAAACGTTTGAGCACTAAGCTGTTCTAAAACCAAGGTACGACTGTATTCATTTTCGTCCCTTGAACTTCTACGGGCCTTACAGCAAACATCTTGGTTTTTCATAGCTGCAATGGTTACATACGTAGAATAATAATTTCCACTTCCAAAACCATTCTTTAGTATTTGCAGATTGGTGCTGGTGCCTGCATTTCATGATGAGCCAAGCATAATCTAGGCAAAAGACGTATTACCTCATTCTAATTGCACCAGGGACTAATTAGTAAGAACAAGTTGCCTTAGAAATGCTTGAGCATCGAAGGAAAGCACTCAAGTATGCAAAAGAGTACAAAATCATAAAAGATCTGCCTTTCTAAGCAAATACCAAAGGCTACAAGATTTTTTTGGGGGGCGGGGGATAAAATGTACCTGGCCAGATCCATGCATGTATCAGTTAGACTGGTTGAAGAATTGAAGTATTCTCTGCTAGCAGCCAGAACCAATTCAATGCTTTTCTCATAGCAAACTCTGTACTGTGGTTTTCCTTTAGAAGCAACACTGACAGGGGGATCTATTGACCAAACACTGCAGTGCATCATTTGCCCAGCTAAATGGATGTTCTCCAGTCGACTTGAACACAGAAGACTTTCTGTAAAGATCTTTAGAACGACAAGAGCAGATGTCATACAAGCAAATTTTTTATTTGATAAATACCTGAGTATGGCTATCTGCTTGGGGAAGGGAGGATATTTGGAACAGCATTCATCTAAATCTAGACCGATATCAATTAGATTTCGACAAATCATGTGCTGAAATGGAAATGCAATCTAATTGGCTGCCCTCAAGAAACCCTTTCCATTAATCTGACTACCAAGGCAGCGCTAGAGAGCTGACAGTGGAAACTCTGCAGGAAACTCTGAGACATATCTGGGGAGCCACTCTTTATGCCGGGGATTATTCAGGATGATGGGGCAAATGGAGTTGTGCGGTGAACATACACACAGCTTAAAAGACCACACAAACATCTGAACAGAAGTATCCTTCGTGAAAATTATCTATCAGTTTTGGACAAGCCAAAAAGCAATACCACCCAATAAGTCAAAATCTTCATCCTTTAGAAGCATCACGAATGCAAGAAAGGGGGACCCATCACCGCCCCCCAGATGTTGATGGCCTCCAAATTCCATCAGCCCCAGCCAACATGGTCAATTTTAGGGATGACAGAGGCTGCAGCTCAACAACATCTGGAAGGCATCAAATTCCCTACCCCTATACTATTGCATTGCCAAGCTACTCTGATAGGTTGCTAATATTAAAGTCTATTCATCGCTCCAGTCAAATCTAATATCTTGAAGTAAGATCTATAATTATATCACATTTTCCCTGACATGATGTATGTACGTATTGCTATTCATTTTTTTTTAAGCAGCACGTTTCAAAGTTAGATTTAAATCCCAGATGCCATTTTCTTTTTGCAATTTCTTCAGAAGTGTACTGATTTGCTCTCAAAATCTCTCAGGAGTCATAGAAATTAGCAGCCATAAGCAATAAAGTCTACATGCTATAACAAAAGAAGACTGACAATAATTTGAAATGTTTAAAAGATGTCAAATTTTTGAAGGTAAATTATACAACATGAAGGCTCACTCAAGTACTACACTATGAAACAGAAAAGTGCACTTTCAAGTAAACTGCACATATTCAAACACACAGAGCTTCATTGTAATTCACAAATCTTAATAACTAGGTTGCCTCGAATGCAGATTATTTTCTGCAGAAACCGAACTTTGCATTTCACTTTAAATGCAAACAGGAAAACATCTATCAAAGTTCTATATGCACCCTGAGTGACGTTATTAAAAATGAACTTTCAGCTCAGTGAACCATTTAATAAACATAACAGTGAAGCGGCGAGCCATTTGTCTTCCCAATGTTTAGTTAGCAATTTTATGTCAAGAGTTTCTGTGTATTAAGAAAGTCAAGCTTCCCATCTATACATCTCATGTCTTCTGTAATTCTGCCATAGTTCATAACAGCTCTGTTTGAATGCACAGAATTCTGAGTGTTTTTTAAAAAAAGTATAACAGGACAAACCCTAGGAATTTGCTTCCCACCGCTCCTGATCTTCAGTGAGCAATAGGATAAGCAGGACCTTTGCCATTGTTTCCAGCCCCACTGGCAATCCTATATCTTGGAGTTGGCTAGGGAGAGGGACCAGAGTAGGTCATCTTTGTCTTCCCTGACCAATCTGGCTGGGAACGTTTGATTAATGTGACATATTCCCTTCCTCCCGACAACAGCATCCCTGAGTGCGGTTAGAGAATCTATGCCTTCCCTTCTTGACAATAGCACCCCAGCTGCATAACACCCTTCTTCCTGGCACCCACTCTTGTTATATTTTTACATTATTTGAATATTTTCCCCATCCTGCCTTATGCAAGGAAATTCCCCTGCCTTCTAAGGATTTTATGTACATAGCTGCCTAATCACAGGGGACAGCTGAATAGGTTGTGTTGGTTTGCATTGGGTAATTTGAGCGGTATATTTTCAGTCTTTGTGTTTTTCCTGAATAAGGCCAGCATATAAATCTCATAAATAATGTAATTTAATGTCATTAATAATGTCATTAAAAAACAACAACAAACTACCAAAACAATTTACAACAGTTATATAGGTAAAGGTACAGGGACCCCTGACCATTAAGTCCAGTCGTGACCAACTCTGGGGTTGCGGCGCTCATCTCGCTTTATTGGCTGAGGGAGCCGGCATACAGCTTCCTGTTCATGTGGCCAGTATGACTAAGCCGCTTCTGAACCAGAGCAGCGCACGGAAACGCCGTTTACCTTCCCGCCGGAGCGCTACCTATTTTTCTACTTGCACTTTGACATGCTTTCGAACTGCTAGGTTGGCAGGAGCAGGAACTGAGGAATGGGAGCTCACCCCGTTGTGGGGATTCGAACCACCGACCTTCTGATTGGCAAGTCCTAGGCTCTGTGGTTTAACCCACAGCGCCACCCGCGTCCCTTACAACAGTTATATACTTTGGGTCATATTCAACTAATCTGATAAGATGTCCTTGCAGGGATTCCCACTAGTGCAAGAGGCTTTTGTTTCCCCCTCAGCCACTTGTGCACACCCTAAGTCATCTCTGAATCTGGCCTGGACAGTTGAGAGTTTCCCCAGAACAGATTTAGTGTGCACGTGGGGGTATGAGAGGGGAGAAGTTTCCTTTGTGCAAGGAAAATCCCTAGGATGATGGAACCTTAGAGTTATGCTGAATATAAGCCATCATCATCATCATCATCATTATTATTAATCACCAGTTAATTATTACAGAAATATTTCTACTTAATTTCCTGCACAGCCCTGGCACCATAAATAAGTTTTTGGCAAACATTTAAAAATTACAACAGAAGATACCTGTTTCCTCCTCCCCCCGATATGGCCTCTACTCTCTACACTAGGAGTAACAGGAACTGGTCATTGGTTTGGCCGCAATTTATCAGAAGGTAATGTTCCTTTTCTTTAAAGGAGTAAAGTTGGTAACCTGAGTTTGATTCTTATCTAGAAGTGAGCACCAGTCCCGAAGTATGAAGGACTAGAGAGAATTATTTCTATGAAACCCAACTATGGAAATCCTTAGAATTTAGGTGTCTTGAAACAAAACCGGGCCACTCACCATCAATGGGATTTCTGGATCTCATAGAAACTACCACTGTTGTCAATAAAGCATGATAGCAGCATGATTTGCATGTTCAAGGAAAGGAAAACTCAGCATATATTTAAACACTTAAACTAGGATTGTACATCTGCTTGTACAGATTCTGAATAATGCAAAATCCTGGTATGAAATTGAACTGCCTAGAATTCCACCCACTGCAACTGTATTCAAAAACATACTGAAAAGCAGCAAGATTCACCTCATAGCAAGTGTCCGGTTGTATGCATGTGTAGACATTCTGCTGCATTTCCAGGATATCTTGCAACAATCCCATCCAGTGTGTCTCATTAACAGGGGGCTGCCTGTAATACACAAAGAACCGAACATTTACAAGCAGGTTCCAAGAAGTGTGATTACCAGAATTAAATGTTTCCATCTTAAAACTCTTAAAATATCACCCCAAAGGTTAAGAGCACATTCATGTGTAGAAAAACAACACTGGTGCTTATAACATCTAGACACACAGTAGCTCAGCAGTCCTTATAACATTCTAGCAAGACAGAGAAGAATGATTATCCCCATTTGAAAGATGGAGGACTGAGCTTGAGAGAGCAGGTTGCTTAGTGAGACCGTGACCAAAGGGAGTTTTCATCCAGGAACTTAGTGGCTCACAGTTACGTCTCTTATTCAACAGTTTTGCACACCTTCCCCCAGCCCCAAAGCTTTCAGACCAAACCCTCCAGTCACACATACTGGGTGGGATTCAGCTAACTTGTTGCATGCATGGAACAAGGTCCACTAACACAACAGGACTTTCCCCCTCAAAAAAACACACACAAAAAAACCACAACTGTAGTGGAAACCCCAGAACCAGGGGCACTGACTTGCTCCCACAATGAGGGGGCATGGTCATGTGACATGTCACATGACACCACTGCTGTGCACCAGACTGGGACAAACAATCATAGAGATTGCCCTCTGCGATTGTCTCAGACGCCGCCTGGCTCCTGGGTTGCTGGTTGGAGGTTAGGGCTGGGGTGCCCGGCGGCGGCAGGGGGTGGTGGTCCCCTCAACATTGGGGGGCTGCCCCCTGCTAAAAAATACTGGGGGATCTGAAGCCCCCTCCGGCCCATATAACTTGCCCAGAACAGGTTGGGTGGCATGCGGGAGGAAAGAAAGGTCATGTTTTACAAGCAGACATTTTCCCATGCACATATTCCACTTAGCGCTACCTAGAATTCTACCCTTTGGGAGATCATCTAACCCAAGGCCTACATTCTGAAAGGATTAAATTGCTTTGCCATGCCTCCATCAAGAGAGTGGTACCATTCTGCTCTGCACACCACGGGCAATGGATCCTTGACAATGGGGCAATATTTGTGTTTTGATGAATCATGGAGCCAAAGCAGAAGACATGCTCTGGAATCTGCCACTTTTGCTTGTGTCATGAGCAATTATTTTATGTTTGACGAAGGGCATCAAAGGTAATTTTACCACCACTAAACCATCTTCCTTGTGAAGCAAACAACTGAGTTGCCTCCTGAGGAGCTAAAGACATGTTTACAAAGAAATCTGTCCTTTGAATTGTCTGTCTTTCCTGCTTGAGACCACAGCTTCAGCTGTTCATGTTCTGACCTGGAAAAGCCACGCGGAACATTTCATCTGTGAAGGTACCAAACAACCATTAAAGCTCATAATTTCGTGTGCCACCATCTGTTACTCACTTGCGGCCTGTGTGCCTGGTCAATCGAATCATCAGCTTCCGTGCTTCTTCCGGGCTGTCCTGTGTGTCTTTTACAAAGGATACAGGCTTTTGGAGTCCATGCTTCTCCAAGATTTCTGATACGCTGAAATAACAGTAGTCATAAAAGCACCATCAGCCATTCAGCCAAATCTTAAATCCTGCCTGTGGCCATTGTGGCAAATTATTGTTTATGTGTAAAATCTGAATAAATATATATATAAGACTGAAACCGAAACCAAGAGGGATGGTGATGTTTATTCACTGAACAATGATGACTTGTAGTTATACAAAAAATACATATCCAGCCACACATACCATTTGAGAAGTCATTTTGTTTGCAATATTTAGCACCATATCATTATATTCCATAAATTGTATTCCATGCTTGGACTACTGCAACACGCTCTACGTGGGGCTACCTTTGAAGGTGACCCGGAAACTGCAATTAATCCAGAATGCGGCAGCTAGACTGGTGACTGGGAGTGGCCGCTGGGACCACATAACACCGGTTCTGAGAGATCTGCATTGGCTCCCAGTACGTTTCCGAGCACGATTCAAAGTGTTGGTGCTGACCTTTAAAGCCCTAAACGGCCTCGGTCCTGTATACCTGAAGGAGCGTCTCCACCCCCATCGTTCAGCCCGGACACTGAGATCCAGCGCCGAGGGCCTTCTGGCGGTTCCCTCATTGCGAGAAGTGAGGCTACAGGGAACCAGACAGAGGGCCTTCTCGGTAGTGGCGCCCGCCCTGTGGAACGCCCTCCCATCAGATGTCAAAGAGATAAATAATTACCTGACATTCAGAAGACATCTTAAGGCAGCCCTGTTCAGGGAAGTTTTTAATATGTAACGCTGTACTGTTTTTAACACTGATTGGGAGCCGCCCAGAGTGGCTGGGGAAACTCAGCCAGATGGGTGGGGTATAAATAAATTATTATTATTATTATTATTATTATTATTATTATTATTATTATTATAAAAAATATAAAACTTGATCCACGCCCCGCCCCCTGAAACCTTATAAGGAGATGCTCCGGGAGGTAGGGGAGTACAATGAAACAGCCTATATAGCTGAGCATTAAAAAAAAATTAGATGAAGGGCCTTTTCTTTTTCATTCTTCGTGTTAACTATATTGTCACAATGCTACATTACCCTTCACAATGTTACAGGTTGGGAGGGGGGGAACCCCTTTGGATATAAACATGTGTTTATGGAAAGGTCAAGGTCCAAAAAGTAATTTCCACTAAGCCTGCAGTAATATTTGACCTACAAGCTCTCTTTTGTAATAATCCTGGCATTTTGAACTGTAAAACCTAGCGCTAGTTTAATAAAGAAAACGTACTGGAAGAGATGAATGAAGAAAGGCGCATTTCTTACCTAAGAATTTGTTCCAATTCATCAACTTTGTCGTGAAGGTTATTTGTAATGTCTGTTTCAGGACTGAAAGGATGTATCAAAACAAAAAAATAAATTTGTATATTCTGCATACTATGAAAAAAAATGCAATACAAACCAACACTGAGTAATATCCCAAATACCGTGTTTTTGTGTGTATAACACGCCTCCGTATATAAGATGCCCCCTTTGGGGGGGACTAAAAATTGAGAAAATGGGGCGGGGGGAGATTGCCCTTGTGTAAGATGACTCCAATTATTTCATATTATTTTATCGTAAAATAACCTAGTCTTATACTCGGAAAAGGATGGTATGTCATATTCAGAGTAGATCCACTGAAATCAATGAACATTCACTGATTTCAATTAGTCTTTTCTGAGTATGACTTATGTGGAGATCACCCATTACACCCTTTCCAATCTACCCTCAGTGAAGGTGGGAGTGATCCTCAGATTGCATGCTTCCTCCTCACCCAATTCCATTAGTCCCGTTCCATGACCAGTGGATGGGGCTACAGAGACAGGCTGTGTAGCCAAGATTTCTTCTTCCCACAAGGGAAGAGTAGCCCAGTTATGAGGGGCAATACAACTTGCTTAAACTTTGAGGGCACCCAGAGGGAACTTGACACACGAGCAGTTCAGCAGGATGGAGTGACCAAGGTACCAAACTATTTTAAAAAAGGATATGGCATTGCATTCCCTGTTTTATCAACCTGATTGAAATTTAAGTTCTTATCCAGGCTTTCTACATGTGGGGAGCATTGCAGCACATAGTAATCTCAGCTGCAGACTGAAGCATGAGGGTCGGGGGGGGGGCAGCAATTACCACTAGATCGTACGGATTGTGTAAATTAGTGCACATCATTCTTTGAATACTGATTGGCATTTTAATTGTTTAAAAGCAGCATTTGTAAAGGATTTCTATTAGCTCAACATTTTTTATTTTTTATTTGAAAAAACAAAACCAATGGGACATGTCAATACTCACCCATAACCTCTCTGGGGGAGACATTCTAAGATATCATAGCAATGAGAAAGCTGGTCATCACGTTGGCAGCTGTAGATGCAGTCTAACGCAATCGTCATCAACAAGTCTTGATCCGAAATTATTTTTTGCTGACACTGGGAGAACAAGAAAACGCTATATTCATTGCTGTACAGTAGAGTACGGTCTGTGAGTATGTATGCGTCCCCCAGCCCAAAATTTGGAGTTGTTTTCTTCCATATCTCTGTGTGACAGAAAACCGGCTCTTGAACAGCACAATTACAACCATAAAGGCAATTTAGTGATTTCTGTTAATTGCAGAGGCCTTCCTGGTTCTTTAATAATTCTCCGTTGAATATCTTTCATAATTACAGAACTGGCAATGGAAGCTCATTTGAAACCAGTGATCACAGCAGCCGGTTGGAACAGCAAGGTATTTCTAGTTTCGTTTAAAAACACGCACCCACACACAAATCACAATATTTTTCATCAGACAATTTATTAAAATAAAAATGCAATTCTAAAGCCGCTCTCTCTCTCTACCACCCCAGCTGCATTATGCCATTTCCTTCATTTGCACATAAATAACTTCAATATGCACCAGAACGCTAGCTTCCCATGACTCGTTGTTTACAGCCAATCTACTTCTGTACACAGCCGGAAAAGTAAAGAATTAATGAACATCCTATCAAGATGCTATTAGAATGCTGGAATGTGAATTTAGTCTGGATCCGTAGCTATAATACAATGCCCCCGAGAAGATGAAAGTTACTACAAATTTATGTAAAGACCAAGTTAATCTCCCTCAAAAAAGCTCCTTCTCCTCTGCCTTTCAACAATGACATCAAGAGCAAATGGCTTGTGTAAAATAAATGAGACAATCCAACTCTATACATGTCGACTCAGAAGTAAGCCCCAGCGAGCTCAACAGGGCTTACTCTCGGGTAAATGGAACGTGACTGTAGCCTGACTTTCTCAACAGATTCCATTGTGCTCTTTAGGAATCAACCGCGAGTTCCCAGTTAACACCAACTGCTGGACCAAGACACGGACATAGGCAAAAAACAACATTGAGTACCTAGATGTGTACTCAATTTCCCAAATATGTGAAAGGAAAACCAGGCACCTTCAGTGCTTCGTTCTCATTTGCGCCTCAGTTTGTTCTTCCCCCAAGCGCTACCCTCCCATTACGGGACAGGTGTGAAGTTCAGGGGGGTTTTTTGGGAGGGGGATTTACGAATGATTTTAAAAGGGACCAAAGGACACTTAGGTTGTATCCACACAAACAATGTCCACTGCATCTCATTTCAGTTCTCTCTCTCTTCAGGTTATTATTGTTCCCCTGCTGCTCGACACAAGAGGAACAGGGATGCATTGAGTAGCCCCAGCCAGCAGAATCCACAGCACCACTGAAACTGTCTGCAGTGATGGGAGCCAATCACACAGGGTTCCAGGGTGGAATGGAAGCCTCTGCATTTATGGCTGTATGTATGGGCACTGGAGAGCAGGCCCACATGGCAGGTCCCCACTCCCTGCTCCTATGTTGCACAACATGGGAGCAACAAAAAGGTAAAGGTAAATGGCCTTTCCGTGTGCTGCTCTGGTTTCGCCAGAAACAGCTTAGTCATGCTGGCCACATGACCAGGAAAAAACTGTCTGCAGATAAACGTCAGCTCTCTTGGTCAGTAAAGCAAGATGAGCGCCGCAACCCCAGAGTCGTTTGTGATTGGACTGAACTGTCAGGGGTCATTTTTTTTTAAGGTAAAGGACCCCTGGGCGGTTAAGTCCAGTCAAAGGGAACTATGAGGTTGCAGCACTCATCTCACTTTCACAGACAGCTTTCTGGGTCATGTGGCCAGCATGACTAAACCGCTACTGGGGCACGGAGGACCATGACGAGTGCCAGAGCGCACAGAAACACCGTTCACTTTTCCGCTGCAGTGGTACCTATTTATCTACTTGCACTGGCATGCTTTTGAACTGCTAGGTTGGCAGGAGCTAGGGCAGAGCAACAGGAGCTCACTCTGTTTCAAGGATTCAAACTGCCAACCTTCCAATCAGCAAGCCCAAGAGGCTCAGTGGTTTAGACCACAGCGCCACCAGCGTCCCTATAGGAGCAATAATGCCTTAAAGAGAGTTTGTGTCCCTTACTCTTCCAGTGCCAGGTTTTGCATGTGTCCTGAGCAAAGGCGCTTCCTTCTACAGAACGATAGGGCCAGATTCAACTAATGAATCCTGCTAGTGGAAGCCTGTGCAACATGGCTCTCCCCCTCTCTCCCCAGTGCCACTCCACTGTAGAGGCAGGATCATTCCCTCTAGCAAGCTGAAACGCTTGCGCTGGGGGAACAATTGCTATAATGCTACATTGAATTCCTCCCACAGGCCCCCAATAAAATTTATGGATCTCCCCCACCACAATTCAAGAGAGGAAAAAGCTCATAAAGATACTTAGCAGGGACTTATTAAGGTGCAGGATGAAACACAGAGCTGCTGCATGGTTGGGCAAAGGTATGGAAGATATATTTAGATCACAACAGAGAAGAACAGTGGCTTTCAGGGGAGAGTCTCCCCCTGCTAAAATACCCACTCTGCTGGATAAATGCAGAAATGATTAATGATTAAAGCTACATTCTGACATCCCAATACAGATTAGCCGTGTATTAGAAATTCCACTTTAACCTTGTCTGGAGAACAAATGTTTGTATCGACAAGACAAATGTTCAGTTCTGCCAAGCTGTACAGTGACAGCCATCTCCCAAACTGATCAGCGAAACAAGGTGCACTATTAAGTTTACTTGCAAATGCAATTCAGGCGGGGTGGAGGAGAGATAAACTTTCAGGTACATGCAAATACACAACTAATCATCTGAATTTACCGCCGGCTTTGAATGTTCAAAGATCTTCAGAGGAAATGTCAGGTCTTCTTTCGCCAGTGTTACCAAATACTCTTTCAAAAGCTCATTAGCGATGCCTGGAGATTCATTTTCACAGCGGTGTAGAAATGGGACCATCCATTGATAGGCATTCTTCACATACCTTTCTCCCGATGACTGAAATGGCAAAGGTTTTAAATTAAAGAAAAATATGAATGCACATTAAGAGAAGAGCGAAATGCAAACTAAAACTACAAAGCAGTTAAAGGAATAGCAATATATTTTTCCTCTGATCTCCCCAATGCTTTTCAAAAGGTTGGTATCATAAATAGCGAGCATAAAGTTATGAACTGTGCTAATGCAAATTTCTCTACGAGAAACAAACTAACAAACAGGCTCATCAGTGTGAACCAGTTTCATTCTATTTTATCCAGAAAGGGCTGTCAGGCCACAATCCCACACAAGAATTAAGGCACACTTAAGCTCACCGAAATAAATTAGGATAAAGGCACTTATTGCATTGTAACATTGTAGCACCCTGAACCAGCATCTGGGGACTTTTTTTTTTTGGAGTGCAGACAGGTGCAAATCCAAGCAAGACTGAGCTATTTATTGAAGACACATTGTAAACAAATTAAAGCATTAGGGGGACTGATATAAACACGTGCAGCAAGAGACAAGGGGAAGATAAGGGAAAATTAAGATAAAGGAAAATTAAGATAAAGATAAGGGTAAATATATTTGAATCAGATATGCAGTAATAAAAATATATGAAATAAATAACTGCAAAAAGGAGGGGAGGGGAGTCAAGGGGAAGGTAAATTAGATTTGTTTTTCTTGTCAAAATATTTGTAAAATCTGAAAATGAAAAATAAAATTATTATTTTTAAAAAAGCAAAAGAGAAGAAGAGAAAAGGCTGAGCTGAAGGACATTGGGCAAACAGCTTCATCCTGCTCAGGGTGAGATTTTATGCAGCAGAAAAGCCCCCTTCCCAATCCATTCCATCCCACTGTGACATAAAAAAGAGCACATACATTTAACATCAGGAGTCTTAGTTTCTCAATATCCTTCATCTGCTGCAGCTCTTTCAAGTTCAGAGTGATGTCACATCCAGTCTCATAAACCAACGTCTCCAGTGTAACCAGATTGTCACAAAGTGAGTGCAGACCAGGAATATTCCTCTCCATGCCCAGTCGAACCAAGGACAAAGCACAATCCACCTATTATTATTTTTTAAGAGAGAAAAGAAAAATGCACAGCTTGTTACCATTTGCAATTGGTTTTATTCTGGTTAAACTTGGAAGGAGAAGAGATATGGTTTGACCACCGGCTCAGCAACTTATAACTGGTCCAAATACATTTTATACAGAATGACTAATACAGAATCTTATAACTGCAGCATAACTTCTATAAAATGAACACATGGTATTTAATTTGACAGATATATATACGGTATATATATATTTATATATTTAGCATGCAATTTGCATTAAGTAATGCCCCTGTCTCCAGAACCCTGTCAGCCATATATGACAAATGAACGGACAGAATTATTTTTAGACCCCAGTTATCCTTTCTACATCAACTAGCATAGCAGGAATTTAATTTTAGCTCATTGGAGATATTTCTATATTTTTTGTCTCTCCTCGCAGTGAATAGCAGGAAGTGTGAATGCAAATATATATATAATCTGTGATGGAACCACATGGTTACCCCATATATGAGAGAGGGTGTTCCAGACCTATCCAGAATATGCTGGATCCAGAATGAAGTGTAACCCCACCAAATGGTCCACCAAGGAACAAGGATCACTGCTGAAAGAGGTGGGTACCCCCCAAATTAAGTGGAGCCAATTCAATGAAAAGAGATCCTGCTCACACAGATTGCTTTCAGGGGGAGATGGGGGGGTAGACCTTTCCTCCTCAACCTCCCTTGGCATTCAACCCCAAATCTCAGCAGAGCATTTTGGAAGGCAGCAAGAAAGCCACCTTCTCCAACACTGTGACAAGTCTTCAATTCTGGATCTAACTCACAGATCATCAACCACCTTGTCCTATGTGTAAAAAAGGTAAAAGGTAAAGGACCCCTGGGGGATGCGGGTGGCACTGTGGGTTAAACCACAGAGCCTAGGACTTGCCGATCAGAAAGTAGGCGGTTCGAATCCCGGCGACGGGTGAGCTCCCGTTGCTCGGTCCCTGCTCCTGCCAACCTAGCAGTTCGAAAGCACGTCAAAGTGCAAGTAGATAAATAGGTACCGCTCTGGTGGGAAGGTAAACGGCGTTTCCGTGCGCTGCTCTGGTTTGCCAGAAGCTGTACGTCGGCTCCCTCAGCCAATAAAGCGAGATGAGAGCCGCAACCCCAGAGTTGGCCACGACTGGACCTAATTGTCAGGGGTCCCTTTACCTTTTAAAGGACCCCTGGACAGTTAAGTCCAGTCAAAGGCGATGATAGGGTGTGGCACTCATCTCGCTTTGCAGGCCGAGGGAGCCGGTGTTTGTCCGCAGACAGCTTTCTGGGTCCTGAGGCCAGCATGACTAAGCCGCTGCTTGAGCAACGGGACATCGTGACGGAAGCCAGAGCGCATGGAAACACCATTTACTTAGGTGTATCTAGGTGCCATTTACTGTTGTCCTACGTGTCAAGGCCACTTTGCTGAAGGCAACTAACTTCCAAGTTCTCATAGAACTGTATTGTAAAATGATGAAAACGCCTTCTTCCCGTGAGGAAAATCTTAAGTGCTTGAGGAGTTTCGGAAGAAAAGGGTGACTAAGGGGGAGTGGCGACAGAGAGTCATAAAGGAACATGAGGAAACGGGGGTTTCTTTCTTCTCCTACTCAGTACTAGAAGGGAGGACACCCACTGAGCTGATGACTGACAAAAGAAAATACTTCTTCATACATTCATCAGCTAACAGGCACCAAGGATGTGGTGCTGCCCACTACTTTAAATCGGCTTTTAAAAAGGTTTAGATCTACTCACAACGCAAAACAGGAGCTAGACACTTTTCTTCTGTGTACCTAAAAGAGTTTGACTCAAAGATGATGGGACACAGAAAGCTGAACTTGACAGACTTGGGTCTTCTCTAGCAACCCAGTTCTTAAGTCCTTATTTTCACTTTCACTGAGATAAGGTTCCTTGATAAAAGAATCCAGGGAAGAAATGATGTGCTTTTGGATCTCCCTTTGGCCAAATGTCTCACTTTTCATAACTTAGAACCTTCTGAGGAACACTTTAAAGTCATACAGTCGTACTACGGAAGTCGAACACCTTGCAGGACGAATGTTTTGGCTCCCGAATGCCGCAAACCCAGAAGTGATTGTTCTAGTTTGCAAATGTTCTTTGGAACCTGAACATCCACCGCAGCTTCTGATTGGCTGCTGGAGCTTCCTGCAGCCAATTGGAAGCCGCACCTTGGTTCCCAAACGTTTCGGAAGCCAAACGGACTTCTGGAACAAATTCCATTCAACTTCCAAGGTACGACTGTAATTTCAATTAGCTAATTTTGGGCTGAAAAAAGTAAGCCGCTGTGGATTATATGCAACTCCCAGGCCTTTATTCCTTTGAAAGAAACAGTTTGTAGGGGCTGAGGCATAAAATAAATGCTGGAAACTAGAATGTTGCCAATGCCAGAACACTTTCTCCTGCTTCTCCATCCTCCACTCCAATGGTTATCTGGGGGGAAATAGTCTCTCTAAGATTGAAGGAGATAGAAAAGAGAGCTTCTACTTATTGAAGCATGCATTCTTATTCAGTTCCTCATTTGTGTATTTAGAGTTTGATTCTATTTCAAGGATAAAAAAGAAACACGGTACAAACTTGGGGGAAAATAATGGATTTCTCTCTCCCTGTCCTCCAATCTCTTCCAAGTTCTGGTTCAACTAAGCAGATTTCTCGCAACCACCTTTTGGGTTAAGGTTCAATTTGATTTCCTGCTCGATACCAAATGTCCATAGCACCAACATCAATTTTAGGCAGTCAACCAACTCAGTGCCTGGGATTTTCCAACTAGTTATCCACAATTTTAATGGCAGACACAACAGATAGTAGTAGCCTGTTTCATATGTAATGCTATGTCATGGCTCAGTTCAGGCATAGGCAAACTCGGCCCTCCAGATGTTTTGGGACTACAACTCCCATCATCCCTGACCACTGGTCCCGTTAGCTAGGGATGATTGGAGTTGTAGTCCCAAAACATCTGGAGGGCTGAGTTTGGGGATGCCTGGCTTAGTTAACCACAGTTAGCTGGCCATCCAAATGACTGTGATTTAACTATGGTTTATAAACCATGGTTAAAATTAATTAACCTAGTTTTGTTTGGGGTTTATAAGCCTAAGTTATCATTAACCATAGCTTAGCGTTATCTTCAAACCCGGACTTCCTCCTCCACTGTGGTTAAGGAGCCATGGAAGAGATCTATTATTGTTCCATGAAAAATGAGGGGAAATAATGCTGTACCTCTTCTTTTATAAAAGACAAGAGAACATCACGTTTGCCCCACTATAATTAACAGTCAAATTAAGGCTGTCTCCTGATTAAAGAAATCTTAGTCAATTAATCACAGTTTTATTCAATTAAATTTGCATGCATCTGCATAATAAAGCAATTTCCCTTTTCTTTTTTGCTTTAGATGGTGTATGCGTGCCCTGCAGCAGGTGTCATCTTGGACGTGGCAGTTCCTCCTGTGTGAGGGAGTAGGGGGGGGAATCACTTTTTTAAAAGAGGATGCTTTTACATATATACTTGAATTGAAAACATATGTTCTTTAAAATTACTGCCTAATTAATTATGGCACCCTCTGAGCCGTTCAATTTTTTTAAATTAAAAAAATAGGTTAATATAAAGGGCTGCATTTTGCAGTCTTAGTGTAAGTGCCTCACAAGCAGCAAATTAATTTTTATCCACATGTCAAAGTTATAAATTCATTTGTGGAAGCAAACAGATGTAGGCAAATACCAATTCTGCCCTTCTCAGCTACCTCCTGGTGACAGTGCAAAGGTAGAGTGAAACAACATGAATGAAGCTCAAAAGTAAAACCAGCGATAGCAGAGGATGTTGAAGAAAGAACAGGAAGTGTGGGATATCAGAGAGGAGTATGAATATAGAGGAAAGGCAAAAACAGCAGGCCCAGTATCTGCTCTGTAGGAAACAATCTTAATAAAGCGCACTATTTCTATTAAGTCGCAAGTTGCTCCTTTGATTACACAGCATCACATGAAACACAGAGTACCTTTATAATCAATATTATGTAGGAGTAGAAGCCCTGGCTGTGAGTGAACATATTTATACAATATAGTCGACGTACTGTAAGGCAAAAACACAAAATAAATAAATAAATCCTTCATAGAGCTTCTACATGCTCCTGGCAGTCTCTCCACCAGAGGTTGCCAGCTCTGCCACTAAGAGAAGACCTTACATTGCGTACAGTTCTTTTTGTCTAAACTAGCATCAGAAGATGAAATGTCCGGTCACATTAGTCCACTTAAGCACGATAAGGCACAATATAAGATCCCTCCAGAACTCATTTCTGACTCTCGAGTTGCAACTGCATGACTTGACATTTAACGACATTCGGCGAGGCCAGCTGACAGACACATTCTGAATTCTAATCAACTCAACTTCAGAATTTTAGATGCAGGTAGGTAGCAGTTTGTTCCTGTATCTGAAGAAGTGTACATGCACACGAAAGCTTATACCAAGAACAAACTTTGTTGCTCTCTAAGGTAGTAAAGGTAAAGGCACCCCTGACCATTAGGTCCAGTCATGGCCGACTCTGGGGTTGTGGCGCTCATCTCGCTTTACTGGCCGAGGGAGCCAGCGTACAGCTTCCGGGTCATGTGGCCAACATGACTAAGCTGCTTCTGGCGAACCAGAGCAGCGCACGGAAACGCCGTTTACCTTCCCGCTATAAAGCGGTACCTATTTATCTACTTGCACTTAGAAGTGCTTTCGAACTGCTAGGTTGGCAGGAGCAGGGACCGAGCAACGGGAGCTCACCCCGTCATGGGGATTCGAACCGCCAACCTTCTGATAGGGAAGTCCTAGGCTCTGTGGTTTAACCCACAGCGCCACCCGCGTCCCTGGTCTCTAAGGTGCTACTGGACAATTTTTTAATTTTTTTATATATTCAGAATTTTAGTTTAGGTTAGGCCTACTCAACTACTGACACACATGCACAGCCCCCCATCAAGCTCAATGCACAAAACCAGTCATGTGATATGGTGGTGGTCCTTCATAAAGCTTGTGGAATTCTATTCTGCATCTTGCTTCAAGGGTGGCCCACTAAGCACCAAGATGAGTTCAGTTTAGCAAACCACAATTTTTGCACACCTCGTTTTGATGGAGATTTAGAAGAGGGACCATGAAAAGCTGTGAAAATCTACAGAAGAAACTGTCTGTATAGACCTCTTTCTGAGGAAACATACATGTTCCCAAATGCAAGGGGTGCACTACCCAACCGCTGAACTTTACATCAATATCAAGATCCCAGAACAGATAACTAAGCAGTTGGCCTGTAAGCACTTAGAAAAGGATGCTGTGATTACTAAAACCCAACGTGGGTTTCTCAAAAATAAGTCATGCCAGACAAATCTCGCTTCTTTTTTTCTTTTTTGCTTGGTGGATCACAGGAACGCTGTAGACATAGAGTTACAACATTGGTGGACGTAGTGTATCTTGATTTCAGTAAGGCTTTTGACAAAGTCCTCCATGACATTCTTGTGGAGAAGCTGGTAAAATATGGGCTGGATGAGATAACTTGTGATGGCCTGGGATTCGGACTCAGATGCTGAACCTGAGGAATCCCAGCCTGCACAGGAGTCCCCGCCTCCAGAACCAGCTGAGCCGGGGCTGGGGCCTGAGCCCAAAGGGTCCTCACCTGTGCTGGATCCTCAAGTACAGGCACCAGCTGAGTCTGCCCTGGCTCCTGAGGTGAGGGTGTTGGGATACTGCCAGGGAGACAAAGTCCATCATGGCCCCACGTCGCCTCCGGACGTCCATCAATCTCCCGTAGACACGCAGTATCAGCAATTAGCGACACAAGCTCCAGAAATAGCTTGCCACATTCCAGAGCTGATGCACGCTCTTATCAGCAGATAATGCACAGCGAAAGATGCACGCAGGAGAGCATTATTTATAAGTTTATTCTGCGTTAGTCAGAACAGAGAAAAACATGACTGCCTGCTTCAGTGTTTCAGGCAGAGAGAGAAACGAAAGCAAAGACAAACATAAACTTCCTGTGAACAGGAAATACGCAGACTCTGACTCACAAAGCCTGCTCCCTTTTAAGGTGGAACGGAAATATCCTAACAGAGGGAGGACCCATTGCCTGCAGGTGCTCCACTCTCAGCCCCATCAGAGGAAGCTGAGGTTGCCTCTGGGTCCAGTAACCCTCCAGCCTCTCCTGAGCTGCAGAGGCTCAGGGCAGAGAGGCGAAGGGAACTAAGTTCCTGCAGGAGGAGTGCTCGCCTCCAGGCCAGGAGAGGTGAGTCACCTGAGGATCGGGGCTGCCCTATGCCTCGGGGCAGATAAAAGCCAGTCGCGTCCCCCCCAGTCCCAGGTTACTTGGTAGGTTGCCAATTCCTGCCTGAACCCTGCCCTGCGTTCCCGCCTGCACTCCTGACCTCACCTGACTCCCTGCCCTGCCCTGCGGCCAGCTTCAGCTTCTACGGACTGCCTCCATACTGCACCTTCGACCACGGACTGGACTCGGACCTCGCCTCTCGGTTAACCCACGGGACCAGCACTTTAACTGTTAGGTGGTTGTTAATGGCTGGTTGACAGACCAAACCCAAAGAGTGCTCACTAACGATTCTTCATTATCCTGGGGAAAAAGTGACAAGTGGGGTGCCACAGGTTTCTGTCCTGGGCCCACTATTGTTCAACATTTTTATAAACGACTTGGACAAAGGAATTGATGTGATGGTCGCCAAATTTGCAGATGACACCAAACTGGGAGCCAGTGCTGCTGAAGACAGAATCGGGATTCAAGATGACCATAACAGGTTGGAGAACTGTCAATATTAATGAAATGAATTTCAGTTGGGACAAATGTAAGGTTCTGTGCCTAAGCGGAAAGAATCAGCTTCACAAACATTAGATGGGGAACACCTAGCTTGCCAGTAGTACACGTGAAAAGGATCTAGGAGTCTTTGTAGACCACAAGTTGAACATGAGTCAACAGTGTGATGCAGCAGCAGCAAAAAAAAGCTAATGCTATTCTAGGCTGCATTAACAGAAGTATGGTGTCCCGATCAAGGGAAGTAATATTTCCACTGTAGTTTGCTTTAGTCAGATCACATCTGGAGTACAGTGTCCAGTTCTGGGCACCATAATTTAAAAAGGATATTGACAAGCTGGGATGTGTACAGAGGAGGGTGACCATGATGATCAAGGGTCTGGAAACCAAGTCTTATAAGGAACAGTTGAGGGAACTGGGTACGTTTAGCCTGGTAAAGAGGAGACAGGGAGGAGATATGATAGCCATCTTCTGTTTTCTCCTGCTCTAGAGGCTAGGACCCACAACAATGGCTTCAAGTGACAAGAAAGGAGGTTCTAACTAAACATCAGGAAGAACCTTCTAACAGTAAGAGCTGTATGGCAGTAGAACAGTCCCCCTCGGGAGGTTGTGGACTCTCCTTCATTGGAGATTTTTAAGCAGAGTTTGGGTGGCGGCCTGTCATGGTTGATCTAGCTGAGATTCCTGCATTGCAAAAAGTTGGACTAGATGCCCCTCAGGGTCCCTTCCAACTCTATGATTCTACGATTATTTCAGCAGGGCTGTTCGAATAACTGAACTTGATCCATTGCCAACAGAAATAGAAATACCATGGTAACAGAAACAGCTGGAGACAGCCAGAATAGAGTAGCTGAAAGGTAACTTCAAGCGTGGATAATGAAAAGCCAGCTCAAGAGATGCCTCATTATAGGCTTGGATTTCCAACCCTAATGATATTAGGAAGTAATTCACATAGATTAAAAAAGAGTATGTATGCTTAAAATGAAAGACAGGTCACATGACAAATATGCAATACCTTTATCACAGAGCTACCAACACAGAACAGTTCAATTATCTCAGAGAATATCAATAAAGTAATGTCACAAAACCTCAGCAGCATATTCTATTCCTATTCCATAAGAACAACTTATCACAGTACAATAAAGGTAAAGGTAAAGGGACCCCTGACGGACGACTCTGGGGTTGCGGCGCTCATCTCGCTTTATTGGCCAAGGGAGCTGGTGTACAGCTTCCAGGTCATGTGGCCAGCATGATGAAGCCATTTCTGGCGAAACCAGAGCAGCGAACGGAAACGCCATTTACCTTCCCGCCGGAGCGGTACCTATTTATCTACTTGCACCAGCATGCTTTTGAACTGCTAGGTTGGCAGGAGCAGGGACTGAGCAATGGGAGCTCATCCTGTCGTGGGGATTCGAACCGCTGACGTTCTGGTCGGCAAGCCCTAGGCTCTGTGGTTTAACCCACAGCGCCACCCGCGTACCTCAATATAGGATAATTAATGGTGGAGAAACTGACTGTCCAAAACCAATCAAAATTTGTGTTTGTTCTTTCATAGGACAACTATGATATCATTTAACCACTGGCAATTTTCAGCGATATTATGCACAGAGTAGCTTGAAATAGCCAAAGTAAAGAACAACTGAGTCCTGTCCCTCCATTAATTATTTTTATATTCAAGTCTGAGAGCTTCAGAATGGCCAATTCAGCTCTAAAGAAACTCTGTTATTAGGTCTTAAAAATTAATGGAGTTTGATTTCAACCATCCATTGACTCTTTATTTCTAGTCCCTTATTTTTTCTCTCTCTGTGTACTTCTCTGCAAAACTCAGGACTAGAACTTTACACACACACAAAGACCCCTAATTATTTCTGAATTTGGATATCATTTATGGTGCCAATTTTGCCTGCCTGAATTTACATGATTACAAAGCAACAAAAATTGAATCCAATCATATTCTGACATGACACTTACTTCCAAGTTAAATGTACCCCTAATAATTACCTAAGGAATTAAAAACAGCCTGTAAATTAAGTTTACAATGATGAAAAAGCTTCAGTAAGCTGGAGAGTTATTTTCATATAAGATTGATTTGCCCGATTGTTAAACATAAGAATGTTGGAAATAAGTAATTAACACACCTGGCCAAATACTAGTCAACAAATATTTCAGAAAATCTTTTAATAATTCTGTTACATTAGCTGAAAGGTCATCTGGAGAAAAAAAATCCAATTATATTAGAAACATTTAATGGCAAGTCTATTAATGGCAGCAGAAGTTATGACAACATGCCACTGGGAAAAGTACTACACAAAAACCAGAAGTACACATTCCCAGTTGGCTCCTAATTTTTACCAGGCTCAGATAAGCCTAAGCATTAGTGAACGTAATTGTTTCTGTCACTCAAAGTGGCAATCCTGCTGAATCTCTGGTTAACCTCTGGAATTGGGAAATGACTAGGCAGTTGATGCAATGGCTCTTGAACGCCAGCTGCCCTCATGCGGAGCAAAGCTAAGTCACTGGTGGTCCCAAGAGTTGGCAGCACTGAAAATGAAAAGGCTGCTGACTAGATTGATGGAGGTGGAAGACTCGTGACAATAGCTTCCGCTTCCTCTTACCATACCCATCCCACGATGGACGGCCTTGTTCCTCCAATCAAAACCAACACATTTACTCCTCCCATTTCACATCCTATAATGAAAAACCATCACCATTCGCTCTTGTTTTCTCTCTGTCTCTCTTTTGAATCATAACCGCTTTTTTCAAAGCTGTTGGCACTCCATCTTCTCCTTGTTATGGTTGTATCTGAATACATGCCTATCATCACGTGGTTTATTTTGTACACTTCAACAGTAGCCTGGCAAGCAGGCACCATCCCAAAACTGGAGCCATCTAGCAGCAAGAGAACATCAACTGACAAAAGAACATTAACTCAGACATAACTTTACACAGAAATGTATTCTTCTACATATTGCATGCAAATAAAACCCAGTGCAGAATATATAATGGTATGCATACACCTGTCTTCTCCAACCTGGTGCCCTTTGAATGTGTTTTGGACTACAACTCCCAACAGCCCCAGGCAGCTGTCAGGGCTGGCTCAGATGCAGGTCAGCATTCAAACCCAGAGACAAGCGAGAAGCTTAGGTCTTGATTCAAGAAAGCAGCAAACAATGCAGAGAAGCCTCAAGGCAGGACCAGCTTCCATAGCACAGTTGCCAGGACTGACAGTTCCTGCTTCCCCCTAAGACATCTCCTTCTTCTAGAGGCTGTCCACAAAGACATAAACTACAGTGGGAGGGATCTCTTGCTTGCTGTTCAGCCATATATGCATAGCTCTTTGTGTCCTTGGAGACAAGGGGGAGCGGAACTTAACACAGTAGGACAGGCAAGCTCCTTGGAAGCTGCATGGGCTGAGTCTGAACTGCTTTCTGCCCTTGGCTCTTCTCTCTCACTCACACCCGTTGCCTCCCCACCACCTTCATCTTCTGAGCTGTCCTCAGTGTCCCACCACCATTCCCCGTGCTCTGAACCTTCATTCTCTGAGGCTTCCTTAGCTGGTGCCTCCCACCACTCCTTGTCATCTAGCCAGTTCCTGACAGCAGCACAGCCAATGATCAATGATTATGGAACCCATAGAATTGCAGAGTTGGGACTGTGAAGGTCGTCTAATCCAATCCCTGCAATGCAGGAATCTTTCACCCAACACGAGACTTGAACCCACGACCCTAAGATTAAGAATCTCGTGCTCTACCGACTGAGCTATATCATCATCCAACAAAATCTAGAGGATACCAGGTTGTGGAAGGCTGGGCATACACACACTCAAATAGGTCTGCATAACCGATTCACTTTATAGGACATATATTTGAAGTCATGTCAATACACATATGGTAGAATATTGCATTTACCTGCATAGAGTAGTTTTCTATCTCTTCTGCTCGTTTCCAATACCAGTCCGTGACCAGTTTTATGGAAAGCTCAGTGGTTCTGTACTTCAGCAACTCAGGTTGAGACTCATATAAAAATTCGCCTTCATCTTGAAGAGCTGGTTCAACCATCAGCCTGAGCATCACAGATAAATGGCCATTAAATGTAGAAACCCAGGACTTTAAAATGATGCTAACCTGGGAACTGTAGTTTGTTAAATGTTCTGAGAACTGGAGGAGACCCCTCACAGAGCTACAATTCCTAGGATTCTTAAACTACAGGTCCCAGAATTCTTTGTGGGAAGCCATGGCTGTTGAAGCGGTATAAGAATTATTTCAATGTATGGCATGGATGTTAACCTATGTCTTAGGCAGACTCATTAGGATTAATTATCTTTTGAAAAATCATGTTAAATGGTAACTAGTTCTGTTCTGAAAAACTAGCGCCTATAAATAAATATTTTTTAAAAAAAATAAATCTAATTTTGGAGGTCACCACTGTTATTTACATAATGGGCATTTGACCTTTATGCAAAAGCCTACGCAGAGAAAACTTATTTACCCCTACTGAATTTCCAGCTATTCCTGGTAATTAACCTTATCACTACATCAACAGGTGTTTACATAATAGAGGCAATTTACTACAGTGCTCCAAATGAGTTGACAAGCTTGCCTATTTAAGCAGAAGCAATACTTTAATGTGCAAAAGCCGTTGCAGGCATGAAAACCTGTTGCCACATACAGAAAGGGCACTGTTAACACGCTGAGCCTGTAAGTTATTATTGGCTGTCAGGATTTTACCCAAGCAAGAACAGGAGCCACACGGTTCAGCTGTTCACTTCTTTCTACTCACGGTGATGGGAGCAGGAGAAAGATCCTGTGTGCTTGGGGCCCAATTCTGATCTCACTATGATTAAAATCCTGTGGCTCAAGTGAGGAGGCTTGCTAAGTAAAGAATCATTCAAATCACTGCGAAGGCCATAAAGGGAAGTGTGCATCACTCCACGGCGCCATGCACATAGCAATTCTTCTCTGTACTTATACAGGCTTCACCTCATACAGCATGATCAAAGCTTGGGATTGTATCATGGGACCACAGCCCAGAGCCCTGCGCATTTTGGGACTTCCTGTTTCCTCCAGAAAAAAAGGGAGGAAGTAATCCACATGCGTTTTCCTCTCCAATAAGGAAACAGGGTAGCTCCTACACTTGAGTCTTCAAAGATAGTAAGGCCTGATGGGATAGTTGCTTAATTGCAACTGACTGGTGCAAATGTAAAAATGGATTGATATATTGCACACACAGAAACCAATTTCATACACCTACTTGCACGGTGCCCTCTCGCACCAGTCTTCCTCCCTGTGCTTCTGTTCATTCCAGGGAAGAATTTTCAGTGCTCCGTCTCTGCGGCTGTTAGAAAACAAAACAAAAATATCAATGGTGTGTTGAAAACCAGTCTACTAATTAAATGCACAGTAACAGGAATTGGGGCGAGGAATAAATACTGTGAAAGGCAGAAACAGCACTTTATGCTATATTAATATATCCACTAACTGTGTCCTTTTATTTAAAATGCATCTCTGGGTTATTTGTGGGGCATAGGAATTCGTTCATCCCCCCCCCCCCAAAAAAAAATTATATATAGTCCGGCCCCCCACAAGGTCTGAGGGACAGTGAACCAGCCCCCTGCTGAAAAAGTTTGCTGACCCCTGCTGTAAACTGTTGTTGTTATTGTTATTATTATCATCATTGTTATCATTATTGTTGTTGTTGTTATCCTATTGTATAGGATATTATGGTTTTTTAATGTATGATGCTTTGTTGCGTTTTTAAATATGCTGTAAGCTGCCCAGAGTGGCTGGAGAAACCCAGCCAGATTGAAGGGATATAATTATTATTATTATTATTAGCCTTAGCCTTAGCCTTAGCCTTAGTATTAAAATACAGCACACACAAAGATGGCACTGTATATGGTTATCTCAGCTTGAAGCTCAAGCACAGGCAATTTACGCCACCAAACCCATCTTTAAAAAGGCCAGCAGGGGCACTAAGAAATAGTTCCAATTGAAAGAATAGAAAGACGGCAGGTTTGTGAGGACACAGAGACCGCTGTCAGTTGCCCATCCTTGGTCTTTGCCACAAGTGAACAGCAAATTGCATGGCCGTACCAGAGCTAATTTGACATGTGTTGCATCACATGTTTCTTACATGTATACAACCTCTTCACTTAGAAATAGATGGCTTTCTCTTGCTTCCACAGCAGGGTCTCAACCTCACTACTGCAAATCTTTTAAATTAATAGCGAGAGAGAAAATGACATCTGTGGATTCTTTGAAGTAATAGGATTTTGTACCAACTTCTGAGCAAATTATTCTCCTGAGCCAAGATATCCCTGCTGTATTGATTTTCTCAATTAAGTCAGATGTGGCTCTCTTGCTATAGGCATCTAGGGTGAAATATTTCCTGTGGTAATAAAAAACATCTACAAACAGAATGGGTGCTTGCCAACAAAGATAAAGATTAACAACAAAAAGAGTTATTACCAGACCAATCCGTTATGGTTTTAAAAGCATCATTGCCGTGGCATTTCCAGGACTCTCAAAAGCCATAAAAACAACTTGTTAAGAGACAAAACGTAATGAAAAAGACAAAACGTAATGAAAGGGAAACAGAAAACAAAGCTCCACCATTTTAGCAAGTCTCCGTTTGAGCAATGGCCATTCTGTTTCTCATTAGCCCAACCATTCTGCTATACTATTGATTCCGCCACATATTCCAGAAAGAAAAAATTGTGCCACACGGAAGCCATGATATATCCTACAACTTAAGCAGAGCTTGTCGGACATCAGGGCAGACTCTAAAACATGTTTGCAATCCAGGACTCGTTTCTGGAGCAGTGGCATTGTTACCTACAAACTATGGGGCCTACATATGGGAAGTTGCAATGGGGTGGGTGTGAGGAGGTAATGTAATCAGGGGAGGCGTGCAGAAGGATTTAACACGTTACTCCCCTTATTGCAGTCCTGATGAAAAATCCTCAGTATTTTATTTGGTTTGGAAGGAAATCCTCCATTGGAAATTCCCCCACCCACTTTGCTCTCGTGCCATCAATTACCACCACAATCCAGCTAATGCAATTTGTATTTTAAAAAACAACAACAATCGCATGCTAAATACAAAGACACATGTAGTTTGGCTCTGACAAGGGGAACTTTTTAAAAATTAACTTTTTCTATTGGTTTTACAATATTTTATAAATTTTAACTTTAACCATTTCAAACATTAAAAGGTTCTATTGAACCTTCAGACCTACTTCCCTCCCTCCATGAGTTCCATATTCAAGATAAAATTTTCTGCATATTTCCCCTTTATCCATCTGTTAAATATCTCTAGTTACCATACTTAATTGACAAGAGGAACTTTCAAGCCAGCAAGTGCAGCTTCCAGGGAGATCTGATCTTTGCCGCTATCCCAACAGCAGTCCAGAATGCTTGCTCCACATTTTAATCCAACGAATATACCTTGCATTTAAAATGTGTCTCAACTCCCTCTGCAGCACGGTACACAGTTAGCTGCGACTAGACCCATTCAAATCAAAAGGGATCTAAATCTGCTCAGCTTTTTATACCCTTGATTTATACTGTTTATTCTTGGGGCTTTGGAATCCTTCTGTGCTTATTATGCACAAGATGCCTGCAGAGCTGTAGTCTGTTCTCAATTATTTATTGTTGGGCTTTTCAGCCGCTCTTTCGCCAAAGCTGCTACACACTGCTGACAGTACTTGAAAACAGAACAATTAAAAAGAACAGCTATTCTCCCATTTGGAGAACTCCGAGACAAATCTCTAGGTCGTGTATGATCTAATGATGCCTCGGTGAATTTTGGTTGAATGGCACAGCTATTTCAGAGCAGTACATAAACTTCATGTTGCCAACTGAACTCGTTTCTGCAACTGATGAATTCCAACATAAATATGTAATACCGTCCGCCCAGTTAATCCTAGTCGTGCAGTCGTAGGAAGAGTTTTAATCCCTTCTACAAATTTGTTGTTTTGCACTTATTTTTGGACAGCACTGCCTGACTACAAGAGATAGCAGCAGGCAGTACTTTTAATATCAGCCAGCTAAAAGAATAGTGTTAAGTGCTTGTCGAAGACTATTATAGAACTGCTCAAGCTGAACAAATCCACTTTGGCTTTTAGAAATTTAAGTTGGCACATCTTCTTTCACTCTTAATATACAAACAAATGAGCAGACCTAAGGCTGCTTTCTCAGTGTGAACCTTCACAGTAGGCATAAGAGAAATCAATCTAGTCCCAAGCATGTATCATTACAGTTTTAAAATGTCAATGGATACTTGCTGGCAAAGTTCCTTTCTTCTAATATTGTGGGAAGTCTAACAAATCCATGCATGCCGACACAAAGGCGTGCCAATATGCAAGGATGCACGCTGTTTCAATACAGAAAAATCATTGTAGAGAACTCAATATTGTCACCTTGTGGCTGGATGCTGCACCACTCCCACACACCCCCACCGCGAAAAGGAAAAACAAACAAAAGCAAAATTATTTCTCTCTTGCACGTTGCTATCCTAAAAATGAAAGGTGCCTCATTGTAGGAAGAGTCAAGCAAAGCAAACCTACTAGAAACTAGACATCGAGACACGTCACAGCTACCACAGTAGAGATTGCAAAGGGGCGTCAATGGGAGACACACTCAAGCATATGGCACTACTGGCCAGCATCCACTGTAGGCTAAGATCCACTGTGTTTTAGGAATATGAGCTCTTCTTGATGTCCAATGACTAGATTGTGTCGCTGTTTCAACAGCAACAGTGCCACACAGCAGGCCTTTTGACAGGAAGGCCTTGGTTGCTTCTTGGGAGCCAGTGTGGTATAGTGGTTAAGAGTGGTGGACTCATAATCTGGTGAACCGGGTTTGCTTCCCTGCTCCTCCACATGCAGCTGCTGGGTGACCTTGGGCTAGTCACACTTCTCTGAAGTCTCTCAGCCCCACTCACCTCACAGAGTGTTTGTTGTGGGGGAGGAAGGGAAAGGAAATTGTTAGCCGCTTTGAGACTCCTTAGGGTAGTGATAAAGCGGGATATCAAATCCAAACTCTTCTTCTTCTTCTCGTGCATTTTTTCTTAAGTTGAAAATTCAGACTGCTGCTACGTTTTAAGTGTTATTATAACATCACTCTTTAGAATAATTGATCGGTGCTTTGTTCTTCTCATCGGTTACTGCTTATTTACTGCTTGTTTATTGATGGGGCTCATCCACCTTGGAAGGTAGCCCATCTAGGAGATGGGTCCTAAACCTCCACTGCCTTGCGGGACATCTTCGGGAGAAGAAAAAGGCGTAAAAGAGTAAACCCGAAACAAATCCAGAGTGGAGTCCCTAAGGCGGTTGGATGGCGCCTTCCAGCAACCCCTGCAGCCAAGCTGGTGCCAAACAAATTGCTCTGCTTTCCTTCAGACCACATCAGCGAGGCTGAGAAAGGGGTCTTGTCGACTGGGCAGCCCAGGACCTCCATACACACTGCCCAGGCTTGCACCCCAGGTGTTCCTAACGCCACAGTTTAACTCCACTCCCGGAGGCGCACTCCATTGTCTCTCAAGGCAACAGGAACTGTATCTTTATGGTTTTGCCGTCAAGTCAGCTTGAGTGTTTTATGATAGAAGAGGATGAGAAATCAATGGCTGAATGAATGAAGTGGGACAGCAAAATAACAGGTATCGACTTGCATTCTAATTTTCCTTCAACAGTTCATGGAGGGAAAGAGACTGGGGTAGGGTAGGTTCCCATATCCTTTTCCCCACTGCAGCCCCCTCTGCCCCAGGGACTGAGGGACCCTTGATAATGGCAATGGCAAAGTGCTCCATAGGTACTGTAGGCCTGGAGACAGCAGCTGCTCACCAGCAGCCCATATCTTCCAGCCAGTGTTAGAAACTCAGATATATAAGTTAGGTGCCAAGTGGCTCCTTAAACCAGGGTTGCTGTCACCAAAACGGAATGCCACATTGCCATTTTGGGGCCAGACAACTTGAAAGTTGACTTTTTCTATTTTTCTTTTTTATACATTTTTATTGGTGTTTTTTACATATCATTTCCAACAATCATTTAACATAACTTATCTTATACAGTATTTTAGACTTCCGTCAACAATCTCTGATGATTTTCCGTTCTTTATTACTTATTCTGCATTTCTTAGTTTCTCTATTACTCTTAATTATCATTAACTAATAAGTCCCTTCGTAGTCTTTCTTGCCATATTTCAAATAGTCCTCCTTACAGAACTTCTTGCAGTCCTACTAGCATAATCTGTTCATTACAATTGTTTTTCAAACAGTTCAAATATTTACTCCAGTCTTCTAAGAATCTCTGGTCCCACAGGTTTCAAATCCTTCCTGTTAATTTATCTAATTCTGCACGATCCATTAATTTCATCCGCCACTCTTCTTTCGAAAGTCGCCTTTTTCAATATGACTTTTTGGTTCCTGAAATTCATTCTGATTGTGCAGATAAAATATAATGGGTAGAATTCTACAGGATGTGTTGCTGGTGTGTGAAAACAGTCAAAATCCAAGGATCCCCAGGCATGCTCCTACAGGCGGTGGAAATGTCAGGCACTATCCTGGCACCCGGACATCTTCACTTGGTCTCAAGCGGCCAATAGTCAGGAAGAAAACGCACCTGGCGAATTTCAAACGCTGATCTTCCCTAAAGGGGAAAGGATGGGGGAGGGAAGGGGCAAAGTCTCCCAAATTGCCTTGCAAGCCAATGGCTTTAAAAATGTTGCATTTTCCATACAGGAAAGCATGGGAGACAAAGCAGCTGCTGTAACCCAGGAAATCTCACCAAAAGCCCCTGCTGGGCTAGACAGGGTTCCCCTGCTGATGTGTAGCTGGCACTGAAGGTCATAACTAAAGGTTTATTTTTACCAAAAAGAAATAAAAGAACTGAGCAAAAACAAATAAAATTGTTTAATTGATGTAGCCAAAAGAAATAGTTGGCTTGTACATTTTCCTGAGGTTGCAATGCCTAATTGAAAGTTGAGCAAGTCCTTAGCCTTCGCAATTATAATCTCAACCTTCTGAATGTTTCAAGGAAACTAGAAAGTCTAACTCATTTCTGAGCCCACTTGAACAATGTGCATTATCCCTTTTAAGTTCCTAGCTAGTTGCCCTTTCTGTAGTCTTTAGAATGAAGCTGTTAAAGAGTTAGCTTATCTTTTAATGAAGGCAAGGAACCACCAAGCCAAACTGCACCCATAACGTAGCAGCATATCACATTTATAAGCCATCGAAGGCCTGGCTCCCGTCTCAACACCAGTAACCCAAGTTCTTTAAAAATGAGCCATTTATAACATTTCTCCTTGTAAATAGATTATTTTATCGTCTGTCCTTGAGGGGTTTGAAGCTTCAAATCACCAAGGATTCATATCAGTGCTCTGCTAGAAAAAAGAAAATTATGCTGCCTAAAATTAAGCACAATATTCCAAAGTGCCAGCTAGGGAGCATATCAAAGTGTAGATTAAATGCACCTCAGGCACTTGAAAGCCAGAAAAAGTCTGTCAAACAGCAAAACATCCTTCATCATGACTATTTATTTATTGTTTCCATTAGGTGCTTTGCAAGTCAAAGAAAAATGGCACTGCTGCGCTACTAAACTCGCAGGAATTGGGTATCAAATGTTTATAAAGCTGGCTCCCAGGAACTGAAAATATTTTCACCCTAGTGTGCAGACTTCCAAGATGAAATGGTAGCACTGGGGTATGTGCAATCATTTTTGAGCCCTGAACACACCAGACAAAGCAGTGTCTACTATGATTACCAGTTTATACAGAGATCTTTCTTTTTTAAAAAAACAAAACAAAACCAGGCACCACAATTTTCAAATTCGGTGTTCTGTACCTATGCATGAAATGACATGCACACACGTTTTCCATACACCTCGCAACAGATATGGAATGGACAATTCCTTCCACACACATTTTTTCCTTTGTGTAACCTGGCAAGTGGCTTTGTAAACTACCCAGTTGGGAATCAAAGAAACCCAACTCCAATAGATCTGTTCTTATTCAAACAGCAAATCAAAATGCACCCTGCCTCTCTGAGGATATTTTAGTAAACAAACAAATAATTTAAATAAGTAAATTACTGAGGATGGTAGCTTATGGCTCACAATTTTAATTCAAAACAACAATATCTTGCAGAGGTAATGGCTTGGATCCAAACAACCTTGAGCGTTCGGAGAAAAACATGCCAATTCACTTTAGGTTGTGTCAAAAAGACAAAATGCTTCCACCTCTGTGTGTGACACGAAGATAACAGCAATTGTCCACATACATAAAAGAGGTTTTCCAGTATTAGTACACAAGTCGAGCTGCAGATTTTGAAAAGCTGGGGTGGGGGTGGGGACACCCTGAAACGCTTACGACAAAGTTCCCCCTCTCCCTACTTTTGCTCTTTGCATTGCAGTACTGATATGAAAATTAACTTATGGTGCTCTGCAAAATAAATGCCGGGGTAAACTGAACCGTCATGGCCGAGCATACCCATTTCTCCCTCTACAGCAGGCATGGCCAAACTTGGCCCTCCAGCTGTTTTGGTCAGGGATGATGAGAATTGTAGCCCAAAACATCTGGAGGGCAAAAGGTTGGGAATGCCTGTCCAAAAGCATGAAACAAGAGCTGGAAAACAAACCCAGCTTTGGAGAGACAAGCCATGGTTTGTTTCATCACCTGTGGAATGTGCATAAGCCTGTTAAACAAACCATAGCTTACCCCATCCCTGAACTAAACAGAGCCATGTCCAATGTTGTCAGTACTGTTGGAATCCCATGGTAGCGCAGGAGTTTCTAATATTAAGTAACCCTTCTGACAAAACCACAGCAGTTTGTCTTGGTTAACAGGAAGCTCAGCGTATTCCTACCCACCCGTGACACAAATCAATAGCAATCTGGGGTGGTTGTGGGGGGAGGACAAGCCACAATCAATTGAACAGGATAGGATTCTAGCCACAAAGCTTTAGAATTTCTGTTTACTTGGACAAATATGTAAAACTAAGCAGAAGAATTCTATGTTGTGGTTAATTTCCAGCAAGCCCCTTTCAAACTGTGGTTTCTGAAGCTGGCTTGCTGGATATAGCCTTAACCACAGTTCCTAGATCTGGATGAGATGGTTAACAAAAAGAAAGAAGTCTGAACTCTCCCCAGCCACATGGGAAGAAGAGTGTGAGCCTAAAGCTTGCTGCAGCGCGTCCACATGATGCTAAAAGCATGCTAAACAATGGTTTAGTGTGGCATGAAAATTCAGCACCTGTCTTCCAAAATGCCTAGGTCATTTTCAAGAGAAATATCAGGTGTGTGCAAGTACCTGGACCATTCCATAACATTTGGTTTCAGGCCTTTTTCCAGCCTGCTCTAAGGTTAATGCATTATTTAACTCAACTAAAAATAAAAATTACCTATTTCCTTTCATTTTTTAAATAAAGCAAAGACTTGCAGCTGTCAGCTTTGGCAGCTACTTTCCAAAAAGCCCCGCTATGCAAAACTTTCAAGGCAGGCCCTTTCCGCTTTCAGGGAAAGAGATATACAAAAGCTAATATACAGTCAAATATGGCATTTAAGAAGAAAGACATCTTTTAATTATAGGGCTGAAGCACTGAACACTTAGAACACCAACAGAGTGGGGGAGTAACAAACACACTCAGCTGAACAGAATGGGATTCTGGTCACAGGAATTAGAATTTCATTTCATTTGCATAGACGTGTAAATTTCTATACTGGCCACATTTACCCGTAACCCTAAGCTAAAGCATGGCTAGTGCAAAAACGCTGGATCCCAGAAATGAGATTGTAGCCTCTAACTGGACTTAACAGAACCAAGTCACTGTAAAGATAAAGAGATATGAAAATGTGAAAGAGTGGCTTGCGATATCCATCTCCACTGGATTTCATGCAGATTTAACAAAGGAATCACTATCAGGACTGAGATGAAGGCAGTGGAGGCTGTTCCATTTGGCAAACTAGGGCAATGCCCCACCAAGCTGCTTTGGTTCCGCCAACCCCAGCTGCCCTACTTACAACCTTGGCATGGCCTTGGATATCCCTTGTAGAACCCAGCAGGAGGAGGGTGGGGACAATTCCAGAATTAGCTGGCCCCGCCTGTCATCTGTTCAATATCCTGCCTTCCACCCAATGGGCACCAGCCGCTATTGGACAAAACATGAAATGCTTCCGCCTAAGAGGAAAATCTGATAAAGTTTCACTGAAGACAAACGACCACGTGCATGGATTTCTGCTTTAAAGTAGCGTTCCTTCCTTTTTTTCTTTTTTTACTGCAGCCATAATATGCTCTTCAGCAAAGTTACAGCTGTTAAGGGAGTCGTTTATTTGAATTTCCTGACTTTGGTGATACTAATATGTTGACTATAGCACAGCAATATTGTAGTCTAATGCATTACAAACAAAAACAGGAAATTGCAAGGCTTTGGCTATGTGCATTTATAATGCTGGGGAAGGCCATTATTTTCCAGACGGATTACCTCTTAAATTCAAATGGCAATGATTCTCACAATAAACCAAGACTTCCAACTGTCTAATTTTAAAGGAAAATTGAAAAAAGAATCTCTCCTGTCTACGCAGCTAAACATTATACACCAATTTTGCCAGCAGATAGATAGATAGACAGACAGACAGACAGACAGACAGACAGACAGACAGACACAGATAGACAGACTATCATCTAACAAAACAAAGTTTAAATTCTCATAGCAAAATGTTTCAACTTCCGCCTTCATTAATTGTTCTGATAAAAATTAAGCCGTTTCCATGGTGACAGGTACAGAGCTTTGAGGATAGAGGCTCAAAGTTCTGTATCTACCGCCTCAGAAACAGCACCATTTTTATCATAGCAACTGAAGGCGGAAGCCGAATCATTTTGCTATAATAATTTAAAATTTCTGTTTTGTTAGTCATGGTAATAAATTTATGCTTTCAGTGATCAGCTGCATCCCACCAAGATTGAAAACAAACTTGTCCGAAGTTGATGCTTTCATTATTCTGTCTCCCCGTGTCTGTGTGCGTTTAAAGGAGGGAATGGAAAAGGGAGAAGAGAGAAGAGGGAGGGCGAGATAAAGAGTTTTAGGGGGAAGGAAGGAATATCGCCATTTAGCTAGATAACAAATTCTGCCTTCTGGCAATGCCAAATAGCTCACAAATATGACTATTATCAGGATGAAAGCGAAGAGGGAGAGAAGGTGACAACAGTCTGACAGCCAAGAATATAGCTGGACGAGATGTTGCTGGAAATATAGGCTGACCCTGAACTCACATTAAGAGGAAAATACATTTTCAAAATGTTAGTGCTTCATCCACCGTCGGCCCTTTTTTCCTGTCCTCCCACTCTCACCTTTGTGATTCTGCAGTGCTGCTCTGTATTATCAGGAAGAAACTTGTCCTCTGTCAAACCTCCTCGTAAAACACATTCTTTAAAGATACTTTCGCCAAACTGGCAGAAATTTTGGGCCACAGCTCCCATCAGCCCCAGCCAGCAGTGGTTGGAGGTGATGAGTAGGGCTTGCTAACAGTTTGTGAACCAGTGGACACATTTCAAATTTTGAGAGTGCTAGGGCCACCAGTCACAAAATTGTTGGATATTTTCTCTCTGTGTGTGAGAATCATTTGTTCCAGAAACAGGGAAGAAGTTTCAGGTAGCAGTAGAAGGCTGAGATTGTGTTGTCTATGCAAGGATGTTTTCTGTGGGAACTGTTTTTTGGACATGCACAGTGTGACAGGAAGTACCAATAACGGTTCTGTGAAACTTGTTGTCTCTTGCTTGCGCCTTGCTTTTAGAGAAGCAGAGAGAGAGAGAGTCTTGGACTCTTGTTGGACTCTAAGCATGCCTTTACCATGGCAGCAGTGAATGTCTGTATATATTTGCTACCAATTTGCTTTTATGCCTGTCAAGTAAACTTCTATACTTGACTGAATCTTTATGGTGTCCATGAGTGTCTATTGCCTACTGTGTGTACCTTCAACCCCAAAGATGCTTCCAAGGGAGGAGCTGCGTTGAAATGTGACTCTGCTGAGTATGGATCGTGCACACACGATCAGCAAAAGTGATGTCGGACCCAATCCTTCTAAATCATCCATAGAGGTTGATGGATTGATCCAACAAAAATGGCTGCAATGGCACCTGCAATAATACAAAATGGCTGGCATGGAGGGTGTAGCCTAACATATAATCAGAGAAACAACCACCCCTAACAGCTTTATGATTATCATAGGAAGCCAGCAATGTTCAGCTGGTCCTGACGGCAAAGGTAACACAATATTGATTACACACACATGCTGATGCTGTCTAATAACAACAGTACCAGGAAAAATATACAAGCTGGCCACATCAAACTCGCTCTCATTTCACGTAAATCATTTAGAAGGTACCTGCACACTTTACTCCATGACTTACTTTCTAGAAGGGCTGGAGTAGGATGATATACCACCCGGAAGTCCATATCATGATATCGGTTTCATAGTTTTTGAGCTAGCAATATATCGCATATCATGATGTGTGTGTGCGCTATGCAAAAATCACAATGTGGGGGAAAAAGTGAAGCCAGCCAATGCCTCTACCTATCTCCATCCTTCAATCAATCAATCAATCAATCAATCAATCAATCTCAATTACAGTCCAGAGACCCAACAAATCATTACAAATCAACACACAATTCATACAGCCTACCTCCAGGTTAATCAAGCATTTTGTTTAGAATATAGGGCTCATTTGTTCTTGCAGCCACCGATAAAAATTTTGCCACTGCTAACGTTCTAGCATTTGTCTGGTCTTCCAGTAGGAACCTGACATAGTGAGCCTCTGATTTTCCCGGGAAAGGTACCAGCAAGGGTAGTATCAGTTCAGCCCTGGCCTGCTCATATTTTGCACAATGCAACAAAATATGTAAAAACAAAAAAAATTCCTTCCAGTAGCACCTTAAAGACCAACTAAGTTAGTTCTTGGTATGAGCTTTTGTGTGCATGCACACTTCTTCAGATACCACACAAAAGCTCATACCAAGAACTAACTTAGTTGGTCTTTAAGGTGCTACTGGAAGGAATTTTTTTTGTTTTGACTATGGCAGACCAACACGGCTACCTATCTGTAACTGCAACAAAATATGATTTATGGAATCGATGTCTTGAGCACACGAGCAAACTCTGTCCTGGTAGGGAACTCCTCTCAACCTGCCATCCAACACTGCAGAGGGAAAGACATTTAGTCTGGCTTTGGTGAAAAGCCTTCGGTAGTTTGGTACTGTCAGGTTTTTGATGTAAGATGTTAACTTAAAGACATACCCATATTGAACTCCTACTGCCAGCGGACTACAGACTGTGTGTATCTCCATCCTTATTTCAGACATTGTGATATCGCAGTATATTGTGATGTTTAGCTAGTGATATATCACAATGTTGAAACCCAGATATCGCCCAGCATTAGGCTGGAGACTGACTTTTCGTTTGGTTTTATCCAATGATTCGCAAGCAAAAGGCAGCTTTAAAACCTTCCCAGAGAAATGCCACACAGGTGTGGCTGAAATGAGGAATTGTCTAAATTCAAACGGAGGGTTTTTGTGCTGCAAGGTCCGCAAATTCTCCTCTCCCACTGCAACCCCATAAGAGTAAGACAGCCCACAAAGTTCTGTAGGTCACCCCGATCCTCCAGAGAGATTTTTAAGGTGAAATGCAACAGCTGCGGGTGTTGGGGGAAAGGAAGTGGAAACATGCAGCTGTGCAAGCTGCCTTCTGCTTGGCAATACAGTGGTACCTCAGGTTAAGTACTTAATTTGTTAAAGAGGTCCGTACTTAACCTGAAACTGTTCTTAACCTGAAGCACCACTTTAGCTAATGGGGCCTCTTGCTGCCGCCGCGCTGCCAGAGCACGATTTCTGTTCTCATCCTGAAGCAAAGTTCTTAACCCAAGGTACTATTTCTGAGTTAGCGGAGTCTGTAACCTGAAGTGTATGTAACCTGAAGCATATGTAACCTGAGGTACCACTGTATTGAATATATAGTAGGAGCACTTCACCACTACAGATCAAAGTTTGGGGGTGGCGTCATTAAAAGAAAATGCAGTAAAAGAGAGAACAAAACTGCCACCGAAGTACAAAGCCAAGCGTGTTTTATCTCTGGTGCTACTTTAAAAGCTTCCGAGGAGCAAACCACACATTCATGAGTTAGATTTTGATTAGGTTGTCTAATCGGCTTTTCACTTTTATAGGGAAAAAAGGAAATCACATTATGCGTTTCGCAAGAGTGACAAAGCCGGATGTAGCGCTGTAATCTTATTTCTCTATCCACTACGCAGCACACCAGTGCTCTCACATGTGACAATCCTGTCTGCAAGATCTAAAAATACGCTGTTAAAAAGTCCCATAAACTTACTTTAAAAGACTCCAACACAATAGAAGGAAGAAGCTATCATGGCCTGAATTAGGTAATATAAAATCTAATAAAAATCCTATAATTTAGACTAGCAAATGCCATTTTCCCCAGAAGGTTAATAATCCTTTAAAGTGTGTTACCTTTTAAAGACTTCACATTCTTTTGAGGAACTGAGCAAGGAAGTGAGTAGGGGAATAAAGGTTTGGAAGTCAGGGTTTTATTTTGAGCTATCAAATGCAATAGAATTATAACACATTCTATCTACACCAGATATATCATTATGAGTGCATTCCTCTGGTTTAAGAGAGACAGACTGCTTAAGACAGTGTCTAAACTTAGAGCCAATCTAAAAAAATCATTTTTGTCTTTTTCATTCATTCTGAGTTTTGCTCTCAGTTACAAAAATGTGAACTGTTGTTTTTAAGGAACTTCCCGAACTAGTTTGTTAAGGCCTATTTAGAGACTCTATGGCCCCAAACAAAAAAATATCAAAATTTTCAAGGGAGCAATGGGAGGAAACTAGTGGGATTTCATAAAATAAAATAAAAAGAGGGGACATATACTTGGCAAAGAACACAGATTAAACTGTGAAAGCAGTTTTGGCTCAGCTCCTTTGTGAACAGTAGAGATGGTTGGATTTGTGCCAATTCTGGACATGTTCATTCGTAAGTCCACACGGGGTGAACTAGGTCCATTCACATTAAAATGCAGAAGAAATGAAGTCTTCCTCCATCCTTGCTCCCTGGTACTCTCACCTAGAGCTGTGCTCATTACTTTATTTTAACGTTACAAGATAGCCAAGAATTTCTCCCCTTTTTTTGCTTGAAGCAGCAGCAGTAGCCGCAGGCCATTCAAAGTAGTGGACTACTCTCTTCTCCAACCTATCCTCTTTCACTCCTGACCAATAGGATCTCATTGCCATTAAGCCCTGAACTGAAACCGCCCTGAGACCTCCGGGTATAGGGAGGTATAAAAACACAATTTTTAAAAAAATTGGGATGGGATGGGGTGGTGAGGTCCCCCTATTCCAAACACCAATCATATCACTGCCAAGAACAACTCGTATCACACCATGTACCTCCTTCCCCCATGGGAAGACTTAAGAATACTCACTTTCCCAAATGCTTATAGGCTTTGCTCAACACAAGATTTTTGCCCTCCATTACAGCAAGTAGAGTGGGGTGACGTTCCCACCTTGGCTTAGCTGAACTCTTATTTACACTGCTGGTAAACAGTAATGCTTTGTTTGCGGGGGGGGGGGGGGGTTGTACAAAAAAAATTACACAAATCAAGATTAGGACTGAGCAGTTATCACCATTCTCAAGTGGTTCCCAAACCCATAAGAACTTCCTGGGCTCCTTTTGGAGGAAGGATGGGACAAAATACACAGCTGCCTCTTTCTCAGTGAGAAGAGTACATTTATTTTTCATACAAAAGGTCTTGGGTTCCAGGTAGGGTCAGGAACTGTCCTGTCTGAGAACCTTAAAACCCACCTCCACTCAATGTAGATTAAGAATGGAGAACCTGTGGTCTTCTATATGTTGACGACCTCCAGCTTCCATTACATCCAGCCAACATGGCCCATGATCGGAGATTATGGGAGTTGTGGTACAACAACATCTGGGAGGCCACACGTTATCTATCCCCAATATTGCCAATACTAAGCTAGGTGTACTAAGGCATGGGTAGGCAAACTAAGGCCCGGGGGTCAGATCCAGCCCAATCGCCTTCTCTACCCGGCCCATGGACGGTCTGGGAATCAGCGTGCTTTTACATGAGTAGAATGTGTCCTTTTATTTGAAATGCATCTCTGGGTTATTTGTGGGGCACAGGAATTCGTTCATTTTTATTTATTTTTTTCAAAATATAGTCCGGGCCCCCACAAGGTCTGAGGGACAGTGGACCGGCCCCCTGCTGGAAAAGTTTGCTGACCCCTGGACTAAGGGCTTGACTCAGTATCAAGCAGTTTCCTATGTTCCTATACCATAGCCAATGGGGTGTCCTCTAGGTGTTGTTGGACTACAAAGCCTATCGTCTCTGACCTTTCACCATACTGGCTGGGGATGACAGGAGTTGCAGATGAACAGCAACTGCAGGGCAGCACCACAACAGCTATCTCAGTCCGATAGATGATAGATAGATGATAGATAGATAGATAGATAGATAGATAGATAGATAGATAGATAGATGATAGATACATAGATAGATGATAGAGATATAGGTACATAAATATATAGATACACACACATACACACACAGATATACATACGCGTAACTAAAGATGTATGGGATGCATGAAGTGCTCTCAAACCTTTAAAAAAACACAGAGCAGCCCCTTGTATAGAACCATAAACACACTTAAGAGTCCCATGGTGTTTTCGGCTGCGTCTCCTGCCTTTTAATTTAGGTTCCAGGAAATCTACCCAACATGTCATTTGCTTTCAGTGGAACACATTGTACTAGTAAAATAATTAGGCACCACCAGGTGTTGAATTTGGGACGACTGAACCAGGTCACATTGAGAGGTGACCCTTCTCATTAGAGATATCTCCCATAGCTACTGTTGTGTAGTCTGATAGTGCATTATGCTTTCGTGTCAGACACCGCAAGCATATTAGTTCTTCGCACTAATCTACAATTAGGAGTGGTCCGTGCAATAACAAGCCTTCTTTCAACCAAACTGTGCTAATGCAACCATAATCCCTTTTTTTAAAAAAAGAAAGGAAGGAAGGAAGTGGGAAGGGAATCACTTCGTGGAATCTGCGAGTATCACATTAGTGTTGCACCTCCAGATCATGATGGATACCAAACTGTGACAGGTGGAACAAATAAGGCCAATCAGTGCATTATTCCACCAAAAGAACCCCAAAAGCAGACAAAAACTACCATCTCATAAGTCTATTGAGGAAGGGCTGTAACCTAGCAGTTGAGCACATGCTCTGCAAGCAGCAAATCCCGGTTCCTGGCATCTCCAGAAAAGTTTCAGAAAACCCTTGAGCCCCTCTGCCAGTCTAGTCAATGCCAAATGAGATGGGCTAATGGCCTGATTTGGTCTGAATCAGACTCCTACAGCCCATTTGTCTGGTTCAGACACATACAGTGGTACCTTGGTTTAAGAACAGCTTAGTTTATGAACAACTTGGATTAAGAACCCAGAAGTAGGTGTTTTGGTTTGTGAACTTTGCCTTGGAAGCAGAAAATGTTCCTCTTCCTGTTGAGTGTGTTCCATTTGTAAATTGAGTCCCCCGCTGCTATGGGAAAGCAGGCCTTGGTTTAAGAACACACTTCCGGAATGGATTAAGTTTGTAAACCAAGGTACCACTGTAATTGGAAGGCAACAGGCTGTGCATGGTGAAGTAGGGGGCCATGCCTTGTTCCCTCAAGGAAGAAGGAGAAGAATGAACAAGTCATTTGGGTGGCGCTGCTACATCACACACTTCCATAAGAAAGGGGAGAACACCATGCCTGCTCCTTCAGCCACTCGCCAGCATAGTAGCTGAAGCAGGCCACTTTCATGAGAACATGTAGTTCTTCACACGGTGCATAATTAATTTATGCAATTCTCTTCCACAAGATATAGCTTGGAGGTGTAGAAGTACATTATGGCTACTAGTCAGAATGGCTGCAGAGAAGCCCAAGGTGCAAAGCCACAATATGACTCTTCTTGTGGCCAGTTGCTTGAAAGCAGCAAGGAATATGGCTGTTGGTTTCGTGCCCAGGCCTTCCTGGAAGCATGTGGTTCGCTACTTTGGGATGCTGGCATAGATGGACCTCTGATGCGATCCAGAAAGGCTCTTCTTTTAATAACTGAATGCAGAGCTGGAAATGTTTCTGAAGGTTCTACTTCAGCAACTCAGCATGGCTAAACAAGGAAGTCCCTTTTCAGTTTAGAAATCTGCTTTCTTGATAAACTGCAACAATGGTGTAGCAGAAACTTCAGAGACCTGGGCTGTTCCTTCACAAACCCCCTCCTTAAATTTCTAGACCACCTGCCCAACAGTCCTAGGCCACCTGTACGTTTTCATCCTTCACAGAACTCCCAATGAACCATCAAAGAATTTTCACCTTCCATTTAAAGAAGGCAGAAACTCTTGTGGGGAAAATGATCTCAGAAAAAGGAACATTTCTAAATTGTTGCTATAATATGGTTTGAAACACAGAAATAACTCTAAATAATTAGTTTGGATGGGGGAAGGATTGCTTGTTGCCATAACAGTCTTGCCTCTGGTGGGATCTTTGCCAATATCAAGCCAACTTTAATTAGAGACGCACTCAAAGAGCTCTTGCCTTCCTTGGCTCCGTTTCAACCAATTCAAGCATGTTAAGCCTGCTCAACACTTCAAATCCTTCAGCGTAATGCATGAAATGCTTTCACAGCACTGGATAACCTTTAAGGGCATAGCCATCCCTTGACTGGCAGGTGTTTTAATCCATCCTAGCGTGGCTGACTCTTGAATCAGCTACTGCAGCTATTATGAAAACCTCTGCCTGGTGATTTCCACTTATCAAACCTATGTTTGCCTGCGTTTTTCACCTAGTCAGTTGACAACCCTTACTCACTTTCCCTGGGATTGACCCACTGACCCCCCAAAAAATGCAAATTAAAGACAGGTGCTTATGTAACACATAATTTAGGGCTTGTTTTGATAAAAGGCCCTCATCTTAGAAGACAAGCTTCCTAGTCTATGCTCTGTCACACTCATGGGGGAACCATCTGAGGATGAGGAGTGGAAAAGGAAAGGGCAGTGTTTTTCTTTCGCATCCCTGAACGGCACCCACCTTCTGACAGGTGACTGCTGTTTCTCATTATGCCCTGGCCATAAATACTTCCAGGTCAGACCTTTGCCTGAGCTACAGCCAGACACTGACCTTTTTGTGTAGCTCCAAACAGGAGACTTCAACCTTCCTGGGACGATCAGTGCATTTGCAAACTGGATCAATCACTGTGGGCACCACACATAGCACAAAAAAGGCCTTTGTAGACTCATAGGTGGCTGTGGCACAAAGCAGAAAGTACTATAATTCAGCTTCAATACAAAAGCTGCCAAGGTTGGAAGGGTGTTTTTTTTATCTAAAAGATGCAAAACTACAAGAGGACTTCACATTTGCCTCATAACCATTTTTAAAAGGATAAGAATATCACATTTAGTGATAAGGCAGAAATCTTTGCAATCTATTCAGTTCTGATTCTCACACTTCCAGCAATGTGTGTCAAGTTCACTTCTGTTAACTAATATGTCCAACAGGAAACAGCTTCAGATAAAAAGATAGGGTAATTATAGATCATTTCATGGAAAGAATTCTGTAAATTCTTGAAGGTGCAATCCTACATCAAGTTACCTGGGAGTAAGCCCCAATGAACCCAACAGTGGCTGAACTTATGAATACACAATAAACTTAACTTCTGAGGATAGTATTTTGCTATAAATATTGCAATGGAGTATTTCAGACTGTAGTTCAAAAGGCAGATTTGCCAAGAGATTTATTATTTTATTTTATTGCTAAGTCAACAAGGTCTACCAGACAGCATTGGCAAGTGCCAAAGTCACAGCATTTCATAAGAATACATCATCACCGAACAAACAGGAAACAGAAATTCTCAGGAGACAAACGAAATCTGAACCTATGCACTTCAAAGATACACATGGAAGACAGATCTAAAATATACAATGTGTGGGTAATGCAGAAAGGGGATATGGCACAAACTACCATTCAAATGCTCACTGGAAGAACAGATCCTGAAGCTTAGGCTTCAATATTTTGGCCACCTCATGAGAAGAGAAGACTCCCTGGAAAAGACCCTGATGTTGGGAAAGATGGAGGGCACAAGGAGAAGGGGACGACAGAGGACGAGATGGCTGGACAGTGTTCTCGAAGCTACCAGCATGAATTTGACCAAGCTGCAGGAGGCAGTGGAAGACAGGAGTACCTGGCATGCTCTGGTCCATGGGGTCACAAAGAGTCGGACACGACTAAATGACTAAACAACAACAACCACCATTCAAATGCATTTCAGCCTTCACACAAGGGAATGGGTAAAATGTAGCTCATCAATGGCCTTTGCAAGCATTAAAGCTTCACAGGATTAACAAACTCTTTATTACTTAAGTGCTGGAAAGGTTGCAAGAAACAGGGTTGACAGGCTACTATATATCTGCTGGACAGCTGAATGATATTAGGAACTAATTTTTGAAAGTGCCATCAAAAGCAATCCTGCCTTAAATACTCCAAAACTAAGTTTATATCATATTTTTAAGGGCAACCTATCCTGCATTCCCACAGAAATCTTGTAAGCGCTCACCATGCTAGCTGCAGAGCCACAATATGGCAGACATCAGTCAATGGTGTCAAAGGCAGTGGAAGTTTTAACAGACAAGCTTACAGAATGAAATTGACTAGGCAAATGAGGGCAGATAATTTCACTGAAAACTGGTATCCATTCTAAGCTTATGTCATGAAGTAGCCAAGGTTACTATTTAATGAGGATATGAACCCAACATTAAACAACAATTTCATGTCCTGGCTAATGCACAATGTATCTGTTAGCTGCTATTAAGGTGTGGGGAGGGGAAAATACAGTGGTACCTCGGGTTAAGTACTTAATTTGTTCCGGAGGTCGGTTCTTTACCTGAAACTGTTCTTAACCTGAAGCACCACTTTAGCTAATGGGGCCTCCTGCTGCCGCCGCAGCACAATTTCTGTTCTCATCCTGAAGCAAAGTTCTTAACCCGAGGTAATATTTCTGGGTTAGCGGAGTCTGTAACCTGAAGCGTATGTAGTAACCTGAAGTGCATGTAACCCAAGGTACCACTGTATGTTCTTAAGAGAAGAAGGGGTTGAGGGAAGGAGCATGAAGTCTTGAGACTGCTGTCCAATTCCGGGAGATAGCAACAAACAGAGCATGTCTGGCTGAAAATATATTCATTGGGTTTCCCTCTCTCTTCTCAGCTGCATATGCAGCTTTTAGTATAACTTTTAAAATAAGGAATACTAATTGTTGTTTTCAATATTAAATAAATAAAGGTGCAGCTTCGCATTGATATTCAGCACGTATGCACTTACCAAGCTTCAGGTAACAAAAAGGAATATTCATGTGGAGAGGTGGTCTCTGGAAAATTAGAGAGAATTGCCAGCCGATGCGGAAGGAGGTCTGACCCATGGTATGTGAACAAAATCTCCAGGGCTCTTACATTGCTTTCCTGCACCAATAATTCAGTTTTAGTATTCATGAGACAGCTTATGGACCAGTCTGTTTAAGAAGTATACACACACACACACACACACACACACACACACACCTCAAATTATGGGAGATGGCATAATTCTCATATAAAAAACCCACAGGCCAGAGTATTAGCTATGCATTCCCTTCTGCCCTGATCATTTTCTTGTGCTGTTCAGAAACTAAACATATTTCATGAATGCTCTGAAAGAAAAAATGCCATTGGTTGTTTTATTGGACTAAGGACACAGCTACCATATAGTGGCTGAGGACAGGAAATTTACCAATGTCGAAGGAGGAAGCATTGCTTTTTGGGGGAGGGGGGATTACAGGAGAAGACAGCAACCAAGTGGACTGAGTGGGAAATCTAGGACAGATGAAAAGAAAACAAACAGCTGGGACAGGGGCAGCCAGACTGCCAGAATGAGAGGAAAGCAGGAGTAGGGTAAATACAAAAGGGACTCTTAATTTTTTTTACTCCCAAAGGCAAGAAGAGACGACTGGATAAATGAAGGTAAAGTAGGAGATGGAAGAAAACACCAATGACGCGCTCGAAGAAAAAACAGAGCAGCTACACCAGAGGTATCCATCCTGGATAAGGACAGGAAATGGACTGCGGCCAATGGCAATGAAGCTACTATTTCAGTTTTGGTGAATTCCCTTTCTTCAGCCACTAGATGACAGATGTCTCCCACTTGGTTCCCTCGCTGCAAGAAGCCAAGTTACAGGGAACCAGGCAGAGGGCCTTCTCGGTAGTGACACCCGCCCTGTGGAACGCCCTCCCACCAGATGTCAAAGAGAAGAACAACTGCCAGACTTTTAGAAGACATCTGAAGGCAGCCCTGTTTAGGGAAGCTTTTAATGTTTAATAGACCACTGTATTTTAATATTCTGTTGGAAGCCGCCCAGAGTGTCTGGGGAAACCCAGCCAGATGGGCAGGGTATAAATAATTAAATTATTATAATAATATTGCTATTGTTATTTTATTTGATGGCCTTTCATCCAAGGAATATATCCATTACTCAAAGGTGGGCAGGGGGACTAATCCCAATCCCTGCTCCAAAGTGTTGTGTTCCAAGTCAGTCCTACTGCATCAGTTGATGCCACTGGGCCAACAACTGGACACAATAACTATGCCAGTCCCTTGCTAGCGTAACCTGAGCAGGCTTTTTCCGTCCCCCACCCACAGCAACAGAGGTGGATGTAGCTCCACTTGGCACCCAGCTAGGACTGGATTGCTTTGCCCATTGCCGAAAGGGTCTCATATATTACCACTGGCAATAAGTATGGGTGCAAATGGCCTCACTGACAACTTTCCCATGTTTCTTCAGACATGACATCTGTCGCCTGGGATAAAACCGTGGGGAAAGTAACCTAGAGAGGCCCTATTATTCCCTCTTATCAGAGATAAACTACAAAAAGCATTACCTCTATTAATTACGGTCTGTCCTAAATGCAACCCATTTTTTTCTGACAGACACGCATTGTACAAATAGAAAGGCAAGTCACATCTCAAAATTTTGCTGTGAAATAATTTATACCCGAGCATATGTTCTTGCAGAAAGAACAATATTCTGATTCCGGAACTTCTTGAAGAACTCTGCGTCATATCTCTGTTCGGCAACGTGTGGCCCACCAAGAATTTCCTGAAGGAAAAATCATCGGAAACATTTTACAAGGCTGATTAGTTCCTCAACAGAACATGACACAGTGAACTTCCTGAAACTTTGTTGGCACGTGTGGTCCTCTGGAAAGCGAGAAAGATTTACTAGAAATGGGAGGGGAACACTGGGCTTGGGTTGGAGGAGAGCTCCTGGCTCCCATTATACATGCCCCTGCCTTCTGCTGGTTATCTGTAATTTTAACAACCCAAAGGTCGACTGTCCTGCTGCACTCTTACACTCTTAAGCAATGATGCAGTGGTCTGAGCAACTGGGTGCACCACAGACTGGTAAGTTGGTTGCATATTTTCACTACAGCTCTCACACACATGCAATGCGCTAAAAACAGAAGGACAGGTTTTAAATACCGGGGCCTTAAGTATAGTTTGCTAGGAGAAAGAAGACAGGATGGGGAGGAGAGAGAGAAAGAGAGACAGAATGTGCTGCAATGCAAATTATGCAACATAACGTATGAGAAGAATATGTTGGAGTGCAATAATGGTGTTGCCTGCCTCGTTATTTAGAACCACCGAAAATCAGAGCTGAAAACATGAAAGCTAAACTATCAGAGTAAAAGGTCCTGAGGGCGCTATATAGTGAGTTGCAGATAACAAATGCAATCCACAATTTTCCAAACCTCGTATGTTGCTAGCCGATCCAAATACGTTAGCAGTTTCAATCTGCTCCGGCAAAGTTCTTTCTGTTCCAATGTTAACCTGTTTTAAAAGGGGGAGGAGAGAGAGAAAGGCAATATATAAAGAAATACAGAATCGGCAGCACTGAGTATTTGGGGTTGGTTTTTTTTTGGGGGGGGGCGGGGGAGGTGTACGATTTTATACAAGCAAGCCCCTACTTGTAAAAAAAAAACTTGATCATTTACTGTGGCAGCACCTACAATTTGAAACTCCCTGCCTTTTGCTATCGAGCAGGTACTTCCACTGTACTCTTTTTGGTGCCTGGTAAAAACATAATTGTTTGGCCAAATTTGTGAATTTTAATTTTAACTTTTCGTATCCTTTGATGCATTGCACATTTTTCCTGATCTTACTGTTTCATCTCTTTGTAAATTGCTTTGAGGCTTTTCACCATCAAGCGATGGATAAATTTTATGATGAATGAATGTATATACAATGCAATCAGATTCAATTGGTTCAGAGATGCCCTCAAAGGCATAAGCAGGAATGCACACAGAGTTGTGTATTCATATGTCAGTATCGTCTGTCTGCACTGCCATGACTTGCCAATGGATGTGAATTCAGACACTCATCTGAATCCAGAGCAACCAGCTGCAATGAAGGCTGGATCAGGCCCTTTGCCTGCATGCAATGAGAGCTGCATAGTGGAATCCTTCTCCATTTTTTAAATCTGAATGGGAAATTCAGAAAGATGAGCTATTTTCAAAATACACTGCCAATTAAAAATGTATAGCTTGATCCAATTAGAAGTGAAATGTATTTTAAAATGTCCTCTCTTTGGGAGGGATTTTTGCATATATTTCTAGCAATATAGCAAGAGGACACCCAGCCTGACATTTACTTGGAGAAGTTTACTGATTGAAGAAGTTCTTGACGCTTCATGGCTTCTCGCTCCTTCCTACTCTCTGCTTCTTCCTCAGGAGTTAAAAACTCTTCAAAAAGCAGTTCATCAATGTCCACATCACCTGGCAAGATAAACCTAGGAACGAAAATCAATGAATGGGGAACTGGTTATTTGATCAAGAAAAGTTTGGGGTTTTTTAAAGAGCTTTCTATCTTCTAGATTACAATTGATTTTTTTATATATTAAAAAATATATATCCTGAAATAGCACCCAACTAAAAAAAGGACAGCTCTCACAAGTCAAAATGTACAGGTCTTTTCATCCCTTCAAAACAAGCAGGCAAAAGGAAACATCTACAAATATGAAACATCCCCCCCAAAAAGTATGAAAGGAAAAAAGAATTTGTGGCGTTTGTGAATGGGAACTTAGCTATGACAGTCAGGCCTGCACCCTTAGCGATTCTGTTCCCAATCTTATCAGATCTAAGAAGATTTAGAGATACTGGAGGGGCTTGTGTATGCACCGTAAAATAACTAGTATGACCTTCTCTCATCAGTAGGACTTGACCTGTGGCACAATGATCAAGAGTAGCCATATTTAGTTTAAAAGCTCCATGAACTCCCTGTGACATTTACTTAGGTTCCAAAGAGAGTGTCCCTATAGAATTTTTCACACTTAGAATGGTACTTCTGGGAGGGGGGTGGAATTGCTTTGCATTCATCCAACTCTTCCCCCAACCTATCAATTTACTAATTTGGAAGTTTACAGGTTTGTAAAGAGACAGAGAGACATACATGCCAACCTTGTTTTCACAGGAGATTCTGGCATGCAAAAAAAGGGGAAGCTTCATTTAGTATTGATCCATCACAGTTTATCGCTTAATAAAACAATAATTTAATAAACAATAAACAACCATTGTTACGCTCTTTGCTGAATCTGGTTAGCGACCCAAGTGAGCAGAGCTGATAATCTGCTTCCACAAACCTGCCGCCATCTTCTCCTTTCCCGATGGCTATGAGCGCCTCCAGGTCTGTTCCTTTTAAGCCGTATTGCAACAACTCTTTAGCAGCATCCACATTCTCAGGAACTCTTTCCAAGCACTCATGAAGGACCCAAGAACGCTTATTGATTTTGCTCTGATGCCATCAAAGACAAACAAACAAAAAAACCGAGGGGTGGGGGGAGACACAAATGATTCATTAGAGTAGACTGATAGCAAGGGTGTATACGATCCTGAGAGCACATTGAATAAGGCAGCTTTCTGTGCTTAACAGATACAAACTCTTCAGTCTGTCTGGCTGAATATAATCTTCAATGACTGACAACCACTCTATGGGTTTTCAGAGAAGGGTCTCACCTAACCCTACACATCAGGGTTCAAACCTGGGATTTTCTACATTCAAAGTATTTGCTGTACCATTTAGCCTTTCCTGCAGATGTCACACCAGTGTTTCCCAAACTTGGGTCTCCAGCTGTTTTCAGACTACAATTCCCACCATCCCTGACCACTGGTCTTGCTAGCTAGGGATGATGGGAGTTATAGTCCAAAAATAGCTGGAGATCCACCTTTGGGAAAAGCTGTGTTACACTAACAATTACCTTTTTTTACCTCCCACTCATCCCTAATTGTGATTTGGAGATCAAATCAACTGGACTACAGAGAACACATCAGTAGACATTTATAAAGGATGATATTATTATTATTATTATTATTATTATTATTATTATTTCTTAAATTTGTATACTGCACTTCACCTGTAGATCTCACGGCAGCTCACAACATAAAATTACAGTGGTACCTCAGGTTAAGTACTTAATTCATTCCGGAGGTCTGTTCTTAACATGGCTGGGGGAGGGGGAAGTCCTGTTGCACAAGTGGAAGTTTCTGCTGACAAAGGCATGTTAGGTGAATCCCACCCAATGAGCATTGTAGTGCAAAACATCTGCAGTGCAGGGCATGAGCTTCAGAAAGGCTAGCATAAAAACTACCTTCCCCTAAGAGAACATACCAGATAATCCTGAATAGAAGCAATGCTAACAGCCGATTTCCTCCATTGCCTCTGATAAACAAGGTCAGAATCAAGGTCGTATGTTTGAGCCAGCGACAAAGCTTCTCCGTATTCTTCATTATCAATCTACAAACAAAGCATAATGAAATCAAAGCAATCACTGCAGGCTCCATTACAAGAGAGTCAACTTTCTATAAGAAAAGCAGCATGTACAACAGGTTTAGCATTATTCAGAGAATCAGGAAGATCATTTCCCAACCCAGAATACCCTTTTGCCAGTCAAAAACAATTGTGCAGTGTCTGATCCACTAGACAATGGGTTTCATTACAATCCATATATAGCAGGTGCCCATGACCCTTCATTTTACACAGCAGTCTCAAATCAAAGGCTGCACAATCTTAAGAGGAAGGGATTCATTTCATCCAGGAACAATATAATATGCTTCAAATGCTCAGGGGAAGAAATGTGAGATCCCCACAGCAGAAATTGTATCTTGAGGAAAAAGCATTTGCAACAAACGAGTAACACCTGCACATTTATTGATTGGGAGGGGGGAAATGAACGAGAAAGACCTTACAGGAACTATGCTGCTTCAGCATCATGACTAGAAAGTACCTCCTGCTTTTCACTGTACGTTAAACCAAGGTTCAAATCCCCACACAGTCATGAAGCTTGCTGGCTGTCCTTGGGTCAGTCACTGACTCTCAGCCTAACCCGCCTCACATGGATGTTGTGGGGATTAAATGAAAAACAGGAGAATGATGTGCACCACCTTAAGTTCCTTGGAGAAAAGGTGGAATATAAAGAAGAGAAGAAGAAGAGTTTGGATTTGATATCCCACTTTATCACTACCCGAAGGAGTCTCAAAGCGGCTAACATTCTCCTTTCCCTTCCTCCCCCACAACAAACACTCTGTGAGGTGAGTGGGGCTGAGAGACTTCAAGAAGTGTGACTGGCCCAAGGTCACCCAGCAGCTGCATGTGGAGGAGCAGGGAATTGAACTCGGTTCACCAGATTACAAGTCTACTGTTCTTAACCACTACACCACACTGACAAACACCACACTGACAAACAACCCCAGTACTCTTCGAAATACGAATGCAATGACAAACTAATTAAGACACATCAAAATAGCTTGGAAGATAGTTCTGTTTAAACCAATGTTACCCAATCTTGGGTCTCCAGCTGTTTTCAGACTACAATTCCTATCAACCCTGACCCTTGCTAGCTAGGGATGATGGGAGCTGTAGTCCAAAAACACCTGGAGACCCAAGTTTGGGAAACCCTGGTTTAAACCAATGCTACCGAAACATGTCCAGCTGAACTAAGACCCAAGTGCCCTGTGGTAAGAAAATTAATGATCACGTGAGAAAAGGGAGGGCAGAATGTCTCACTCTCACCTTTCTTTGGTACAGCTCCTCAGGAGTCGTGGACCTCAGGTTTACGAGGCGGTAATTCTTTATGATAGTGCGCGGACGTTTCCGCGGAGGAGCAAAGCGCTCCATTTCGGTCACAAAGTACAAGCCTTGCTTAAGGTAGCCAAAATACCGGGCCTTGGCAGAAGTTTCGTCGTCCGAATCGGAGTCATCTTCTCCTTCGTCTTCATCACCGGGCCTGCTATCCAAGCGCGATCTCTTTGGAGCCAGCTTCACCTCGCACTACGAGGAAAGCAATTCTTACTAAACAGCACAATGTATCACACTTAAGTCTGTCAGGCTTCAGCACACAGAGAGGCAATAAGCCACCACCACAATTCTCAAAGCTTCTGGGACCAAAAAGAAACCAGCTCCAGAAAATGAATTTCCTTCTCAAGCATCCAGCAGTGGCTACATACAGAGCAAAGTTATTAGAAGGAAGGGCCATTAGCACAACCCCAGTGCTAAGTACATTCATAAGGACTAGGACATGCTTAATAAATACATTTTGTAAGAATTAGTAGGTCTCCTTGGAATGCCCTATTGCCTTTGATATTAAAAGTAAGACAAGCACTGTCATTGCATTATTTTTGGTACCAGGTTTTCCTTTGCCCAGGCCCATTTTTTTGAAGAAAAAAAGAGAAATCTGTATTGTATTAGTTGGCTGAATAGTAGTTGTGTTTTCTAGTTTATTATTTATTAGGTTATGGTTTTGTTTTGTTTTTTACTGGTTGCTTTAATAGTGTATTTATATTTTTTATGTAAACTGCCATAGAATTCGCATTTTGGGTTAGGGTTTAAACATTCTGAAAGGAAAGAAGTTCCATTTCTTGTTATAAATATATAGATATCACTGTATCGTCTAATCACAAGGTCACATAGGAAGCATATGATACTGAAATATCTGAAACTGAATACAAGTTTTAAAGCAAGATTATGAAGCGGAAAGATCTATCATTACATGTAATTGAGTTGCAGCAGTATATCTGAATGAACAACAATGAAAAAGGCACATGAAGCTTTGCACTTTTGCCTCAAACCTTGCTTCAAAACTACACAGTGCCATGTATGATTATAGCTTCAGCAATGCAGGTAGCCAGACGTTGCCCAGCAGTTTTACATTCTAATGAGGGAGGGAGGGATAAAAATAGGATAACACTAAAAACAACTGAGCATAGACTACCTCGGACAAATGAACCTTCAAGCATCTGAGGGAGAGGGAGAGAGAGAATGAGAACAAGTACATTTATATAGGCCGCTAAAGAGTTCATGAAGAAAAAAGCCCCGAAAGAAGCAAGGACGAATGAGAATACTAGAACGAAATCAAATGAATAATAAGGGGAAAGCTAGAGAAAGCAGGTGGGCAGCAGAACACAATATAGGAGCAAGTGGCTTAGACAGAAAAGGGATGGCTAGAGAACATTCCTATTCGTCAATTCAAAAGTAAGCCTCAGTGAGCTTAATGGTACCTACTCCCAGGTAAGAGAGTACAAAATTGCAACCCCCAAAAAACCCCCACAACAATACAGTGGTACCTCGGGTTAAGTACTTAATTCGTTCCAGAGGTCTGTTCTTAACCTGAAACTGTTCTTAACCTGAAGCACCACTTTAGCTAATGGGGCCTCCTGCTGCCGCCAGAGCATGATTTCTGTTCTCATCCTGAAGCAAAGTTCTTAACCTGAAGCACTATTTTTGGGTTAGCGGAAGCATGTGTAACCTGAAGCATGTGTAACCTGAAGCGTCTGTAACCCGAGGTACCACTGTAATTAAGACATTATTTAATAAGGGAATGGAGCATGGGCAGAAAAAAAGGGAATTTAGCATTATCTGACAACTTGAAAACGAGACTTAGATCATCGTGAAAAGGATGGCACCAAGATCTTTAGTTTTAAGAGAAATAGTGGCACTGCTGATACACAAAGAAACATAAGAAACAGGAATAAAAGAACTAGAGGGGAAATAATTTTTTTAAAAAAAACACCTCAGTATTTGAAAGGCAGACAGCCCTGAGGAAATTACAAGATGACAAGGTAAAGGATTAACAAAAGGAGACACATCAGATGCATACAAACGTCATATGCACAGACATTATGTTTAATATAAAGGGAACAAAAGTCTCGCTCAACAACGGCAACTATTCAGAAGAAGACAGGCTAGCTAATTGAAGGCATTTTTAAAATATCCACTAAATTGCTGAGTGAAAGATGTGACACTACTGACTCTTGATTTAACTCTCCAATGCTCAGCTGGTGCTAAAAAGGAGAATTAAAAATTATGTTCCAATGATGTATGCTTCATTTTTGATGTTCCAGAAGTATATAAATATAAGGGTGTTAGGATAGAACTCTAGGGGGGGGGGAAGAGTTAAATTAAACAAATTAATTTAGTCTCATTGGCTGGGGGGAGGGCAGAAAGAGCTAAAGTTTGATACTGTAGATGAGATTTATTAACTATGGATAACTTAGAGCTTGTTACTCATACCATCCGAAGTTTTGAGTTCAACAAAAAGAACCCACAATATGTAATCAGAATTAACTTTTCCATAGTTGTGTGTCACTTTACTATAGATTAAATTAATTTATTTTTTGCCAGTAAATTAAAGTCAGCCAGCTACTTTGGAATGTCACAATAAACCATGGTTTATCCTAACAGGGATAAGCCACAGTTAGCCTTGATCTCACACACTCCCCAACTGTGCATGGCTGTGAGGAGATTGGAATGTCCTGTGTCTGTTTTTTATTAAGGCCAGTTTGCCATTTCATCGAAATCCAACAGAATGCAGTAAATCTTATATATGGCTTGTTAAGAACAAGCTAACCACAGTCAAGCTAAAGTGGTCATTTGTCAGTTTAACAAGTTAACAAATGATCCTTGTAGTTCCATCACAGACACTTTGTTTGTCCCTTTTCATGAGCTGGAAAACACCAGACTAACTACAGTTTCCTGTTGAGTCTTAATTGTGAAATTATGATTTACATCCTCAGAATAAGCCAGGGTGTTAAGCCAACTTCAAAGCATGGCTTGTTCCAAAGCCATTAGCTATAGTTCCTGGGCAGGTATTCAACTAAGTTTCACTCGGAGTGGAGCCACTGGAATTAACAGACTTAATTTATCCATGTTCCTTAATTCCAATGAGTTACTGAGTGAAACTTGGTTGAGTACCCACCTGGTTCAGATGTAGCTTGCTTGCTCACTCATGAAGTAAAATGGCTGTGTGTGGAGGCACAGATGAAGCAGAGATAGGGTTATTTTAACGTGGTTCACAGATTATGAAGCTGGCTTGTTTCAGACAGAGCATAGGTAAGATTTACAAGAGTTTGCCAGGTTTCGACATAAAGTGTCCAGGTCAGGAATATTCGGTGTTATGTTATGTTATGTTGGAGGGATGCCAGAAAATGGGGCATTATGTTCACATGTAGTGGAGGTATAAATATGTATTAATTTTTTGGCAAAGGGTGTTTAAGGAGATAACAGAAATCACTGGGTTAAAGCTGACCAAAAGTTCAGAGGTAGCATAATTATCAATTTATGATGGGATGGAAGGTTCACAGGCTATGAAGGACTTGCTCACAAATTTATCGACAGCTGCACAAGTTATGATAGCTAGGAAGTGGAAGGGGCAAGCAGAATATAAAATGGCAGAATGGTATAAAGTGGTGTGGGGTATAGCTATTAATGATAAGTTGACATGTGCCATTAAGGTAAGATGGGGAATACAGAGGAGAAATGATTTTGAGGAGTTATGGAAGGTGTTTGTAGAATTTGTACTATTAAAACGGGAAGGGGTCAAACCATCTCAAGAGGTGTTGAAGTTTTGGGAGGTTGGATAGTTACAATGGAATGGTCTTGGTGGTGGGGTGCACATTTTTATTCTTATTTATTTACGATTATTACTTTGTCAAAATAAAATTTATTTTAAAAATATAAAGCGTCCAGGTCAACTTCTCGCAGCCACACCAGAGAAGGCTGGAGGCTCTCTGCAGCTACTTCACCTTGGAAAAAGCCATGGTTCTCTGTGACATCCCAGTCAGAACTACCCCAGTCTGTATTTATATTGGATTTGAAATTGGTTTTACATATGAAATTGTTTGTACACATGGAATTGTTTTTATTCTCAATGTTGCCACTGTGAAATTGCTTTGAGATAATATTACGGAAAAAACATTTCATAAACACAATGAAATAATAATAAAAAAATTGAATAGGGACATTATCAAATGCATCTCAGTCCTGAAGTCCATCTAAAATGCTTTACACACACACACACACACACACACACACACACACACACGTATAGGAGACTTACACATGAAGGCGATGACATTCCACACATAGAAATATGACATTTCTGCCAGTGTTCCCTACCTCCAAACTTAGAAATCCACCATCATGAGCAGAGGTGACCTGAGGGGAACTTTCAAACCATTCACAGGATTTGCCCAACAGGTTTTTCAAGGTCTTCACTGATGACACTGTCAAAGCACCTGAACAGCGAGCCAGGATGACTGCATTCTCTGACCACCAGTTGATGTCTATCATTGGGTAAAAAGATTCCTTGTCTTGGAGGTGGGGGAAAGTAGAAAAAAAAGCTTTAAAACAGGAACTAGAACAGCTTCAATTATTTAATAAAAAAATCATCTGAGAGAGTCTAACTTTAATGACAATATACTGTATCAGCATTGCGTAGAGCTTCGCTTCGCTACGTTTTTACGGTAGTATTTTAATTAAAGTTATCTCTGGATTAACTAAAGCAAAACTGAATAATTAAAGATTCTGACAGACTTCTTCATGTAATATTTTAAAAATAATGCAGCTAAGTGTGTTAGGCAGATCTGCTCACACAAAGCAGGGTGAAACTTTAAAAATTAATAGATAGATATGGACTTATGGCTCCTCAGGCCAACTGCGCAACAATCTCTCTGGCAAATGCTCAGAACATTATTCATGGAATCTCGATGAAGCTATATCAAGCAGAAACCATCTGGGAAAGGTGTCACAACCAAGGGAGGAAGGGAGGAGGGAGAATCTATATGGCTTCTCCCAAAGGGAATGAAATATCCATAAAGGGGCTGAGTTAAAGAGATTTCTACTGTGTTATGCTGCTTATTATGTTGCTATGTTGTAGAATTACGCTGCTTGAAAAATATTTGCCAGTGTGAAGAATCACTGTCTTCTGGGTCCTAGCTCTGACATAATATCTTAGGGAAGATTGTATTTTTCACATGAACCAATCTATTTTATTTTAATTTTATTTTTGGTGTTGGCATTCAGATACACAGATAGACCTGAAGGAGAGTCTCCATCCCCATCATCCAGCCCAGACACTGGGCCTTCTGGTGGTTCCCTCACTGCGAGATGTGAGGTTACAGGGAACCAGGCAGGGGCCTTCTCGGTAGTGGTCCCCACCCTGTGGAATGTTCTCCCATCAGTTGTCAAGGAGATGCATAACTATGTAACCTTTAGAAGACATCTGAAGGCAGCCCTGTAGAGGGAAGCCTTTTAAAGTTTAATGTTTTATGATGTTTTTATAGACGTTGGAAGCTGCCCAGAGTGGCTGGGGCAACCCAGTCAGATGGGCAGGGTACAAATAATAAAATTGTTTGTGTATTTTATTTTATTTTTATTGTTGTTATTATTATTATTGTGTCTCACCTGAGGCCCAGTTGTTAGTTACAAGTGTCAGGGCCTTTCAAGTAGCTGCATTATCAAATACTTTGCCCTAGGATGAATGTACATAGCCTAGCCATCTTTTGCTGGCTGGTAAAACACATTTTTATTGCAGCAGATTTTCCCCCTGCTAAGGACCTGCTTTTTCATTTCAAGGTTATATTTTGTTTTGTTTTCTGCCTTTAATTTATTTTGCAGTATTTATGATTACACAGGAGTTCTTAATTTATAAGATGCTAAATTTAAATTGCTATGAGCCACCCTGCATAGGCAAATGAAGAATGGGAGAGACACTTAATATCAGTTTGGAAGTGAAATGGGATCTTCCACAAAAAGGTAGCAACTTGTACACTCTTGAAGGCATCCTTTGTAAACAAAACATTGTGAATTAAACTGGCATCGTAAATAGACGACAATGACACACGCAAAACTGCACTATTTCTGAGATTATTTACACTCCACTTTTCAAGATATAAAACCTTACAACGCAGCCTAAAAGTAACAGTAAAGTTCATCTTAGAAATACAGAGAACACAATTTCACATAATGAGAAGCCATCAAGATAGTGACAGAATGTGTATTGTGGGGTGGGGTGGGGGTAAAATTGTCTTGCTGGAGCTGTCCTCTGGGGATCTCTGTTGGGGGCAAGGAGGGAAAATGCAGCTGGGGCAGAACCTAGCAAGAATGATGAAAGCCGTTGATCCTTTTGAAAGAAAGGTGTTGGGTCTAGAACACAAGCTGTACAGTGGTACCTCGGGTTAAAACTTAATTCGTTCTGGAGATACCACTTTAGCTAATGGGGCCTCCCGCTGCCGCCGCGCCACCAGAGCACGATTTCTGTTCTCATCCTGAAGCAAAGTTCTTAACCTGAGGTACTATTTCTGGGTTAGCGGAGTCTGTAACCTGAAGCGTCTGTAACCTGAGGTACCACTGTACAGAAATCCTATTCCAGGCTGCCTGGCACCATGGACAGCTCCTCACAGATTCCAACTGGGTGAAGAATATCTTCACATTTTACACATGGCTCATAAAAATGGAAAGGAATGGAAAGAGGATGTGCCTGTCACTCACACATTCTCAAATACTGCTTCCTCAGAATGGACATGTAATCTAGCATTTTGGAAGGCAGCATTGTAACGTTAGCCCTTATGATATCTTAAACACATAACGATGGGTTAACATTCTCCTGCTCACTCAGGTCTTTCTCTCTCTCTCTCACACACACACAGACACACACACACAAACACGCACACACACACACGAAACTACACTATGCCTCCAACCTTTGATTTTCTTCCGTTTCTCAAGAGAGAGTCGCCATTCCGGTTTGATTTCATCATAGCCCGGCTAAAAGAAAAAGAAAACCTCCAATTAAGTTTTATACATATTCATATGTACACTATAAACAAAACTACCAACAAGCAGTGTGTTATGACTTCTGAACAAGTGGAGCCATCGTTTTGAAAACTTTCCTTGTATTGGATTGAACATTAAGAAGGTGCCGCGGAAGCAAGTGGGGTGGTAAGGGAGAAAGACAGAACGGAATATCACTCAAGCTAGCAAGGCCATCAGGCCCCATTTTCAAATTATTACTTCTGCATGATTAGAACACATGACAATTTCCGATCTCAAGCAATTCACACTGTCAGAAAGATGACCGAAGTGTAATACATGAACTGGGATCCAATTTCATTGGAAGTTAAAAGCCAGGATTCTTCTATTACTTTAAATAGTCAGTCCTGGATTCCACAAACTGCTTGTTCTTTTTTTAAAAAAATATATATTTATGGTTTTCAATTTTATACATTTCAATAATTCTACAATCATTTTAACATTTTGAAACTCAACTTCCTTCCCCCTCTTTCTGCAGTTCCTTAAATTTATTTTTTATATTTTCTCCATATTCCAAATTAACTTACTCATTTATTCATCTACTTTAAATATATACTCCTATAAAACTGCAGGTTATTACAGTAATTCTGTCAATGTTCTTATCTGTTTAGAGGTTTTTTTGTAAACCATTTCCATTCTTTTATAAAAAGTTTGTTATCTTGATTTCTTATTTTTCCAGTAAGTTCCACCATTTCTGCATATTCCATAAGTTTTTGTATCCGTTCTTTTTGCAGTGGGACTTCTTCATTCCATTTTTTGGCAAGTAACATTCTTACCGCTGTAGTTGCATACATGAAAAAAATTCTATACAGTTTGGGTAGCTGTCCCCATAATTCCCAAAACTGTTTGTTCTTGAACCACCATTTCAATCAAAACACTGGTACAATGCAATAAATATATACAATGAAGGAAGCCTTTAAAAAAATGAAGGAAGCTTCTACCACTGCCAACAAAATTTCTACTGTAGTCTGAATCATCTATTACAACAACACTAAATATGAAATAGAGCTCCCTTTTTACTTCAGCTAGGATTCCCACCCACCCCAGTCACTTAACAAGACGATGCCATCTAACTTTTTTTTTAGCTGCAATATGCATTCAGCGGTCTGTGTACAGTGATACCTCTGGTTAAGAACGTAATTCGTTCTGGAGGTCCGTTCTTAACCTGAAACTGTTCTTAACCTGAAGCACCACTTTAGCTAATGGGGCCTCCTGCTGCTGCCGCGCCGCCGGAACACGATTTCTGTTCTCACCCTGAAGCAAAGTTCTTAACCCGAGGTACTATTTCTGGGTTAGTGGAGTCTGTAACCTGAAGCGTATGTAACCCGAGGTGCCACTGTATTATTGGGAACCAATTCCAAAGCTTTAATGACTGCAAATTTCTATCTTGCTATGACAAGATATATATGCAAGGACAGGGGTCAGCAAACTTTTTCAGCAGGGGGCCGGTCCACTGTCCCTTAGACCTTGTGGGGGGGGTCGGACTATTATTATTTGGGGGGGGGTAAACAAATTCCTATGCCCCGCAAATAACCCAGAGATGCATTTTAAATAAAAGGACACGTTCTACTCGTGTAAAAACACGCTGATTCCAGGACCGTCTGCGGGCCGGATTCTGAAGACGACTGGGCTGGCTCCAACCCCCGGGCCTTAGTTTGCCTACCCATGGAGATTTGGAAAAAAAAACCTAACCCCACATACAGACACAAACACAGAGAGGGAAGTACTGCTGAGCTGAGCACAAAGGCAGAGAACACTTCCTCCAAACCGTGTGTGTGCACATATTAATATTAAAACTACATCTCTATAAATCAGATTAAATTATTTCAATTTTAAAATATTATATAGAGTATATGGGACACAACTGAGCATTGTTTTTTGGGGGGGACAATAAACCACGAAGTAACGAGAAGCAAAACAAGGAATGAATCATATGTTCCGATACTCCAAGAAGTGTTTCTGGGGAAGAAGTGATTAAACAAATAATACTGATTCGAACCTTGGTCTACATTCCTGTGTGCATCTCTCTTTTGTCTTTCCAGGTATACAACAAACGGATTTGAATACAATCATCTTAAGATTAATGATGTTACCATGTTGTAAGATATACCAGGCTGTAAATTCAGCTCAGCTGCAAATATTTTTTGCCAATATTAATCTTTACGCATTGTAGCACATAGCTCAAATGACCCTAGCAGCTGCATAATGTAGATAGATGATTATAAAAAATAGCAACTGTAGTGGGTATGTTATCCAATTAAAGAAATTTTAGTTAATTGATCAAGTGAGTTTTAAGCGAACCTAGACACACTTAGCTGTGAGTAATGGGTCTTATTCCAGAGTAGGCATGTGTAGGATTGTCTACAATTGATTCAGTTTCCATATGGATAACCATTCCAATGGCTAAAAAGCACCATTTCTTGATAATGAACAAATATGTTGTGCATATAAAAAGGCATATAAGTCTTTTAGCATTTTGGGCATGCTAAAAAAAATAAATGCCACCATTTAAAAAGCAGAAAAAAGGAGGTGACAAGAAATGTCATACAAGTTTCATTTAAGCTATCTATAGCTACAAATACATTCCAGTATTTAGAAACTGTTAATCATCACATACCTGGTCGCTCTGCTCCCATTCTCCTTGTTGTCTTAGAGAAGGGATTCCCCAGATAGTCAATTTTCCACTAAAGTGAATAGCTGCTAGGCGAGTCCCATCTGGAGAAAGGCTCATCTTGAAAACACCATCCTGCGCAAGATTTTGATCAGTGGTTAAAAGCAAATGCATTTCGAAGAAGCATTAAGCTCGTAGCCCTCATCCCCCCCCCCCATTTTCAATGTATCTTCCCTTTGCACACTTCCCAGATCTTATAAAACATGAAGTGCTCCTTAGAATTTGTACAACAGATGCATAGAAGCATCAAGTAAGAACCACAATTCCTGAAACCAGTAGGGCAGTTGTATGAATGGGTATTACTTCCAGGTAAGTGTGTATAACAAGTGTGGCTAACTCCTAGTTTGAGGGCCTGATTTGACATCCCAAGATCCCACCATTTTTGAGTCTGGGAGTCCTTAAAGGGTTGGCCATGGATGAATGCAGTCCTTAAGCTGTAAAGGACCTTCAAGATGTAGCCCAGCCTTTCCCAACCTGATGCTCTCCAGATATTTTGGACCACAAACCATGGTCCCAGAAACCATGGTCAATGGTTTGGGGTGCTGGGAGTTGAAGCCCAAGACATTTAGAGGATGATAAATTTGGGGGTCATAAACTGTGATGCAGTTAAGTGGATAACAGAGTGGCGCTTGAATCCTAAATACAGTTTCTTGGAAGTTCCATTCAATCACCCATCAGCTGGGACAGGATAGACGTGAAGTAGCAGGACACTCAGGGGAATGTAAGGTTGTTGGCTAAGGGGGGGGGGGGGAGTCTGTGGGCAACACGTCAAATCTGTGTCATGCAAACAATGGACAAAATATAAACCAATCAGAACTCACAGTGGCTTTTAATGATAAGTCATGTCTTCTTATTGCTAGAAACTACTTGGATGAAATACTGAGAGGGAAAGATCCACATAATTTTAAAAACTAGGCTATAAGACATTTTTAAAATAATATAAAAGAGTTGCAAATGCTGTCAAATGTATTTATGAGTAAGAAATGGGAAAGAGATGAGTGAATCATTCCAAAGAGTAATGGACTCCTGCCATTAATTTCTAGAATATAAAATACTAGGCTGACTAAAATGTAAGAAACTGAGGGTGTTTTAGCACGGTGCCAAATGTTTTCAGGCAAACATTTTCAGCACACAGTGAAGCTATTCACCCACTATTCCCTGCCCCATTTGGCTGCTGTTTCAGCGCTGTTTTTTGTTTTCCACTAGGCTTCTTCCTCACAACATAATACAGCCAATAGAGAATGAAATGTGTTGCAGGAATACAGCTCCCATCATTCCTGATCGTTGGCCAAGTTGGCTAGAGCTGATGGGAGCTGGAGTCCAAAGGCCTCAGGAAGGCCACAGGTTCCCTGCCCCTGCAAAGGAGGATCTCATGACATCATGTTGCCTAATATCCAATCAGATTTGACACTGTGACATCACTGAGGGAAGCACACAGCCAATTCAGAGCAAGGGCAATGCTTCCTGTATTGCATTGACCTCACTCTGGATGGTCACAGGAGGAAATGCAGCTGCCACCATGAGCAGCTATCACCACACAGACAAACAAGTTGGGAGAGAAAGGAGACAAATGTCACCACACACCTTATGATAGGTGCTTCCAGAAGGAGATGCTATATCACAAGTAAGTCTTTCAGATATTTTTTTCTATGTACACATTTGGCACGTGACGTTCTTCACATTCCCATTTTTTTTAGTCATTATATTAATTACCACTCTGCCGCTTGCCATCCACATCTGAGCTGCGTTTTCCCATCATTTCCTGCAAACACTCACCCATCCTCAACAACCTTTATTTTCATTTTGGGTATGCGCACAGGAATTTCTGTACCTGAGTTCACACATACACACTTTTTTAAAAAAGCTGAGGAAGTGTGCAAGAGTACAAGCCTTACCCAGCCACAAGGAGCAAAGTGAGGGACGGGGAGGCAATAGCCATTTTCATTCACGATTCTTTTGAAAATGTGGGTTTTGTGCAAAAGGGCAAAGGCAACAAAATCTTCTGTTATTACTGTTATTTATGAATGTCCAATATATGTACTGTAATTACAACCTCCCAAGGAATTCCCTACAATTACTGTGTGGAGATCTGGAGAGAACGGATCATGTTTAATTAAATTTTAAGTCAGAGCAGAGCCACTGAAATGAAGTTCAGTTTGCCACGACCATTAATTTCAATTGGTCTACTCTGAGTAGGACTCTGTTGGCTTCAATCCAGCACCTCCACCCAACCAGGCATGTGACAATCGGTGGAAACAGCTTTCTTTTCTACCACTGGGGGCTGCTGGAAACAGAATTATTTGGTTGTGCTCAGATATGGAACAAACAGAGGTAGAGGTGCAGGTTTTAGAGGTCACCACCACAGACAAACCACATATTGACAAATAAATATTGGCCATTGGCCATGCTGGCTGGGAGTTGGGAGTCCCAATAAAATCTTGAGTGCTGCAGAACTGCCACCTCTGACGCAAAAGTTGCCTTTGACATGTGTCTCACAAAAGCATAATGTACTGATATATATATATATATATATACATCCTCTGTTACCTGTTCTCTTCCTTGTCTACTGTAAAAGTTGAGAGACCTAATCTTGAACAATGACCTTCTCTTGGCCTGTTAAAAAAAAGGAACCATATCAAATTAACCTCATGTATGTATGTATGTATGTGTTTATAACACACACACACACTCATGTGTGTGCAAGTGTTTTCTTTGTCAGAAGCTAAAGCAAATCATGGAAGCAACAAATAATACAGTAACATTCCTCTAAAATAGGGGGAAACGAGTCTTTTTTCAGCCAGAACTCAGTTCCACCACCTCTCAGGTGGGCACCATTGCCATTATAAGAGAACAAGGGAAGCGTTCATGGTGAGGGGTCCAGCACCTCTTTTTCTAGAAAAGTAGCTCTGGGTGCAAATATTTCAAAAAGATTCTGAATGATATAAGCTAGAACAGGGGTTCTGGGTATTTGTTGCCTAGAGCGTTTTAACCAACCAGTTGTCAAGAATAAACCTGAGATCAGGAAGGCAGCGAAAACCACAGCTTCACATTTGACCACCAGGTACACAAGGTGTACTTCATTTATGCCACATAAATGGGGGTGGGGGGATGTTTTTTTTCCAGCCGCAGACGGGGCAAGGTAGGCAACAGAAACAGAAATTCTCCCAGCAACACAATTCTGTGCATGCCTCCTGAAAAGTAAATACCCTTTGTGTTCAGTGGAGCTCACTACTAGATGTGTGTATACAAGGGTGTAGCCCAATATACAAAATATACAATATACAAAAGCAATAGGGCCATACAATGAAACCAGTCTCTTGTGCAGACTGTTGGTGGGTGTGGAATTTGAAGGCTAGCTCTTTCCCCTATGTTTGATAAAAATAGGTGAGGAGGAAGAATTCAGAATTTCAGTTCCCCCATGAAGTAACAGCAACATTCTGTGAGCTTGCTGATGATACATGTCAGCTTTTTCAACATCTGGAAATGTTAGAACGAGGAAGAAGCATTGTCTGGTCTGCCTTTATATTAAAACGGAAGGCGACACATGTGAAACCTTTGCTAATGCAAAGAATAAAAATGAGATCTGCAGCTTTAGGGCCAATAGACGTATGCTCAAATGATCCTATGAGATGATAGCAGTGCTACTCACGGTCCCGATATCATCTTCGTAACTCGTAACCGGCTTGTAATAGGGGGATCCTGAAAGAACTCTCCACGCCGACAGACCACAGCTACTTGCTTTGGACACGCCGGATCCCTCGCCATCCATTTCGCAGCCACCGACGATCAAAAGCCTATCGCAAGCAAGAGGAATTGAATCTTGAGTTTGGCATGCTCCAACTCTGTTCTGAGCAATGAGCAATCGCTTTACAATGAATTGCAGCAAGTTTCTTTCTTTTAAGATTACCATGTCTATTATATTATATGTAATGGGCAGGTTTCAATGCAGCGCTAAGGGGACTGCTTAGGGTTTCAAAAAGTAAAAATAGGAAGACCCCAAAGTTGTTGAGCTTTTCTTAAGGAAACCACCAAAATTGTTGAGTTGCGTTTTTGTTTTTTTACACCCCACAATTTTTTGATTGATTTTTCCAAAGTTGCGGGACGCAGCGACACCTTTTGCTAATTCACCCTGTACGTCAATTGCGCCTTTAAAATCCAGGTACTGTCTGGGACATATGACAGCCCTAGGATTGTTCAATCAGCACAAGGATTTCTCCTTGACCACCAGAGGGAATCTCCCCTCTCTTGGGCCCCCTTGCTGTTCTGGGTTTTTTTTCTCTACCCTCCAGGGTGGATTTGGGGAAGGAACAAAGGGGGAGAGGAAGTTCCACTGCACTAGCGGGAGTCACAGGGTCACAGAATCAGAGTTGGGAGGCTCCGTCAAGATCCAAGCCCCTGCAATACAGGAATATGCAGCAGCCACAAACAGGGACCGAACCTGCAACCTTGGAGTTATCAGCACCACGCTCTAATCCACTGAGCTATCTAGCCCTTGTGTTAACTTTCCACTAGCAGAGCAGGGATGTTGTATTTGCCCATATATATATATTTGTTGAGAAGCAGTTTGCAATTTCTGAAATAAATAAATGAAAACAGGCACTTGCCATCTGCGATGACCTGACAACTGCTGAAATATTTATAGCAATAATTCCACACTTGGGCGTATCAGTCATAACATTTACTACTTCAAACCGCTACTCAGAGCAAGGGGAAGAAAAATCATGTGGATTTAAAAATATTTTTAAACCTCCAAGGCCGCAATCCTGTAAACACCTACCTGGGAGTAAGTCTCCGTGAACTAACACTATGGGACTTACACTATGCACAGGATTGCACTGTGAATTCACCTAGCGGGATATATTTCAAAGTAATTGCCTGCTTTAATTCTTTTTTCTTCTTCCAGAAATCCTCTTCAGATAAAAACAAATGTGAAATAGGGGTGTATGAGCATTATTTTACCCAAATAAAATCTTTAAATAAAAAGCCAGATTACGCATATTTTATTTCAGTTGGCAAAATATCACCATCTAGTGGTGAAATTATATATAGAAGTTTGTAAAGAAATGGTTTTACCCACCCCCCACCCCCAAATACTCATAACTATTATAGATCAACAACAACAAAAACGGATTCAGTAATTGCAAAGTGTCATGCTTTGTTTTAGCAGCTCAAGTTTCTGCAGCAGACACTGCCATAAAAAGAAACTAAATTATTTTGGGGAACAAATAACTGTTCAAGGAAAAAGCTAAGAGGTGTTAAACGAATCCTTTTGTTAGAGAAGAAATGGGCAACAAGCTGGTCTTGAGAGATTTCATTTGCTGTGTGAAAGAAACAGATGCACATGATGCTAACCTGTATTTATAGTTAACTATAAAATACGGGTTAGCTTTAATGCTACATCCAAAACTTGAAAGAAATCAGGTACAGAACTGGTCTGAGCTAGCAGCATAAAGCATTCCATCTTGACAAGTCTTAAGTAAAGGTTACCATGGAATTATTTTTGGAGATTCCAAAATGCAGAAATTGAAGATAATATTTAATTGTGGTGCATGCATTATCTACATCTTATTGGAAAGACGTGAGAGAAGCAATTTATAGCTGATTTTATTCTACTCTTAGATCCTTTAGTGTTTCTTTTATGGTACTGAGTAAAAGTCATAACAGGTTCACAAAAACAGTAGTTAACTTAATGGCAATGGTTAAGAAGAGAAACAGTCCAAACCAAAATTGGTAGGGGAACTAATAAAGAGAAATGAATGGTGTAATATGAACATCAATTCCTACATTTAGTAGGGTTTAAAGTTTTACTCTTCTTGCTGATTATACTAGGAGATCCTGTGAACTCAACTCCTCTAATGGGCAGTTTGCACTGATGGAAAGGGAGTGGATGTGATTTTCACTAATTCCTCTTTCCCTCTACAGTTCCCTGCTCCCAAATCCTACCAGCCCCAGTCAATATGCCAATCATCAGGGGTGGCAGTAGTCCAGCAAGAACTAGAGGACCGCCCATTCTCAATTTAAGCATGCCACCAATGGTCAAGGGCAAACTCTAGCAAGAGGACAAAGTCCAACAGTTAAAGAGCCAGTGTGAACTTACTCCCATTAGCAATAAATGGTGACAGCAAACCATTCAACCCTGCCACAAGTTCTGCCTCCCTTGAGATTGCCCCAAATCACCATCGCCACAAATCTCCTAGACACTTAGGGATATTCAATGCATATGTCAGTGATTCCCAAACTGGAAGGCACTGGGGATTAGCGCAAGGCTTTTGACGAGAGGGAGATATACTGCAGAGGTGTTGTCCTTCTAGCAGCAAAGATTTGACATCTGGAGGCTTTACATGGGCCGGAAACTGTAAGCAACACCTCCAAACAGTAGGAGTGTTATTCCATACTTCCAGCGCTTAGTTAGGTTTCAGTGCCGCTTCTTAGAGGAAGTTCCCGAGAAAGGTCAAATCTACTTTAGAAGTCTGTGCTGTTGGTTTAACTTGCAAAGTTCCTTCTGCCAACTTGTGGCAGCAGCTCAAAGTTGGAAAAAGCCTTACTGATGGAGAAGAAATTGACCATGACAATGAGCATATGGGGCTTTCCCCCCTTCTGCCTTCCCTTCCCGTCTGGCAGGCTTCAGAAGGGAGTCCAAGATGCTATCTCCTTGTTCTTTTCTAACCCCAAGTGTTGGTTTAGCTCTCCAATCCACACACAGCGGCCATATGGAAGCGTCCTGTGCATTTGCCTGCTGCTGCTGGGTTGAGGAGCTCAGGTGGGTAAAGATTAGAAAAAGGCCCAAGCTGAATTCATTCGAGTTCATAACGCTAGCAGACACCACAATATCATTTATAATTTAAGCGTCTTGTCTCAGGATGGGAGAGATTTAATGAAAGCTGGAGTAAAGATGCCATATCAGGTTAGACAAAAACCCTGTTCCCACAGAACAAAAGAAGACATATGTATCATTGCAGCACATGCTTAAAATTTTAAACAACTCTTCACAGAGCAGGCGAGGTGCAGCACAAAGCAGATGGGAGCTATATTAAGAGAACAAGACGCAGAGCTTTCAAATGAACCTTAGAGCTCCATTGAGGGCCACAAAAGGAGGTCTGAGCTCACTTATGAATTATTAACTTTTTAAAGGACTGGACAAGAGAGTCAATAATACCAAAAAAAAGAATAACCAAACAAGTTGACAGATAGCCTGAGGCCATCAAGTGACCAGATACTTCGAGTTGGTTGAGCTTGGATTCCTGCACCATGAATGACCTTTAATTTAGTAGCCAATGGAACTGAGGGAATGAAAGGATCATGGATGCAACACCTACTTGCTCTCTCCCTCTTTCTTTTGTGGAGAGCAGGCAAGCAACTTTTCTACTCAAACAGCTGTTCAAGCTCTACTTTTCCTTACTGAACTTCTAAGATAGGCTAGCCAAGTTTGTCCCCTTGATACGTTTCAGGCCCCAAAAGTAGCTCCAGGCAGCATGCTCAATAGTAAGGGGTGATGGGATATCTGGAGGGCACCATGTTGGTAACCCTATATTGAGAGATGAGAATAATATCAAGTTGGAGAAACAGTACAGTGGTACCTCAGGTTAAGAACTTAACCCATTCTGGAGGTCCGTCTTAACCTGAAACTGTTCTTAACCTGAAGCACCACTTTAGCTAATGGGGCCTCCTGCTGCCGCCGCGCAGCTGCTGCACAATTTCTGTTCTCATCCTGAAGCAAAGTTCTTAACCCGAGGTACTATTTCTGGATTAGCGGAGTCTGTAACCTGAAGCATCTGTAACCCGAGGTACCACTGTATTATAGACCCCGTTCTGGCGTAAGTTAATAAATGTGCCGGTAAGACAAGTCAGAATCTTAAACTAACTTCATACCTCGGTTTAAGATCCTGGTTTGTCCATTACAGTCATACAGTGGTACCTTAGTTTACAACCATGATCCATTCCGGAGGTCCGGTTGTAGACCAAAACAGGTTGTAACCCAAGGTGCGCTTTCGCCAATGGGGCCTCCACACAAAAATTGGTTGTAATCCAAAAAAAGGGACACGCACTTCCGGGTTTGATGTGGTTGTAATCCAAAGCGGTTGCAAACCAAGGTACCACTACACCTAGGTTCTCGAACTCCTTGGTACGCACACGTTTTGGCTCCTGAACACCGCAAACCCAGAAGTAAGTGTTTGCAAACATTCTTTGGAAGCTGAACATATGACGCAGTTTCTGCAGCTTCCGGTTGAGTGCAGGAAGCTATTGCAGCCAATCAGAAGCTGTGCCTTGGTTTCTGAACGTTTTTGGAAGTTGAACAGACTTCGTGAATGGATTCCTTCAAGAACCAAGGTACAACTGTACTGCTAAACATAGTTTTCCACATTGGGTGTAAGGAAAACTCTGTTTAGCTAAATGTTTCCTCAGTTAAACATGGCAGGCAAGGAAGGTAATTGACCACACAGAGGATGCAGGTGGAAGCTTCATGCATACCTCATCTTATGAACTCATGGTATCTTCATCCAAATGGGGCCATTTTAAGTTATTGAGATATATACAGTGATATCCCTCAATTCACAGAAGAGTCTTTGACCTAATGGTCAAAGTTCCGGATCTCGTGCCAAAATAGTTTGAGAAAGAAGATGGAGGAGAAGTTTCATTGCGGAGGTGAAATGACTTCTACTCGCACAAGGACTTTGCTGGACACAAACCAGTGTCCTGGATGAAAGCGAACAATATTCTAACACTGAAATGTGACAAAAATGTCTCAGCAATAGACTCACACAGGAATACAGCACTGATGAATACCAATTATAAAATGTTAAGAATTCTAGCAGGAAGATTTAATCTAACGTTAGATTATTATAGTCAGGGAGAGTGTTCTCAGGTTTTTTAAAAGAAAACAATTGAGAGAGCATAGAAGGGAAATGATCCATATCAATTACAGAGCAAAAACACCTGCAGTGCCGTTCTTTGCTGGGACCAGAAAGGCATTTGGACACATACAGTGAACGCTCTTTTATGAAAATGGCACTAAAAGCAATGAGATTTTAGGTAAATGTTTTAAGACAGTCAAATTTCTCATTTGGTTCATCAACTAGAAAGAAAGAAAGAAAGAAAGAAAGAAAGAAAGAAAGAAAGAAAGAAAACAAACCATCATCAATGGGCATATCTCAAAATCTCTTGTACCATGGGGAGGGATGTCAGGCAAGATTGCTGCCTTTCAACACTGATTTTCAATTTTGGGTACAAAAATGTTAGCAACTGCAATAAGGGAAGAAAATACCATAGCAAGTATTTTCCCACAAAATATAGTGGCGTAGGAGAGCTGAAAATAATGCCAATATATCTCACATCTGGCAACCAATGCACCCCTTTTCAGATAGTACATGGGTAAAGGTAAAGGTAAAGGTACCCCTGCCCGTACGGGCCAGTCTTGACAGACTCTGGGGTTGTGCGCCCATCTCACTTAAGAGGCCGGGGGCCAGCGCTGTCCGGAGACACTTCCGGGTCACGTGGCCAGCGTGACAAAGCTGCATCTGGCGAGCCAGAGCCGCACACGGAAACGCCGTTTACCTTCCCGCCAGTAAGCGGTCCCTATTTATCTACTTGCACCCGGGGGTGCTTTCGAACTGCTAGGTTGGCAGGCGCTGGGACCGAACAACAGGAGCGCACCCCGCCGCGGGGATTCGAACCGCCGACCTTTCGATCGGCAAGTCCTAGGCGCTGAGGCTTTTACCCACAGCGCCACCCGCGCCCAGGACACAAACTTTCAGTCCTCTAGCAGATATGATGACTCATTAACCAGATGTCATGTATTTAGCGTTAACTCTGGAAGTGTATCCTTGATTCTGACCAAACTAAGCCTCCTAGAGCAAAATATAACTCAGGAGGCTTTGTTTTGTCAGAATCAAGTACAGTTGTACCTTGGATCTCGAACAACTTGCGAGTTGAACATTTTGGGTCCCAAACGCCGCAAGCCCAGAAATGATTGTTCTGGTTTGCAAATGTTATTTGGAACCTGAATGTCTGCCACGACTTCCACAGCTTCCGATTGGCTGGTGGAGCTTCCTGCAGCCAATCGGAAGCCACACCTTGGTTTCCAAACTGTTTTGGAAGTCGAACAGACTTCCGGAACGGATTCCGTTCAACTTCCAAGGTACAACTGTATACACTTTCATAGTTAACGTGAAATACATCACTTCTGGGAAAGGAGCCACCATAGCCACTGGAGGGTCGTGAAAATTTGTGTCCCAGGTTTTTTAGACTCATCTACAGAGCCTAGGACTTGCCGATCAGAAGGTCGGCGGTTCGAATCCCCGCGACGGGGTGAGCTCCTGTCGCTCGGTCCCTGCTCCTGCCAACCTAGCAGTTTGAAAGCACGTCAAAAGTGCAAGTAGATAAATAGGTACCGCTCTGGCGGGAAGGTAAACGGCATTTCTGTGCGCTGCTCTAGTTCACCAGAAGCGGCTTAGTCATGCTGGCCACATGACCCGGAAGCTGTATGCTGGCTCCCTCGGCCAATAAAGCGAGATGAGCGCCGCAACCCCAGAGTCGGTCACGACTGGACCTAATGGTCAGGGGTCCCTTTACCTTTACCCATGCACTATCTGAAACCAAAGGGGGCACAGTGGTTGCTAGATGTGATTTGTTTTTCAGCTCTCCTACCCCAGTTGTAATGCTGCAATCCTAAACCCCCACTTACTTGGGTATAAGTCCCATGGAATTCAACAGGACTTTACTTCTGAGTACATATACTCTATGATGATCACATCTTACACACATTTAACTTGAACGATTTCAACCATACGCCGCTGAAGGTGTGCCAGAGTGTGACTTACCTCAGGGTTTTTTTGTATGTCTTCACTCTCCGTTGAGAGACGTATAAAAACGAGGCCACGAAATGCACAACAGCCTCAGACAGCGTGAAAAAGAATTTGACTGCAAAATTGTGAATCGCAGCTCAAATCCCCACAGCTGCCTCCCTCCTTTTCACACTTTACTGGGGAAGGTAGGTGTCTTCTCTGGGGGACTCTAAAGATTATTGCAACACACGAGGGAAGGGGGCAGAACAGAACAATATCAATTCTGCAAGATGAAGAAATAATCTGCACTCCCTGGGAAAATAGATTAAGCTGTCAATCTGCTGTCAGCTGCCATCATCACAGAAATCTATGGGGAAAGGCAGTCTTGGTGGAAAGGAATTGAATGAGGGTAATATTTGTAAGCATAAGGTAAGAAGAGCCTGCTGGATAGGTCTAGTTGTCTGTTTTCACAGCAGAAAACCAGATGCAGAGGGTAAAACCAGAAGGGCCTAAGCACACGAGCAATCTGCCCTCCATGGATTTCCAGCAACCCATGTTCAGAAGCATCACTGCCTCCAACCACAGAGGCAGAGCATAGCCACTGACGCTAGTTATCGGAAGCAGAGTTCCAAACATACAGAAACAAAGGAGAACGGCGAAAGGCAGATCACGTCCCACCACTGAGCAGTATAGTCGTAATGAGCTTGCCTTTCATATTTGCTATCTTAGCCAGGCATATTACAAAGAAAAGAAGAAGAGCAGAAAGCTCTGGTTATCGAAGTCAGGCAGCTCTGTTTGCATAATGGGGAAAATTCCAAAATCCACAACCGAGCTGGGCTGAAAAATAAATCCGTGTCGAAACCAGACAAAAACACACTGGTGATATTCAAATCCGTAAATGTAGTTGCAAAAACTTTGAAGACCAGACAGACACACAACCAAAGGGGGAGCGCATGATGATTCTGTGCTCAGGAAAAAAAGCTATCATTTGGAGGCTGAGGATTTCTGCCAGCAGCTCCTGTAGGTATTCAAAAGTCATTTTTATCCATTTTAACAGCATGGATTATCTCACTAGTAAGAAATGTTTTTAGTGAGAAGAGCTAATGTTTCTGGATCCTTTGGAAGCTCCTCTGTTATCTTTGCAACAACAGCCCTTCTATTTGTTTGAGAAGGCCCATAACTTAGAGTAGAGCATCTGCTTTGCATCTAGAAAGTCCAGTTTCAATCTCTGACATCTCCAGGTGCGGCCAGACAGTAGACGGGCCAATAGCTTAACACAGTATAGAGCAGCTTCCTATATCCTGTATTCCAGCTTCAATTATTGTACCCAGCAAGTCAGTTAACTGCTACACAGGAACTATAATGTAAGGGTAGAGGAAAGGGGATTGATACTGTGGAGTGGACTGTACTGCCAAGCTTAGGTATTGTAATGGGATGATGAGCTGCTTGTGCGTAAAATGCAAGTCCCTCAGAGTTTGGTTAAGTCCTCAAACCTCTGCCTACGGCGGAGCCCCTCCAGCATGGCTCCGTCAGTCGCTAGCAGAATCCGAAAGTGGTCTCTTATGGAATCTCTTCCAGCATAAAAGCTCCTTAACGGAAACACGTCTTCTGGACTCTCGGCGTGACAGTTTCCGGCGAGGAGTGGGTGTCCCTATAGGAGGTCTTGAAACCTCCCCACTGTTTTCGCTGGAAGTGTCTCTGAGCCATCCCTCCGACTCACTTTCCCCTGGAGCCCCTCCTCTCCCCCTGCTGGTTCCCTCTTCAGCTGCTAAGTCTGTCTCAACCTCAGGGAGCCCTTCCACCTCCTGTCCTTCCGATGGCAGTTCCCTGACAGGTATGTTCCCCTCACCTTGAAGGAACCAGGTAATCAAGCCTTTGTTCTCCCCCAGACTATCTGAAAAGCTCAGCCGCATAGCTCTCACAAGTCACTCTTCCAAACTTGAGTCTTCAGCTGTTTTTGGACTACACTTCCCATCATCCCTGACCACTGGTCCTGCTAGCTAGGGATGATAGGAGTTGTAGTCCAAGAACAGCTGGCAACCCAAGTCCTATACCAATAATCTAGGAACTTTCACCATTTTGAAACAAAGCTAAGTTGTACTGCCTGTGCAGCGATTCTGAAGCACATGAATCTGACCTCCAGAGAGTTTGTAAGTAAACCATATTTATACTTACCAAACATGTGGTCTTTTTCCTAGGGAAAACTTTGGGACTCACTTTAAAGGGCACATTTTAAAGGGCTAACAGCCTATATTTCCACATCTACTTTGCTGTATATTTGGTGAACTTAAATCTCTGCCAGGGTTGTCTCACCAAAGAGTACTTGCCCCCAACTTGGATCTTGGCACCAACCAAATAAGGCTAACATCTGCCAGTGATAGGGTGCAAAACAATGGATTTGAACATTAAGAGAAGAGATCCATAAAGAAATGGAACAACTTGTCTTGTGGAGCATCACCTCCTTGAAGGTTTTGAAATAAGCCAAACAGATCTTTCTGAAATACCTTAGTTTTTAGACTCTGCCATTTCAGAATAGCAATCAGACGTAAATTACTAACAGTTCCAGCCTATGCCTGTTCACTCAGAAGGAACAATGTATTCAGTTATGCCTACTCTCAGGTAAGTGTGGAATGGGATTGTGGCTTAGGCTGCATTTCTCCTTGATTTTAAAATAGCTGTAGGAATTGGAAGGCAAATCGAAAGAACCCTGAAGCTTTATCAGCACACCTGATGGGACAAACAAATACCTTCCGCTGGTCTGCCCACACAAACCCAACAATTTCGGGAGGATCAGTTTTCCAGGTATTTCTAGGTCCCCTGGCATGCCTGGAACAGACTGAACTATGCTAATCTTTCCGCCACCCAAACAAAAAATGAAACAGAATTTCACCACTTTCTAAAAATGCCAGCAAACTCTTATCTTCCACCAGCAAACCATTTGCAACTTTTAAGATGTGGGGTGGGGGGATTTATGGCCTTTTCCAAAATGCAACCAAATAACATAAACTACATCACAACACAGACACACTCACACACTCTCTCTCTCTCTCTCTATATATATAATAGACTAACATACTTACCGGTGTGCAGGATGATAAATTACTGCAGTTATTCCATGGACATAATGGCTGCTGAAGCTGAAACTGTGGCTTTCTTGGAAGCTCTGATTCGTTCCAACACTGGACAAAAGTAAAGGCATTTATTGACTTATTTGTTGCATTTATATATTGCCCATCCACGGTTAAGTCCTCAGGGCGGTTTGCAAAATAGTTAAAAATGAAACAAATAAAATTATTCAAAAAAATGTTAAAACAACAATATGCGGTGGAAATCATCATTTAAGAAGGCCTTCTTATAGACAGCATGGAGGCAGCAACAAGAAATCATTTCAAGACCAGCATTAAACCAGGAAGGGTAAAAGAAATTGGTGCAAGAAATTTAAGAGCAAAAGTGACTGTATGTACTTGTTGGAAAATAAATGGCCTGGGGTTGGGGATAGGTCTTTGCCTATTTTGGGGCAGGTGCAAATCAACAATGTGAGAACGAGGCATTGCATAATTGAGGAGCCAGTGCCAAAAAGTCTCTCTCCCAGGTAACCACTTGCCTCCCTTTGTTAAGTGAATAAACCTAAATAAGGACCTCTGAGGGGGATCTCAAGGATAAAGCAGAGAGAAGACAATCCCTTTGGTCAACCTGGTCTCATTCCCAAGCCATTTAGGGCTTTAAATGTTGAGTTTGAGTTGGGCCCATAAACAGACTGCAAGCCAGTGCAGATAACAAAGCGCAGGCATGATGTGATCACAATTGCAACTCCCCTGCTAAATGCCCTATTCTGGACTGGGGGGGGGGGCAGGGACACGGGTGGCGCTGTGGTCTAAACCACTGAGCCTCTTGGGCTTGCTGATCAGAAGATTGGTGGTTCGAGTCCCTGCAACGGAGTGAGCTCCTGTTGCTCTGTCCCAGCTCCTACCAACCTAGCAGTTCGAAAGCACACCAGTGCAAGTAGATAAATAGGTACTGCTGTGGCGGGAAGGTAAACAGCGTTTCTGTGTGCTCTGGCTTCCGTCACAGCATCCCGTTGTGCCAGAGGCAGTTTAGTCATGCTAGTCACATGACCCGGAAAGCTGTCTGTGGACAAACGCCAGCTCCCTCAGCCGCATGAAAGCGAGATGAGTGCCGCAACCTCACAGTCGCCTTTGACTAGACTTAACTGCCCAAGGGTCCTTTATCTGTTCTGGACCAGCTGAAATGTGCGAGGCTTCCTCGCACATAATTTATTTTTTTATATTCCACTTATGAATCACTGCCCAAAATGTATCCCAAAGTGATTTTAAAGCAGAAAATATAATGCACTGCAATAACGCATTCGATGCATGGTTTGTTTCACTAAAGTAAGTTAATCCCAGTTAATACTGTTGGCTGCTGCAGAGGCATCAACCGAGCGCTTACCTGACAAGGTAGCTCTTCAGTTCACCACGGTAATTGATGACCAGCAGCTCAGCTGACCATTGGGCGCTCGCTTTGTATTCCAGAAAAATCAATCCAGCAATAGCATAGGTCATGTCTCCCGGGAAGCTAGTGCCCTGTACCAAAATAAAACATTTCTTAAAAACAAATTTCAAAACAATTTTATTTGGCAAGGGAGTTAAAAAACAATTCCAGGAATGAGAGAATTGTTTCTACACTAAACCAAACAAATAAAAACGAACGCCATTGTTGTTTGGTGGAAACACTGGGAATGCTAGGGTTCAAATTCCCTCCTGGGTGACCTGGCACCAGTTGCTATCTGTCACCTTAACTACCTCGCGATGTTGTTGTGAAGATAAAATACTGAGGGGAGAAACCAGGTAGGCCACTGGCAGCTGCTTAGAGGCAAATTGGGTTATAAATATAGAAAAGATGGCAGCTAGAATATTATATGCACAGAAATGGAAAGAGGAGCAGGTCCCAATGAAGGAAGAGTGGCTTTTGAAATGGCACAGAAATGACAAAGCTGACAGAAATTAAGAGATCTGAATTACGAACTTTTCATAGAAGAATGGAGGCCTTTTTTGGAATATTTTTTAAAATACTACAGTCGAATGAAATCACTGGCAGGATTTGAGATAAAAGCAGCAGAAGAAAAATGATAAAGTAACTGCAATAGAGAGACTTTTTTCTAAAAGATATAACGCAGTGGAAAAGGTCTGAGCAAAAATACTGCAGAAATGAGGGTGGGAAGTGAATTCATAAAACAATGTAACTATTCGATATGATGGAAACCATTAAAACGTTTGAAAAAATTCATAGAAAAATGTGTTAAACAAAAAGTATATAGAAAATAAAATAAATGTGCTAGCGCTATTTGCGCTAGAACCTAGCTTAGGACTAGTGCGATGGGATTGTTGCCTCCTCTTCTCCCCCTATCCATGCCCTGTGCTGCCCTCAAATCTGCTCTGAAAGGTTATGGGGGAATGCCAAACAGGTTTAGGAAGAGTTTGGATTTGATATCCCACTTTATCACTACCCGGAGGAGTCTCAAAGCAGCTAACATTCTCCTTTCCCTTCCTCCCCCACAACAAACACTCTGTGAGGTGAGTGAGGCTGAGAGACTTCAAAGAAGTGTCACTGGCCCAAGGTCACCCAGCAGCTGCATGTGGAGGAGCGGAGAAGCGAACCTGGTTCCCCAGATTACGAGACTACCGCTCTTAACCACTACACCACACTGGCTCTCGGGGGTGCATATGGAGGCATGTTCTGTTGTGCAAGGAGAAAGGTCCAAGATCATGAGAGCTGGAGTCCAATAATATCTGGAAGACCACACATTTCCCAACCCATTTTAGAACATATCCCTTCTTAAAGCTTTCAAGCGGTTACAATGCTGCAATCACCTGCCTATTAGAAAGCTAAATAGTAGGTTTAGGATTAAATAAAAGAAAAGGGTGAAAGCTGCCACAGCAAGCAGTATTTTTGACAATACAGGAAGCAGCAGACTAGTTCAGATGTTAAACCGCATCCCCTTGGAACAGCTATTTTCGGAGGGTCACAACAAAAGCAATTCCACCCTAAAGCACCGACAGCTTTGCTGTCACAAATAAAAATTAATGTACTTCTGTTTGGCTACGTGAAAGGCTGAATGGAAATTCACCAATAAACATGCAAAGCGACCATTCAACAAAATGAGCCATAAAGCGCTCACAATGCAAGCTCTCTCCGCATAAGTACGTCACATTAAAACCGTAATAGCTAAAAAGCTTCCATTTGCATGCAAATTGGACTTGTAAAATCCGGAAAAGAAAAGTAAATACCGGTGAAATGACCAAGAGTTCACTGCCGACCAAATCAAACACTCGCACGGTCCCTGTGCTTTCGCCGTAGGCGAGCAAAGTGCAGTCGTGACTCCATGCTACACGTCTCCATTGCGGGTTGGGATCCTTCGGGACTATGGGGGCAGAAAGAGACATGTTCATAAATGCAGAACAAAAGGTGTATATAGTCAGTGGTGCTACTTTTACTTGCAGTAGGCTGTGGAGGGGGCAGTCTCAGCTGCAATATGAACTGATCCACACAAATAGGGCTGCCAACAATTTTAGGGTCTTCCTAAAGAAAGCTCAACAACTTTTGGTGTGTCCTGGCTTTTACTTTTTGAAATATGGCCACCCTACACACAAACAGCACAAAAAAGCTACCACATGGCAGCCGTATCATCACTATCACAAACCCTAATAAAATATCCATTCACCGAGAAAGGTATAGGCAGGCTTTGGGTAACCCTGAAATTTGCAGAAGTAAATAAATAAGATTAAACCTAATGCAATTGTGTATGTGAAAAACAGCCCAACGATAGCAGGCATGTTATTTGGACACGATATGCTGGAATAAAAACTGAGGATTGGGGCAAGTGTGGCTGGGGCTGGAGGGTAAGAGAAAGGAATTTTGTTAAAGGTCTCCCTTGTTAATTGCTACTTTTCATAGTTTGCTTGGGTTTGAAAAGCCACATACCTTGACATTTCCCAATGACAGACCCAAACTCATCCTTCGCAGACCTGTAGGATTTGAATTTCATATATAAAACTTGATGCAATGTAAATTTGTCAGGATTCGTGGCTGTGTCGCTAATCCTCTTGTCTAAAGCAGAAATGGGGCTCCTGCGACCCTCCAAATGTTGTTGGACTCGAACTCCCATGAGCCCTGAGAGTCAAGGATGATGGGAGATGTAGTCCAACATGTTCCCCATCCCTGGCTTAAAGAAAATGAACATGCACAAACAGATTCTGGTGCATTAATAGCAAACTGAATTGTGCCAAGTATATATGAATACTCCAGTTCCCATCAGTTCGAGGAAGTCTGCTCAACAGTCAGGGACAATAAGAGTGCTAGTCCAACAAAATTTAGAGGGCACCACATTGGCCACCTCTGCTGTAAACACAACACAAACTTCACAATGAATCTGACATAAATAAGCTGTTTCTGTAATAATAAGATAACTTCGTTATGATTTTAGCACATTATTTCACGTGTAGGGGCTATCTAATTCAGTAACATGTATCAGATATTAAAGCTCTTTAGATTAAATATCAAAACTAAAGGACAGACGTTTTAGACCAGTTTTCCCCCCATTCTCTGACTTGGAATTTAACTAAATACTGGCTGTCTTCACATGATCAGATGCAGCCGTTTCATTCCTTCCTTGACACAAGCAGCAAAAGGAACCAGGAACCAACAGCGAGCTCTCTAGAATCATAGAATCATAGAGTTGGAAGAGACCACAAGGGCCATCGAGTCCAACCCCCTGCCAAGCAGGAAACACCATCAGAGCACTCCTGACATATGGTTGTCAAGCCTCTGCTTAAAGACCTCCAAAGAAGGAGACTCCACCACACTCCTTGGCAGCAAATTCCACTGTCGAACAGCTCTCACTGTCAGGAAGTTCTTCCTAATGTTCTATTACTTCCATATTGGAAAACTATACTTAAGGCCTCCAAACAAACCAGGATATGAAGCCACAAATTAAAGTTGGCTTCCAAGTCCTGGCATGTTTGGAAGCCATTATCCATAGTTGCCAGTTTGGACATAACTTGAAGCTATGATTCCATGTGATTTCACTGCTAAACACCCAGGAAAGAACAAGGATGCACAAAGTTTGTGTGTGTCACAAGATTTGTTTACGTGAAACCTCCAGACTAGCAATATGGCTACTGTGTTATAAGACATCGCACACTCCGACTGGCAAGACAAAATTACTAAAATAGGTATGCACATTGTGTTATACTTATACTGTGATCCTATTCACTTGCCTGGGAGCAAGCCACAATGGGGCTCACTTATGAATAGACATCCATATGATTCTACTGTTATTCATCTTACCTTATTTCTATGCACTGGTCTTGAACAGCTGCTAACAATTTCCCATTGCTAAAAGAGAAAAGCTTTGAATGAAAAAAATCCCACATAATAATTACTGCTTTCAAAAGATGTCAGGAATCATTTTATATCCTCCAAGTCTTAAACCTAAAAGGTAAGCTACTGTTCTTTTGGAACCTGAATTGGATCATATAAAGTATCAGAATTCCCTAATTCCAAATGCCATCGCTCTCCAATAACCAGCATGCGTCACAGATCAGACAGTGGTCTGGTCTGCATGTCATGTTAAGCCAAACCATGGCTTAGCACAAATGCACAAGCTCTGAGAAGGGAGTTCAGGGCTGCTTCACGCCTCCCAACTGTTTTGCTGCTGCACTGTGCTGAGCTAAACCATAGATTGATGTGGCTCCCTCAGAAGACCGTGAGGGCTCCTCACAAAATAACTCCACCACCTCATTTGCTACGCCACTTTCAGTCACAGTGCATTAAGGCCCTATATAGCATAAGTTACATCCTTATTCCCTTTTCCCAACCAATTAACTCCTCACAATTATCTTTTTCTGGAGTCATCCCTGTGCAGCAGGCAGGGGAACAGGACATGAGAAAAGCTCTGAGGCAGAACACTCTCTGTGTCTCAGCATTTGTCTTCAAAATTACAATGATTACAACAAACTAAGTGGCTTTTGGAAATAGATTATCACACAAAATGAAAGGAAACTCGAGGCAAAACGGCCTCCTGGATATGTTTTGAGTTCTTTTCATTAAATGGTTTTTGACAAGTTTTCCGGAATATTCTTCCCTGTAGGCCTGCCCAATACCAACTGTCATTACTCCGTTTGAATCCCAAGCCTATGGGAAATAAAAGCCTCCAACATACACTCACACAGAGATTTAGTGATGGAAACCTTTAAACCAATTCATACTCCCATTTCAGTTGCCTCAGAGGACAAACCCCCACCAAAAGTCATTTCGTCGTAACTTGACTTGAATGACAGAACTTGCCTTCCGCTTCAGAGCAGTAAATTCCAATGAAATATTGTTTAGGAGGAAACTTGTTATTTCCCTGCCAAGATGCACACTGCTACTTTGAAACTATGAAATACCTCTCCAGAATATAGAACTGTGGGTGTTTATTAAAATAATGTATGCTGTGACATCTATGCAGACAAGCCTTCACAGAGTTAAGGAAAGAAGGGCCTTGAGGAAAATGTACTTCTGTACAGGATACACAATAGTAATAGATACATTATATGAGCAATAGTTTATAAATAAAACACAGAACAAAGGACTTCTGAACAATTTAGGCCATATCCACACCATACATTAAAAGCCCTTTTATGCCACTTTAATGGTCATGGCTTTCCACAAAGAATAATGGAAAGTGTCGTCTCTTAAGGCTGCTGGGAACTGTAGTTCTGTGAGGGGTTTCCTGACAACTCCCAGCACCCTTCGCAAACTAGTAGAGATGTGAAGCAGAGTCAACAGAAGTCTTCTTCTTCTTTGGTGAGCATTCGTGGCTGAGTAAGATTGTCTTCCATGAACACGGTCTTAACGGTGAGTCCGTGACTGTGGAGGCCCATTCTGGATCCACACGTCCTTCCACAGTGGAGGCATAGATTTCCAGTTGATCACAGTGCGGGTTTGCCAAACGTGCCTTCCTCTTAGGACATTTCTCACTTTCAAGCTGAGTTCAAGCATTTTCAAAGCATTTTCAAAGGCTGTTCTCCAGTTGGAGCACTTGCAGGCCAGTGTTTCCCTGTTGTTGTTGTTGTTGTTGTTGTTGTTGTTGTTGTTGTTTATGCTACATTTTTTTAGATTTGCCTTCAGAGAGTCTTTAAACCTCTTTTGTTGACCACCAGCATGACGCTTTCCATTTTTAAGTTTGGAATAAAGTAATTGCTTTGGAAGACGATAATCAACCATCCAAACAACATGACCAGTCCAATGAAGTCAATTACTCTAGCCACAACCCTATGCTGCCTCTCGCTAGCTTATACTGCTTTGGGTCCGATGTAAAATTATACTAACATATTTAACAAGCTCAACTACACTAGCATAAGTCACAGTGAGAATAAGTGATTTTTCCCAGTATTAAGATATCTTAAGAATATTGAATGGTTTATATAATAGATGTGTTGCATTATATGATATGCTTACAAATGTCTGTGCAGACATTTAGTTTGCATGGCAACTGTAATGTCTATTCATTAAACACAATATTTATATTTTTAAAAGCCACCGTAAGATGGGAATTGCCTTCTGATAATATCACCTGAGTATAATCTCCCATCAGCAATTTCAAGTGACACCCCCCACACCCCCACACACTTGGAAAGGAAAAGCAAAGCCACTTACCTTGCGAGAACTAAGTGCCAATTGATCTGTTTACTGACCAGGCGGACAAGCCCAACAGGGAGAGAAAATTTTGCAGGGCTGGAAATAGATAAGTGCTAATGTTGGAGTGTGCAAGGCTCAAACATACAAAAACACTGTCAGCATCATATAACTTCCCAGATCAGAGCTATATTCCCAAAGAGTTATTATACAAAACACCCTAAAAACTGGCAGCAATCCCATATCCCTGGGATACATGCACAATATACATCCATGCCCTTTCTATTCAGCAAAAGTTATTTGCAAATATTAATGCTTCGGGAAAAGATATTCCCTACAGCAACCAACTACTTTATGCTCACCAGGTGGGCGGCACAATACTTTGCAGATGTCCTGCAGTAAGCTCACAACTTACGTGCATCTAACTTGTGCACGTTCAGCTTTATGAACTTTGGGGGGAAAAAATTAAGGGGGTGGAAAAGGGGGGAAAAGACATCCAGAGGAAAAGACTTTGGAAATCCCACCCACCATTGCACCCAATGTGTTTTGACTAGACACAATTTTAGCTTCAGGCGCTATCCCCAGAAAGTAAGCCACGTGTAAATTGTGGTCTTAACCTGTGCATCCTTTCGAACTAACTTAACACAGGGTTTGGGTTAGCTTCTGTTTAATAAAGAACAAAGAAACTTACCTGTACCACAAATACCGGAGCAAAAATAAGGCAGGGCCTATAAAAGAAAAAGTTTGAATTCAGAAGGCCCTGTTCAAATCTTTGAAAGAGAGAGACTGGCAAAAAAAAGGCTACTTTTCTATAGCTTTTTGTACATTTCTTCTACATTTTTCGAGGTCAACTCAGACATATTGAATGGGACCTCCTTACCTTCTTCCTCTTACTCCCGAATCCCATCTCTGCCAATCTTACCTTTCAACACTCATTTCCATTACGCATTCTGACACTCAAGCAAATACAAAAATGTTTTATCACCTTAAACAATACTATTCCTTGTTTTGATTCATTGCAGCATACGTTGCTGATGTGTAACAGTTTATCCTTGGGCAGCTTAACACTGGACAGCTACAGTCTTAAGGCCTGGCTCCAACAACGCAAACCCTGTGCAGATCTACGCTGAAGTAAGCCCCACTGAATACACAGGAGCTTGGTGCCAGCTGTATCGATGACTATATCTAAGGAGCAACCTTAAAAGCCTCTTTCTCACTACTCCACTTGCAACCCTGACAAGAGTTGGGTTCTCATGCTGGCAAATGCTAGAACTCCAGGCATTCTATCACAGATCCAGAGAAGTGAAAACAACAGGTGCCTCTTACTGCAATAGATACCAATAAATAACTGAATCAATGCCCACTTATATTAATTGCAGCTGGAGTTGGGTACAGTAGGCAGGAGGAGGAGCTTTGACAAGAAAGATGACTTTACCTCTTCAGTACCAGTGGAGTCTATAATGTCACATTGTTCTGGTGCTACAAAACACTACTTTTAGCTGCCTTGCGGATCCAGTGGTATATCAATGCAAAATACAAGCATCAAAGGCAATTACATGATAAATCCAGCTATCAGTGATTAAACAGTATCAGACTATCAGTTTTTTATAATGTACACTGGCCATGTTTGGATGTCACATAGTTTAGCAAGAGATCACAAAGTTCAGCAAGCCTCAGGGTAGCTGGAAGGTTTTCTTCCCGATTTCCATTAAATGGACCATCCAAATGCTGAACTGCACATAACTGTAATGGCAGTTTCTTTAAACAAGGCAGCACCATCACCCATTACTTGAAGTCAACTATGGTTTGTCTAAAACAAGGTAAGATTAACCATGGTTTGCAAGGCTTCTACAACATGCAAAAGCTGACCTCTCCCTTGCAGCTGTGCTAGAGGAGGAGGAGGACAGAGCACATGGTTAAACGGAATATCCAAACAGGGATTAAGTGTTTGCAGTAAACCTTTCCTAAGAGATCTCAAAAGATCTGACTTATGCCTATACAGCTGTACCTTGGAAGTTGAATGGAATCAGTTCCAGAAGTCCATTCAGCTTCCAAAATGTTCAGAAACCAAAGTGTGGCTTCTGATTGGCTGCAGGAAGCCGCGGAAGTACGTTGGAGTACCAAAGCATTCGGGATCCAAGGTACAACTGTATGTGTATAAATGAATGCCAATGAGACACAATCGTTGTAGAAAGGGCAAGCAGCAGGCAGTTAGGAGAGGGAAGAAAGAGAGAAAAGAAACGAAGGGCATTAAGAGGAAGAATACTTTCCCCAGTAATTGTTATGCAATACATGTTGCCCAAAACAATAGGTATACGGCAATATCAGATAACACACTTTATAAACAAATCCAATGAATTCACACCCCATTCATTTCCTCCACATAAGATTCACTAAACAATCCATCAGGGCAAGGCATGCATATTTACCTGTAATTGCTCTAGTGATGATAAATGATGCGCCATGCTTCCGGTTGCCTCTTGGCTGAAATTACAAGAAAAGAATTAGTCTACAACAACTGAACCCTTTACTCACCAACCTACTAAGAAAATGAAGTTTATGAATTACCTGCTGGGCTGTGCAACTATTTAAAATTCTTTTTTGGCTCCAAGGGCACTTTGCTGGCAAGCCATTCAACATGCTTGTCACTCCCAAATCACCTGAGATTGCTACCAACCCCTTTGCGGATGGCCACCAGTTCAAAACAAGTGGAAGGATAGACACAATTAGGTAATAATATAAATATGCAGGTAATATAATGCACCCCTGCTTTAGCAGTTAGAACCTCTTCCTTGGGATACTGCCCCACCCCAATTTTGAGCTACAGTCACTGGAATCTCAATACTCTCTTTAATGGCACAGGCCAGAGACGAAGTCTTCAGTATGAAGATAAATATAAATTTAAAAAGAATTATTTGGGCTGGCCCCTGTTTAGAAAGCAGCCGCGGTGCTGGTGTACTAGATTACACTGACAAAACAGCTGCTGGAGTTTATTACAGTGACTAATATACAAATATACTTATATGACAATCCCGGCCCGACTGCACCAGCTGCCAGTTAGTTTCCAGGCCTAATTCAAAATGCTGGTTTTGACCCATCAGGAGTGCAATACCTCAAGGACCGCCTCTCTCCATATGAACCGACCTGGACCCTGTGATCATCATCTGAGGCCCTTCTTTGTGTGTCTCCTCCATGAGAGGTCCGGAGGGTGGCAACACAAGAATGGCTCCCTGTTTGTGGAATGCTCTCCCCATGGGGGCTCATCTGACGCCATCATTATATACCTTTAGGCGCCAGGAAGAAATTTTCCTCTATAACCAGGTCTTTGGCTTTTAACTATCAGTTAACTTTTAGAAGTGAGTGGGATGTTTTTAATGTGTTTCTCTTTCCTCTTGATTTTAATGTATCTATGTGTGGTTTAGGGACGCGGGTGGCGCTGTGGGTAAAAGCCTCAGCGCCTAGGGCTTGCCGATCGAAAGGTCGGCGGTTCGAATCCCCGCGGCGGGGTGCGCTCCCGTCGTTCGGTCCCAGCGCCTGTCAACCTAGCAGTTCGAAAGCACTCCCGGGTGCAAGTAGATAAATAGGGACCACTTACTAGCAGGAAGGTAAACGGTATTTCCGTGTGCGGCTCTGGCTTGCCGGAGCAGCTTCGTCACGCTGGCCACATGACCCGGACGTGTCTCCAGACAGCGCTGGCCCCCGGCCTCTTGAGTGAGATGGGTGCACAACCCTAGAGTCTGTCAAGACTGTCCCGTACAGGCAGGGGTACCTTTACCTTTTATGTGTGGTTTATTGTCTATTTGTTTGGTTATACAGTAATTTGTTTTGGGTTATCCCTGGCAGGATAAAGCAACTAACAAATTTAATAAAATAAAGAAAGAAAGATTATTAAAGATCCACTGGGCTATGCACTCCCTCCTACCTAAGGTCATTGCAAATAAACTCTGTTGCAATTATTGGTTTGTTTGTTTATGTGCCAAAGCCTAAGTTGTCCTGTGGAAATAGTATTTTGAACAAGGATAATAATATTTTTGAACAAGGAGGTTACAACACATGTTGTTTACCACCCTATAGAATTGCTTCTATAGAATTGTTTTAGTAGACACATTTGGGGAATTACAAAATAGAAGGAAACAAAGCAGTTCTTTCTCTTTTAAGTCTTAGACCTGATCAAAGAGCAGAAGGAACCATTCAATGGATTTGCTCCCAGATAAATGGGAATAGGATTGAGACTTACAGTGCAATCCTATGCTACCTGGGAACAAGTCTCAATGAACACAGATGGGCCTAAGGTAAAGGTAAAGGTACCCCTGCCCGTACGGGACAGTCTTGCCAGACTCTAGGGTTGTGCGCTCATCTCACTCTATAAGCCGGGAGCCAGCGCTGTCCGCAGACACTTCCGGGTCACGTGGCCAGCGTGACAAGCTGCATCTGGCGAGCCAGCGCAGCACACGGAAACGCCGTTTACCTTCCTGCTGGTAAGCGGTCCCTATTTATCTACTTGCACCTGAAGGTGCTTTCGAACTGCTAGGTTGGCAGGCGCTGGGACCGAACGACGGGAGCGCACCCCGCCGCGGGGATTCGAACCGCCGACCTTTCGATCGGCAAGTCCTAGGCGCTGAGGCTTTAACCCACAGCGCCACCCGCGTCCCAATGGGCCTACTTCTGAGTAAAAATGTAGAAAAATGTAGAAGACTGCATTGTAAAGCTGAAGTCAACTGCCTGGTTCATACAACACACCAAGCTGAACTTTGGCTTAGTGATACTCCGTGTGCCCCCAGAAAGAAGTGCTCCTACCCAGTCGTTTTTGCTGCTACATTTGGCTTAGTGTTGTCTGAACCGGGGCTGATGGTTCAGCTCTCGTCTCACCAACTTCAAATTGTAGCTAAGGTTTGTCCTCAACCATGAGCCCCAGTTTGGGTGGAATTTGGCTTAGCTCTGCTGGTGTGGCAGCAAAAAGAACCAGGGAGGAGCAAAGCAGCAACGTCGTAAATCTCATTATACTCAAATTAGAGCAACTAGGTTGTACAGAATATAGGACTCCTCTAACAACAAAGAAACACACATCATCTAAATACAAATCCTGTACAGATGCTCAATTAAATGTAAAACAGAATGTACAGAGGTGAGACCACTAGCCCCGGCAACCTTTAATACTCCATTTGCACAGGTGCATATCCAAAAGACTCTCTATGAACACATTTTGAATTAGCTGTTTATTGAACTGTTTGAGGTTTTCTACTAACCAGCTTGTTTTACATACTGCTTTGTCATTTCTATGGCTGTTTGATGCTATATTTTATTTGTTGTTAGCCACCTTGGGCACCTTTGTGCGAAAGGGGGGTATTAATTCAAATAATAAAGAAATCATAGTGCTGCGTATTAAAATCGTTTTGATAAAATTTGGTGTGTATCTTCCAAGTGGTGGTCTATGTTTCAAGTTCCAAACCTAGCTTGAATCTTACAGCACACTTCAGCTGGAACCAGGAAAAGCAGAAATACACAACGCAATGTGAGTATCTCCTTAGAAGACCAAAACATCAGAATGATGGCTAGTGTCCATATTCAAGAAAACATTCTATATTTCACATTCACATCCTCAGAATGCTTGCTGACCACACATCCTTTTGCAAGAGGCCAGGAACAAGCAAAGCCAACACAGATGTGAGACTCACACCAGTCTTGAAAATGGAAAGCACTTTCCAATGGTAGGTAGCAACCACAGGACGTACTAATCCCAGCAGAGGCTGGGAATTCAAAATATATTTTGGTTCTATAATTAATATAATTTAGCTTTGCTTGATAAGTGGGAATGCATAGAAATCGTTAAAAACAACGGCCAAGTACTTGTGGTTATAATATTATATTAATTATTAAGCATTTCCTGCCGTTTTCAGAAAGTAAAATTGAAATCCCTCAATTTTCCTAAAGCGGTTTATGCACTTCTTCATGAAAAGTAGACTTACCAACTTAAATAATACTAATAATAATAACAATAACAGTATTTTTTTTATTTATACCCTGCCCATCTGACTGGGTTGCCCCTGCTATTCTGGGCGGCTTACAAAGCATATAAAAACAACCACCAATGCTAATAGCAACCATATATTAAAAAGTCACCATTAACTTTAAAACAAACCACTTATATCAAATAAAGCAATATTCCACAATCCATTAGAATCTAATAGCAAACAGTAATCTTAATAGTAAATGTTTACCTCACCCCCAGAAATATATGGTTAAAACCCATGGCTGAAGCAATTTGCAAAAATTAAGCTTAAAAAATAAGAACAACAATTTATTATTTATACCCCACCCATTTGGCTGGGTTTTCCCAGCCACTCTGGGCAGCTTACAGCATATCTAAAAACTAGTTTCTGCTAGTGGTCCCCATTGGTTTCAGATGCATGGCTCATATTGGGCTACGCATTTAGGATTCTGAGTCCACTTCTGTAGAACTCCCTCCCTGCTGACTTCAGATAGGCCCCGGTTATATATATATATTATAAAATCTATGCACCAGTTGATTGCAAAAAAATAACAATAACAACAAAACAAAAACAAGCCACCAGTACTTTTAGCAAGCGTTGTAAGTAAGCTTTTCTGTTGTTGTGTTTCATTTTATCTTTATTGTATCTTTTGCAACCTTCTTGTACACCATTTACAGATGACAGTATTAACTGGCCAGAAACACATGTTTAATCATAGCTGTCAACTTTTCCCTTTTCTTGCGATGAATCCTATTTAGAATAAGGGAATTTCCCTTTTTTTAAAAAAGGGAAACGTTGACAGCTGTGTGTTTAATACCCATAAACCTGCAAAAATTAAGCTTCAAAACAGAATAATGACTCCTTTTGAATTGATGTGTTTCTGAGTAACTCTTTGCAAAGCAATGCAATACAATTCAAAACAAAACAAAGACGAATAGGAAATGTTTATGGTAAAAAGCTAATTTAATAATAATAATAATAATAATAATAATAATAATAATAATACGATAATAAGAATTAATAAGAAGAAAAGGCCATGCCCCAAAGGACACGTCTGCTCAGGAGTAAGAGCCCCACTGGTTTGATAGGCAGCTTGTCGCCCGCCCCGCTTCCCTTCTCCTCCTACGTGGCTGGGCAGCGGAGCCCCGGGGGCCGCCGGGCAGGTGCCTGCCTGCCTGCCTGCCTGCCTGCGGGGGACAGGGAGACCCACCTGCACCTCCGTCTCCGGCGGCCACTCGGTGTTGACCAGCAAGTCGTAGAGGATATTCTCCTCTTCACTTTCTTCTGCTTCTATTGCCGCCTCCGAGCTGCCTCTGCCTGTCTCCGCTTCGCCTCTTCGCACAGCAGCCATGATCATCGGCGGCCCCGGCTGCAGCTGCTACGGCGGCTCGCAGCGGACAAAACTCTCTCTCAAGATAGAGGCGTTCGGTTTTTAACCCCTTACGATCCCCCACCGAATCGCTTCTAGGTAACGCGAGCCAGGTGTGTGTTTGTGGTGAAGGCTGCAGACGTCCTGTGCTACCCGACATAGGAATAAATCCCGCCGAGATCAACTCACATTGTTATTATACAATATATTCTATATTAACATATTATGTGTGAATAAATCCTGCTGAGCTCTGTTGATACACTGTTTTAATCTCTTATTATATCAGCATATCATATCATATTGTTATAATACCATCTATATTAATAGATTATGTGTGAATAAATCCCACTGAGCTTGTATACATATACTATTTTTAATTTATTATATTGTATTATATTATATTGTTATGCAATATATTATATAAACATATTAAATAATGTGAATGAATCCTGCTAAGCTTTTTATATATTTATATTTCTATACACACACACATATATATACAAATCTATAGATTTAAGTCTATAATAATATATAATATATATTTATACACTTTTAAAATCTTAAAACAGTGCAATGATACATTTTTAAATGTATCATCAAAGCACATATAATCACATATTTGATCTATGATTATCAAATATATGATTATGAAAGGTGTTTTTCATAGGATCATATAATTGTAGAGTTGGAAGGAATCCGAGGGTCATCAAGTCCAACCCCCTGCAATGCAGGAATCTCAGCGAAAACATCCCTGGCAGAAGGCCATCCAATCTCTGCTTGAAAACCTCCTTTCCTTTCCCGCAACTTAAATCCAAGTTGCAAGTTATGTTACTTACTGGTGGTTTGGACAGGTCAGAAATTGGCCTTGCACAGCCAACCCTTGCTCTCTTTCCCAAACGGGTTCTGGGCATGAATAAGCTAAGAAAAGGGTAAAAGTGGAATGATTTCGGCTTGTTCGGGCATTTTTCTCAAGGGTCCACGCAGCCCTGTACTCTGGGACTCAGCTGCACAGCTGCAAACAAAACATTTTAAATGTGTTGCAAAGTGCAATATACAAACGTGACACCAGATGACGGTAGGGAGCTATGCAAACTCCATTGTATTTTTCAAAACGTTAAAAAAAAAAAAGAATTTCACATATGTGTGGAATCTACCCTGGGATTCATTTCATTTATAAGTCCCTAAAAGGCATATCCAGTGGGCGATGCATTGGTTCCTTCCAAATGCCATCCAGTTTCCTCCTTGTCATTCCTCGCAAGGGGAAGCAAAAGAAAGCACGCTGGCGAACAGGCCAGTTACCGAGGAAGCAGGGCAGGCAAAACGGCTTGGGCCACCTTCGTCTTAAAAACAGCGCCCGCTCCTCAGTAAACGGGTTTTGTAATGAAGGCGTTTGTACGCGCAGCTTCCAGGGCTTGCTGCCTCGAGCGGAACCTCGGCTGAGCGGCCGGCGTTGCGGACCGGAGGACTAAAGTGGTGGGCACAGGGATGGGGAGTGCGCAGGCGCCGTGAGCCCAGTGACGCGTCCTGCCCTTTACTGCTGCCCAGGCGTTGCCGGCAGACACGCGAACATGGCGGCCTTTTCAGGTACGTGGAGAAGCTTTTGGGGGAAATGGGGAGGCGGGAGGAAGAACGGCAGCTTGGGGGGGGGGGGGCGAGTTGCCTGCCTCTGGGTTCCGCTTGGACTCCAAAGCCCCCCCCCCCCCGGATTCCGGGGAGCCCCTTCATTCCTGTAAGAGCCAGGCCTCTTTCGACCCAGAAAGGTTGGGATCCAGCTAGATCCCAAATGGAAAGGAACACCTGTCTTGGCCTGGGTGGAAAGGATCCAGGGGTCTTCGTAGACACTGCAAGCTGGACGTGAGCAAAACTGTGGTGATGCTACAGCAAAAGAAAATAAAAGCTAAGACTATATATATATATATTTATTAAATTTTCTATTTTACAATTTAATATATAATTTTTTAATTTTCCATTTAGTATTATACATTGACATCATCATTATCGACTTTACCGCTTTGGCTCTTTAGAGCCTATCAACTTCCTTCCCTCCTGCCTCAAAATTAACCTTTATATCACTGCATTTTGAACGTTTTCCAATTCTAATTACACTCATTACAAATTAGCTCAAAATTTAAATAAAAATAGAAAGATAGAAAATTTCTCATGACAAGTCTTCAGACGACCCTGCTAGTGATGTTAATTGCTTAAATCATCTTTCGTATAAATTTACTCCAGTCCTTTTGGAATACTTGATCATGCTGGTTTCGGATTTTACAATTTAAAGTACTTGTTTATATATCCTTAAGATATCAGTGACTTCCCTGCTTCTCTTTCCATGGTTCATTTTACATATAATAAATCCCTGCATATTTTACAAAAACTATACCGTTCAGTATTCCAGTATTACATCCATCAACACTTATTTACACTGTTGAATTAATCTTAATGCTGCCAGCATGAAAACACTGAAAAGGCTAAGGCTATTCTAGGCAGCATCAACAGAAGACTAGTGCCCAGGTCAAAGGAAAGGAATAGTCCTGCTCGATTCTGCCTTGGCCAGACCACACCTGGAATACTGTGTCCAAAAGAGTACCATCCCTGCCAATTCTGATTCAGCCCAAATTTTAAAGCACACTTAATAAAATAAGCAAACCGCATCGACAGTGTGATGCAGCAACAAAACAAAGCTAAGGCTATTCTAGGCTGCATCAACAAAAGTCTAGTGTCCAGGTCAAAGGGAAGTAATAGTCCAGCTCGATTCTGCCTTGGCCAGACCACACCTGGAGTGCCGTGTCCAGTTCTGGGCACCACAGTTTAAGAAGGGTGTTGACAAGCTGGAATGTGTGCAGAGGGCGGCGACCAAGAGGATCAAGGGTCTGGAAACCAAGCCTTATGAGGAACAGTTGAGGGAGCTGGATATATTTAGCATGGAAAAGAGGAGATATGATAGCCATTGTCAAACATCTCAAAGGCTGTCGCATGAAAGATGGAGTAAGCTTGTTTTCTCCTGCACCGGAGGGTAGGACCCAAAGCAATGAATTCAAGTTACAAGGAAATAGTTCTGCCTGGTGTTTAGTCAGAATCTTTCTGGCTATAAGAGCTGCGTGACAGTGGAGCAAACACCCATGAGAGGTGGGGGACTCTCCCGCCTTAGAGGTTTTTAAGCAGAGGTTGGGTGACCATCTGTCTTGAGTTCTTTAGTGGAGATTGCTACATTTCAGGGGATTGGACTAGACAAGCCTCAGGGTCCCTTACAACTCTATGATTCTATGCATGTTAAATAGGAGTAAGTCTCACTGCATATAATTCTTTCTTTTCAGTATACATACTTAGGATTTGCTGTGTTTCTTCTTCTTTTCGTTATTGCATTTATATAGTGTGACTTTTCCTTCAAGAAGCTCAAGGTGGCATACATGGTTCTCCTACCTGTTTTCCCCCTCGTAACATGGGACTGCTAACACTTCTCTTTGTTTAATTTTCTTGCAGAGATGGGTGTGATGCCAGAAATTGCTCAAGCTGTGGAAGAGATGGACTGGTTGTAAGTATGACACACACACACACTCATTTATGTGTAGCCTTCCAGGGTTGTAATCAATAATACTGCAAATGGTTCTTCTGGAAATCTTGCCATGTTTCAATGGAAATTACTTATGATAGTGAAGTTACCATGCTTGTGTGGTGAATACCTGTGAATAGCTTCTGCTGAAAAACTGGTGTTTGAATCAAGCACCAACTATACAAAAACAAGTAATCTGATTCAGATTGTAAAATGCATGTACAAAGCTAATTTTAGTATTGCAGACAGAGTTCTTGTATCGCAGCACTGTGCAAATCAAGAGCAGGGGTTTCCCCTGCAACATTCTTGTTTTTCTTTTATGAACATCCTGATAAATGCCAGATTGTTACAGCTTGGGCATTGTTATCCTTTACTTGTAGGCTTCCTACAGATATCCAAGCAGAGTCCATCCCGTTAATTTTAGGAGGTGGTGATGTACTTATGGTATGTATATTTGTAAACACAGAAGCCATTCTGACTTGTATGCAGTATATAAATTAAAATAAAATAATATTGCCACAGTCTGTCTTATAGATAGTAATGTTCTGTCTGTCTTATAGATAGCATTGTTCCCTATGATCCTCATTATTTGTGCAGCACTATGATAATCATGCTTACTCAGAAGTAATGAGCACATGGAGAAGGAAGGTTGCTAGAAGACAGTGCATAAAATCAAATCCCTTTTGAAATTACTGCTCTTCATTCTGTATGTATGTGACACATTATGCCTTAGCTGCTACTCTTGATACCCACATAGAACAGACTGTATGTTTGAGTATTATTTTATTATTCAATAAATATGGGGGAGAGTTCTCCCAGTATTTTAATAACACAAAGGGATTAAACTTGTGATTTAATTGCTGTACATGTAACCATTGTATCTTAATTTTCTTATCAAATCTCATTTCTACACAGGCTGCAGAAACTGGGAGTGGAAAAACTGGTGTAAGTGAAATTTACGTTCTTAACTATAAAACAATTTTTGGATATACGTTCAGGTTGTGGACAGTTTTATCTTAAGTTTAAAGCACTCCATAAAATAGCAATAGATCCTGAAAGTTTTGTTAGCATGGTGACCTAGTACTCAGAAACTGAACATTTGTTTTTCTTTTGTTTAATCATAAGCACTTTGAAACCAGAGTCTAGAAGAAAACAATTGGTTCAGATTGTATAATTTAAATAAGCAACTTCATATTTCAGGCATTCAGCATCCCAGTTATTCAGATTGTTTATGAAACTCTTAAGGACCAACAGGAAGGCAAAAAAGGAAAAACCACTATAAAAACTGGTGGAGGAGGTAAGCCTTTTTCTAAAACATTCACTGTCCCAATACCTGAAACCTGATGCAAGTTGAATTTTACAATCATAGTTTGCTTGTATATTTGAAACTGTGCCAATGGTAGGCAAGTTGAATGCATAATCTACAAAAATAGCTGTATTTTTGAACTAATTATCATTTTTGGAAACTTCTGCTATGTTGATTGCTTCCTATATTCCTTCCCTGTTTTAGCTTGATGTGATAGTCACTCAGTTAAAGAGGATAACTGGCAACTTTAATTCTAAATAAAAATAATACAGTAATCAATAAATAGAATTGCAGTCAGTGGAATTAATATTTTTAATATCACAATTTTATTTCCATTGTGATATCAGTAATCTGTGTAGTATGTAAATCCCAGTGGTTTGAATCTAGGGATGTTTTATATGAAGACACCTGCCATGCTGTAATTGTTCAACAAATAGAATTGTGGTGTCTTACCACTTCATAGTACTATATGGCATAGCTGTTTTTTCTTCTTCTTCTCAACAGTGCTCAACAAATGGCAAATGAATCCATATGACAGAGGATCTGCTTTTGGTAAGTTTGATACTAACTTTTCTAGCAATGAAACAGTAACTAGCTGAAAAACAAGCCCAAAACTTAGGTACGTTTCACCACTATGGCTTGGGTCTGAGTTAAGATGATCTGAAAATCCTCTGTTTGTCTTTCTGATCTTTAGAGGAATGACAGCACATATAACCAAATTAAATTTCCCCCATTGATGTCACTAGAGAAACTCAACTATTGTTTTATTATTATTATTATTATTATTATTATTATTATTATTATTATTATTAGAATTCCAACAGTATGTATAAGCATAGCAGATTGGACATGGGGTACATATTCCTATAGGTCTTAGCACTTACACAAAAAAGAGGAGATCTTCATGTGATATGAAGATGCCATTGCAGATTTTAAAACTGTTCAAAGATCATGAGAGGGTGATAGGTTGAGTCTTTGGAGTTGTAATTTGCTTAATGTCTACAAAATGTTACCATGCGAGTTTTTTTGAGGGGGGTTGAAAGTGAGTGTAGTAGTAGTTGCTGTTTTTAAACTTCTTTGCTACAGTTTTTACTTCTGAGCTACTTTCAGTGCAAACAAAACATTTGATAGAACAGCTTTGAAGGATGTATTTGATTCTTGTCAGATGATGCTTTAACTTCGTCAACACAAGGACATAATTACACATCTCCATAGCTTCGTTGTTTTTCTCACGAGAGTTTGTACACAGCTATTTTTTGCAAGGTTTGCTGTATTTACATAAAGCTGGTATTTTGTATCTGCGACTGTAAGAGGTCTTTGGGGTTTTCAGATGTGTCCTTTCTGTTGTTCAGCTATTGGGTCTGATGGTCTGTGCTGCCAAAGCAGAGAGATCAAAGAATGGCATGGATGCCGATCAACAAAAGGCGTGACTAAAGGTACCAAAAACTACATCAGTGTTTGTGTGCATATGTAAAGTTCATTTTTGAAATAAGAATGCCCTGAATAAACATTTACTTTCTTGTCTGCCTTTAGAATACTGACTACAGATTTAGGCAAACAGGCATTTTTTCATGGTAGCCAACATCACCCAGTTGGCTACTTCATTTTGAGAATAAAAGAACTTTTTGTTTGTGCCAGTTGAAATGATTATTTTTAATATTAAGTCAAATATATCTCTTCTTTATCGAAAAGTTAGCGAAGCTGAAATTAGTTACATGTAAATGTTTCTAAAATGTTCTAGGGAAATATTATTATGAAGTATCCTGTCGTGACCAGGGTTTATGCCGAGTCGGGTGGTCCTCTATGCAAGCGTCATTAGATTTGGGTGAGTATTTACATAAGGAACTATGCTGAAATCTAGGTTACCTACTAGCAGTCACTGATTCTTGCTCATTAAGGGCATCCCTTCGTATTGCAACGAAATATCTACAATGCTGCGGTGGGGGATTCTCTGCTCAAGCTTAGAAATCAGGCTAAAGGACATAAGATTTCATTAAAAAAATATTGTTATGTTCATTCCATAAAATAATCTAAAACTGATCATCTGCAGAGCTGCACCAAATTTTGACATTCAAATATTTAGGGGACACGGAATATGCTTTCCTATGCAGGCATACTACCTTAATAATATTGCCTGCCATTTTTGCAGATCTGATATGTGGCTGCTTTAGTACCATTCATCCTTTGTTTTACTTATGTGACCATCCGATCAGGGATCAGTAATAACTGTGGCAACATCACAGCAACTTCAGTCAGATTTTAATACCTGATCTAACAGAGTAAGCAAAGCCTGCTCGTCGTTCTTACTCTGAATTGCAGCTTTTCTTGTATCTCAGCACTTCATGGCAAGATTTTTTGCTTTGCATTACTTATGCATCACTAGTTGTGGCAGAATGTGGGTGTGCATCCCCATCCACACTCTTCTGCAAGTAGTCAACTGTGTAGCACTGGACCGGTGAGAGACTGGCAGTCTTGTTGCCCTTTTGCCAGGGATCTGTTCCTCACTTCTCTCCAGCAGAAGAGGTGCAGAATATTACTGGGGAAAGAGGTTGCTTTTATGGAGGGTTCAGAAACCTCTCCCAATTTCAGCGTGATGCTAATCAGTAGTGCACAGTTTAAAGAAATTTTGCTGTCCTTTTCTCAAAGGGTTTTTTTTTTAAAGAGGAAAGCAAATTTCTAGTGTGACAGCAATCCAAAAAGTATATGGTCTGCTGCCTTATAGCATGATCACTGCTGTGCTATGAACCCTTTAAATTTTTTTAAATTTTTTTACTTATCTTTCAAAAGTATAGTTAAGAGATAGTGGAGAACTGTTTGATTCTAATATTTAAAGAAATACTTTATATTTGTGATTTATTATTATTATTATTATTATTATTAGGTACTGACAAGTTTGGCTTTGGCTATGGTGGAACTGGAAAGAAATCTCATAACAAACAGTTTGATAGTTATGGGGAGGTATGTTTTTCTTTTTCCATTTTACCAAAGAATAGAATGATTAAATGTTGTAGTGAACCAACAATGAAATACATAAATGTAGGTTAAATTCATGTAGCTCTCAAAGGGAGGAAAGTACACATGCTTTTAACAGAAATGTGCATGGTGATGTTTGGTTCAATGAGCATTAATTTTCTGTGGAGTATAACTGTTGGACTTTAGCTAACTTGGACAGGGCATGTGGTAGTCAGGAGAATAGCCTACCCATTGTAATTGTTAGCGACAACACCCTGAATTGGGTTGGTTGTATGCATTCAGTTCTGACATTACAGTGGAAATGTTACATTTGGAGTGTTTGCAGTGATAAGCTGAAATGGAAATCCTTGCTATGGCATCATATGCTCATGTTTGTTTCATTGGAGAAGCCACTGAGTGTCAGCTGCAGCAGTGAGACTTTTCTGGTGGCTACTAGTTGCCCAAATAGTCGTGTATGGTTTTGCTTCCCCTGAAAGTCCATCATTCCCAACTAATTTACACAAACTATCTAGAGATCTTCAGCAGTTGCGTTATCCATCTTAAACCTCCTCCGTGGTGTGGGTTGGAAGCTGGCGGGTACTGGTATTCTGCAAGTTTATTTTACACCTCCAACAAAATTCAGTATTGATAATTAGAGATGCTTTATTTCACTTTATATCCACCTTCTAAAATGTTAAGGTGGCCAACAATAATTAAAACAAGCATGCCTGAGGGTGGAACTAATAGCTTTGATGGCAGTAGCAGTTCTGTCTTCATTACAATATAACTGATAAAATTTGTTCCATTGAGTTGATTTTTTAATATTTATATATAATACTTTTGTGTGATCCATAACTCTTTGCAAAAGGCTTGGATCCAGTGAAGTGCTGTTGGAAGGGAGTTGGTGGAAGGAGACTTTCCTGTTCCTCTTACCCAGGAGCACACCCCCCTCAAAACAAAAACACTTCTCCTGAGAATTGGGGGAGCATCCTGAATGGAATGAGCTGTGGTGATGCAGAATGAGGTCTGCTGAAAATAGGGCAGAGGCACCTTCAGTGAGCAGAGGGGAGCTCCTGCTCACAGAATGTGCCTCCACTCAATTTTCAGTGACCTTCACCTCTTCTGGGCACAGTCTTTCTTTTCAGGATATAGATATAGGGAGGAGGCTGGCCGAGGGACCAGAAGCAGGAAAATCTCCTCCTACCAATGCACTCCTTCACTTTCCAGTATCCAAGCCAAAACTATTTAAGCCATTGTGATAAGTAACGTGCTCCATACAACTGCTGATGCTTTATATTCCTGTGAAACATACTACTTTCAATCAACCTCCTTAATTTTATTATCATTATTATTTCTTTTGGTAGGAATTCACTATGCATGACACAATCGGCTGTTATGTAGATGTTGATAAAGGGCAAATCATGTTCTCCAAAAATGGTAAGCGGTCTACTTCCCTCCCCCCATTTAAGTAATGGGTTAGATTCATAAAAAAAATCAACATAATGCTTTATTTCCCCCCAGGCAAGGACCTTGGACTTGCGTTTGAAATCCCACAGCACTTAAAGAACCAAGCACTCTTTGCAGCCTGTGTCCTCAAGGTAATTTCTGACTTTTTCCAAAGCACACGAGACTCATTCTAACCGATTAGAAAAAGATGCATACTCTGCTTCTATCATGCTGGATCCTCCTTCCGTTTTATCAAGCGTTGCTTATGGAACATCAAGAAGTTCCATGTGGCAAAATGAGAAAGGTGCTGCTGGAAAGTTCAGGTCCTAAGCTTTCATGGAACTAGCGACAGAGCTTTTTTGGATCCAGGGCCTTGGGTAATGTCAGCGTGCTGGCAAAAAATACTTTTCTATTTCAAGTAGGCTGTCAGTGTTTAAAGATGAAACCTGCCTTACTGATGCTGTAAACAGGTGAACTGCTTTTCCTTAAAGAGCTAGTTTTAACACCTCACCTTTAACTTGCAGCAAACATCACATGACTTTTCTATAAATTCCCACTGACAATCTTTACGCAAGCTTTTATGATGTGTGTATTCTTTTAGAATGCTGAATTGAAATTCAACTTCGGCGAAGAAGACTTTAAATTTCCACCCAAAGATGGCTTCGTTGCTCTTGATAAGGCTCCCGAGGGCAACTCTGTGAAATCCCAGCATGCAGGTACGCTTGGGGGATGCTCAGGTGTAGGAGCTGCCATAAGAAAAATGTCATATCACATAAAGTTAAAAGCTAAAAAAAATGTGTCCAGTCGTCAGCTCAGTACTAAGGGAACTTTCTCAACATTTCCTATTTCAGGAAGTGCACAAGTAGCACAAACAAAGAATCAGCCGAATGCTCCCAAAGCTTTGATTGTGGAGCCTTCCAGGGAACTGGCAGAGCAGACTCTGAACAACGTGAAACAATTCAAAAAATACGTGGATAATCCTAAATTAAGGTACAATCAAATTGGGATGGGGAGAGTCATAGGGTGCCGCTGAAATCCCCATGATTCCTTACACAATCATTCTCTTCTCGTACTCTGGTTGGATAAGCATGAGATGTAATCTAATGTATGTTGCTTTCAGGGAACTCCTAATTATTGGTGGAGTTGCTGCAAGAGAACAACTTTCCGTATTGGAGCAAGGGGTAAGTTTTAATTGCTCTTAGTTTGCATTATATCTACAAACATATCTATCTCTTTTTTTAAAAAAACAAAGGGTGCACAGATGAACTCTAGTGAGAGTGTATTTAAAAAATAATAATGAATGGCCTTTCCATTGCACGATGTCTATGGAAACACAAAAGCTTGTGTTTTGGTATTATTTTGATTGGTGAATTGTTTATTGAAGTGGAAAGTGCTTTGTGACTGTGTGTGGTGCAAAGCAGTCTATAATTTTTGGGAGTAAATAAAAGCAACATAAAACTGCTTTAAAGCAGTTAAGAGTCTGGAAGGCTCTATGTACAGTTAATGCCTCTCTTGCAATATTTGTATGGACCTTTAAAAAGACCATAAAAGTTTTATCTAAGCAATAATTTCAGTGTGTACACAGTGTGTTTCAGACATACTCTAAAATGGTTGAAAGAGAAATACTTCTTTAGGCTATGTTTCAAATGTTAGTGTTTTCATATTTTGGCATGAACACAGTGTACTATTACACTGTTTACATTTTACAGGTAGACATAGTTGTGGGAACTCCTGGAAGACTAGACGATCTCGTGTCAACCGGAAAACTGACTTTATCGCAAGTTAGGTTCCTGGTTCTTGATGAGGCTGTAAGTGTATAGAACTTCTTTTTTGAATAGCATATTTGAAAAAGTTATATACAACACTGATGAATTACCCCTCTTTCTGGTAGCCTTCTCCCAAAATATGTGAGGCCTGTTGGCCTTCCAGGGAACAGCAGTGTTGAGGAATTGTCGAAAATTCCTTCCCTGACAGAAGGGAAGAGACATCAGTTGGATGCCAACCCTGAGCCAGCGCTGTGGCTTATGCTTGGGACTCTGGTCTATGTGAATTGTTGGCAAATGCATGGGGCAGACAAGCTCTTGAAAGTTGGGACCCTGCGTGTCCTTACAAGATCCCGTGACTCAAAATAGCCTAGTGTGCCTCCAACTACCATTGGTTTTCTGAGCCCCTTCTAATCTGACTCTCAAAATAAAAAAATTCCTTCCGGTAGCACCTTAGAGACCAACTAAGTTTGTTATTGGTATGAGCTTTTGTGTGCATGTACACTTCTTCAGATTCTTGGTATCTGAAGAAGTGTGCATGCACACAAAAGCTCTTACCAATAACAAATTTAGTTGGTCTTTTTGGTGCTACTGGAAGGAATTTTTTTATTTTGTTTCAACTGCCGCTGACCAACACAGCGACCTACCTGTAACTGACTCTCAAAGTGAGTGCAGAACAAATAAGAGAATTGCAACTGGTCAGCGGATGACTTCCATCTGCCCCTGTTCACATTTTCATCTGTCAAAATACCTTCATAGCCATTCTAACCAGAGGAGGAGTTGATGGGTTTAGCGAACCCCTGTAATTAGTCAGGAGGACTGTTCGTTGAATAGTTGGATCTACTACATACTTTTATTTCAGCTTTAAAACACGTGGGTAAAATACCTTATTGTGACTGTGTAATACTCTTTTTGTACAGGATGGCCTTCTCAGCCAGGGGTATTCCGATTTCATAAACAGAATTCATTCTCAGATTCCTCAGATAACATCAGATGGGAAGAGGCTGCAGGTAAGAGGTTTGCTTTAAGGTTTCCTAGTTGACCTTTCCCCAAAACTTAGCATAGCTGTTGTATGTACCAAATGTTGTTTGCTCAAGCTTCACCATCTCTAAGGAAACCTAATAACACTGCACAACGTTTTCTGAGCCACTAGGAACTTGCACAATTTAGTTTCTATTGCTCTAGCTGAAATAATATATTTCATAATAAAATAGTGTGCAGGGTCAACAAAAACTGAGAACACTTCTAAGTGTCTACTCAAATTGATGGTGTCCTCCGGTTCCTGCTGTTTGGCAGTGCATGAAAAGCAAAAGCAAGGAAAGTAACGCTAGCAAGAAATTGATCCATACTTCCGGAAAAAATAGGATTGTTGAGAAGCCTTGCTGGCTTCTTCCTTCTCTCTCTTTTCTTTCTGTCTCATACTCAAGCGCCACAAGGCTAACCTTTATGGATGGAAGACTTTACACACACCGTATGCAATAACAAGATTTTGCATTTACTCATTTATTTGTCTGCATTTCAGTGGAGCATAATACATCAATGTCCCAGTGTTGTGCTTAAGCATCCATGTACCTTACAATGACTTGTCTAGGCATTCTGCCAAATGCCTGAGTTCTTAATGTGAAGATTTCCCATACGTCACTCCCAGTTCACCAGATATAAATGGCTGAGTAGCTGATGCTTCTGCCAGTACTTGTCTTGACTAAAAGAGATTTATTTTGTAAATTTTACAGATTGACAGAAGTAGAGAACTGTAAGCACAGAGGGGCTTGTGACATGTGCAAGCAACAGTAAAGGTCTTTGCCCTTTTCATCTCTGCTTGTTTGTTGTTGTTTCTAGGTGATTGTGTGTTCTGCAACTCTGCATTCGTTTGATGTGAAGAAATTATCTGAAAAGATCATGCACTTCCCCACTTGGGTAGATTTGAAAGGAGAGGATTCTGTCCCAGATACAGTGCACCATGTTGTTGTCCCTGTAAATCCCAAAAATGACAAATACTGGGAAAAGATTGGTAAAAATCACATCAGGGTAAGTAGTACAAAATATATTGGAATAGACAGAATTTTTAAAGATTCCGGAATATGGTTTCAAGGTGCACACAAACATTTAAGTTGGAATTGTGGAATGAAGGGCAAAAGAAATGGGATTCCATAACTCAGATTATGAATGTTAAGAACATTGTTGTGAAATGCCTGTTTCAGCTTGAAATGTAGTTCAGGAACTTAAAACTCATTGGACATATTGTAGGATGTGTGGTGGGCCTTGCAACCTTTTTATTTTACTGTAATAATGTCCTATTTCCTTACTGAGGTTGGGAGGTTTGGTATGGACTCCTCTCACATCCAAATCTCCCTGTGGCTGATCCTCAAATAAAATGTGTTGGAGGGGATTATTGGGTTGTTCTTGTTTTTATTATGTATTTTGTGGGGGGGGGGGGGGTGTGAACAATTCTGAGACCTGGATGCCTGTGTTTGGCTGCATCATTTCGATCTCAACCTTAAGATTGGGCTACAAAGCCATGTGGCTGCAGATAACTGTTTTGCAGGATTACTTAACAGTGAAATATAAATGACTGTGTGCTTTCTGCAGCCCTGCATTCTTTTGCATTAGCTCTGAATGCCTTTGGTCACTTTTAACATTTCAAATTTTACTTTTCAGACTGATGAGGTGCATGCAAAGGACAATACAAGACCTGGTACTAATTCTGCAGGTAACCAATCATTTGGTACACACATAGCTCATTTGGTTAGAGCGTGATGCTGATAACACCAAGATTGCAGGTTCGATCCCCATAAGGGAAAGCTGCATATTCCTGCTTTGCAGGGGGTTGGACTAGATGATCATCAGGGTCCCTTCCAACTCTGATGCTTTTGTATTTGTAGAAGCCAATGGCTTTAGCAGAGTTCTTCAGTAAAGGAGAAGCTGCATGAATCAATAAAGCAACATCATTTTATTTCAGTACTAAGATCTTGTTACAGTTAACCAAAGCAAGGGGCTGAATCTTTGTATAGTAAAATAATAAAATTCTCACAAGATAAGACTCACCAAATGGAAAATTTTAATACCTTTTAACTAGCATTTCTTAATTAAGTTTTAGAACATAGATGAAATCTATGGCTATCATTCTAGAAGGATGAGTTGCCTCAATTCAATGTTGTACACGGTGTCAGAATAAACGGTCATTTTTCAGTGTATGCATGCTTAATACACTGTGTAGGAATAATTTATCTTCTTCTTTAGAAATGTGGTCAGAAGCGATTAAGATTTTAAAAGGAGAATACACTGTCCGGGCCATTAAGGAACACAAGATGGATCAAGCAATAATCTTCTGCAGAACCAAGATAGATTGTGATAACATGGAGCAATACTTCATGCAGCAAGGAGGAGGTAGTAATTTCATGCCTGTTAGTCTTCATTTTGTCTATTTGCAAGGTGGTACCAGTTTGCAGATCTTTCCTCCAGGTTTGATTGATTGGTTCCAAATGGTAGTTTTTCATCCTGGATATTTTCCATAATGGTTAGATTTCCTCCTGTTTCTGCTGTGTACATGTAACGCCTTCTCAAAGAAATAGAGGTGGTTGGTGGTATAGCTCAGTTACAGCCCTGTAAAAAAAAAACTCCCTCACAGCAATGAACTACCTTGAAGATACTTTTTTAAAGTTTTCCTTAATTAAGCTAACTTGCCCATAAAATCTCCGTACGTGGTTAGTCTCCTCTGTTAATTTGCATGGCAGTGGAGGAAGTCTGCAGTTAGAATTGTTGCACGTTCCTTTGGATGGCAGCTTAGTTTGGTCAGCTATTTATAAATTTGTTCAGTTTCCTATTTTCTGTTTTTCTATTTTATTTCATATTGCCCACTTCACACAACACAGTGTGACAAACTTTGACTTGCAGATGCGCTGCTTTTCTGATCCTTTTTGCTGCCAAGTTTGGCTTAGTGTGTCATACAAAGCCATCATAAAAACTGCCATCTAATACAAAGGTTGTATAAAGATTTTTTTAAAAGACTAAAACAAAGAAAGAAATTCCACCTGTCCCCCAGTGCAAGCTGTCTTTTTTAAATCTGGTGCCACATCACGTTTGCTTTAAGATAAAGCTCTCTTTCATACTTCTTCCTAACTAGCATAACTAGCAATGAGAGTCCTAATATACTGGTTTTGTTTGGTTTTAAGGTCCAGATAGGAAAGGACATCAGTTCTCATGTGTCTGCTTGCATGGTGACAGAAAGCCTCATGAAAGAAAACAGAATTTGGAGCGCTTTAAGGTAATGGTTAGGGCTGGCTAACCCAGTAAAGTATTATTTGTTCAAGGGGGGATTTTAAATGGTGAGGCTATGAGATACAGCTTTTTATTAGGGAAAAGAAAGGAAAGATATCCTTCTAAGCACAAATAGTAGTTGTGTTACTTCCTATTACATTGTAACTTGAACTTCTTTCAGTCATTATTATTATTGTTGTTGTTGTTGTTGTTGTTATTCAGTCTTTTAAAATGGCATCTTATTTAAGGGTTATATGCCAATCTATTTCAGTTCATTTGGTAAAAAGGAAGTAATCAGCTAGAAAAAGGGTGAACAGGTCTAGTAATTACATGTAACCTTAGATCCTTTATTATTTATTTATTTTATACAGCAGCATAAACAATACAGTCATCGTAATTGGGAAAATACAAAAATCTCAATAATGCATGGTTCGTTCATTCTTAGTTCGTTTAGCTTCAGAGCTAATGAAAAGAGAGCAAAAACAAACAGCAAATGATACAAATCAGTCATCATTATTGGGAAAACCCAAAATCAGTAATCATGGCTAATTAGTTCTGGGGATCCTTAAAGAAAAGAGGGAGCCAAAAACAGAGACAGGAGATGTAAAGATAAAGGAAGAGGAGAGAACAAATAGATTACTGTTCAAATTGTTCCTAGGATTGCATGTGGCTGAACTGTTACCTAAGATTTTATACCCTATTTTTCTTTTCCTCTTTCCCTTTTGGTAAAGCTGCAGCAAAGTTTTGGGCTTCATTAAAAACCCATATCCACTGACACATCCACTCAATAATACTAGTATACTTTACAATCAATGCAGACAGTGAAGCCCCATTGAATCCTAAGCAGTGAGCCTGAAGCATCTGTGTATTATCTACCAAGACTACTGTGGTTGGTCTGAGCAGTCACCATTACTTCTGTTCAGGAACTGCAAACCCACAGGGGCCCATATTGCTCCCATATCTGGTCATAGTCCGGTGGCAGCTTCTGCAGTAGGCTAAACATTAGGATTCCTGGTACAAAAAGATAAGGACAGTGTTGTCAGTAGTGTGGTTTGGGGAGAGTGGGTTATCTTCTATGATTCCATGAGCAGAACTCTACACAGGGAAAGGGTGGTCCTGGTATTGTCAATAGGAGGAAATTTTTACTTATTTTCACTAGTTTGCCATCTCCCTGCTTCCCAACCCCCCAAAGAAATCTCCAGAGGGCAAGGGGACACTCGGGAATTGGATTGGAAGTGGTGTGTGTGTGTGTGTGAGAGAGAGAGAGAGAGACCAACCAACCATTCAACAAACAAACAAACCAGCTCCCCTGTTAACAATCCCATTTGGTCAAAGGTCCTTCCATTCATAGAAGCACTAAATTTGTGCACAGACAGGCACCTCTTTTTCCGACCCCATGTCTTTCATTTGAATGTGTCTTTTAGTTGTAGGTGATGCCTTGCCTTTAAACTGAAATAGTTATATGTGAATGAACTTAAAATACATGGCTGTTTAACGAACTTCTCTGTTTAGAAAGGAGATGTCAGATTCTTGATCTGCACTGACGTTGCCGCTAGAGGAATTGATATCTCTGGTGTTCCTTATGGTAAGAACTGAAAACACTCACTAGCAAGTAGCTATTTGTTGATGGCAAATCTGAACACCTATTTATTCCTTTCTCTTTGGTGTCATGTAAAAAAAAGGGGGGGGCTCAAACCCATTTTCAGGTAAACATTCACAAATCCCATAGAATTCAGTGGGAGAGTTGGGCACAGGCTGATTCTCTCACATTAAAATCAGCAAAACTTAAAAAGGGCTTGGAAGAAGGGCTGTATTTCAATGATAGAGAACCTGTTTTTCCTGAAAAGGGTACTAGGTTTAATCACAGGATCTCTAGATAGAGCTGGAGAAAACTTTTCTGAAGTCCTGAGGGGCTGCTTCCAGTCAACAGATGTAGATGAATTCGCTGTCTGATGCTCTTAGCCCTTCCTGGGTTACATTACACATATAAGGTGGGGTAGGTAATAGAAAATCGTAATATGGGAAATGTATGGAGTTTTCCTTAATTTATCATTTCACCTAAATAAATTGTGTACAAACGGGGTTTTTTTAACAACTCAGCGTCTACTCTTTCTCCTTGATCAGTTATCAACGTCACACTTCCAGATGAAAAACAGAACTACGTTCATCGGATTGGCAGAGTGGGAAGAGCTGAACGGTATGCTTTCAAACCTTTCTTATCCCATTTTGTTCCTTTTATACTTGAGTCTATTAACTAAAATGTGTGTGTGTTTCAGGATGGGTCTGGCTATTTCTCTTGTGGCAACAGAAAAAGAAAAGGTAAGTTCTGCTTTCCCAAGAGGGAAATAGGGAATATACAGCAAATAAGATCTTTTCGTCTTTTTACTGTCTTAATTTTGTGCACCTATATGCAATGTATATATCTAACCTTTCAGATCCAAAGTTGCCCCACAGTGGCTGATAAAATCACAAAGAACAGTCCTCATAGCCATTAAGAATTTAGGCTTTCAATAGTACTTAACTCAAAGTCAAGTCAGAAATTTTGATACTGCTACCATTTTATTGGATGTTTTAAGGGGGGGTTTCCTTAATAATGCTTAAACGCTCGTGGGTTTTGCCTCCTAACATGTTGTTCAAACTTCTTACCTAGGTTTGGTATCACTCATGCCCCAGTCGAGGAAAAGGTTGCTATAACACTCGACTGAAGGATGAGGGTGGTTGCACCATTTGGTACAATGAGATGCAGGTAACTTTTTTCACTAGTACCGCTAAAAGCCCTTCTTTCTTCCTTTGCATTTCTAAAATCAGGCCAACTTGGGTTCATGGTAGATCTTTAAACTCCGGCCATTGGAATACTAGGCTCCCCAAGCTGTTTTAAGGTTTTAAATGCTAGTACTAACACCCGTGTACAACTTTTGCTAGCCTTTAATATTGCATGCAGTGGCAGAAGGTTGTGTTAAGACTATGTTTCTATTTGAGTGTGCCATCCTTAACTCCTAAAAGCTGGGGATGATCTTGCTTAAGTTTGAATTTTTTAATTATTATTTTTATTTGGTTTTACAAATTCATTCACTCTCAAAATCACAAATAATAATAAAATAAAAAACACAAGATTCTTTCGAATCTCTGGATTTCCCTCCTCCCCTCCATGGGTTCTTTAGTTAACCTTTTCATCCGCATACTATAAGTCCTCCTAATTTTTCAGTTCTCCATCATATCCAAAGTCTGTGTAATGCTACAGGAGTTATTTAAGACCTGCTAAAGAATTCAAATGATTACAGTGGTCTGTTAAGATATTGTGTGAATTTCTCCCATTCTTTACTGAAGTTTTGATCTTCCTGGTTTCTGATTTTCCCAGTGATTATCACCATTCTCGGCATAGTCTTAATAGTTTAGTCTGCCAGTCCACTCTGGTAGGGACCTTAAGTTTGAATTCCCATTGGGTAGCATCCAATTGTGTCTTCTCCTTCCCACTGCAGTCTCTCCCCTGTGCCCCCACCCCTCACCCCATTCTGCTGCAGAGGGAGTGGGCAGAATTTCCCTCGTTCAGCTTTATTGATTGATTGATTGATTGATTGATTGATTGATTGAATTTATATACCACCCTATACCCGGAGGACATTGGATATCGCCCATTGATTTCAGCAGAGCTTACGTTCTTAGCCTCTTGACCGGATCATGCTTGGCATGAATAAAATGGTGTGCATCACCCAACCATCTTAATCACATGGCCAGGTTTCTTAATGGAATTACATTCAGCAGCATTGCTTTTAGAGGCTAACATTGGATCATTAGTGGACTTCAAATGTGCATTTGCTTCCATGAAGAATCAAGAACCATCTTTGTGTTTTGTTTTTCTTTGTATTCTCTTCCCTTAGCTGCTGGGCGAGGTAGAAGAGCATCTGAATTGTACCATTTCGCAGGTTGAGCCAGATATAAAAGTCCCAGTAGATGATTTTGATGGTAAAGTCACCTATGGGAAAAGGAGAGCTGCTGGAGGTAAGTGAAGAATTATTGAACAGAAATCTTGCTGCAGGTTGGAATAGGGAACTGGGTTTTCTGGTCGGTTGGAATCTATTCTTGCTTTTTTACTTTCCATTTTCTGTGGGTTATTATTCTGTGCACCCAGAATACTGCACACCCAGTGGAGCAGCAAGCTTGTTTTGAAACTTCGGATCTCCTAATGTGATTTGATAGCAGCATGTGGATTTACTATTTCAGAAACATTGCTGACCACCACACGATCCTAAATTAGTTCTCTAGATTACATCCATCAGGGGGCAAAGGGTCTTTTTTAACAAATAAGTATGATGGGAATAATCAATATTCTCTTGTAGCTCGACTGCAAGTAGGCAGGACAAGTGTAATTTAGACTTTGGTTCTTTTGGCAGGTGGATCCTATAAAGGCCATGTGGATATTCTGGCACCTACAGTACAAGAGTTGGCATCCCTTGAAAAGGAGGCACAGACCTCTTTCCTGCACCTTGGTTACCTTCCCAATCAACTGTTTAGAACATTTTGATTTGGCGGCGAGGTGAGAGTTGGGTGTTAGGCTTCTAGCCTGGAAATACGAAAATCCCTGTAGCAGTAGGACTCCGTTTGCATATACAAACCTTGCATGCCGAGCAGTCTCTGAAAAATGTAAACCCTGATGAATTAGCTATTAGTATTGATCTAATAAAAACGGAACTCTTTAGAACTATATATTTGCGTGTTAATTGTTGTTGTTTTTCCTACCCTACCAAGATACATGCTTAGAATACCTGACATACAGTGGTGCCTCGCAAGACGAAAATAATCTGTTCCGCGAGTCTCTTTGTCTAGCGGTTTTTTCATCTTGCGAAGCAACCCTATTAGCGGATTAGCGCTATTAGCGGCTTAGCGGCTATTAAAGGCTTAGTGGCTAAAAGGCTATTAGCAGCTATTAAAGGCTTAGCGGCTAAAAGGCTATTAGCGGATTAGCGGCTTAGAAAAGGGGGGGGGGAGCGAAAAAAATCGCAAGACTCGCAAGACGTTTCCGTCTTGCGAAGCAAGCCCATAGGGAAAATCGTCTTGCGAAGCGCATCAAAAAACGGAAGACCCTTTCGTCTAGCGGGTTTTTCGTCTTGCGAGGCATTCGTCTTGCGGGGCACCACTGTAAATGCAAGATCGCTATTGATATATGTCAGATGTTGTTGGACTGCAACTCCCAGCATTCTTGACCATTGGTCATGCTGAAGGGAGATGCATTCCAACCATGTCTGATTTGCATACAGTGGTACTTTGGGTTACATACGCTTCAGGTTACATACGCTTCAGGTTACACATTCCGCTAACCCAGAAATAGTGCTTCAGGTTAAGAACTTTGCTTCAGGATGAGAACAGAAATCGTGCAGCAGCAGCAGGAGGCCCCATTAGCTAAAGTGGTACCTCAGGTTAAGAACTGTTTCAGGTTAAGAACGGACCTCTGGAACGAATTAAGTACTTAACATGAGGTACCACTGTATATAGTGATTCTCTAAATCTTGAGATTTAAAATTGTCGTCTGTAGCCCTTATTTTGTTTCCATAAATTTGCTGAAATCTTAAATCCTGCCATCTTGTAAATGGTTTTTTGTTTTTTTTTTTTTTTGTTTTTTTTTTGCCCAGCAAAAGTGCTGTGAATTATCAGATGCACTGATGTGGAAGTGGTTGCTTTACTTTAAAAATCTATCTCAAAGGATTTCATTTAAATGCCATTGCTAGCTTAAGCTGAGAGCAGGGGTGCCAAAAAGGAGGATCTTAATGGAAGCACATACTGAAATTGAATTTTGAACAGTGCTCTTCAGATAAATAAGAGAAATGAATGGAGCAAGTTGTGGCTACAATGAATCTATCATTTTAAGTGTTTCTCCAATGAGAACTTCAAGCAATATCTTACTTAGCTCACTGGGAGCCTATGTCTACCTCTTTAAAACTTAGGTAGGGTTCTTAGAACTTTCTGCTTCACAGTTTCTTCCACACAAATGCGAAGAAGTGTGAGCTTCAGCACTGACTTGTGTGTGAAGCACTTCAAGATAAAGACAGACTGTACCTGTGTTTCATTTTGTTGTTTCAAGTGAATATGCCATTTTTTTCTGAGAGAAGACTCATTTCGCCCTCTGCTGCACATGACTTAAGTTCTACACTTGTGCTAAATTCATTTTTTTTTTAATCTGGCCCGAAAGCTGCACCAATAATTGATCCCTCTTAAAGTTGTACTTGGCTGGGCCAAAAATGGGACTCCAAAACATTCTTCTTCTACAGATTGAAAACTAAGCCTGTGAGAAACCGTGTGGCCCTTACAGAAGTGGATCTTGAACTCCAGTCTTTCCCAGGCCAAAGTTAAGGCTTCTGTTTAAACCATAGGTGGGGAAATGGTGGCCCAACAGCCCCAACAGCATTGCCAGTGGTCAGGAAAGATGGCAGTTGTAGTCCAATGACTTGGGGATTCCCCAGCTTGATCTAGACTCTAGGGGACCATCCAGAAACGAAAGAATGATTCAAACTTACAGACTTCATTCTGGTCACCAAATCAGGGTTTTGTGATTTATTTTTTTAATGACCTTTTAGTACCTACATTAAGAAGTTTCAGTCTGAAAGAGTGGTATTCGACTAAGTTTTACTTAGAGAAGTTCCAGTGAAATTAATGAACATGAGTAAGTTAGGTCCAAATATTTCAAAGGGTCCAGTCTTGGTAAAATTTAATTGAATACCACACCAGAAGTCTATTTAAAGTAACTTCTCTGAATTCCCCCTTGAACCCTCCCAAAACCATTCCAGTGGTTTGGAAGGCCCTTCAGAACAGAATGGGAGGTGGTCTGGGGGCTGCAGGGGGGTGGGCGAATATGAACAACTTGTCTTCCCCTCCCTTTCAGCCACCAGGATCCTTCTACTGAATCCTAAACTTTTGATGGACAGAAGGAGCCATTCTGTTCACGGATGATGAGTTTAAGGGTGGGGGGGACAACAAGAATGGAAATGTCATTTAAAGAAGCATGGTCAATTGTAGAATAAGTGTACACTTCAGTTGAACTTCAGAAAGAAAGATGGCGGAGAGTCATATTAGCAAAAAGAAAATCCATGCAAAGCCCCCAAACTGCACTGCTTTAAAACAAAAAGCATAATTTATTAGAATGCAGTTCATCTGTCATTTTTTTGCTGGTTGCTAGGGTAGAATTGGACTTTATAAATATATAAAGAGATCCAGGCATTCCGGCTTGTTGATTGGAGCCTGTTTTCCAGGGCTACCTAATAAAAAAAAATCATTTCCTTCTCTCTCTTGCAATCTGTCAGCTGCCTCTTGATGGCACTAATGTTTCATTTTTTCCTCAGAGTAAAAACACAGCCTCAGATAGTTTACTCATGCTTGGTAACAGTTCTACATTTCATGCTAACGCGTATAATAAAATCGGTAGCTCCGAGCTATTTTCTTAATTAAAGAGCTTGTATGTATGGAGCGAAGATCTGCAATGTTAAGAATAAAATTCTGGCTTAATAACTGACTTGTTGAATCATGTTGTAGCTGCTTGCAATTTAATCTAGTAAACTGTTTTATCTACCTCCCTCAAACACTGCTTAAGCTGCTAACTGAGAAAACCTGCACCTTAATTTGTTTCCTTTCTGATGTTTTCGTAGCTACATTTACATACTTGCATTTGCCAGCTGCTGAGAATTAGGCCTGAGCATGTTCAGAGGGTCCACAAGCCGTGGAATGTTGAGTCATTTGGGGGGAAAGCTAAATGCGAGGAAAAGAATCGGCATTCTTCAGTGCCTAACTTCTTCCGGTATTCTGATGGAAGACAGGAGTGTTGGCAGGAGCCCTGGACTGCAGCCCTCCTGCTGGGTGTTGCACTGCCACACATTGTCATATGTCCTGCTGGTTTTTTTCCCCAACATGATCCTAAGTTTTTGAGCCAGTTATCTACCATAATTGTCAATTTTCCCATAGGGGTTGGTTTGCATCAGTCTGAGCTTATTCAAGAAATGGCAGCCTGTTTTGGACTATTGGAATGAGTACATTTGCAAGGGGCCTCCCTTGAGCAGAGCGGGACAAACCTCTGAGTAAAGTTAGGAGCACAGTGGTACCTTGGTTCTCGAACTTAATCCGTTCCGGGAATCCGTTCAACTCCCGAAAACGTTCGAAAACTAAGGTGCGGCTTCCGATTGGCTGCAGGAGTTTTCTGCACTCAATTGGAAGCTGCAGAAGCCATGTCGGAAGTTCAGCTTCCGAAAAACGTTTGCAAACCAGAACACTCACTTCTGGGTTTGTGGCGTTCGGGAGCAGATTTGTTCGGGAGCCAAGCCGTTTGAGTACCAAGGTACCACTGTATGCTGTCACTGTACTTAGCGTAAGAACCACAGGGCTAAGAAGAAGTGGAAAGGTCCTTGTTTTCCTCTCCCAGAACAGATTCCAGCAGCGGCTATTCCACCTTGCTGCTGCCAGAAACACAGGGAAAGACTCCGGTACAATTTCCACCAGCCTTTTTGGAGCAGTATCCCCTTCAGATCCTGGTCCCACTTAGTTTACAGCTATAAAATACTCTCCATGTCAAAAACTAGGTAGCGTACATTCTCTGGGGACTTTCTTCCGGCAAAATGCTGCCAGAAAAAAAGGACTTTAGACGGAGCGTTCTCCCCAAGTCAGCTAAACAACTTGGGAGTACTGCAGTTCAAGGTGATGGACCTCATACCTGTGTATTAACTAGCACTGCTTTTGGGTCATCCTGTGGGAATGTTGAGAAAGGTAGGAGAGGGTATATTGATTAAATATTATCTCTCTGCACTCACGCTAGTGAAAAAGCAGCAGAGCACATTCCCTTGCAGATTGCTGGAAGCAAGTTGATGGATTTGTTAGAAGCCTTAAGCAATCCAGTCTGGATTGTTCCCCGTACGTTTCCCCTTTATTTCCCTCTTAGAATAACAATAACACGACAGTCTTCTTTAAAAGTAAGAGTAAAGTTTACTGACATTCAGTTCACAGCAGTAATCTGAAGGCAGGCTTTATCTTGTGGTTACAGTTACATTTGTAGAGAAAAGAAGTCTGAGCTAGGCCTCAGACTTCGTACCTTGTGGCTTCCATCCTCTAAGGGTGAGCCATGTGCTGGCTCAGAGCCAGAAGAGGAGGTCCAAGAGAGAAGTCTGAAAAGAGAAAAGGGGGAAGATGACTGCATGGCTAGCCCCTTTACAGGGTCTGTTGGTCACACCCATCTACCTGGTAACACACAAGGGGAGGAGGCTCCAGAACAGGTATGACAGGAAGCCGTCCCTGTCTGCAGCCACATTCCCCTGTGTGTCCACTCTAGGCAACAGGAAAACGTACTTGACTGCTTCAGTAAGGATACATCCCACACATCCTAGCAACCAAAGTAGCCAATCTGGTGCCCTCCAAATGTGGACCACAGCTCCCATTATCCCAGACCATTCGCTGATATGGGTTGGACTCCCAACACATTGGCTACCCCTGTCCTAACAGATATGAAGAGTCTATCTTTGCCAGACATATCTGCACTATTGCTTTCCCACTGCTCAGCTGGAGCAAATGGCAATTCGGGTTTCCCCCAGATTGCCATTGGTTTTGATCGATCACTAAAGAATGGGTTTTCCCTTGGGAAGGAGTGGGGCAATGGGGAAACAGCATGGCGCAGGTGGACATGCAGCCGAGCCCTTAGTGTGGCTGTGAGGTAAGAAAAGTTGCTGCGCCGAGAGCAGAGAAGCAGAGCGAGCGAGAACTTGTTGGAGACACTGCAGTTCCCCTTGCCACAAACTTCCTGGTGTGCACAGCCTGTTACCCAAGCTCCCGTCCTGACGGTAACTCCCAACTCCCATGAACCCCAGCTAGCATAGTAAAATGATAGGTGTTTGAGGGCTACAAGTATCTATAAGATTCCAACTCATTATATCACCTGCTGAGAGAGGGAAGGATGTGTGTGTTGAAACACGCTGTAGCAACTGGGGAATAAGCAGGGCAGAATATCACTGGTCTTTAGGAAAATTGGAGGGAGAGGCGGCAAAAGTGATTAGAGAGCTTCATTTGCTCCTCCCACCCACTTAGATTTCCAGCATTAAAGGTTGTTAGGGAGTAAAACTTCCTAGCATCATTAATCTTGTTTATACTGTGAGCTCCCTACTGAGGTGGAAGAGGCAGGCTCTATAAACGATTATATAAATGAACTGAAATTTCACCGATCTCCTAAATAAGAGAATATACCTGGCATATCAGAAAGGGAACAGAACAGAACACGACCTGTGAGCTATGTGTGCGATGCCGACCACATCCTTTAAGCCGAATTTCATAGGTCTCCATACCTGTCTCAACTGTTTACCTATCCTCATCCTGTTTCAAGCAAAATGAATGGAAAACAATTCTGCGTTTTTTGCTTTTTCCCTTTCCTTTTCCTTTTTATATTGTGTCTTTCTTTTATATCTACAAACCATTCTGGTAAGGATGTCTGTCTGTCCGTAAGCGTCCTAAGCGGGGTTTTATTACAATTGATGGTGGTTATAATGGTGATAAATACAACAAAGAAATGTGCAGGGCTCTTTCCGCTGAAGTCAAGGGAAAGGCAAAAGTAGAGAAACGAATATGGTAAAGATCTCAGCCAATTAACAGAGCAGAACTGTTCCGATTGGTGATGAACTGCCCAGTCGGGTAGTTAGACAACTACCAGTAGCTTTTCCCTTTTTTAAGTGGAAAACAAAGGCTGCCTTTATGAACGGGAAGAGGATACAGATGGTGCTTGTGACTCAGTATCCAAAAGTGGGGGGGGGGGGTGCTTTTAGCAACTCCCAGAGTAAGAGTTCAGTGCTCCCTTTCCCACTTTCAAGTATGGTTTGTTTTACTACTATGAAAAAAAGAGAGAGGGGAGGAATTGAGGTTTTGCTTCTGGCAATACCGCACATTGCTTCGATGTTCTCATGTTCGTGGAATCTTAACATGCAAATAGATGTGCCGGCTGAACTTCAAAGTGCAATCTTAGTTCAGGCCGCTTCCCCAGTCTGTGGATTTATTTCCGGCAAAGGGCTCTCTAGCTGGCCTAACTCTGCTTGCATGTCTCAAGGCCCATCGTCGAAAGAAGTTGCAATTCATACCTGTGCAACTTAAACAGGACAGGAAATAATGCTGCGTTGACAACCAGAATAGTTTGCAGTCTGTGCAGTGCCAGATTTATGTATAAGGTAAATAAGCTGTAGCTTAGGGGCCCCCTGTCTTGGGGGGGCCCCAAAAAAAATAAAGGAAAAAAACTGGATGTACATTTCCAAAATATAAGATAAAAAACAAATAAAATAAGACCTACATACAGCAACCGTGTTTTGTGTTGTGTAGGCTCCTATGATGCAAGTAATGGGTCCTGCCTGCTAGCCTGCTCCCTAAAATATCACTAGTTTGCTCATTAAAGGTCCATATAGTTAAAGCTATGGTTTCCCCAGTAGTGATGTATGGAAGTGAGAGCTGGACTATAAAGAAGGCTGGTCACCGAAGAATTGATGCTTTTGAATTATGGTGCTGGAGGAGACTCTTGAGAGTCCCATGGACTGCAAGAAGATCAAACCTCTCCATTCTGAAGGAAATCAGCCCTGAGTGCTCACTAGAAGGACAGATCCTGAAGTTGAGGCTCCAATACTTTGGCCACCTCATGAGAAGAGAAGACTCCCTGGAAAAGACCCTGATGTTGGGAAAGATTGAGGGCACAAGGAGAAGGGGACGACAGAGGATGAGATGGTTGGACAGTGTTCTCGAAGCTACCAGCATGAGTTTGACCAAACTGTGGGAGGCAGTGGAAGACAGGAGTGCCTGACATGCTCTGGTCCATGGGGTCACAAAGAGCCGGACACGACTAAACAACTAAACAACAACAACATATATAGTTGCTGTTCTTCATGGACTGGTTGCATGGCAATATGTAGCATGCAGCTGCAGACTGCAGTGCAGCACAGTTGAATGCAGGTCAAGCTCTTGTACCTGTTATCTAATATGAAAGTGCTTGTAGATTGATGATCAGGCAGCATAGACTAAGGATATGAGTCTTATGCCTACTGATTGATTTCATGTAATACACAATTTATTTATTTTGAACCTATTATGGCTTTAGATACCTATTAGGTCCATAAATTACCATATGGCATATATTCAACACAAAAAACAGTCACAATTTGTTGTTGACAAAGGACAGCTGGACATATAAAGGGCCCCATTACCTTCAGTAGCCTAGGGCCTCATCAAACCTAAATCCAGCCCTGACTCTGTGCGGAAACAATGTACGGACTCTGAAAGAAAGACTCACTTTTCCTCGTACCCCCCTTTCTTTCTTTCTTTCTTTCTTTCTTTCTTTCTTTCTTTCTTTCTTTCTTTTTTTTTAAAAAAAATGGATAGAAATCAAGTGATGGTGCTGTTTGTTTTTGTTTTGAAACCCATGTTGTTTCATGTGTGACAGCACCCCCTTAGGAATGCACGATTAGCCCTCTGCGTTCGCCAGAAAGGTCAGCACTCAAGGAAGAAGGAAGAAGGCAGGGAAGTTTTCGATGAATGATTAATAACAATTGTGTTGGCAGCATAGGCAGCGTTTTCATGCAATCCTTTCAGGAGGATTGCATTAAGAAATAGAAATTGTCAGAGTTGCTTCAAGATCCTAGCTCACAGAGGGTCACGCTAGCCAACGGTCATTAAGTAAAAGTCTTTATTGAGTTACAGTTTCCATTCTCAAGCTGCTGCGTGCAACTCTACGTCTAGTAGCTAGATCGGCGAAGCTCCGTCTGAATCTCCGCCCCTTGTACACCAACTTAATATCCTAGCCCTGCTCCACCTTTTCCGCCTGACTGTTCTTCTCTGGGTCCCTCTGCCCCCCTGGGTCTCTTCCTTCCGGGATTCTTCTGACGCTGACCCCCCGGACCCTCCTGTCTCCTTGCGCCGGGCTTTAGGACCCGGCTCCCTTTCCGGGCTGCCTACTGCGCCGCCTTCCTGTGCATTTGAACTTGGCGCGCGCGCCCAACCTTCCACCTTCCGTCTAACCGTCTCTTCGCTCCCAGATGGAGGTGTGGCCACCCCTGACTCGTGCCCTCCCTCCTGTTGTGAGCTGCCAGCGCTTGCCCCCTGGCTCCCTTCCTCTTCCCTGTTCTCTGGCGGTGACGCTGGTCCCGATCTCCAACTGCTCTCCTCTGAGTCCCCTCTGGCTCTATCTTCCTGGGGTGCCCCCCTAAACTCCCCCCTTGCCTTGGCCACTGGTGCTCCTTTCTGTGAATCCTCCGATTCACTGGAAAGACTCGGAGATCTCGGGTCGTCGTCATCACTCATCTTTTCTTCTGCCTCCTCCCCTTCGCTCTCTGTTTCCTCCCTTGCCCTTGCCTCTGCTCCTGAACCCCTGACATCCATCCCCCCCTCGAAGCCCCCCACTCCCCCTTCCCCTCCTTCCGGTGCTGGAGCTGGGTGCTGCTGTGTCAAGGGGACGAATGTCGGGTATCGTTCGCTTCCCGTAGCGGGCCTCCATCCGAAGTCTTCCGGTTCTTCCTCCCTGCTCTCGTCGACGACGGTCACCTCTGCTTCCATCTCTGTGCCGCCGTGCTCGAAACCTGGGTCGTCCCCGAAAACGTCCATGTCCGTCTCTCCCTCACTTCCTCCTGGCGGCGTTGCTCGTCCTGGACCTTCTTGCCACTTCCTGCGCCACTGCTCCTCTGGTCTGTCGTCCCACCAATACGAGGGTTCTGAGGCAGATCCCGAGGGTGACCCCTCCGGGGAACGGACGTCTCGTGTCGGGTCCTCGTCCGAGTCGAACCCCCGGAACGTGCTGGCCGAAAGCGTGGGCGTGAAAAGCCAGTCGTCGAAAAAGTCTGCTGGCATCGGTCTATGTGGGAAGAGGGCATGAAACTCGTCTTTGAGCAGAGGTTCGTCCAAGGCGTAGCCCGGCACCCAGCTGTTCGCGCTGGCCGGGGTGCCCTCCTTGGCGAGAAAGTATTCTACCCCTTCTTCCCCCCATCTGGAGTCCAAAATTTCTGTGACTTCGTTGATGCGCTCCTTCTGTGCCACTCCTGCGTGCCCTGTTCTGTCTCTGACCGGACTCGGCGCCGTTCCGGGTTCCTGAAACCTGTGCGGTGCCCTGTAGGGAGTGAGCACCGATCTGTGGAACACCGGATGCATTCTGGAACCCTCTGGAAGCGCCAGCCTGAAAGCCACCGGGTTGACCTGCTCTTCGACTTGATAGGGCCCCAGTTGCTTATGCCCTAGTTTCTTCTTGGCCAACGACCTGGCTGGCACTGCGTGGGCTGCTAACCAGACCCAGTCTCCCACGTGGAGCTCTTCGCCAACCCTTCTGCGTTTGTCCGCTTGTACCTTGTATGCGTGCTTGGCCAGCTCCAGGTGGCGCCTCAGCTGATCGTGGACTTCCTGCAGTTCCGACGCGAACGCATCTGCCGTCTGCGGCTCCCCCTCCCCCAGCCTTTCCAGTCCCGGGAAGGTTCTGGGGTGCCTCCCGTTGTTGGCGAAGAACGGTGTGACCCCCGTGGACACGTGCTTCGTGTTGTTGTAGGCGAACTCGGCGAGCGGCAGGTAATCCACCCACGTCGCAGGCTGTTGATTTGCATAACACCTCAAGTACTGCTGCATGATGGCATTGACCCGCTCCGCTTGCCCGTTGGTCTGCGGGTGTCTCGCCGACGCCAGGTTGATCTTGACGTTCAGGAAGCCCATCAGCCTCTGCCAGAAATTCGAGATGAACTGCCGCCCCCGGTCGGACAGAATAGACCGTGGCAGACCGTGAACCTTGAACACGTGGTCTATGAACAGTTTGGCGGTTTGTTCCGCCGTGGCCACCTTCGCACACGGAATGAAATGTGCCATCTTGGAGAACAAGGCCACCACCACCAGCACTGCCGTCTTGCCCCTCGAGCTGGGCAGATCCGTGACAAAGTCCAGGGCCACTCTCTCCCAAGGTTCGACCGGAGTTTGCAGCGGTTCCAACAGTCCGGCCGGCGGTCTAAGCACTGGCTTCGCCCTCTGGCAGGTGTCGCACCTCGCCACGTAGTCCGCGACCTCCCCTCTCATTCCAGGCCACCAGAAATCCCTGGCGACTAATTCCACCGTCTTCTCCTTGCCGAAGTGCCCTGCAGTGGGCGCGTCGTGCAGCTGCTGCAGCACCTTGGCGCGAAGTTCGTCTCCCGGCACGTAGATGGCCCCTTTACGGATGAGCAATCCATCTCTTAGCTGGAAACCGTCGGCCGCTGCCTTGCCCCTTTGCACCTCTGCCATCTTTGCTTGCGCGAAGGAGTCCCCCTGCAACGCTCGTCGCACCGCCTCCAGATCCACGGTTGCCGCGGCGCACGCCCACACTGTTGGTGCGAAGATGTGCATGGCGGCCGCTGGCGTTGCGTCCTCCAGATACTGTGGCTTGCGAGAGAGAGCGTCCGCCATGATGTTGGTGTCCCCCGGGACATACTCTATTCGGAAGTCGAAGTTCGCAAAGAACTCAGCCCAACGTATCTGCCTTTGGTTCAGGAACTGTGCCGTGCGCCAGTGCTCTAGGTTCTTGTGGTCCGTGCAAACCTGCACCGTGTGCTTGGCGCCGATCAGAAAGTGCCTCCACGCCTTGAACGCTGCATGAATGGCCAGCAACTCCCTGTCCCATATGGTGTAGTTCTGCTCGGACTTGCTGAGCTTCCTGGAGTAAAACGCTCCCGGTCGCCACACCCCCTGCGGGTCTTTCTGCAGCAGGACCGCCCCCACGGCTCTGTCCGAGGCGTCTGTCTCCACCCTCATCGGCTTGCTGGGGTTGACATGAAGCAGCTGCTCTTCCGACGCGAAGAGACGCTTGAGTGCCTGAAAGGACTGTTCCGCCTGCTGTGTCCAAATGAACTTCTTTTTCTTGGAGCTAAGCGTGTCAGTGATGGCCGCCGTCTGCATAGCGAAGCCCTTGATAAACTTGCGATAGAAGTTCGCAAAGCCGACAAACCGTTGGACCGCCTTCCGGTTGCGCGGGCTCTTCCAATCCAACACCGCTCGAACCTTGGCGCTGTCCATGGCGAGCCCCTTGTCAGACAGCTTGTAGCCCAGAAAATCCACCTCCGTCACGTCAAATTGGCACTTCTCCAGCTTGGCGTAGAGCCTATGTTGCTTTAGCCTGTTCAGCACTTCCTTGACGTGTTTGTCATGCTCCTGTTGCGACTCCGAAAAGATCAGGATGTCATCTAAGAAACAGACGCACGTCTTGTAGAGAAGTCCCGCCAACACGTGATGCATGAATGCTTGAAAAACGTGGGAGCCATTTTGCAATCCAAAAGGCATAACTCTATATTCGTAGGTCCCCAGTGGCGTGAACATGGCTGTTTTCCACTCATCTCCCTCCCGCATGCGAATGAGGTTGTACGCCCCTCGCAGGTCCAACTTGGTGAACACTCTGCCCTTCCGCACCTTTGCGAGGAGGTCGTCAATTCGGGGCATGGGGAAGTCCGACGGCTTAGTCACACTGTTCAAGATCCTGTAATCCACTACAAGTCTCTTTTGGGGCGTATCCCGCTTCTTAACGAAGAACACCGGGCTGCCTCCCGCCGCCTCAGACTCTCGGATGAAACCGCGCTCCAAATTATGATCTATGAACTCTTTGAGTTCTTGCAGTTCGTCCTCTGACATGGAATACAGTCTCCCCTTAGGCAGCGCCGCCCCTGGCAGCAGGTCAATCTTGCAGTCATATGGCCTGTGAGGGGGTAGCCTGTCTGCCTCCTTCTCGCAGAAAACTTCCAAAAAGTCTGCGTACTTGTGGGGAATCGCTTGCAGCGTGCCTAGCAGCAGCTGTGACTCTTCTTCCTCTCCTTCCTGCCTGGGCACGATGCAGTGTTCAGCACAAAAGGAAGAGCCGAAGGTCAGCTGCCTCTGGTACCAAGCCAGCGTTGGGCTGTGCTTGTCCAGCCAACTCATGCCCAACACAATGGGCGTGTCCGACAATTGAGTGACGTTGAAGCTGATGACTTCTTTGTGATTCCCAAGTCGCATCACCATTGGTGGCGTCTGCTGCACCACTTGCCCCCCTAGCAGCTCCCTGCCATCCACCGTGACAACCTGCAGGGGCAGTGTGGCCGGCAGCAACTGTATAGCATGCTTGTTGACAAAGTCCTGCCCTATAAAGTCCGCATTGCTGCCTGAGTCAATGGTGATTGGGACGTCCATGGTGATGCCATTGGGCAGCTGGAGCGATGCGGTGAGCCTCACCACTGGTTTGGGCGGGAGGGGGTTCACGGGCTGTAAAATCTCTGGGGACTGCATCATTAATACGTCTGGCTGGGCCCCAGTGCCTCTTCCTCCAGCCAGACTGCGTCGTTTCCCTGCTGTGGTTCTCCTTGCTGCGTTGCTGCAGTCGCCATTGCTGAGGCTGCAGTGAGCTTGCGGAGCCTCTGGGGACACTCTTTCGCCATATGCCCTGGCTCCTCACAGACGTAACACTTCCTGTCCCCTCTAGGAGGCTTCGCTTTCACTGCTGCTGGTGCTAGGGCTCTGATTGCTGACTGAGCCCTGGCACCTCCAACCTCCATCGGTTCAGCTCCTCCTCCTGGCGGAGGCGTGGATTGCGTACGTGCTGCTTCTCTGGGAAAGAAGGAGGAGCCCCTGGCTGGTTCGCGCCCTCCACGCCCTTCGTCCCTGCTCCACGGACGTCCTTCCAGCCGTACCCCCACTGCCAGCGCCCTCTGCACGACCTCCTGGGTGGTCCGGGGTCTCTCCCCCCTCGCAATTTCATCTTTCACAGAGCTGTTTAATCCCTCCCAGAACAGGTCTCTTACAGGAGTCGCATCTCTGTCCCATTCTAGGGCACTGGCCAAGGCGAAAAAGCGGGCATGGTACTGCCGTACGCTGGCCCTTCCCTGCTTCAGTCCATGAATCTGTTGCCGAGCAAGATCCACGTCAATGCTTGATAAAAAACACCCATCCATCGCTTTAATAAAGGCATTCGCATTTTGGAGCGCCGGATCGTTATCCCTCCACAAATTGCGCAGCCATGCCCTGGCATCCCCATGCAAATAGGACATGATGAATCCCACTTTCTCCTGCTCATCTCTAAAATCTTTATTCAGCAGTTGCAGTGCACACAGCACGTCTGCTCTAAAATTGGGATACTGTTGCAGGTTCCCATCGAAGTGAGAGACCAGACCGCCTGTGCGTCTCCCCAAACCAATCCCCTCTGGTTTGGGTGTCTGTTGCCCTTGCTTCGTAAGCACTTCCAACCTGACCTGGAGATCCCTGTAGGCGGCAGCTGCGTCCTCCTCTCTCTTCCTGGATGCGAGAGCCTCGGCATTCAGCTGTGACACTGCTTCTCTGAGTTCCGCTATTTGCTGTTCAGCCGTCATGTCGGCTGCCGTTCGTGAGCTCGCTAGTGGGCACCTGCTTCTCTCCTCTCCTCGAGGCTGTATATGCCCACAATTCTTGGAGACGGAGCTTACTGTCAGAGTTGCTTCAAGATCCTAGCTCACAGAGGATCACGCTAGCCAACGGTCATTAAGTAAAAGTCTTTATTGAGTTACAGTTTCCATTCTCAAGCTGCTGCGTGCAACTCTACGTCTAGTAGCTAGATCGGCGAAGCTCCGTCTGAATCTCCGCCCCTTGTACACCAACTTAATATCCTAGCCCTGCTCCACCTTTTCCGCCTGACTGTTCTTCTCTGGGTCCCTCTGCCCCCCTGGGTCTCTTCCTTCCGGGATTCTTCTGACGCTGACCCCCCGGACCCTCCTGTCTCCTTGCGCCGGGCTTTAGGACCCGGCTCCCTTTCCGGGCTGCCTACTGCGCCGCCTTCCTGTGCATTTGAACTTGGCGCGCGCGCCCAACCTTCCACCTTCCGTCTAACCGTCTCTTCGCTCCCAGATGGAGGTGTGGCCACCCCTGACTCGTGCCCTCCCTCCTGTTGTGAGCTGCCAGCGCTTGCCCCCTGGCTCCCTTCCTCTTCCCTGTTCTCTGGCGGTGACGCTGGTCCCGATCTCCAACTGCTCTCCTCTGAGTCCCCTCTGGCTCTATCTTCCTGGGGTGCCCCCCTAAACTCCCCCCTTGCCTTGGCCACTGGTGCTCCTTTCTGTGAATCCTCCGATTCACTGGAAAGACTCGGAGATCTCGGGTCGTCGTCATCACTCATCTTTTCTTCTGCCTCCTCCCCTTCGCTCTCTGTTTCCTCCCTTGCCCTTGCCTCTGCTCCTGAACCCCTGACAGAAATGTTGCCGCAAAGGTTAGAGAGAAGGGAAACCCCATCAGGCAGGGACCTGGCTTATCCTACCAACGTGTGCCTCACTCGGTTTCTAGTAAATTGGATGCACTGGGGCTCTGACTATATGATATGTGGAGTTCGTGATTTATCTATTTATTTTTTAAATCATTTTTATTTGGCTTTCACAATACGAAATTACAGCAGATTCAATTACATATCCATATAAAGAGATTCCTCCAAATCTCAGGACTACCCCCCCCCCTCCCTGGAGTCCCATTTTACTCATTTAAAACAGCATATTCTCCAAACGCGGGTGGCGCTGTGGGTAAAAGCCTCAGCGCCTAGGGCTTGCCGATCGTCAGGTCAGCGGTTCGAATCCCCGCGGCGGGGTGCGCTCCCGTTGCTCGGTCCCAGCGCCTGCCAACCTAGCAGTTTGAAAGCACCCCCGGGTGCAAGTAGATAAATAGGGACCGCTTACTGGCGGGAAGGTAAACGGCGTTTCCGTGTGCTGCGCTGGCTCGCCAGATGCAGCTTTGTCATGCTGGCCACGTGACCCGGAAGTGTCTCCGGACAGCGCTGGCTCCCGGCCTATAGAGTGAGATGAGCGCACAACCCTAGAGTCTGTCAAGACTGGCCCGTACGGGCAGGGGTACCTTTACCTTTATTCTCCAAACTCTAGGTATTATGTCAATCCATATTTTCCATGATAATTGTTACACTACAAGTGAACTCAAAATCCTGCCAGTGTTGCCATCTGCTTACAGCGGTCTCTTAGCTAACTTATAAATTTTTCCCATTCTTTTATAAAGTCTTTGTCTTCTTGGCTCCTGAGTTTCCCAGTCAGCTTTGCCATTTCAGCATCGTCTATCAGCTTGGTTTGCTGTTCTTCTCTGGTAGGGACTGTATCTTCCTTCCAACTCTGGGCTAGAAGCATCTAGGCAGCTGTTGTTCCATACATGAAAAGTCTTTTCTGGTCTTTTGGAATCTCTGTACCTGTAATTCCTAATAAGAAAGCTTCTGGTTTTTTTCTTTGGTTTTTTTCATTTCATTATATATCATCTCCCAGAACTCTTTTAAATGTGGAATTCGTGATTGATCCTTTGGCTGGTTTTTAACTCCGTGCATACTGGACAGGCTACATACCTGGATGGAAGAAAAACACAAGGAGAGAGGTTACTAGACCCTTTCCCTCCCTTCCCTTTAAAACTCAAATCACTTCTCCCCAAGTTGTTTTTCTTTTCTTTTCCACTGTGGTTGTTTGGAACTGGGGTCCAGCACCACATCAGCCACTCCTGCTCTAACAGAAGGAAGAAAATAACTGGGAAAGTAAATACTTCCAATGCTCAGAAGTTAAATATTTTATAATGTGTACAGACTGATTTCTTGGCAAATGTGGTTGTTTCTATGTGTTTTTATGTTCCCATTGCAAAGTAGTAAATAAAACTGGCATGAAGAAGAAGAAGAAGAAGAGTTTGGATTTGATATCCCGCCTTTCACTCCCTTTAAGGAGTCTCAAAGCGGCTAACAATCTCCTTTCCCTTCCTCTCCCACAACAAACACTCTGTGAGGTGAGTGGGGCTGAGAGACTTCACAGAAGTTTGACTGGCCCAAGGTCACCCAGCAGCTGCATGTGGAGGAGCGGAGACACGAACCCGGTTACCCAGATTATGTGACTACCGCTCTTAACCACTACACCACACTGGCTTACAGCGGTCTCTTAGATAACTTATAAATTTAGTTGCACTCAAATGTCTGAATCTAACCTGGAGGATGAGAGTGATCTGGATTTCCTCTTGGCTCCTCACCGTAAGATCCTAGGGCGAGTTACAAAAATGCATTATTAAAATCTGTTAAAGCAATTTACAGCCAGAGGAATATGACTAGTCCTATAAGATATATCTTGGGTGTTGGCACTTCTCTGAAGATGCCTCAAAATCTTTGGTCTATGGATTTACAGTTCGAAAAAATAATTGATAGTAACACTGTAGGATTCTGCACTCAATATCCCTGGATTCTTCACAATACGCTACTTCTAACATGATCCATCCCCAATTATATGCAAAGCTTTATAAACTGTGTGCCTAGAAAGAGAATCTCCTACAACTCAGTTGGTCCTTTTCACTCCACTCTCACCAAGATGTATTTGCCTATCATTTCCAGAGATAAAACTGACCTATGAGGCGATTCATGCTTTCTTGGTACCCCCCCCCCCAAAAAAAACCCTGTCTCAAATAACTGCAGAATTTGTAGAGTTGGAAGGGATCCTGTGGATCACCAAGTCGAACCCCTTGCAATGCAGGAATAAAAAGGTAAAGGAGCCCTGGACGGTTAAGTCCAGTCAAAGGCAATTATGGGGTGTGGCGTTTGTCCACAGACAGCTTTCCAGATCATGTGGCCAGCATGACTAAACCACTTCTGGTGCAACAGAACACTGTGACGGAAACCAGAGTGCACGGAAATGCTGTTTACCTTCCCGCCACAGCGGTACGTATTTATCTACTTGCACTGACATGCTTTCGAACTGCTAGGTTGGCAGGAACCGGGACAGAGCAACAGGAGGTCACCCTGTTGTGGGGATTCAAACCACTGACCTTCTGACCACAGCTGTCCCATATGGGGATTGAATCTGCAACCTTGGCGTTATCCCCATGCTTGCAATTAATTCTCTGTGGTTGCTCTCCATTTGTTTCCTGGTGCCTTTTGTTTATCAATCTTTAGGACAAAGATCCATCCCTTTGGGCTGTGCGTGTGAGAGACAGAGAGAGAAAAGTTGCCCACATTGAGCCTATAGGGTTAAGAGTGGCTGCTTTTAATGTGTAGGCCGACAAATTCCCAACACTGGAAACAATGCGCTATAAAATGTACTTTTGCGTCAGTCACAGAATATTAGCCCAGCTCTTAAAACCTATTAACAGCTCAAAAGAACAAGGTCAGGAGCAACTGTGCTCCAATCCAGAGGAAAGAAACCTGATCAGTCTGAATTTTGTTCTTGAGAGCATTACAGCCTGGGTAAACCTATCCCTGCCACTTTCTGGCTGCTGGTTTCCTTCTTTTCTTTTCACACTCCGTGTTGGTCCTGAGCTCAAAGCAAACAGCTGAGGGTGGAATGCACCAGAGGTTTTTCGTTTTATGGATGAGGTGCAAGAAGAACAGTCCCCATTGGGCTGCGCTAGGGTCACGCTTCACGCCGAATAAAAACCTCCCAGACGTTTTATAAGGGGTGAAATTGAAAGAATGTTGATCTTAATTAACTCAAATGCATACTGATATGTCCTTAAAGGGCATGGGGTGGGAGGTGTCTGTTTGTACGGCCACCCAGACCCTCAGGTAGATTATGGGGTTGACTGTTACCAGATGCTCAGCGGAGGATGACATTACAGCCTAGCCAAGCTGGCCCTGAGAAACAGAACAACAATTTGTTCTAAATAACATTGTCTGGGGAGATCATTATACAAAGTGGCGCGGTCAGAGGCAGCATGTGCTCATATGGGTAGCTAAATAAACATTAAATACAAAGAAAAGCTGTTTTTATTACGTGCATCAAAAATATATATTAATCCATGCATGTTGAAATAAAGTCAATACATTTCCTAACTGATAAATAAATAGCATTTTAGCAGCATCACTGTGGCAAACCAATATTTATGATGGACGGGCAGTTGACAGGCATGATTAAGAATGCATATCAATCACATTGATATACAAGGTCAGCAGACAGGAAGCGGGCAACCTGTGGCCCTCCAGATGTTGATGGACTCCAACTCCCATCATTCCTGACTATGTTGGCAGGGCTGATGGGACTTGGAGTCCAGCAATGCTTAGATGGACACAGTCTCCCCAGCCCTGACATAGGCAATACCAAGAGGATATGGATCCGATCAGCTGCAACCCAGCTGCTCCAAACTTACTAATAAAGAGAAAATGTGGGATGTGTTCACCTATCTCATGCCACATTTCAGCGTGATCAGGAACCCAGGAAGGGAATATCCAGAAGGCTTGATTCTTCATAGCTCAGATCATCAGAAGAAAGAGGAAAGGGCAGCACCAGGCATACCACTACCTGTACATACCCTCCAACATGTCTCCAATGAAAATAGGGACGTCCTATTCCGTTATTGTTGTTGCTGTTGCTGTTGTTGTTGTTGTTTTCCCAGCCACTCTGGGTGACTTCCAACATATATAAAAACATAATAAAACATTAAACATTTTTTTAAAAAACACTTCCCTATACAGGGCTACCTTTGAATGTCTTCTAAAGGTTGTCTAGTTACTTATCTCCTTGGCTCAATGGTTGCATAACTCCATAACCTCCAACATTTCTCCAGTTAAAATAGAGACATCCTAAGGAAAAGGGACATGGGTGGTGCTGTGGGTTAAACCACAGAACCTAGGACTTGCCGATCAGAAGGTTGGCGGTTCGAATCCCCGTGACGGGGTGAGCTCCCGTCCCTGCTCCTGCCAACCTAGCAGTTCGAAAGCACATCAAAGTGCAAGTAGATAAATAGGTATATAAATAGGCGGGAAGGTAAACGGCGTTTCTGTGCACTGCTCTGGTTCTCCAGAAGCGGCTTAGTCATGCTAGCCACATGACCCGGAAGCTGTACGCCGGCTCCCTCGGCCAATAAAGCGAGATGAGCGCCGCAACTCCAGAGTCGGCCACGACTGGACCTAATGGTCAGGGGTCCATTTACCTTAAGGAAAAGCAGGACATTCCGGGATCAAATCAGAAACAGGGACTGCTTCTGTAACTCAAGAACTGTCCCTGGTAAATGGGGTCACTTGCAGAGTCTGGATTAGGGATCCATGAGCTATTTTAGCATTTTTTTTACTAGGTCCCAAATTACATGCTACTTGCAAGTCAGTGTCAACAGCTACTCAACAGATGCTTTTGATAAGGAAAAGTCATTCCTTGCCTGCTGCTTTCCCACTCCACAACATCCTTTTTTATACTACTGGGTTTTAAATGCCAGAAATAAGCAGGTACACCCTAACTTGGGCTGAAAACTGCTTGGGGCGTCTGTGTGATTTGGAGCAAGGAAAGGGCAGTCAGGGTGAAGGGGTTAAATGCCCTCATCTCCCTCCCACCCCCAAATATCCCCACTCCTAATCTTGTGGCCCTTTTTACATTGAAAGTGTCTGTTACATTCATCTGCAGGGGCTGGCCCTGAGACACTGTCTTGAGTTGTTGAACTATACTCAGAGTCGAGAGTGGATTTCATGCTCTTTATTCAGCTCATAGTGGTGAGGAGGGAATGGAAGTCCCCTCAAAGTATCTGCTTTATATACATTATTTACACAATGGGCTGCACGTGATTGGCTAATTCCGGAATTCTCCTGTAGGCCAATCAGGTTGTGGATTCACTTCTATCTGGAGCTGGATTGGGTGGCTCCTGCCAACCAATCATACTGCTGCATTGTTCTAGGACCAATCAGACTGCTGCATTTTGGATCCTATTGTTCTAGGACCAATCAGACTGCTGCAGTTTGGATCCTATTCAACTCAGTACATAACAGTTGTGAACGAGGAAGTTCCTGGTCTGAATTTTGCTTCTGGCCATGAGCGCCCACAATATCTCGGGTAAGCCAGTATCTTTCAGTCTGAGCTACCTATCTGAAATATGGGGATATAACAATCACTTAACCTTATAAAACAGGGGCGGTGAACTCCCAAGAGATTGCGATCTACTCACAGAGTTAAAAACTGGCAGTGATCTACCCCCTGGGGGGGGTTCAGGTCAAAGTTTTTGAGCTTTTTCTTTAGAGAGCAGGAAACCCCCATTTTGGGCGGTTGCAGGGCAAAAATGTTGAGCTTTTTTAAGGGGAGCCAACGTTGCTGAGCTTCTTTTGGGGGAGTCTGTGATCTACCAGTGATCTACCATCTACCACAGATGTCCACTGATCTACGATCTACCTGTTGGACGCGCCTGTTATAGAGCATTTGTTGTCAGAGTTATGGAGACATGCACAGAAAGAGCCGTATAGATGGCAATAACGTTAAAGGAGAGCCCAAAATGGTCCAAGTCCAAATTAAAGATGCTCGCTTTTCCCGGTTAAGCCCATATTAAATCAGCTTTAGAACGACATGAAACATAACTTCCTGAAATGACATTTAAAACAAGCTCCTTGATTTAAATAGTGCAAAGTGCACAGGTCTTTTAGCTGCTGAATGAATCACCCTTTGATGATCTTCCTCTCAACCTTTAACAGCAAGAGGTGACTCAAGGACCACACAGAACTCTTGTTTACTTATCAGGCTCCTGAGTTGTTGATAATGGTTGAAGTATTTTCCCTCCCTATAAATCTAGTGGAATTCTCTCTCGCCCCCCACCCCATGCAAAATGTATGCACCCCAGAGCACTCAAGACCCTTCCAATTCATAAATATTAATTTCCTTGTATGCCTAGCGGGCTATTACTTTCATACGCCTCTAATTTTCCTCTTATTCTTAGATAATGGTTCTGTATATATTTAATGCTGAAATATTTTATAGCTGCCATCACAACTGTGTCTGAGTAAAGTTAATGCCCTGACTTAAATGCATAAGTAAAACGCACACAAACTACCTTGTTAGCAAATTCTAGCATTATACTCATAGGATATTGAATGCCTGTCAGTGACTGGACTGAGGAGGAATGGTGGGGGCTGCCCCCCTTTCTCCTGGACCTTCCCAAGAAAAGGAGGACAGTATAGATTTAGAACAGTGGTTCGCAGAAGGACATAGTTGAGAGGGGGAAAGCTGGGAAATATTGGAAGAGGAACAGCAAGAGGAAGAAAAACCGGGGTGGAGTCAGCTGACAGACTCAGTGCCTTTAGAGAGCATTCCTGAACCCCCCCCCAAAAAAAAAACCTAGGTGAGCATTGAGAGTGGTAGAACAAAAAATTCAGAGGCAGAAAGCTCAGATCAGCTGGCACAGGGCTGATGTAGAATAAGAGACACGGAGGGGGTTGGGCTTTACTCAGAGCAAAGCCATTACAGTGGTACCTCAGGTTAAGAACTTAATTCGTTCTGGAGGTCCGTTCTTAACCTGAAACTGTTCTTAACCTGAGGTACCACTTTAGCTAATGGGGCCTCCCACTGCCTCCACGCCGCCGCCACGCAATTTCTGTTCTCATCCTGAAGCAAAGTTCTTAACCCAAGGTACTATTTCTGGGTTAGCATCTATAACCTGAAGCGTCTGTAACCCGAGGTACCACTGTATTTAATAGAGACTGCATTCCTTTCTCTCTCTCTGTGAATACTGAATAAATTACGTGGTAGGAACTCTTTTTGGTTATCTGCTTTATGACTGTCATGGGGGAGGGATCAGATTCCCTGAAGCCTTGACAACGCCCTCCCAGCAGATGTCAAACAGATAAACAGCCATGTGATTTTTAAAAGACATCTGAAGGGAAGTTTTTAGTGTGTGATGTTGTATGATGATGATGATGATGATGACAAGGAAAAAGAGGTGGGGAAGGCTACAATAACACACCAACCTCCCTTCTTGTTCTCAGCTGAAAGTTGTCATTTGAATCATGGTGAAGATGTGGCAATATAGCAACTCAATCTGACTCTAGGGGGGGGGACTACTTTCCTGGCATTGGTCACCACCCAAACAGCACATTCAAATGGAACTCAGAAGTTCTGGTCAAACTGCACAGGGACTGAGGCCCTTTGGGTACCCTCCTTTTTAACTGTTACATTGCAGAACCACTGGTTTATTTAGAACAGGGGTTGTTGACCTGTGTTCTCCAGATGTTGCCTGATGGAATGAGGACGATGGAAGTTGTAGTCCAGCAACACCTGAAGGCCCAAATATTAGCCACCCCTGGACAGTTATTATAGGATAATAGCTTCTGAGTAGTGCTCAACACTTTTAAGTTAACCTGTTGACTAGAATAGACTGAAATCCAATGGCGAAATAGACATTCAAGTACTTGAAGAATGTTTTGAAATTTATTTTTTTTATAAAAAAAAATAACATAATGGCTTGCATTTAAGGTTGCCATATTTTGAAGTGCGAAAAAGGACGCTATGACGACTCTCATTTTAAATACCTCTACTATATGTAGGCCATAGAAGCTGTGATATATTGCTGAGGGGGGCAGGAGAAGAGAAGAGGAAAGCAAGTCTTCAACCACCAAGTTATGTCTATGTCACACCCAGAAAGTATAGCCAGAGACATTTTGGCAAATTAAAAAAATCCACCCAGATAGAAATTTTACCCCTGTAACAGAGGACATGTCCTGGAGAAGAGGACACATGGCAACCCTAAATAAGACATACTCCATGCCTTGAAAAAAACCTGGAAACAAACACGGAGGAGACAAACAGCAACATATGGATGAAATAAAAAGACTGTCCATCATGGAAGTCAACATAAGATAATCATTGCAGCAGACAAAAACACTGCTTCATCAACTTCCTAACACAGCCAAGTGAATATTACCTTGTCATTTTCTAATGTTAATATGACTTCTCAGGATGTATTTTAGATTACGTACCCAGTGTTGGACATAATACAGAAGTGGAATTCTTCAACAGTAAGATGCATATCATTAGAAGGAGGGAGGCATGAAACTCGCAGATCTAGTTGCATGCAAATGACTTAATTTGAATACATTTTGAAGAAAATTGTGGCTGTAAAACCACAGCTGGAGTTTACAGCGTGTATCTGCTTCTGCAATAATTGTTACTGTGCAACTGGTCAAGCCAAGCACCACACACAGAAACCCCAAGCCCCATTTTCATACTTTTCTAGCATTTGAAACATCCTGAATACATGTTGGCTTTGTATATGTTGTGTAACGATTTTGATATTCCAAGAGCAAGTGGGCCACTGAGGCACAAGAGTCTTTTCATATACAGTGGTACCTCGGGTTAAGTACTTAATTCGTTCCGGGGGTCCGTTCTTAACCTGAAACTGTTCTTAACCTGAAGCACCACTTTAGCTAATGGGGCCTCCTGCTGCCGCCGTGCCGTTGGAGCACGATTTCTGTTCTCATCCTGAAGCAAAATTCTTAACCTGAGGTACTATTTCTGGGTTAGCGGAGTCTGTAAACTGAAGCGTATATATCCTGAGGTACCACTGTATGAAGATAAGCCGCCTTGGGCTTCACTTGCTTTTCTTAATCTTCTGTCGCTTCTCCTTCACCGCATTCCTAATTATGAATTTGACCTCCTAAAAGTAACAGAAAATGCATTTATTTATTTGAAAACTGATAATCTGCTCTTCCATAAAACATAACAAGGCAGCTTACAGCATATGGAATACAATAAAACCAAACAACAAATATCTATAAAATGTGGGCAAAAGCATCAGTAGATACTGGTTGGCTTAAAGAAAAAATCATGTTGTCAAGGTCTGTATAAAAAGTGCAGTTCTTAGAAGACATCTGAAATAAGGCAAGGTGGTTTCTCCCATAGCGCTACAGGTAGGGAGTTCCACAGTAATAGTCATAATATATGTTTAGACAGATACAGCAAAGATTTGATTTTTTTGGGGGGGGTGTTTTTAAGAGCATAAAGTAAGGACCATCTAGACTGTGAATCCTGGATGATCTGCTCCCTGCCTTGCAGCATACCCTCCAACATTTCTCTGATGAAAATAGAAATAGAGACGTCCAATTCTAATAGTAGTAGTAGTAGTAGTATTACTCTGCCCATCAGACTTGGTTGCCCCAGCCACCCTGGGCATCTTCCAGCGTATAAAAAACCCCGTAATAATACATTAAAGAACTTCCCTATACAGGGCTGCCTTCACGTGTCTTCCAAAGGTTGTATAGTTAGGTATCTCCTTGGCTCACGGGTTGCATAACTCCATACCCTCCAACATTTTTCTGGTGTAAATAGGGACGTCCTAAGGAAAAGTAGGGACGACGGTGGCACTGTGGGTAAAACCTCAGTGCCTAGGACTTGCTGATCGTAAGGTTGGCAGTTCGAATCCCCGCGGCGGGGTGAGCTCCCGTTGTTTGGTCCCAGCTCCTGCCAACCTAGCAGTTCGAAAGCACCCCTAAGTGCAAGCAGATAAATAGGGACCGCTTTATAGTGGGAAGGTAAACGGCGTTTCCATGTGCGGCGCTGGTGCTGGCTCGCCAGATGCAGCTTCGTCACGCTGGCCACGTGACCCGGAAGTGTCTTCGGACAGCGCCGGCTCCCGACCTCTTGAGCGAGATGAGCGCGCAACCCTAGAGTCGGTCACGACTGGCCCTGTTGGGCAGGGGTACCTTCACCTAAGGAAAAGCAAAACATTCCGGGATCAAATCAGAAACCGGGACAGCTTCTGTAAATCCAGGACTGTCCCTGGAAAATAGGGATACTCAGAGGGTTTTCTTGCGGGCGTTTTTCAACCTAGTCTGGGAGTGTTGGGCCCTGACTGACTCCAGCTACAAAAGCCGAGAGACTCTTGGGCTGGGTTATTCCTTAGGGGGTTGTTGCTGTTAATCTTTTTTATCTTTATTTTAGATCTTACAGTTTACGTGGGAATGTGTTCTATTTGGTTGTGTACTTTTTGATGTATTCTAGCTGGCTACATAAGCAAATAAATGTGGACCCTCCCTTGGCATCTGACTCCCTTTTGTGACCCTGGGTATTCCAGCTGTCTGAAAGCAGGCAGTGTCGATGATATGAGGCAAGCTGTTAATTGCCTGAAATAGAAAAGGGATATGATCCAGGTTGGCGTAATGCATATTGTGGATAGCCAGCCGTGAAATCTGGAAGCAGCCAGTGGAAGTCTTGAAAAGCTATATAGCTCTCCTACCTAAATTGGTATTTTTCCTTCAAGCACTCCTGCTCCTCTACCAAAACCTTTGGGTTCAAGGGTCATGGTTGGACACAGATTTCTCATACAAGTCAAAAGCAGCATAGAGCCAGGGTAGTGTGCTGTCCTCATTGTGGTAATCTCCTGTTGAGCAGATGTTAAACAGAGATCCATTCATTCATTCTCTGGCAGTATTTTAAAAGTGTAGTGATAACCTCAGCATCCAGCTGGTCTGCATTCCCCATCACAATAAAATGTGTTCTACCAGCCACAGTGCTGCAAGACGCCAGGAGATGCTTAGCTAGTGCAGAGTTGGTCTGCCGGACCTTACGTGGTCGCTATGGTTGAAATTAGAACGTTTAAAACAGGTTTGGGTGCCATATTTACGAACACTGTGAGGGAACGTGCTCTTACTTCCAAGTTATACCCGACAAATTCGAGTGAACAACAGGGTTTCCCTTTGGGTATTGCTGGTGTATTTTGCCTGAAGTAGAAAACCGTGACACTTGTTAACATCTTTCCCCCTCTCCCCACTTTTGAAGCACACGCATTAGACATCTCCAAACAGGAGTCAAAACAGGTTAACTTGAGAGGCTGTGAAGACCCTCCCTAATGTACTCAACCCTCAAGAGATCAAACAGGAAGTTGACAGAGCAGAGCAGGTTACACTTGATGGATGTGCGTACATAAATCACTTCCTCAAAGAGAAATTGTTCCAATTCACTCATTGGCAACCAAGTGCAAAGGTTCTCACAGATATACAACACCACATCCCCCCAAAGGTTCCCCAATGAGAATTGTAGATTAAGGTCTGAGAACTGCTGAGGAGGTAGGGAGGGCAGGCAATGTGTTAGTGAAATGGGGAACAACAAGCTAAAAAGGAAACAACTAAGCAAAATAAATCAAACATTCTCCATAGCTTCATTCCAAACAACTGTGACTAAGGCTCAGTCTATGCACACAAAAGATAAGTATTTTCTCAGGGCAAGGGTGTTCAACCTACCAATTGGGATTCTAACTACGGATGGAGGAGAAATTCAATTCAGTTCTCATTTAAAGTTGAATTTATCACATTTGTACATTTCCAAATAATATGAAGATCATCCTTTGAAATTCACACTTGTCCCAAATTTACCATGCAGTTCTCCAAAATTGTATGCGTTAAGGGAGAGCGTGCATAAAAAGGAATAGATGGCATAACAGACAAAAACACATTACATTAGGAGAAATTGCTTGCAAAAATGTGTTTATGAGGAGAAATTAGCACCAAAATGCCGAAGAAAGCTCATGACGATTTAAAAAAAGAAAATCTGGAAATTTCCACAGAATTTTGGAGAACTGAATTTAAGATTGGAAGAATGAGAAACCAAGAAAATGGAAATCAGAAGGTCATTCCATCCCTATTTCTGATGAGAAAATAAGTGTACTATAGTTTCTTAATCCCATCACGACTTCTCCCCATCCCCCATCCCCAGTTGTCCAGGTTCTGTTCCATCTCCCTTTGTAACCAAAGACGGCCTCTCCATTTCTACCACCTCCCATCTCGAAACTTTTCACATAGGGTTCTCTACAGGAGCACATTCAATAAATAACATTGATGGTGATACATTTGCAGGCGCTGGGTGTTAACTCTTGAGGGAGGAATAAAAGATATTTTCTTTTGCCTAGAGAGGAAAGGGAGGAGGAATCTATTTTTGTTGAGCCTAAGAGCTGATTCAAGCATTACTGCTGTGATGTAGACATCACCTGAGCATCCTTCAGCTGCAGCACATATAATGTGTGGGGACCTTCAAGATCAGGTGAGAAGCCCAGCCCCCCCTTTTTTTTGCTCTTTAAGTGTTTGCTAAAAGGGGGAGTGGCGCTTTATGAACTGGACAAATACACCTGTGGTCAACTTTATATATCCCATGCATTTGTGTTGCAGTGAGCATTAATTCAGTGAGCATTAATCCACTAGCATGATCCCCACTAGTACAAATATTTCATTGATAATTATTCAGTATGTACCTCTTTATATGTTTTGTTCTATTTTATAACTTACATGCAGGTTGCTCAGTTTTGTTGCCATTCATTGCTTGCATTTCCATTTCCAGCTGATGAAGACTTTTTTCCGAAACAGTTGAACTATTCCGGATATACTGTCCTTTTGAGACTTTTGTGAGACGTCTTCCTCTGAGAGACGGCTTGGCATTCCTCGCTATTCATTGATTTGTTTGATTCTTTGTTTGACTCTGATACATATAGCAACTTGTAGTTACTTGTATATTTTGTGGATGTGTTGCATGAGATATACATCATTTTGAAGTGGCTTGTTTGTATATTTTGAATGACATCATAACCGATTATATATTCACTATTAGTTATTAGCCAGTGTGTTGCATTTGCATTTTTGTAGGTCATGAAATATGAGACAGCTGTTATTACTTTACAGTGGCACCTTGGGTTACAGACGCTTCAGGTTACAGACTCTGCTAACACAGAAATAGTACCTTGGATTAAGAACTTTGCTTCAGGATGAGAACAGAAATTGTGCGGAGGCAGTGCGGAGGCAGCGGGAGGCCCCATTAGCTAAAGTGGTACCTCAGGTTAAGAGCAGTTTCAGGTTAAGAACCTCCAGAACAAATTAAGTTCTTAACCCGAGGTATTACTGTACTTATTAAAAGAAAAATCGCACGGACATAAGCCTTTCCCATTGTCACTTGCCCATGCTAACACCACGATCTGTCCCTGGATAAGATGCTCATCAGCTCAAGCACTTGGGAGCACTTTCCATATTTCATACATCTCTGAAAATACTCAAACCACAGTTAGGTGTTTGTTCTACAAGAAGTATGGCCAAGCTAGCAAGCCCAACGTGAGCTCCATTCCTTGCCACCCATATTCCATTTGGAACAGCTGCATCTCCCCCAATCGCTGCACACACAACCTATAATGGAAATGCTGACAGATCCCTCCTTGCAGCAGCATTAGCAAAGGCTGTTCCAATAAACGGTACACTTCAGTGTGGATGTACACAATAAATTGCTATTCAAGGTCCAAGCCATGTCATTTCCTTCCCTAAACTGTAGAGAACATAAGAGCGCCTTTGTGCTCCAGACCAGCAGTGATTTGGCTCAGTTCATTGTGTGGGTAAGTCCAAAATCTTTAATCAGACTCCTGCCCTAGCCTTTCCTACTTAGCATTAATGCCAACAGTTGCTGCAGCTTTGAAGATTTCGTTCCAGAGGTTCAGACAAGTCAATCCAGAGTGCTACATTTTTCTCACACTTGATCAACTGGGGGCTTCTAGATTTTTAAGGAAAAAAACATATAACAATTGTGCTAAATAATTGCATAAATGTGTGTGAGAGAGAGCACACACGCATGCGCAAGCACAACCGTGTTTTGTTGAAATAGCTATTCCCTCGAAAGGCTACCATTGCAAAACCAGAAATACATTTAGAAGCAATGTAATGTTTAGCTGGAGGCCAGCTGGGTATGTTTCTGATTATGTAAGTGACCCTCACCCCGAAATCCTTTTGTAGAAGTGCCTTTATTCTAGACAACCTACTGACTAGCAAATGATCTAACAGATTTCACAGCACATAAATTAATAGCGCATACAAGTATTCTTGAATTCAGGCTCTGTAATTAAAAAATCAGTTAAACATTCCATTCGCAGTAGTGGCTATCAAAACATTAATAAATGCAATTAGAACTAGGTTGTATGGATTTTTTTATTTTTAAAAAATTACCTCGCTGCTTAAAATGTTGAAACTGGTGGCTATTTAAATCTTTTTCATAGCTAAAATATAAGCTATGAATATTTCATTCTTGGCCTTTTTGCCTGGAAATAAATGTAGCCAATTAACAACAACAACAATATCCTGGGATAAATAATATATTTCTACAGCTTTTTCCATTGTGTAGTATCTTCACATATGCCACAACTAACTTATTCCACACAGCAGCCATTAACTTGAGTAGGACCATCTCTTGAGTACAAAGTTCATTAGTTGTTTCCTATATTTAACTATTTAACCAGGGGGGGTCATGTTAGGGGAAGGATTGTAAGTCCAGTGGTAGAGGATTGGCATTGCAAGCAGAAGATCCCAGGTTCATTCCCCAGCATATCAACGTATAACTGGGAGGAGCTCTCTTGAGCGCCAAAAGCTCAAGAGAAAGATTAGGGTCCACATTCAGTGTTGTCTGACAGCCAGCGCAAAGGTTGCTGTACTTGCTTAAGGGTGAGAATAATGGTTTGTGCAATGTGAAATCCAGCGCAGCAGTTGTGCTAGAGGAAGCTTCTTGTGCAGCAGGTTGTATGAGAGGTAGTATTGAGGCTACAGCAACCAGTTGCACAACCAGCCGCAATAACCATCGTGGCTTCCTCCCCTTCTCTTGTGCAAGCAGTTTTGCCAGCACAATGCTTCCCAAAACTTTGGTCTCCGGCTGGTTTTGGTCAGGGATGATAGGAGTTGTAGTCCAAAAACAGCTGGAGACCCACGTTTGAGAAACACTGCGTTATCACAACTAGTACATTGGTACCTCAGGTTAAGTACTTAATTCATTCCAGAGGTCTGTACTTAACCTGAAAGTGTTCTTAACCTGAAGCACCACTTTAGCTAATGGGGCCTCCTGCTGCCGCAGCGCCGCGGGAGCATGATTTCTGTTCTCATCCTGAAGCAAAGTTCTTAACCTGAGGTAATATTTCTGGGTTAGCAGAGTCTGTAACCTGAAGCGTATGTAACCTGAGGTACCACTGTACACCACTGAGCCACTTTAACTTAGCACAATGTTGAATTACCCCCTAGATCCACTGATTTGCCAGTGGACATGCCCATTTCTCGTGTAACTCAGGGTACAACTACCCTTTCGGTGGCAAGTATGGGATTTGCAACCCTGTGCTTGCCCTCAACATACAAAGTATTGAGACAGAGAGCAGTAGAACTGGCAAGGGAGCCTACTTTCCCTCTGCAACCCTTCCCTGGCTGCGCCTTCCCACCTTTCCCCCAACAAACATGATTCAAAACTTGTGGCTATGGGGAAAGAGGTGAGGGTATGAGATGAAGAGGCAGATCAGTGGATGCAGGAAGTTTATACACCCTTGGCTTCTCCTCATTTCCCCTCTACCCCAATGGGGCTGGAAATCCAACTTCCTGTGAATACGAAGTTCTTTTCTTGGCACCCTGGCACTTTAAGGAGGACTTTATATTATTTGATACCCTTGAACACCCTATGTGATACTGTCCATTAGCATTACTTAGGGCAGCCATGTGTCCAGCATGCCCCGGATATATCTGGGATTCGTCCTTTGGAAATAGTGTCCAGGCGGAATTTCTGGAAATCAGCTAAAATGTCTGGGGAAACCCAGGTGTATGGCAACCCATGTCCGCAGTGTTGATTTTTGGGGGTTGAACTTCCTTTAAAATTGCTCAGAAACTTTGGAGATTTTGGCTGGATTTTCCCTTTTAGAAATTTGGCAACCCTAGCATTACTAATTGTAAGATCGAGACAGGGCACCTTCTATTGATTAGGTACTGCTGCTCATCATAGATATTTTTGGTAGGCCTATACATTTCCCAAACAAAATCTATACATTAGCTCAATTAATAATTATACTAAAGGTGCCAGATGGGTTGGGAAGCAGAATTCCTCATTGTTGCAGCACAAATAACCTTCATCGGTCCATTCTTCTGGTTCTTGTGCACAGAGCCTATTCAATGTTTCATGTCATGCCAAGAAAGCAACTATAACTCAAAGATAAGGGCCTGGATATCATACTTAGAAGATTTGTTAGATTTCATTTGCCTAGGAATTCAATTCATTTTGCTAGATACGAGCGTAACGGCTAGCGCTCCTATATGTCTGCTTTGTTTTTAACCACTGGCAATGGATCAGCAACACACGTAGATAACTAGCTTGCACAAAGAGGCAGTGTGCTCTCATGGTATCACATTCCATGTCCCTGTGGAAATGACATTTGAAGTAATGTTCTGCATCATAAAGTTGCAACATCCTAATTCCCATAAGTCTTCAGCTCATTAAATGCAGTTGCTGAATCCAGTGGTTAAAACAGATTGTTTGAGACAGACAAATGGAAGCTCTCCTGGGGCCAGCCAAAGAAGGGGGGATTTGTGAAGTAGGTATTGGTTATCCAGTAGCCAAGAAGGCAAGGGAGGGTTCCTGGAGGATTTCCATATCAGAAAAGCTGTGGTGAAACAGCATTTCTCCCCTCAACAAACTGGACTGCAGTCCTAACCCCACTTACCTGGGAGTAAACCCTGTTGAATTCAGTGCAGACATGGAGGGCTGTCTTAATAAATTAAAATCCTGTGAAATTTACGCTGTTTCAAATTTCACAATGCAGTTGTCCAGCAAAGAGCAAAAAATGTGTATGTTAGAATAAAGTCTGCATAAAAATAAATATATTAGTGAAAATAACAAACAAAAAGACTTTGCATCGGAGAGATTGACTGCCCAAATGTGTACATTTGGCAAAACTGAATACAAAAATGTCCGCATGAGGAGAAATTTGCCTGAAAATGCAAATGAATTTTCACGTGACCTTTTCTTTTTTTGAATTGCAAATGTGTGGAAATGTGGAGATCTGAAGTTAAGATTGGAACAATGAAAAATGGAGAGAAATCAATAATGGCAGATTCACTCATCCCAGAATATGCATGGTTGATAATGTCAGAATTCATAAATTGCAGCCATAATCTGGAGGGGGAAGATGTTGTTTTGTGTTTTAAGTATCTCTATATGCTTCTTGATGTAATAAGGTATTTGTAGCCTGTGTTTAGCTGCTTCATAATAGTATTATTGGCTGAAATGTCACAGTATTGTTGTCCTACCCTAGTGCTTCATGGAAAGTCAGGTGGAACAAAAACTCACATATAATTTCATCACTTTATAATTTTCTTGCTTCTATTCAAACTGAGGAAAGAATTCTCCTTCAGGAGTGACCTGTGTGCATCTTTGGATAATCTCACTGATATTTGATAACCTATATTTTCTGTTTATAGGAGAGGAATGTACAATTACTTTCTGTAGAGTAACAAAAGCATTCTGGTGCTGCTTAGCTCATTCCAGAAATTATTTCTATAGCTTGCACCCTCACCCCAAGGAAAGCAACTTCAGGCTAGATATTGTTGGCTGACATAGGCATTGTCAACATGTCAGTCCAATGTCTGAATTTGTAAAATTGAGGCTGTAGACTTCAGACCAGTTTTAATCGCACTGGAAGAGATGCCACTGATAACAATCTAGAACAGGCTAAGCACTTCTTTTAAAAACCCATTGCTTTTATTTTGGGAGATTTAAGCATTATGGGAAAGGGTTCTAACCCTTCCTCACTCCACAGATTGGCCACCCAGCAAGAGCTTTCTCTTCTCTCTCTTACATTACACATTCTGCCACTGATCGAGGCAAGTGCAAGCTTCAACCTCCCTCTTTTTAAAAGTACTTGTGCCATGACACCCTAACACCACCAGACTTTGCAGTTTTAATGTTTGTACTATGAGTGCTGCACTAAACTTTCCCTTGTTTCCACAAAACCACCCACAGGAATGTTTGTATCATCATTAACAGGAAGTATGTGGGAGTGGCCGCATCATTCCTGCTCTGGAGGGCATCACCCGAACCAATGGTGAAGTTCAGATAAGAAATTGAAATAATAATTCATCATCATCAAAATCATCATCATCATCATGAGGAATGGTTGAAGGAGCTGAGTATGTTTAATCTGGAAAAGAGAGATATGATAAAAAGTAAAGGTAAAGGGACCCCTGACCATTAGGTCCAGTCGTGGCCAACTCTGGGGTTGCGGCGCTCATCTCGCTTTACTGGCCAAGGGAGCCGGCATACAGCCAGCATGACTAAGCTGCTTCTGTCAAACCAGAGCAGCACACGGAAACGTTATTTACCTTCCCACCAGAGCAGTACCTATTTATCTACTTGCACTTTGACGTGCTTTTGAACTGCTAGGTTGGCAGGAGCAACAGGAGCTCACCCCCTCGTGGGGATTCGAACCGCCGACCTTCTGATCGGCAAGTCCTAGGCTGTGTGGTTTAACCTGCAGCGCCACCTGCATCCCTTGGAGATATGATAAAAGGTAAAGGTAAAGGCACCCCTGCCCGTACGGACCAGACTCTGGGGTTGTGCGCCCATCTCACTCAAGAGGCCGTGGGCCAGCGCTGTCCGGAGACACTTCTGGGTCACGTGGCCAGCGTGACAAAGCTGCTCTGGTGAGCCAGAGCCGCACACGGAAACGCCGTTTACCTTCCCGCTATAAAGCGGTCCCTATTTATCTACTTGCACCCGGGGGTGCTTTCGAACTGCTAGGTTGGCAGGCGCTGGGACCGAACAACGGGAGCGCACCCCGCCATGGGGATTCGAACCGCCGACCTTCCGATCGGCAAGCCCTAGGCGCTGAGGCTTTTACCCACAGCGCCACCCGCGTCCTACTGGAGATATGATAGCCGTCTTCAAATATCTCAAGGGCATGGAAGATGGAGCGTGCTTATTTTCACCTGATCTGGAGGGTAGAACTTGAACCAATGACTTCAAGTTACAAGAAAGGAGGTTCCGAGTAAACATCAGGAAAAACTTTCTGACAGTAAGAGCTGTTCAACAGTGGAACAGTCTCCCTCTGGCGGTAGTGGACTCTCCTTCACTGGAGGTTTTTACGCAGAGGTTGGGTGGTCATCTGCCATGGATGCTTTAGTTCAGATTCCTGCATTGCAGAGGGGTTGTGCTAGATGACTCTTGCAGTACCTTCCAGCTCTACAAATCATATGCTTCTATGATTTATTTGGCATATGGCCAGGGCATCCTAGTATTATAGCGCAAAAAAGAAAATCAGAATCATTGTGCCATTAAATGTTATGGGATTTCAGCAGGAAGATGCAGGTTATGCACAGATTACGAATGATGCCAGGTGACAACCTCAAAAGTTCTGAGGTCACAAATCATCTTGAAAGGGTGACACATATTTTGTGTTAAGAGCGCAAATAATCCTGAATGCTCATTAAAGAACCCTGGATATTCCCTAATTCTATTTTGGAACTCTGACTCTAGTCAAGTCAACATATCCCCACAATAATATATTTTGTTATAGGTTCACTAGAATGAAGCAGATGGTGAAATCCAATGTTGCATGTATGGGCTTTTCCTTGTGCAATGTGGCTTCTACTTTCTCTTCTCCTCGTCCCTTTTGCAGACTCACATTCCCACCTTCCACAAATGTGGATCTCCCACGGGGGCGCTTCAGGGATCCACTCAGAAACCACCACAATGAAATATCAATATGAGACTCTATGGTTTGGCCAACTACCGCAACCGACCACTGTAACAACAAAAGGTTGTTTTGTTTTCTCTTAGCTAAATGCTTCCTGTAGTCTTCTGTTTTCCACAACAGATTTCAAGACTCTGTGTCATGCAGAGACTGGTTTGCACACTTGCAAAAACAAAACAAAAAACGGAAAGGTTTGCTAGACTTTACAAACATTCTGGGATTATCCTTCAAAGTTTAGGTGACTCAGTCCAAGACTGAGGCAGCAACCAGAATTTTCTTCAAAAACCATCTGGTATAAAATAGATATTTTTTAAGAAGTGAAAAATACACCTCAAGCTTCCAGTTCATTGAACTAGTGTACTTAAGGGCAGTTCTTACGGCCTATGATTAATGGACTATGGTTAATGATCTGTGGGTCTTCAGGCTGTTATTAAGCACAGTTTTTATGGTCCATAGCACACAAGTCAGAGGTGTGGCCAGCACCATATTTTACTGCCTTTTCTTTGTCTAACCATTTGGATCTAGGTACTGCTTGTAGTTGGGTCAGAATTCTTACAACCTTGATCATTGCTGGATAGCTGAACCTACGCAGACTTAGACATATTTAAGCCCACTGATTTCAATAGGATCAGGGAAGCCTATACTCCGAATAGGATCAGACAGTACAATAACAATTGTTTGGGCCATTTATCTGTTATTCCACTCGTTTTGCTCAAGTAACTGATCCAACTAATACCATTGACATTAACAGGTGACAGACGAAGCCATTTCTGTCAAGTATTACCTTTAAAAATGCACAGTTCAGTGTTTTGTTTCCATATCCCTTGATGGGGAAATTGCCCTGAGAACTTACTGCAGCTCCCGTTTGATTTCCATAAAGGGTTTTCCCCCTTCTGCTTTCCAATTCTTGGGTTTACTAAAATGTATTTTCTTTATGTAGGGCTGCCATATGTCTGGATTTTTCCATACATTACTGGGATTTTAAAGGTGGAAGTTTCATCCAGCAAGTAACTTGTTCTGTTGGCATTTTCGTAAGAAGAAGAAGAAGAAGAAGAAGAAGAAGAAGAAGAAGAAGAAGAAGAAGAAGAAGAAGAAGAAGAAGAAGAAGATCAACAACTTGTGGATCTTCCTAAAAAAGCTTAGGGGTGTCCTGTTTTTCCCTTTTTTAAATATGGCAACCCTACTATAACACCCACACTTTTGTCTCTTTCTTGCATCTCTGCCTCCAGGTACTGATTCCAGCTCCACCAGTTGTGAAGTCCGCACCATGTCCCATTCCACATCTTACTTCCTGTTGCTCTATTTCCATGGCAACTCACTGCCAAGCCAATCCCCAGTACTTCCTGGATATTCCTAGTTCCCTCAAATATATTCCTTCCCAAAACATACACTACTTCTGCTCCCATTTTAGATGTAGCAGTTTCTAATGGGTCGGTAATAAGAAGCAGCTACGGGGTTGGGGAAACAGCTCTGATTTTATCTGTGGAAAACTGGTTCTGCAACCCCAGGTGCTCCAATACATCAGCTTGGCTGTGTATATGAAAGCATTCTGATATATCTCCCACCGCTGGAGCCACCAGCAAATATATACCAAAGGAAGGGCAGTCTTAAACAAGTCACATAACATACGGAAGCTTTTTTTTCCAACGTGCCGAGAAAGGGCCGAGCAAAAGTGTTTGTTTGAAGAGCCATCCAGTTTCATAGATTCCAAATGTTCAATACTGACAAGTGAAAAATGTTTGCGATTTTTTTTTTTAAGAGTCACACCACCAACCTTAAAAAAAGAGAGAGAAAGAAACACTTTCAGTATTTACTTAACCTAGTAACTAGGTTTATTGGGGAGCTCCCATTCTTTGTAGTTTAGGTAATGGATTCACCACATGTTTATGCTTTTAAAGGACTTGGATAAGATGCCTAACACCTCCTGCCTCAGAGGTTAAGACCCTGATACATTGCCAGTTTACTGCTGTGGTCCTTTCACTGTGTACAATTACAGTGTCCCCTAGAGTGAAGGAAATCCCTGGTTTTTTTCCCTCCCTCCCTCTCTCTCTCTTTTGCACTAACTAGCTGCACTATTCCACTACCAAAATAAAATTGACTTATTTAAAAGAAGAAAAAGTAATAAAACTTCCACATTATTAACTTTCCCCCCCCCCTTTTAATAGAAGACTGGGGAAGAAATGCCATTGTACCACATTAAAGGCCTTCTCATAAGACTCACCATAGGCTAATGAGCCTTGTTGTGCGCCCTATTACCACATGCAACTGCCTTCAAGTGCTGCTTTTAACTTAACCTTGATGTAGTGCCAGGAATGTGTAAAGGATATACTTTGATAGTAGCGGGGGGAAGCTAATTTCGCGAACATGCTTTGAAAATATGTGTGAGATTGATATTTTAATGTTAATTAATTGAATCAAGTGCCTTCCATAGGGACAAGAAGCCATATCATCTGTTCTTAATAAGGGCTACATTACTCATACTTTCCCCCTTTCGCGCTGCCCCACTTCCACGGGCTGCAGGACGGACAGTCTCAACACAACCTCATTGAGCCAATGGCTTGGGTGGACACTGTGGGAGGGGCTGTGATTTAGGGGCCGAGCACACGTTTCTATACAGAAGGTGCTAAATTCAATGCCGGATGGGACCAGAAACCCTGGCAAGTCAATGCCATTCAATGCTCCTCCTAAATGTTCTAATGCAGTTCTTGGCTCACACATATCAAAATACCTTTTAGAGAAAATATATTTAGAGGGGATTGTTTTTAGAGAACTTCTGCTTAGAGAATATACATCCAGAAATACGTATCTTGAGAGCACATATGATGAATTTAAATATGTACAGAAATTCAAACGTTTGTGTAGGTAAAAGGGATGGAACAAACTTATGGGTGAACACTGCAAAAGTGAGATGAGCCAGAAATGGGTGGATTTGCCAGTCCCTAATAATATGGTGGTAGCGCTAACAGGAAGAGAGTTGTACATGCTCTCTTAAGAACGCTACAATTAGGATCATTTTCTCACATTGCTTTCAAAGGAATGGACACATAGTGCACCCTCAACCAGTTTACACCCTTGTCTGAAGGTATCTGTCAATTTAAGAAAGAAGTAAATAAGTGCATTTTTCTTGGAATGGCGTCTGTCGAATGGAAAAATGACAGTAATGGCTCCAATGAGCATGGGTCTTCTATCAGAGAAAGACGCACATTGTGGTTTCCACATTATGGAAGACGTCTAGACTACTTGTCTAGACTAGAACATACCACACCCCCTTTCCCTTCATAATTATTGCACTTATTTAGATATGTTACCAGCAGTTGGCCATGATCCAAGGGTCTGTGCAGCATCTACTGCACACATACGGGTTCATTTAAGCTCAGCTTCCGCCAGCAGGCTTCCCCTACTCTGCGAAAAGCCACCCCTTGAAGACCTGCGAACCTCCCAGAGCAGTATTCCATCACTCTGCTAGAAGAGAAATTGTTGGGGGTGAGGAAGAAGGAGGCAATATTGCATGCATATACAGTGTTACCTTGGTTCTCAAACGCCTTGGTACTCAAACAACTTGGAACCCCCAAACACTGCAAACCCAGAAGTAAGAGTTCCAGTTTGTGAACTTTTTGTGGGAGCCGAACGCACTCCGTTTTGAGTGTTATCGCTTCTGATTTGAGTGCCACTCTTCCTTTTTGAGTCTTACACTGAGGTCTGTCTGTTTTTGCTATTTATTTTGTGTTTTTGTTTTTGTGGCTCTCTTTTTGTGTGTGTGTGACTGTGTGGAATCCAGTTCAGCTCCTGATCGATTGATTGTGTGACTGCAGTACATTGTTGATGGCCTTCATTTTATGGATCAATGGTCTCGTTAGAGAGTAAAATTCATGTTAAATTGCTGTTTTAGGGGTTGTTTTTAAAAGTCTGGAATGGATTAATCCATTTTGCATTGCTTTCTATGGGAAAGCACGCCTTGGTTTCGGAACACTTTGGTTTTGGAACGGACTTCTGGAATGGATTAAGTTTGAGAACTAAGGTACCAATGTACCTCTTTGGTTGTCACCATTATGCAGGACAAGGAAGAAAGGAAGGGAGGGAGGAAGAAAAGAAGGAAGGAAGGAAGGAAGATAATTCCATGTAATGGCTACATCACAAATCTTAAATAAATAGCAATGCACTTGGGAGTTTTGATGCCTTTGGAGAGGGAATATCATGCTACCATCATCAGTGGTGCAGCATATGCTATGGGTGTAGAAGATCCCAGATTCAATACCTGTCACTTCTAATTTTAGAAGATAGATAACAGGTGAAGGGAATGTAGGAGCATAAGACACTGCCTTATGCCAAGTTAGACTGTTGGTCCATCTAGCTCAGTATTGGTCCCTCTAGCAGTGGCTTTCTGGGGTTTCAGGTAGGAGCCTTGCTCAGCCTGACCTGGAAATACTAGGGATTGAACTGCTGGATGTGCTCAGATGCAACTTGGCTTGCACTGTAGGCTGATATACTTGCATGGAAAGGGTATATAGAGAAGAACCTCCAAACTTCCTAAACCGTCCTTGTGCTTAACTATTCATTTTCCTACAGTGTTAGACTGATATTCTCAGGGTTGCTGACTTCCTACATGCAAAACAAATGCAGCAGTTCCCTGGTGCAAGTTCAGACCCTCTTTCTCCCTAATTTTATGGAGAGCTATCACCAGTCATCGCAGATAATACTGGGCTGGGTAGAGAAGTATAGTCAGACCTGCTATATGGCAAGCTTCCTATGTTACTACACTCTGACAGTCTAGGATTTGGACTCCTGATGTCATACCGGGACGCGGGTGGCGCTGTGGGTTAAACCACTGAGCCTAGGACTTGCTGATCAGAAGGTCGGCAGTTCGAATCCCCACAACGGGGTGAGCTTCCGTTGCTTGATCCCTGCTCCTGCCCACCTAGCAGTTTGAAAGCACGACAAAATGCAAGTAGATAAATAGGTACCGCTCCAGCGGAAAGGTAAACGGTGTTTCCTTGCGCTGCTCTGGTTAGCCAGAAGCGGCTTAGTCATGCTGGCCACATGACCCGGAAGCTGTACGCCGGCTCCCTCAGCCAATAAAGCAAGATGAGCACCACAACCCAGAGTCAGTCATGACTGGACCTAATGGTCAGGGGTCCCCTTTACCCTATATGTCATACGTAAAAAATAAAAGACCTGGCAAGGCAACTGTAAGGTGTGAGAACTGTGAAGGAATCCCAAAGCAAAAAAATAATGTTGAGAAGAATATCCATAATTTCCACGGATCTGCAGCTCCAAAACACTGTAATTTACAGGACTTTTTATATTGTATATTGGCTGGAATCCTGCACACAGACTTTCCCCACACCCGTCTTGCTGAATCAAGGGGTTCAGAATTGCAGTTGCTCTTTTTCTGTGTTAGCTTTCTCTTCATCTACCCCTACTCATAACAACAGCTGGAATGTGAAACCTTAAAACCTTAGTTGCGTGTGCCTCTCCTATTGATATCAAAAAGCACTCATGACATGCTTTACAGCCATCCTCTCAGCTGCTCACTGAACTGTGTGTTGCTCAGTCAAATTGTATCTGTGTTGAACTATGAAGTGTTAAATAATGTACACAGGACGGGTGCAAGTGTTGAGTGCCTGGAGGCCCAGGAGAGGAGTGAATAATTAATACCACCATTTCTTCCTTTGTTAGTTGATACTCACTGAATTTCATCATGCTGAGGCTATAGAAAGGGAACTGGGACCACAATGATTTAAATAATAATAATAATAATACTAAAAAAACCTAGTAATGATAGGATCAGTTTACAAATTCTGCCTGAGAAGTAGCTTGGTTTCTGCTCTTTTTCGTTTCGTTTTCCATCTTAGAGTTTGAATTTGCACACTTTTTAAACGGAATTAGTGAGTATGATTTATGGAATTAGCAAGTATGACGGCCAAAATAAGGAATTGGGATAAAAAGATGACAAGAAGTACATGGGATTGAAGTCTGTTCTTAAACCAAAGTGTTCCAAAACCAAGGCACGCTTTCCCATAGAAAGTAATGCAAAATGGATTAATCCATTCCAGACTTTTAAAAACAACCCCTAAATGATCAATTTAACATGAATTTTACTATCTAACGAGACCGTTGATACATAAAATGAAAGCAATAATCAATGTACTGTACTATAAAATACATAAAACAGTATTGTAGATGATAAAAATGAAAAAAAAAATTCTTACCTGCACTGATGATAGTCATTGCTTGGATGGGGGGCTTTTATCCATTTCCGCAGTCACACAATCAATCAATCAATCAATCAATCCACACAGATCCCCCCCCACGCTGCTGTGGGAAATGCCCCCTAGAGCGCGTGCCTCCCACCACTGAGAGCCAGTGTGGTGTAGTGGTTAAGAGCGGTAGTCTGCTAATCTGGGGAACCGGGTTCGCGTCTCCGCTCCTCCACTTGCAGCTGCTGGGTGACCTTGGGCCAGTCACACTTCCTTGAAGTCTCTCAGCCCCACTCACCTCACAGAGTGTTTGTTGTGGGGGAGGAAGGGAAAGGAGAATGTTAGCCGCTTTGAGACTCCTTAAAGGGAGTGAAAGGCGGGATATCAAATCCAAACTCTTCTTCTTCTTCTTCACCACAGCATGGGGGGAATTGTGCACCCGCAATCCAGCTGGCTGGTGGACGCTCAGCTTCCCTCCCTCATGGCTGCAGGAAACGCCGTGATGACCCTCTTCTCCACTGCCGGACAACAGAAGTATGGCACTCAAAACAGAAGTTCACCCTCAAACGGAGTATGTTCGGATTCCAAAAAAAGTTCGCTAACCTGGAACACCTTCTTCCACTTTTGAAGTGTTAGTGTTCCAAATAGTTTGTGAACTAGGCTGTTCATCGACCGAGGTACCACTGTATTAAGTTTAACCTGCAAGTGAGGATGAACCTGTGATCAGCAGTAGACAAAATAATCAAAGGGAACAAATGAAAAGTTGGAGAAAACAATGGAGATGCAGCAAATTAAAAAGTATAAACTAGGATGTTGATGAAAGGTAGGTTGGGATGCCTGTAATAATATGATAAGATGGTAAATGTATGTAAAATACAGACTGGAAAATGCATAAACAAAATTTTAAAAAATGAATTTTTACACGCCTTCTCCATTTTACTCCTTTCCAAGCTTGTCATGGTAGACTGTCCAAACGTTGTTTGTGACCAGTAGAGACTGCAACGTAACTGGGAGAATCCTGCCATCATAGTCACGATGTGGAAGCTTCTCTACAAATTCTCATTTGTGATGGCAGCTCCAGACAGCTGCTATAAGATACAATAATTGCTTGCCCTACAGATAGTCCTGAGTGCATGGAAAGTTTCTACCCAAGTGCTCAATCTGTGATCCATGTGGGTGGGTAGCTCTTCCATATTACGGCCACTGCATGGAGCCACTGTCACATGAAACCATGCCCAAATGTAGCTCAGTGACAGAGCCTATGCTTCAAAGGCAGAAGGCCTTAGCTTCAGCCTCCAGCCTCTCCAAACAAGGATAGGAAGGACTCAATCTAAAACCCTGGAGAGTCCCTGCCAGTCACTGTAGACCAGCAAATTTTTTTAGCAGGGGCCGGTCTACTGTCCCTCAGATCTTGTGGGGGGCAGACTATATTTTGAAAAAAGAAAATGAATGAATTCCTGTGCCCCATAAATAACCCATACATACATTTTTAATAAAAGCACACATTCTACACGTGTAAAAACACCAGGCAGCCCCCACAAATAACCCAGAGATGCATTTTAAATAAAAGGACACATTCTACTCATGTAAAAACATGCTGATTCCCGGACCATCCGTGGGCCAGATTTAGAAGGCGATTGGGCCGGATCTGGCCCCCGGGCCTTAGTTTGCTTACCCATGCTGTAGACAATACTGAGCTTAGACCAACCGCAGATCTGGTTTGATACAAGGCAGGTTCCTCTGTAAAGGAACATCTCATCTATGTGGCACATTGTTTTGTTTGTTGCTTTTCTCACAGAGAGCCCCAGAGTAGCTTATATTTAAGAGCAACCAAGTAAAGACCCAGAAAACACAGTGATATAGAGAAAAGGTAGGCCTTACGGACCTTGCCCCACTAAGAGAGGCCACAATGCCCACCCTTCAAATTAAGGGCCAAAAGCCTGAGGAAAGAGAAAGTCTTTTAGCCTCGTACCTAAAATAGGAAATGATGGCACCAGGCATGCCTCCCTAGGGACAGAATTTTCACAGAAGTGGGCATTTCACACCAATGAAAAGCCCCATTCTTGTGTTGCCACCCTCTCAACCTCCCTTGGAAGGGGCACACGAAGAAAGGCCTTTGGTGATTATTGCAGGTTCCAGATGAGTTCATGTGGGGAAAGGTGGTCCTTAGGGTCAGGGGCGTAGTGGGGGGGGGTGCTGCTGCTGGAACGATCCCCCCGGGGCACATTTTTTTTGGGGTGGGAACGCTGCTCACACCGCTCTCCCTGAGTCAGCCCTGTGGTGCTTTGAGAGACTGGGATCTGATCATGGCATGTGTATGGTCTCCGAGGAATTTTGAGGGGGCCTGGCCCTCTCCTGGAAAATTTGGGGGGACCATCGTCGTCATCCCCCTGGTCACCCAGATGTCGGCATCCTATCAAGGACCTCCCACAATGGTATCTATGGAAAACGCTAAAAAACAGAGTGCATAGATGATTCCAGGCCAATCGTACACACAGATAAAGAAAAGATGGAGCTGAACAGACAGCTTGTGTTACTTAATGACTAGACTAATGACACTTTCATACACCCAGTGGAGGCTGCGGTCCATTTGTGGAAGTGGTTCACTGCCTCACCAGGATCAGTCTACCCTCAGCCAGGGCCCACCTGCCTGCCTCCTAACTTCTCATGCCTTTGAGCTACCCCACCTCTGGAGTTCTTTAACCTAAGCATCTCTCCCAATGACCTCCTTCCACTGGGCATTCCCGTCTTCAGTCTCCCAACTTGCCCACAACACACTTCCTATGTCTCACAGCCTGTGTGAGGTTTGGTTTTTCTCCCTCAGCCACCAACCTTTCCCTTCAAGTCACAAAGCTGGGATTCCATGAATGTTCAAATGGTGACAACGGCGCTCGGCAGATGGCATATCTGTAAATATTTCATGAAATCACTTGTTTTCAACCCTGTTGGTCAAGGGGCTTCATCAGAGCTTTAGACAGAGGTTTTCATAACAGCTACTAGCAAAAGAGATTCCTTATTACACTGTACTATATGCTGCACACCTTCCAGTTGCCTGGGTTGCCTGTTTGAATGTGATGGATAGCGACAGTAATAGGTTCTTTCATTCCATTAGTGTTCATACAAGCCCTACACACACACACACACACACACACACAGAGAGAGAGAGAGAGAGAGAGAGAGAGAGAGAGAGAGGGAGGGAGGGAGGGAGGGTGTGTGTTCAGGGATTTTTTTTAAAAAAATAGTTTTATGAATTGTGTGTCTTTGTTTCTCAATCCAATCCTTTTACATAGTTTTGTACGTATTGTGGTATTTCATGCATTGTGACTTGCAGTTGTTTTTTACTGATCACAAACTTAGTTGGTCTATAAAGTACTACTGGACAATATTTTTATTTTTATTTCGACTGCGTCAGACCAACATGGCTACCTACCTGAGTTTATTGATCACAGTTTAGTAATAGTTTATCATAATTGTTAAGAATGAATTTCTGTTTAATTATTATATGCTGATATTTGAGAGTTCATTCTGTTGTATACTATTATATTCTAATAGATGATTGAATTTGAAACAAGTCGTTCTGTTTTAAAGTTATGTTTTATTATGACTTTTTGTATCGGATCAGATTATCATAAGGTGTGTGCTCTTTATTGTATATTTTGTTGCTGTAAACTGCCTTGTGCCTAGTTATGTTGAAAGGCGGTATACAAGTTAAAAGTGAGATGAAAATTAAATGAAGAGAGAGAGAATCATTTCTGCAGTTGGGCAACGAAAACACTAGCCTATGTTTCCCATTTTAAAAAAGAAGGAACTGTGAAAAGATATGTAAATGGAGACATGTAAAAGGGAAACAAATTTACTTTAAATTACAAGGTGCTACAGATTATTGGTGTCCTTTTGTGTGCTGTTTTCTCCACTTTGAAAAAGAATTAACGGTCTTAACAAAGGATCAACAGGATACTTATGAGGAGATGTTAATTCCTGCTAAAACTAGAGGATCCAGGTATAAGTACAAATGGACCAGTGGGATTAGTTACTTTTGAAGTCCCTTCCAGGTGTATATTTAAGATTGTCCAGAAAATGAAGCTTTGCCTTTAACAAAGTTAGTTTTGAATGGGGCCAAGGGACCCACCCCTTGAGGAGGTTTCCAGCTCTGTGTTTCTGTGATATCTGTGAGTCTTGCTCGGGACTAACAAGTGAGCTGTTGGCACCGATACCAAATCTGCATGCTTGTTATAGAGATCTATAGCAGAAATCGTTGCAATTTTGCAGAACCAACTGACACCCATTCTAGTTCAAATAGATCTAGGCACAGGACTGAGTAATCATGGAGACATTTCACTGGCTGGATTCAGTTTTGAAAATTGTTCATCCTCTCCACCAACAGGCAGAACTTCAAAATTTACATGGCCTCCCAAAGGAGAAGGAGAAGGAGAAGGAGAAGGAGGAGAAGTAGAAGGAGAGTATCACCAAAAAGTTTGTGTATGACCTCATCCAATGGTTTCATGTGGATGTTGAGAAACATGGGGGCATAGTATGACCCTTCAGAGCTCCATAAGCCAAGGAGTCAGTCAGCAGTCTTCTAGCATCACCTTCTGGGACCAATCCAGAGAGGCTCATTGGGCGCCTTGGTCAGATATCTTTAGGTGTCAGGCAAAACCATTGCTCTTCTCCGAGGCCTTTGGCTAATTAGACAATCTATGGTCTTTTAAAGGTTGGGGTGTCTTGTTTTTGTTTGTTACTATGTTACATATTTTTGTGTTTTTACAGTGTGAAATAGTAGCACAGAGGATTCTGACAAGCTGGCGGTAGGAAACCAATTGCCATTACAGTGGTAACTCGGGTTACAAATGCTTCAGGTTACAGACTCCGCTAACCCAGAAATATTACCTCGAGTTAAGAACTTTGCTTCAGGATGAGAACAGAAATCATGCTCCGGCAGCAGCAGGAGGCCCTAAAGTGGTACCTCAGGTTAAGAACAGTTTCAGGTTAAGAACGGACCTCCAGAACAAATTAAGTTCTTAACCCGAGGTACCACCATATATGCTCCTTGTTACATATTGTCAGATTTTGATTACTGAGTTTCTAATGCTGAGTTTCTAATGCTTGAATGTTTAACAGCTGTCAAATATTGCTGGAACACAACTGTTTCCTTTTCATATACTGTCAAATGTCCACTATTGCAACATTCTGGTTGTTAACTCACATCAAATATTCACCACAGATAGAGTGCAAATATTGACTGCTACGTGTTGGGCAATATCAATTGCTCACCGATGCTGAATGTCAACTTTTTTTTAGGAACTGCAAAATGATGGCTGCTATGTGTCACACACTGCCAAATACTATGTGCTATTGCATGCCAATTATCAATGTTGCTAGATGTGAGATACTGTCAAACACTGACTGGCAGCGCATACTAGTTGTCAGATACTGTCAAATGCTGGTTGCATAATATTTGCTGAATATTCACTCAGCCCGTGAACTTTTGAAGTGTATTCACCAGCAAAACATTCAAGGATATATATATATATATATATATATATATATATATATATATATGCTTTCGTAGATTTTCACGGGTACAGGAATGCAGGTTTTGGTGTCCTCGGGTGTCTTCCCGTGTAAAAGATGGGGTGTCTAGGCGACGTTTCGACGAGGTCTCACTCGTCATCTTCAGGCTGGTGCTTTCGGCTTCTTGTTACTGGAACAGAGCAGGATCTCAGTGTTTGAGTTCCTATAAATACTGTTGAGGAGGTGTGTTGTATAGCCTCCAATGTTCTGGGCAGAGAGGAAGTTCCCAGGCTAGTGTGCCTTTTCTTCTTTTGTTCCTTAATTACTTGAGGGATATCTTGAGTGATTTCTTGAGTGATATCCTGAGTACCACTTAGGTGGGTCATTAGGTGTGGATTAGTTGCTAAGGCCTTTGTGTCTTGACCTCTTGAACTTTGTGAAGAGTTTTTCTGAGAAGATGGCTGTACTGAAATTAGTTGTGCTCTGGCTTGGCTTCGTGTATAGGGGCGAGCTGTGGTTTTGTGGCTATCTACCGGAAAAAAACACACACCAACCGCTACTTACATGCACAATCACACCACCACCCTGCACAAATAAACTCCGTAGCCAAGACTCTCATCTCCAGAACCAAACGCCTGGCTGACAAAGACCACCTGACAACTGAGTTACAGAATCTCTCAAATGTGTTAATTGCCAATGGATACCAGCAAAACAGGGTTATGAAGCTAATCCAAAAAGAAACACCCCCCAAAAACCAAGACACAGAAGAAAACAATGGCACGGCCCTCCTTCCTTATATCAAGGGCACTACAGATAAAATTAGCAAAATCCTCCATAAACACAATATCAAAACAGCCTTTTGCACCAACCAAAAAATAGCCAATATCCTCAGAAACCCCAAGGATAAAATCCAGTTGGAAAACCAAGGGGTCTATGAAATACCCTGCAAAGTCTGCCCAGCCACGTACATTGGACAAACAAACAGACGAATAAATGCACGTATTGCAGAACACAAGAATGCCGTCAAAAAAGAAGAAAAAACTTCCTCTCTTTTCCAACACATGAAAGAAACAGGACACGAAATTAATTTTGCAGATTCCAAATTGCTCTTTAACATGGAACATCACCACAAGAGAATAATCATGGAAGCCATCGAGATAGAGAAACACCCTCACAACATGAACAAGCGTGACGACACATCCCGCTTGCCAGACATCTGGAAATTAGCCCTCCCCACAAAAACTGACACCAGAGCCAGAGGCACACAGAACGCCATCACCAATCAACCACACCAGATCCAAACCCAGACCCTCTCCACAGATAAATTACAGACACCATCCAGTAGCCAAACCATGGTGGCACCTCCGGATGCTGCACCCCCCTGCAATCCCTACACAGATCTGGCTGGCACAGGCCACAAAACCACAGCTCGCCCCTATACACGAAGCCAAGCCAGAGCACAACTAATTTCAGTACAGCCATCTTCTCAGAAAAACTCTTCACAAAGTTCAAGAGGTCAAGACACAAAGGCCTTAGCAACTAATCCACACCTAATGACCCACCTAAGTGGTACTCAGGATATCACTCAAGAAATCACTCAAGATATCCCTCAAGTAATTAAGGAACAAAAGAAGAAAAGGCACACTAGCCTGGGAACTTCCTCTCTGCCCAGAACATTGGAGGCTATACAACACACCTCCTCAACAGTATTTATAGGAACTCAAACACTGAGATCCTGCTCTGTTCCAGTAACAAGAAGCCGAAAGCACCAGCCTGAAGATGACGAGTGAGACCTCGTCGAAACGTCGCCTAGACACCCCATCTTTTACACGGGAAGACACCCGAGGACACCAAAACCTGCATATATATATATATATATATATATATCTTTTTGAAGGCAAACTTCTTGCAGTTCTATGTGCTTGCAGCATTAGATGCCAGAAATCCTGTGTTAAAAGGCTGTAAATACCACAGTCTGTGAAGTCCTGATCAAGAACTTTTTTTTGTGGGGAGGGGGTTAAATAGTAATTGTCCTTTTCTTTTCTCTTTTTAAATAATGTTTGCTTTTGCTGTCTGGAACTGTCATGTTCTCTTTCTGCATATGGCTACAATGAAGAATGTAGGCTGCACAAAATCTGGCTTCATAGCTGTAGTGGGAAAGAGTTCTGTTGAAATTTTAAGTGAAGCATCTGTTGAAAATTAGATAACAGTATCATCACTAGCTGTTTGGTGAAGATAAAACAAGGCTGAAATGCAAGATGTTCATTGCCTCCAGTTTTTTAGAGTAGTGCTTGCAACCTGGAGATTCTATGTCTGTTCCCTAGTAAATCTTATTGGATTCTAATTTGTTCCAAAGAAATGTGACTGTCTAATGCAATAATGGTCTTTTTTTTAATCTAGTACCTTGCAATACTGATTAATTTATTATGTATGCAACTCCTATAAGAGCCACCTAGGCTGCAATCCGATACAGACATACCTGGGAGAAAGTCCCATTGAAGTCAGTGGGGCTTACTTCTGAGTAGACATGTATAGGAGTACATGATTAAGGATAATAAACTGAAACTTCAGAAGCGTCTGTTGCACTTGTGATTCGAGGACCCGATCCCCGCTTGGGGAATAAAGACAAGTGGACATGGTATATTAAGTTAATGGGCAAGAAAAGGCCACAACTTTATTGATTACAGCATGTGAGAAGGTATTGGCTTAGGCATTGGACCACAGAAGATTTGACTCCACCCACTCGGAGAGGGGTGAGTCTGCAGATGGGTTAACCACCAGTCGGGGGAGCTTGTTGATGCAAATACAACTATAAGCTCTCCCCTGATGCCACCGAGGGTCGTGCCATGGCCCCCTGCCACACAGGCATCGGACAGGATCCACGACTGCCGGATTCCTTTAACGGAATACCCAAAATGAAGGGGTAGGCGATGGTCACACCTTGCCCTTCCATACACCAACAACACATTGCAATGCCTAACCGTCAAATACCAAGAAAGTTGTGACGATTGCTACGAGGTAGGCAAAAAAAACCAAGAGGCCGGTGCCAATTTGCCAATTGGAAAAAACTCCTACCAGGCCCCCTGGGCAACCAGGGCGACCAACCATGGGTCCATAGCAAGGTCAAGAGAGTAGCTAAGCCCTAAAGGGAGTGGTGGGTGGGTGACCCGTGGCGAAAATGTGAGCGCAACGGCAAGAGTGGCTTGCGCGGCCGCATTTGAGCAGCAAAACCACGCCCCCACGGTGTCCCCCAATTGGGTGCCCAGCTGGGGGGCATGGCGCACTAGCTATGACGATGGCGCAGGGGGCAAAACACCCCCTGCATGGCACGGGAATCGTCTCCCGCTCACAACACCTCCCCTCCGGAAGGAGGAGAGGCCTAACTAATGACGTATTTAAGAAAAGAATAAAGGAAGGTCATCCTTCGAGCATCTCAAGTGCCTCCTCTTCAAGAGGCCTGGAGGGTGGCAATACGAGAACGGGCCTTTTCTGCAGTGGCTCCCCAATTGTGGAAAGCTCTCCCCAGGGAAGTTTGCCTGGTGCCTTCATTAAGCACCTTTAGGCACCAAGCAAAAATGTTCCTTTTTAACCAGGCCTTTGGTTGATTTGATTGACATCATATGCCCTTTCAAAATGTTTTTTTGGGGGTGGGGAGATATTGGGTTATTGTTTTTATTGTTTTTATTTTGATTGTGCACCCCCCCTTGAGACCTGTGGGTATAGTAAGGTAAAGGTAAAGGGACCCCTGACCATTAGGTCCAGTCGTGGCCGACTCTGGGGTTGTGGTGCTCATCTCGCTTTATTGGCCGAGGGAGCCGGCGTACAGCTTCCGGGTCATGTGGCCAGCATGACTAAGCCACTTCTGGTGAACCAGAGCAGCGCACGGAAACACCGTTTACCTTCCCACCGGAGTGGTACCTATTTATCTACTTGCACTTTGAGGTGCTTTCGAACTGCTAGGTTGGCAGGAGCAGGGACTGAGCAATGGGAGCTCACCCCGTCGCGGGGATTCGAACCGCTGACCTTCTGATCAGGAAGTCCTAGGCTCTGTGTATAAATTCAGTAAATAAAATAAAACAATATAGTGGTACCTTGGTTCTCGAACTTAATTCGTTCGAGAAGTCTGTTCAACTCCCAAAACCATTCAAAAACCAAAGCATGGCTTCCAATTGGCTGCAGGACCTTCCATACTTCTGGATTTTTGGCATCCGGGAGCTGATTTGTTCGACAACTAAGCCATTCAGGAACCAAGGTACCCCTGTATCAGGGCAGGGGGACCTGTATCTATGGAAAAGCCTCACCTTACATTGGCTTCATTGCCCCAAACAGAGTAACAAGTGCTGCTGCTGTATGGATGGAATAAACACTTTGAAACATTTCTCACAGTAGAAATGTTGTCATGGCAGTAAATCACTGACTTTACAAATTGGAAAATCTGTGATCATTTTCAGCACAGGACTTTCAACAGCAACATTTTTTAATTTTGAAGATCTTCACTAGAGATATGCCAAAAAATCCCTGAGCATATTCAGACAAAATCTAGTTTAAGTTCAACCTTTCAGCATCTGTACATCTTGACTTGATTTAAGACAATACCACTGTGGGTTGAAAAAATATATATACAAAACCCTCCTTTCAGATGGGGTGATGAGGGGCGATGAATGATGGGTCCATGGATATAATACCGAAATCATCATCATAATCAAAAGAGCATTTCTATAGGAAATCTGAAAGCATATATTGCAAATCAGGGAGCTGAGATTGAGAGGGATGTTGCTTCCTAAGGCCACCAAGAGAGTTTATTAAAAAAGAAAAGGGGAAAAAAAAGATGAGATTTGAACCAATGAGTTCCTGGCTCACTGCTCAGTCTCAGCCACCAAATTACACTCTCTATTACTTGAGACTTAGGCTGTGCACACACCATAAATTTAAAGCACATTTCCTAAATGAAAAATAAAAAAGGGAACTGTAGTTTATTAAAAATGTTGGGAATGATAGCTCTGTGAAGAGTTAAAGTAGAGTTCACAGGATTCTTTGGGGAGGTGTTTTAAATGGACGGTGTGTACAGAGTTGTTGCGAAGATAAAATGTGCTTGTGACCATGTCCAATGTATGCCAGTCCTAGAGCTCTTTTCTGAGCAGAACAATCTATATTATAGCTCTCTACCAAGGCAAATTATTTGCATGTGCATATGGAAGCTGGCTTCCTGTTAATTACCTTCTTGTCGGTGAGTTCAGCTTCCTCAAGAAGAAATGCCTTTTTGCCTTTAATAGAGGAACCTACAGTCCTTCCTCGGGACTTTAATTTAAAAGGAGTCATTAATTTCCATCCCACTTTCTCTTTAAACCTAATAAGCCTATAGCATTAATGCTTGGACTTCCAAATCCCTCACGCTGCCAGATGCCTAAGAAGGAGCAGAGCTACGGATTATAAGACATATGGATTTATTTACAATAGGTAACTTCTTCATTAAAACATCTTAACACAGTCATTACACGGCTTCTTTCCCAGGCCCCCGCTGTCACACATTCAGCCTTGTTCAGGTACAATCTTCACATCTGCTATTCACATCTGCATTCCAGCTCTTGGACCACCTATTACACAGGTCGCAGAAAGAGGAATACATCTTGCTACACAAACACACATCGTGGGCACCGCTTTGCAATGCATACTTCAGATTAACATGGTGATTTGCCATGGGAGAGCCAACAGTCACATTGGGCTATTGCCCAAGCAACGGTACTTAGTGGCCAGACGTGGCCTGAGATATTTTGTTGGCTATGGTGGTAAAAATACAGTGGTACCTCAGGTTAAGTACTTAATTCGTTCCGGAGGTCTGTTCTTAACTTGAAACTGTTCTTAACCTGAAGCACCACTTTAGCTAATGGGGCCTCCCACTGCCGCTGCGCCACCAGAGCACAGTTTCTGTTCTTATCCTGAAGCAAAGTTCTTAACCTGAGGTAATATTTCTGGGTTAGTGGAGTCTGTAACCTGAAGCATATGTAACCTGAAGCGTATGTAACCCGAGGTACCACTGTACCACAATAAATATCTGAAAACAAGCTAACCTTTAGCTGTACCTAGGGATGGAGGAGAAATCAAATGTAATAACATACCTAGCTAGTTTGGACTTTCCAAAACAATACCCAAACTGAAACACGGCCTTTGAAATTTGTAAGTCTCCCCAATTTTGTAGTACATTTCTCTAGCCAAATCATATACTAGGGTAAAGTGAGCATTAAAGTACATATATCAGTGAAAATAACATACAACATTGCATTCAGGGAAATTGCCTTTGGAAAACAGGACTTTATTGGGCAAAATTTCATAAGGATATTATTTATCACAGCTGTCAAGCATAGGACCTCTTGGAAGACCATGGACGAAGCATGAAGCCAACAGCCCTCTCTTGCTACCCAGTATCTTGTAAGAACACAGGAAGCTGCCTTTTACCATATCAGACCACGGGTCTGTCTAGCTCAATATTGCCCACAAATAATGGTTCTCAGGATTTCAATTGACATTTTTCTCTCAAGCCTACCTGGTAGTGCCTTTTTTTTTTAATCACCAACACATCACCTTTCCGCATCTTACATTTGGAGACTGCTGCCTCTGATTCTGGGGCAGTAATGGGGAACCTTCCAGAAGATGTTGGACTCCTATAAACAAGACCAAAGGTCAGGGATGATCGCAATTGTAGTCTGGCAAAATCTGGAAGACTGTGGATTCCCCATCTCTGTTCTTCTGGAGGGTTCATTTTGCCATGATTTTTTAAAAAATCATTAATATATTTATATGCAACCTTTCAGTGAAAGTCTCAAGGTGATGGCTCTTGCCTAATATGTAGAAATGGTCAACAGCCACAGATAGGCCTATCTTCTGCAATGAATTTGTGGCCCACCTCTGAGGGCCTTCTGGCGGTTCCCTCACTGTGAGAAGTGAGGTTTCAGGGAACCAGGCAGAGGGGCCTTCTGAGTAGTGGCACCCTCCCTGTGGAACGCCCTACCACCAGATGTCAAAGAAATAAACAACTATCTGACTTTTAGAAGACATCTGATGGCAACCCTGTATTGGGAAATTTTTAATGTCTAATGTTTTACAATTTTTTTATGTGCTGTAAGCCGCCCAGAGTGGCTGGGGTATTAATAATAATAATAATAATCTTCATTATATCCTATGCCAACAAATTCTATAAAGTAATTGCTGTGCTTTTTTTGTTCTATCCTAAATCTACTGCTAATCTGTTTCACTGGATGGGTGTAATTGAGTTCTAATATTATTGGAACTTGTGCTCTCATATTATGAGAGGGAGGGGGAATCTCTCTACCCACTTCTCCCACACCATGAATAATATTATAAACCTCCATCATGTCATCCCCCTCCTTAGCTGTCTTTTTTTTTCTAAGCTAAAAAAACCCTCAAACATGTTCTCCAAACACAGCTGTTACCATTAAGAATGCATAAGTTTCTGTGCATCATGTGTTTTTACCCACAAAATGGGGGGGGGGGGGACTGCTGCTAAGGTTCCCAGATGAATATGCAGACCCAGCCTAAAATGAAGCCCAAAGACAAATGACTTAATTGGCTTTTCTTGTAAGGCATTCACAATACAGTGGGGAGATGCGCAGAGCGGCTCGGTCCAATGAAAGTCTAATCTGGAGCATTTTGTTATGACTCAAAGCCTAAGTAAGGAAAGTGCGCCCGCCTCATTGTCCCTTCAAGGTCACTGTTGTACATCACTGCCTCAGAATCAGCTAAGCTGGCAGATTTTGCAATCTTCAGAGAATCCAGCTGTTTCCGGTGTTATGATAGTTAGTGATTTTTGCTACAGGTAAATGATGAGGTAGGGGACGCGGGTGGCGCTGTGGGTAAAACCTCAGCGCCTAGGACTTGCCAATCGTATGGTCGGCGGTTCGAATCCCCGCGGCGGGGTGAGCTCCCGTCGTTCGGTCCCAGCTCCTGCCCACCTAGCAGTTCGAAAGCACCCGCGGGTGCAAGTAGATAAATAGGGAAGGTAAACGGCGTTTCTGTGTGCTGTGCTGGTGCTGGCTCGCCAGAGCAGCTTTGTCACGCTGGCCACGTGACCCGGAAGTGTCTCCGGACAGCGCTGGCCCCCGGCCTGTTAAGTGAGATGGGCGCACAACCCTAGAGTCAGACACGACTGGCCCGTACGGGCAGGGGTACCTTTTTAAATGATGTAGGTACCAGGTCAGGGGCACAACAATTGTTGTCATTCAGTTTGGTTGTAAGAGGTTCTTCACTCAGCTCAGTAGAGTGCATGCGCAGAGTTGAACTGAATGCAGCAAATTGTTCTCACTGGAACTAGGTGAGCTCTGTTTTGTTTGTTTGTTTGTTTGTTTGTTTGTCGTGTGTGTGTGTGTGTGTGTGTGTGTGTGTGTGCATATACACATCTCCTGGATTTTTTCCAGGGGAAACTCATATGAACTCAGTTCCGGCACCTCTCAGGTGGGCGCCATTGCCATTCCAAGAGATGAGGGAGGTGTTCATCGCAAGTTCTGGCACCTCTTTTTCTAGAAAAAACAGCGCTGCACATCCTATTCATTTATTTGGCTGGAGTGTGCATCTATCAGGGATGCTGCAACAAGGGGGATATCTTGCATTGACAGAGATTGGACCAGGTGACCTTTTGGATCACTTCCAACTCTACGGCTGCATGAAGTATTCAGATCACTTTGCATTCCCTTTTCAAGATATGTTAGCAATATTCTGGTCAAAATTATTACAGTTCCAGGTGTTGCTGTCTCCAACTCCCATCATTCACCATGCTGGCAGGGGCTGATGGGACTTGTAGTCCTACAACACCTGAAGAGCACCATATTGGCTTTCCCTATAATAGCAGGTTAGCCTGCATATTCATCTGTTCCTCAGATATATGAACCATGTTTTTCCCTTGTCAAATGCAAACGATACAAGAAACATAGCTATCTACAGAGACCTCCAATATTCATCCCAGACCATTTAGATATATTAAACAGAAATGAGTGTATATAATATTAAATTTAGGCTACAGATCTTTAAGTGCAATATATAACATTTCTGGGTTTTTTAAAAAGAGTGAGATGCTTTTGTAGGCAAAATAAAATGTCACTCAACACATATTAAGAGTTCCCAGTGAATAATATTTTGTCACATACATATCTATTTATTAGAATAATATTTCAGCTTTCACACTCTCCCATAACCATTTTATTGGAAATGGAAAAAAGAGCAGCCCTCAGAAATATATGTATATATATTAAAAATACATGATTTTCCTCATATATATATATATATATATATATATATATATATATGAGAAAAAATCATGTATTTTTAAAAATATGAAACAAAAAGGATTCTTTTGAAGTAATGAATGTTTAAACAATTGCCCTGGTTCAGTAAAAATTATTAAGCTGTAGTGTACATTCATCAATGCTTTCTCCAGTTGTTTTTGTTGGCGACTGGTTATGGTTTTAAGCAAGCTATCATTGCTCTAGTGCCATGTTTCTCAAACCTGAATCTCCAGCTGTTTTGGGACTACAGGATGATGTGAACTGTAGTCCAAAAACTGCTGGAGACCCACGTTTGGGAGACATCAGGTCCCCTTGGTGTCTATTAATTTATGGTTGTATTGTAACTGTACTGCCTTGCTCTGCTTTCAAGAGATGTCGAACAGTGGACAGAATAAGTAAAGGTAAAGGTACCCCTGCCTGTACGGGCCAGTCTTGCCAGACTCTGGGGTTGTGCGCCCATCTCACTCAAGAGGCCGGGTGCCAGCGCTGTCCGAAGACACTTCCGGGTCACGTGGCCAGCGTGACATCGCTGCTCTGGCGAGCCAGAGCCACACACGGAAACACCGTTTACCTTCCCGCTAGTAAGCGGTCCCTATTTATCTACTTGCACCTGGAGGTGCTTTCGAAGTGCTAGGTTGGCAGGCGCTGGGACCGAGCAACGGGAGCGCACCCCGCCGCGGGGATTCGAACCGCCGACCTTTCGATCGGCAAGCCCTAGGCACTGAGGCTTTTACCCACAGCACCACCCACGTCCCGTTATTCTGTCCCGTGGACAGAATAAGTTAGGCTAAATAATGATGCAGGGGGTCTTCAGGCAGCTCACACAAAGCTTCCAGAAAAGTCAAAGAGATAACTGGCTTAAGGTAAATACATCTTTTGTGGTGAAGTACCTGCTACTCCTCAACACCCTTGCATATGGCTTCTTCATATTCGTATCCACGGGGGAAGGTTTGCTTAACTAATTTTGAAATTCACCAGTAGGGACATTGTCTTAAACACTTTCCAAATGTAAACTTATGTATTCATTAGCATCAAACCTTGCATATGGCGCTAGGAATTCATTATGCATGTTCTTATTGTTCATGCAGATGTTATTAAATATGTAAACTCGACACCGATGCTTTTTTTGCAAAATAAAGCACCGCAGATCACTTGAGTAATATTGGTAAGTTGCCAGTACTTGCCGTATCTGTATAAATAGGAGCCCAAGTGTTAGTGTCTAACACAGGCCAGATGTTTGTCTGCAAGAGGACGAGCGAGCTGAACATTGATGGTTTTCCGAACCCAATAGCAACCATTTTTCATTAACAACAAAGCGACCTGTCACTGAGCTGGTCTTGTGGTGCTAACTGATACTTCCAAATGCGAGCTTCCCTATGTGAGGTTCGGTGTGTACGTTAAGGGGGGGATTGTGGGTGTGACGGTTTTTCTAAGGCGATTAAGTCAAACAGTTTATGGTGTGCTACGTTATGTTTAGAATGTGGTCACTCAGCTGACGCTGGAAGGAAGGATCCATGTAGGTTTGGCTGATCTCCGAGTTTAAACGAAAGGGAGTAAAGAAAAATAAAAAAACGAAAACTGAGAACGTCCCCCCACCCCGTTCAATATGTAAACATATTATTTTTCTCTAATGGTCTGCTGGACAAAGGCACTGTTGTATTTTTAAAGCCTGACAACCGCCGGATCAAATCACAGTGCGAGGAAATCAGTTTGTAGGACCGTAAAAGTTTGATCTCTTATGCCCCCCGTCTCTTCTGCTGAAACAGATAGCATAATGACTTTGCTGCTGAGCTCCCCATGTACGTGGAATTATTGTTATTGTTATTGTTTTTAATTCTCCACATACTATCTCCTCCACAGTATCACCCCCCAATTCTATATTAAGGTCTCCAGAGGAGAGTCTACTACTATCCCATTGTCAAGTGAAGTTTGTTATGTGACAAGTGATAGTGGCACCCTCTCTGTGGAATGCCCACCCTGTAGACTGATGCTAAAATTGCAATTGTTTCAGCACCAGGTTAAAAGACCTTTACTTGCTTAGGCATTTTAACATGTTTCTTTGTTGGCTGAGTGGAGAACACAAATGAAACGGAAACAGAAAAGCAGAGCAAAGGAAAGTCCAAGGAATGCAGTCTAACTCAAGCCCATAACACAACGTTCTAATATTTAACTCTTCAAGCTCATGTTAATAATAATAATTATAACAATAATTTTATTATTTATGCCCCCCCCCCCCCCCGCATCTTGGCTGGGTTTCCCCAGCCACTCTGGGCGGCTTACAGCATATATAAAAAATGTTGCTATAGAGGTTATTTTTTCCTCAAGGTCACTTAGTTATAAGGTGATTGTAATAATGAAAAATCCACCCTCAACCAGGGAAAGTCTTAAGTAAGCAGACTTTTGGAGATCCTTCCAGATGATGTTTTTGGTGTGCACTCACTCTGCTTTTTTCGTTGAATTTGTTTCAGAGGGTCCTACTCTGAAAATTTGAAAAATCTGAATTTTTTTCAGAGGGGCCTACACTTCTGCTCTTCAAACAAGCTGTCATTCTTTACAGAGACTGTCACTGACTGTCATGTCACAAATTAAAGAGATAAGACCGCCCCTGAAAAAAATATTCCTAGGGGGCCAAACCAAAGCAAAGTTCAGATTGGGGGACAGGGCACCCATTTGCCACACCCTGGCTACAGGGCCACTACACTGGTCTTACTGCAACAGAGGTGGATTTAAGGCAGCACGACCAGTTCCGCCATACTGGGTGCTGAGCCTAGGGGTACTGCAGGGCACCACAACTTTGATATAGTGACTTGAGCAGGATAGAAGGCAAGAGGGGTGTGTGTGTGCTGAATTTTGGCTTTGCCCAGGGCACTACTGAAATCTGAAAGACCAAAGTCTGCCCTGACCTGCAGTATACTAAGCCTGGTCATGTGTACCAGAAATTGGCAACTTCTATTTCCTAGACAGCATCTTAAAAAGCAGAGAAATCACCTTGCCAACAAAGGTCCATATAGTTAAAGCTATGGTTTTCCCAGTAGTGATGTATGGAAGTGAGAGCTGAACCATAAAGAAGGCTGATCGCCGAAGAATTGATGCTTTTGAATTATGGTGCTGGAGGAGACTCTTGAGAGTCCCATGGACTTCAAAAAGATCAAACCTATCCATTCTGAAGGAAATCAGCCCTGAGTGCTCACTGGAAGGACAGATCCTGAAGCTGAGGCTCTAGTACTTTGGCCACCTCATGAGAAGAGAAGACTCCCTGGAAAAGACCCTGATGTTGGGAAAGATGGAGGGCACAAGGAGAAGGGGACGACAGAGGACGAGATGGTTGGACAGTGTTGTCGAAGCTACAAACATGAGTTTGACCAAACTGCGGGAGGCAATGGAAAACAGGAGTGCCTGGCGTGCTCTGGTCCATGGGGTCACAAAGGTCGGACAGGACTAAATGACCAAACAACAATTTCCAGAGGAGTGGTTGTGTTAGTCCAATTTGCAGCAGAGTCAGCCTCAAAGCAGGTGTGGGGAACCTTTGGCCTTTGAGATGTTGCTGAACTACAACTCCTGTCCTCCCTGGCATTTGGGCTGATGAGATTTGTAGTTTAGCAATATCAGGAGTGCCAAAGGATCCAGCATAAGCTTTTGTGAGCTCAAGTCCATAACAACTGATACAGTGGAATCTAGTCCACTAAACCTTATGCTGTGATAAATACCTTACCTATTTCTAAGGTGCTATAAGATTCTTTCTTATAATTAACATTTATTTTTATTTTTTTAAAAAAAACTATGTTTAGGGAAGAGCAGCTAACATTTATAGTGAAGACACCACCCTGTGAATATAACAGCAGCCTTGTCTTTTCAGAGGCCGACACCCTGCAAACTTTCAGGAAGACCTCGTTTAAGCTCAAATTGAATGAGCCGGGGAAAAGCTATTGTACAGTGGTACCTCGGGTTAAGTACTTAATTCATTCTGGAGGTCTGTACTTAACCTGAAACTGTTCTTACCCTGAAGCACCACTTTTGCTAATGGGGCCTCCTGCTGCCACCGTGCCGCCGGAGCACGATTTCTGTTCTCATCCTGAAGCAAAGTTCTTAACCTGAAGCACTATTTCTGGGTTAGCGGAGTCTGTAACCTGAAGCGTATGTAACCTGAAGTGTATGTAACCCGAGGTACCACTGTATATCACTATGAAAACAATTACCATATTTTTTGCTCTATAACACGCACCAGGCCATAACACACACATAGTTTTTAGAGGAGGAAAACAAGAAAAAAAATCTAAACGAAATAGTGGATATATGATTTTTGTGGTTCATGCTGTGGCCACAGACATGTGATCAGACAGTGAGTTTGGAGTAGCCCAATGCAAAAATCCTGAGGATCCATGTGGATCCATGCTTTGTAACCATGGAGGAGGAAGGAAGGGGAACCATGGATCATCTGCTCACGACTGCAGCAGATCCCCCCCGCCACCCGCAGGCATTCGCTCCATAACACACACAGACATTTCCCCTTACTTTCTAGGAGGAAAAAAGTGAGTGTTACGGTGCAAAAAATACGGTAGATTGCTAGAATGCTGCACCGAGCCCAACTTCCACCTGAAATTTACACTTTACATATTTTCACTTGGTTGTCATCCCTTATGAAAGAAATCCAAAGATAAGTGGCAGAGGCACGATTTTAAAGAGAAAAAGATGGAGGGGGAGAGAGAACAAGGACAAAGAAGGTAAACAAAAGTACAATCTGCATACTTTGAAAGCATAGAAGCGGGGGAAATACAAGAACTGGGAGCTTGGAGTCCTGCCCTACGAGAAAACATTATCAGAAAACATTAGTGGGATCCCTATAATAGGGGAAGGTTAGAATTTATTCTTGCACAGGGGGAAGAAAAACAACCAACAACCCTGACCCAATCTTGTTCATTCATTCTTTGTTTAATTGAGTCCCCAACACAAAAGGTGTTGAAAAACAGCACTGGAAAGATACCAGAGATTCATTTGGAAAAGAAAAGGAATAGAAAAACAGCTTCTCAGTAGCTGCAGCATGTGTTCCGGCTGTTCGTGGAACAAAACCACACAGCTTCTCAGCTGCTGCCCTGAAAAGTTTGCGTGTGCCGTTTTTGGCCACAGCACAAACGCAGCCTTCCCCAATCACCGCTCCGACTCTCTAAGCTTCATTGTGCATCAGGACCTGGCTCTCCCATTGGTGGAGGGACAGTTTCACTCCCAAGAAAGGGGTCTTTCTCCTTCGGTCCAGAAATGGCTCCCATTCAGTTCCTGCCTCTATTCATGACAGTTCAGCTCACTTTTATATCCTGTAAGGGGCAGCAGAACTGCTTCTTAGGCCAAAGGGATGCCAGAGCTATTTGTTAAGCTAAAGGTGAAGAGAGATGATGTTTTAGAGCAGCAGAGGTGTTTGGGAAGCAACAGTCTAAAGATACTTTTCCAGGGATGAATATTTGGGCCCCAGGACAGAGGGTTGGGGGGAGGGGGAGCGAGGAGCAGAGAAATACAGTTCTGCACATTTGCTTCAAAGGCTGGCTGTTGACAGCACTAATTGGCCGGTGCCTGTGAAGTGACAAAGAAGCTACACATAGAGAAATTGTGCACATTCTGACCCATCACTGCATATTTTGTACTTCACTCAGTCAGTTATAGTTACAGGTTGTTGTTGTTGTTGTTGTTTTTTAAAAAAACTTTTGATTGATTTGTATATCTTATTGATGTTTTACAGCTATAACCCCAAAAATCCATATAAACACACACAATCTGCTTTTTTATTAATACGGCAAAAATAAAATGAACCAATCAAACAAAAGATGTATGTGTTGCAAGGTAACTTTTTAAGGTTGTTCACACACCATACATTTAAAGTTCGCTCCCCTCCAAAGAATCCAGGGAACCCGAGTTTACCCATCGCAGAGCTACATTTCCAAAAAACCTTAACTGGTGCTATTAACAATAATCCTTCTACTTGGTTAATTGATATGGCAATTTCCATGCACATGACTTCTGATGCTAATCCCCACCCAATAGTTAAATGATAACTAACTCATCAGAGGCAGCTACAGTTGCAAATGGAAACAAAATATCTGTGAAAGGAAGAGGAGCAGGTTTGCTCAAGTGTGTTGCAGGTAGAAATACTGTTTGTAACGAAGTGAGAGCAGTAGTTGCTCGAATTAACAAATAAGAAAGTTTTGAGTATTCACATGCTAGATTAAAATTGATTAATTCATTGAGAAGGGGATTGTAAGAAAAACACTGGGGCCTAATTTGAATAATAGAGTGCTTGGTGGGAAATCTCCTCCTTTATTTCCACACTGCGGCTGCAGACCAAATCACCTGTCAGGAGAGCTGTGAGGTTCAGGTGAGGGTCAGATGCCTTGTCAATCCCAGCAGGTATATAACAGGAAGACCCGGCCTGCCCAGGCGCCTTATTGTAAGAATAACATCATAACTTCATTTTCCTAAGAAATAATGCTTATTCCACAAAATGTTTACAAAGTTCAGCTACTGCAAAAGTTTTTCAGTGTTAATTTCATGTGTTTTTTGAATTCACCACTGTATTTTACAATAACATATTATGTCCTTTAGAGAAGAAATTGTGAATTGCAGAATTTTAAATACCTGTCATCATCCTTGGCTTCACTCAATTTTGTTTATAACATTTCCCCATTTTCTTCTAGTCATGAGGATGGGGAATGGGGAGGGGCTTCACAAGGGGAGTAGCCTAGGGCATCTCTTCATCTAAATTCGGCCCTGCCCTGAGCCATCTGAAGGCAGCCCTGTATAGGGAAGATTGTTTAAAATGTTTACTGGTTTATTATGTTTCTATATATGTTGGTAGCTGCCCAGAGTAGTTGGGGCAACCCATTCAAATGGTTGGGGGTATAATAATAATAATAATAATAATAATAATAATAATAGAATAAGGTAAAGGTACCCCTGACCATTAGGTCCAGTTGTGACCGACTCTGGGGTTGCGGCGCTCATCTCACTTTATTGGCCGGCGTACAACTTCTGGGTCATGTGGCCAGCATGACTAAGCCGCTTCTGGCGAACCAGAGCAGCGCACAGAAACGCCGTTTACCTTCCTGCCGGAGTGGTACTTATTTATCTATTTGAACTTTGATGTGCTTTCGAACTGCTAGGTTGGCAGGAGCAGGGACCGAGCAACGGGAGCTCACCCTGTCGCGGGGATTCGAACTGCCAACCTTCTGATCAGCAAGTTCTAGGCTCTGTGGTTTAACCCACAGCGCCACCTGTGTCCCTTAATAATTGAACAGGACACCCCTATTTTCATCAGAGAAATGTTGGAGCATATGGAGTCACAGCTAATCCTAGGTTTCTGATCAGTTTGCCAGTACAATTAATGCACGTGTATTTTTAAACACCTCTTGGTCACATTCATGCTTTATATTTGTTAAATCATAGCAGCCTTAAAATAAAGAAAGAAATAACATGTGGAGAATTTCTGACATGAAAAGCAAGCTTCAAAAGCGCAGGATTTCCAAAGGCACAGAGTCGTCAAATCTCTTGTTTTTTCTGCTTCATTACATCACACCTCCTTTCATGCAAATTCCCAAGGGGGAATCCTAGAAGGAGGGTGGTGAAAGAGAGATTATATGCCATGGGGGAATCTTGCAGCCCCAAAAATTCTGTCAGCGTTGTGGCAGGAAAATGCCGGCGTGGTCAGGCACTGCAGAGCAAAACAGACATCAATGCTTTTTATTTCCCACTTTCCCTTTAAAATAATAGTAATAATACAGCAATCATTGTATGAGCTGAGGAGGATGTGCGGACTCTTCTGTGTAATCTTTCGTACCTCAAAGAATGGCTGCCAATGGGTGACAAGGCTTGGTTCAACTGTAATATTATCGTTTTAGGCATCAGCTGAGGGAAGAGCTGGCTGCCGGCCCGAGTGACAGGCAGTGATAGGATATCGCCCTGCCCCCACTGTCAGCACAAACCGTCTTTGATTTCGGATCTGATGACAAGAAGACTGAAATGATGCTTGAGGAAATGAGGGCTGGCCAATTAAGAAAGCTGGGGGGGGAGGGTGGAGAAAAAGAGAGGGAATGCTATATGATTGAAGGGGGTGGGAAGAGTTTATAAAGTACAGCTGAGAATCTCAATAGTTTCCCTTGTCCTTCAGCTCTGCTTTAAGACTAAACTGAGGGAGCATTAAGCAAGGCCAAGGGGATAATAGGTTGAAGAAGAGAGTACAGTGGTACCTCTGGTTACATACTTAATTCATTCCGGAGGTCCGTTCTTAACCTGAAACTGTTCTTAACCTGAGCTTTAGCTAATGGGGCCTCCCGCTGCCGCCGCACAATTTCTGTTCTCATCCTGAAGCAAAGTTCTTAACCCGAGGTACTATTTCCAGGTTAGCGGAGTCTGTAACCTGAAGCGTATGTAACCTGAAGCGTATGTTACCCGAGGTACCACTGTAATTGGTGTCAAGCAGAAAATAGTAAAGGATCAGCTGGTGTTTGCAAACACACTGGCTGCAGGAAACATTTTATAGTTGCCTTTCCCATTGAAAGCAGAGCATTGTAGTTCTCCATTCTACTGTTTCCCCTCACCCGAAGCCCCCGTACATAGGCTTTGGCAAAGTTTTTAGCCGGCGGTTGGGATGGCAGTGGTGGTGGAATGGATCACTGATGTTCTATTTAGGTGTCTGCAGAGCCAGAGACTGGAATCTTAAACAGCAAAATGCAAAATGTGTATTGCTCGAAATGCTTCATCATGTTTCTTTTATCCAAAGAAAAGGAGGGGGGGTGAATAGGTGGGAGAGAGAAAGGCTATTACAGTGGAGAAAAGGGAGGGAGAAAGCGAAAGAATTCAAGCCCCAAACTTTGCTCTTAGCCCAACATCTGTTTTTGATATGTGAAACTAATCCCTACTCTACTTGACAACAAACTTCTAAAACAGGGGAGATAAAAGTACTTCTGCACATGTTCTAGCAAGTATCAGGTGTCACACTGAGCCTGTGCCACAAAGGTTCGGAACTGGGGCGTATGAGCAATCCTAGCAATCAAACCTAGCCTACTTCCTCTCAGAACAAGGTTTTATGCAAGGATGTAAGGTTACATCTTACAGGACTCTTTGATTCGGGGGTTCCCAAACTTTTTATGTAGCAATGAAAACTTGCCCATCGCCACTAAGGAAACAACCCAGCAAGCATGTCCAATGTCCAGGAATGGTGGTAGTCATTGTCCAAAAAGTATCCGGAAGGTCATAGGTTTTCCATCTCCGTGAGAGAACACCAGGCAGTTTAAGCTGATATTCAGAATTGGGCTGCCCCTCTGGCAGGGATCCCATACCCTCCAAGTGTCCCGATTTTCCAGGGACGGCGCCGGAATGATGAAAGCAACCCCAGCTTCTGATTTGATCCTGGAATGCCCCTATTTCCCCTGTCAGTGCCACCGGTGCTGAGCTCGGGGAGGAGGATAAGCTGGCACTTGTCCCAAACGATGGCAGTGGTGGTATACATCCTTCATTATACACCTTTAGGCGCCAGGCAAAAACATTCCCTTTTCACTAGGCCTTTGTTTGATTTGATTGTTATCCTATGCCAGGCTTCCTCTACCTCGGCCCCCCAGATGTTTTGAGACTACAATTCCCATCATCCCTGACAACTGGTCCTGCTAGGTAGGGATCATGGGAGTTGTAGGCCAAAAACATCTGGAGAGCCAAGGCTGAGGAAGCTTGTCCTATGCACTTTTAAAATGTGTTGGGGGGGGCAGGTTATTGGGTCGTTGTTTTTATTTTGATTATGTACTTTGTGGTTTTATATTCTGATTTTATTCTGTGAACCACCCTGAGACCTGTTGGTATAGGGCGGTATATAAATTAAATTAGTAGTAGTAGTAGTAAAGGTAAAGGTAAAGGGACCCCAGAACATTAGGTCCAGTCGTGACCGACTCTGGGGTTGCAGCGCTCATCTCACTTTATTGGCTGAGGGAATCGGCTTACAGCTTCTGGGTCATGTGGCCAGCATGACTAAGCCGCTTCTGGCGAACCACAGCAGTGCACGGAAATGCCGTTTACCTTCCTGCCGGAGCGGCACCTATTTATCTACTTGCACTTTGACATGCTTTCGAACTGCTAGGTTGGCAGGAGCTGGGACCAAGCAACGGGAGCTCACCCAGTCGCGGGGATTTGAACTGCCGACCTTCTGATTGGCAAGTCTTAGGCTCTGTGGTTTAACCCACCGCGCCACCCTTGTCCCTAGTAGTGGTGGTAATAATAATAATAATAATAATAATAATAATAATAATAATAATAATAGTGACAGCTTGAACTTGTGTTCAATGTAATGTGTGAAAAAGCCTTACCCTTTGTCACTGAAATACTACTTAGTAATAGAATAAAAGTGGAAACTAGAATTTTGTCAGCCAAATTAGGCAATGTACACATACTCTTTTTGCATCATGTAATAGTCTAAGTTTGGGTGTTTATTCAGGTCAAGAATCCAGGTCCTGTGCTGGAGGAGCAAGCAGCTTCATAATGAAAAAAGGCATGACACGATTGCTCCATACAGGTGTTTGCAGAAGACAGCATAGCACAGCCTTCTTTTCTTTGGGAAGAATCTAATACATGACCATATGGAGTTCAGGTGTCAAATGATGAATGATGAACATGTTGCTGGCAGGCTGTTGCACCCAATTGTCTGCCACAGGATGATGATCTTTAGCCTATGTAACTATCCCTTGACTATCTCATGTAGCATTTCAACACTGACTGAATTGTCAGCCATAACATTTTCCCCAACAGCTGAAAAGCCCCCAGCAGATGCTGTGATTGCATAGGAAGAGTCTTCAGCCCACTGTCAATCATATTCTAAGTATGTAGCTTGTTGCATATGATTGTCTTCAGTCATTAGTGACAGCTAGATACTTCATATAGTTCCTACAAAAGGCATGGATGCAAGGAGAGAGAGAAATAGCTCTAAAATTCTATCACTATCACCTTGGATTTGATAGCATCTATCTGCTTTTAAGGCATATTTCAAAGCTGAGCTCAATTCCTCCGACGTTTGAAGAGGGCTCAAAAAGTCAAAGGTTGGGAGGGCAACTGAGGGTTTTTTCTTTTCTTACCCCACTGTTTGTTTTTATCTGGCAGTTGTTCATCAGGAAAATTAGGTGAATTGTAGGGATTCCTAGTACACTTGCGGAATAATCACTTTTTGAAATATTGGCATGTGTGCCTGGAGTGTCTGGGCAGGAGATTCCTCCTTATCTTGCCTCCTTTGTGTTTGTTCAGTGAAAATAAACAAATGCAAATAAAATTGTAGCCATGGTGGCTGGTTGTGTAAAATATACAACTCTCAATGAATCTGCAGGATCCAGATTGTGCTAGTGTTTAAAGCAAGCTTCATGATGTCTAGACAAGCAAAAAATGTATCTACACCTTTCCTTTTTCCTGCCTTAATACCCATGTTTGGAAAGGGACATCCTGAGACCTGTGTCCCCCCCCCCCCCAGTGAAATTTGAAAACATCATGCGGATACTTTTCCAGTGGGGGAGTGAAACAGGCTTTTTATCACTCTGAGCTCCCGAAAGAACCATTTGAGTATACGCTTCCTGTCCGGGGAGGAAATGGCCCTGTCAGTAACTCGGATGGACCCTGATTTTCAATAACTTTCCATCCTGGCAAACCATGATTCAGTTTCCATTTATAAAGTGAAATGAGTGCTTAAATAATCAACAGCCAAAAGGCAGCAGTAGGAAATGAGCCATCCTTCCAAAACAATTCTTGTCTGTTTAGTTTGGACTTTGTTCTATTGTTAAAGGATTTCCTTATGTGCTAAGTATTGGAAATAATCTATGTGCATTGCACATTTGTTGCATGTTTTGTTTCTACTTCTTCTTTACACCGTGCAAGGAAATTTGGCAATTACTGTCTTAATTTTCAAGAGGGAAACGGAAGCTGGCACAGCAGCAATACAAGCTTAGCCGTTGGAGAATAAACTACTTCCTGATAGATCAATTTATTATACAGACAAGAACCACGGACTCATAGGCTCCATGTGCCCTGTGCATTTAAAGCTGTATCACATCACTTTAAACAACCATGGTTTCCCCCAAAGAATCCTGGGAACTGTAGTTAGTTAAGGCCGCTGAGAATTGTTACAAGACCTCTATTTTTCTCACAGAGCTCTAAAACTCAGAGCTCTCTGGGGAGAGGGGTTGACTGTTACACCACTCAGGGAATTGTAGCTCAGTGAGACGAACAGGGGGTCTGCTAACAACTCTCAATATGCTTAACAAACTGCAGTTTCCACCGTTCTTTGGGGAAAATTCATGGCTTTTTAATGTGGTATAACATACCCTCCAACTTTACACTAAGGAAAATAGTGATGTCCCATTCAACAACAACAAAAATACTTCTCCCATCTGACTGGGTTGCCCCAGCCACTCTGAGCAGCTTCCAGCACATCTAAAAACATAATAAAAGATTAAACATTTTAAAAATTCCCTCTACAGGGTTGCTTTCAGATGTCTTCTAAAGGTTGTGTAGTTATTTATCTCCTTGGCTTCGGGGGTTGCATAACTTCATACCCTCCAACATTTCTCTGATGAAACCCAGTCGTGATGAAACCCAGTCGTGACCGACTCTAGGGTTGCGGCACTCATCTCGCTTTATTGGCCAAGGGAGCCGATGTACAGCTTCTGGGTCATGTGGCCAGCATGACTAAGCCGATTCTGGCGAACCAGAGCAGCGCACGGAAACACCGTTTACCTTCCCGCCAGAGCGGTACCTATTTATCTACTTGCACTTTGACGTGCTTTCGAACTGCTAGGTTGGCAGGAGGGACGTTCTAATGAAAAGAAAGACATTCTGGGATGAAATCAGAAACTGGGACTGCTTCTGTAAATCCAGGACTGTCCCTGGTAAATAGGGACATTTGGGAGGTCTGGTATAATGCTGCTTTAAATGTAAATTTTAGGTAGGGTCAAAGAATCTTAGCCTGAAGAAGAAGAGATAGCCTGTTCTTTATTATTATTCTCATATAACACATGTTTGTATGCTGTTTTCACAAACACACATGCATTTTTATGCACCATATCCCATAGTATACATTAATTTCTTTACACATTACTTGGTTGGAGAACTGCACTGCCCAATTTGAAGAAGTGCAAATTTCAAAGCGTGCCTATGTTACAGTTTGCGGATTGTTTCAGAAAGTGTGAATTAGGATGGCTTGCCTCTAAATGTAAACATAATCTCATTTCTTCCCCATCCTTAGTTACTAGGTCCCCAGTTTATATGTTACTGAAAGGACTTATCGATTCAGGGGGGCCCAAACATTTTATGTAACAATGAAAATCTGCCTGCTGTAAAGGAAGCAGGTTTGCCGGCCACATCCTCACCATAGCTTATCACCTTCCACGATGATGCCACAGAGATAGACGGCTTAACCATTATGCTAAGAGAATGACACAGCAGAAGAGGGATGGGGAAGCTGTAGTCCTTCGGGGGTTGCTGGACTCCAACTCCCATCAGCCCCAGCAAGTGTCAAGAGCATTTCCCAGCCAAAGGAATGCACATGTTGTTGTTCTTGTTGTTTAGTCGTTTAGTCGTGTCCGACTCTTCGTGACCCCATGGACCAGAGCACACCAGGCACTTCTGTCTTTCACTGCCTCCCGCAGTTTGGTCAAACTCATGTTTGTAGCTTCAAGAACACTGTCCAACCATCTCGTCCTCTGTCGTCCCCTTCTCCTTGTGCCCTCCATCTTTCCCAACATCAGGGTCTTTTCCAGGGAGTCTTCTCTTCTCATGAGGTGGCCAAAGTATTGGAGTCTCAGCTTCAGGATCTGTCCTTCCAGTGAGCACTCAGGGCTGATTTCCTTCAGAATGGATAGGTTTGATCTTCTTGCAGTCCATGGGACTCTCAAGAGTCTCCTCCAGCACCATAATTCAAAAGCATCAATTCATCGGCGATCAGCCTTCTTTATGGTCCAGCTCTCACTTCCATACATCACATAGGTAAAGGTAAAGGTACCCCTGCCCGTACGGGCCAGTCGTGTCCGACTCTAGGGTTGTGCGCCCATCTCACTTAAGAGGCCGGGGGCCAGCGCTGTCCGGAGACACTTCCGGGTCACGTGGCCAGCGTGACAAGCTGCATCTGGCGAGCCAGCGCAGCACACGGAAACGCCGTTTACCTTCCCGCTAGTAAGCAGTCCCTATTTATCTACTTGCACTTGGGGGTGCTTTCGAACTGCTAGGTTGGCAGGCGCTGGGACCGAGCAACGGGAGCACACCCCACCGCGGGGATTCGAACTGCCGACCTGACGATCGGCAAGTCCTAGGCGCTGAGGTTTTTACCCACAGCGCAACCCGCGTCCCATACATCACATAGTAGAGAGTTAATTCTTTATTGTCAAAGCTAACACAGCCTTTTCTACAGCTCCGAATACACGCCAGTCTAGCAGCTATTCCCAGGTCCATGCTGTAAGGAGCAGTTGCGGGAACATAGGGCCACCCACCCTCCATCAGTTTATGTGCCTCCTCATTGATGGGCTTGCAGCTAGAGACTATGCCTGCATGGAAGCATCCTCTGCTCATCCCTCTTCAATCCCCTCCTGGTTCTGGGAGTCAGTGGTGCAGGAGAAGGTGGGGAAGCACCTGGCCCTTCTTCCTTCTCTTCTTCTGACCCATCCTGTGCTCCACCCTCCAGCTCTGAAGCTCCCCCTGCCTCCAACTCTTGCCTCCTGACTGGAACAGTTCCCCAGAAATCACTGATCCCCCTCTCCCGAGTCAGACTGCAGCCCTGCTTCCCTGGGTGCACACTTGTCAGCATCCTGCCAGTCCCTGACACAAGCATGCCTCACGTCCAGGGTTGATTGATAGATTACATTAGATTAGATTAGATAGTCACTTTATCTTGCACAAGGCAACCCAAAGTGACTCGCATCCAACCAACCAAATGAATGATAGGAATCATAGTGAACAAAAATATCTGGAGGGGAACCGATTTCCCCTCCTTGTAATAGAACATCAGCCAGTTTTACGCATCTGTTCACAGCTGTGTGTATTGTTTCAGAAAGTGTGAATTGGGTAGGTTTGCCTTGAATGAAAGCGGCATCAAATTTCTTCCCTATCCCTAATGGTTACAGACGATGATTTACCCTCTGTAAATAGTCCCCCCAAAATGGGGACTATTCCCTCCACCCAAAATGTAGCCATAATGGTGCTATGATTTAATTGGTTTTAAAGTGCATTTGGCTGGACCCCGACTTGCTGTTCTAGAAATGATGGGGCAGAAGTGGCAGGATCCAGCAGAGGCTCCTTCCGGACGAAGACCATTTTTGCCAATTTCCCCTTCTCCCTTGTAGTCTCCACCACCACCATCTCCCACACTGTCCTAGAGGGTCCTCAAGCCCTGCAGAGGGAAGGTGCATACGGTACTCTAAGAGGAATGACAAATCAATGGAAAGCATCCGCTTAGAAGAGTTGTGCTCTAGCATTATGGATCCAACCCATTACCTCTCAAGTGTGCTGTCTGGAAAGAGGATAAGCCATTTATGTCGCCTGGCTGGTCGTCTTCTAGCCAGAGTATAGGACTACCTTATACCCAATGGGGGGAAACCAGCTGTGTCAGACTTAGGGTCTAAATATGTAGCAGGAAAGTTCATCAGCTTAGAAGGAACACAGCAGGATTTAAAATAAACCAAGCTTAGACCTTAATAACAGTTTGATATTACTACTATTATTAATTTTGTTTCTATACTGCTTTAAATTTTTAAGGAAAACCCTTAAAGCGGTTTACAACCTACAGTAAAACATCAGATGAAACAACCCCAGAATACAACGTTACTGAAGAAAGTCAAATATAAAGCACACATTCAAAGCAACATAATTAACAGGAAACTAAAGCATTATCTTTAAGATATTGTTTCTTCTTTTTTAAAAAACAAACCCACTGATATCATGCACATAGCTTCCTGTTAAATGCTATTAAAAGACACAATTTCAGGCAATGGATGACTAATGTTCAGATTCTGGGGATTAAAGAAGAAGAAGAAGAAGAAGAAGAAGAAGAAGAAGAAGAAGAAGAAGAAGAAGAAGAAGAAGAAGACTAAGAAGAAGTTATTTATATCCCACCCATCTGGCTGGGTTTCCCCAACCACTCTGGGCATCTCCCAACAGAACATTAAAAAAACAGTAAAAAAAAATTCAAACATTAAAAACTTCCCTAAACAAGGCTGCCTACAGATGCCTTCTAAAAGTCAAATAGTTGTTCATTTCCTTGACATCTGATAGGAGGGCATTCCACAGGGCGGGCACCACTACCAAGAAGGCCCTCTGCCTGCTTCCCTGTAACTTGGCTTCTCACAGTGAGGAAACCACCAGAAAGCCCTCGGTGCTGGATCTCAGTGTCCGGGCAGAACGATGTGGGTGGAGACGCTCCTTCAGGTGTACTGGGCCAAGGCTGTTTAGGGCTTTAAAGGTCAGCACCAACACTTTGAATTGTGCTTGGAAATGTACTGGAAGCCAAAGAATCCTGAGTAGTTTGGTGAAGGTGGATATCTCTATCACTATTAGTCTTTTGTGATCACAGAACTGAAGTTCTTGAGGTTCCTGGGTAGAGGGTATTAATGTTAAACCAATAACCAGTAGTTGAGATACTGTAGGTATTTAATTTTTGCAATTCGATTTGCAGCCTTCTTTTAAACACTGAAGCACAGAAAGCACCTTAGAGGTACCATGATCAAACGGCTTACTCTGAGCAATCTCACTGAAGCTGGAGCTGGGGGAGCTGGAGAAATTAGCAGACATATGCTATAAACTTCGTAAAAACTGCACACTCAGATCCCATTGGCATCTGCGCTTCAAGAGCCACTGGATTGTTTGCACAACGCAGCAGCTGTTGCAAATTTTCTTCCGAAGCAAAAGCCCCATGCAGCATCACGGACAGCCCACAGTGCCTGTGCTTGATTTGGGGAGTGCGGTAGAAGTGGAGCTGTAATTTCACAACAGCCGTCATTACAACTCATCACATTGGCAAGCGCAGAAATGTTGTGGACGGGGCTATAAGCCTATTAAGTCTGCATGTTCTGGGACTGATCTTCGTTCTCTTCTCCTTCCAGCTGTTGCAAAGGAAAAGGAAACCAAAGATTCAAAGGAGAATGCGGGGGGGGGGGGGTTGAATAAAAATAATAAAAGGAGCATTTTGAATATACGGCTCTTGTCAACGGTGGTTTCATAAGATTTCTTATCAGCATTTGACAAATCCTTTCTACAACACAATGTATGCTGTATGTATACATGGACCATGTTGCACATGGATTTTAATTATATTGTACCTCTACTGTATTTCCTCTTTCCCCCTCCATCCCTTCCTGTTGCACAAGCCATATTCTTGGCATTAGCAACCCAGATAAAGGATGTTATTTTTGATGTATAAATCAGAATGGCGTAATTCGTCACTTCACACTTCATTTACATCCACAGCCTAACACTGCATTATATGTCCTTTTATCAGCCACAACAGAATCTGTCTGTTGACATACAAGTTATGTCATGCATTTTAACCTAGTGCTGGCCATGGACTTCATTCCACCTATTTCCTTTCTTCTGCTTTGAGGATATTTTCAACTGCCTGCCATCCAGGCAAGGTTTGGCAACTTTAAATCCTATAGATGTCGGCTGTTAAGTATGTGTTTATCCCACTCCATTTGTTATCATTGTTGTGGCTATATGGTAAATAGGATGCTCTCTGAGACACAATTGTCCAATCATAGGTCTGTTCTGTCTCATTTTTTTTGTGGGCTGCACAAAAAGTCCACATGTAAACTGTATGCATTGGGTACCCTTCCTTCAAGGGGGAAACTGTAAAATATGCAGTCCCCCCCCCCCCTTGTATGCATTTTCAGAACAAGATGTGTATTTTTGTGTATACTTTTGGGTACTGACTCTGTATCACAAAATCTTCTAAATAATACTATATTGCTTTATAATACTTGCTGCCCTTACCTAGTTTTCATATGCAACCTTTATATGTGACTATTCAACACTACTATTATAGTTTTCTCTATTTTCTAGTGAACTATGATTTGACAGGTAGCCGTGTTGGTCTGATTCATCAATATATATATAAAAATAAAAAATTGTCCAGTAGCACCTTAGAGACTAACTAAGTTTGTTCTTGGTATAAGCTTTCATGTGCATGCACACTTCTTCAGATACCAAGCTAATACCAAGAACAAACTTAGTTGCTCTCTAAGGTGCTACTGGACAATTTTTAAATATTTTTTTAATATGATTTGACAGAGCCTTTCAACATTCCCCCATACAGAAATGGATTTATTTTTAAAATAGTAAGATTAAACAACTTTATTTATCACACCAAGCCAAGCCAAAAGCAAAGCAGGTACCATAGATGACATCAGAAAGAAAGAATCCCACAATCTCTTGGATTGTATACATATACTAAGTAAACATTTCATGCCGGATTGAGGCAGAGAATTATGCGGGTATCATATTTGAGCCACGGACTGTGCACCAATTTCAATTATCCTTTGCAATAACCATGAATGGTTTCGTAGGTTCCCAGAGTCATTTTGTTTCAGGAAGTCTAGAAACACGAAGTCCTCAAGTATTGTGCCTTTTCTCTTTTCACCTCCCTCGTCCATTAACCTCTTGCAGTCTGTAGGCAGAATCTGAAAGGCTCGCAAACCATTCTGCCTTGCAAGATTCATACTGCAATGCTACATGTGTTTTCTCAAAGGTGAGTCCCAATGGCACTTATTCCCTAGTAAGTACGTTTAGGATTCCATCCATAGGCTTCCATCAAATCAAGCACATATACATGTGTCTGATTTAACAACAGAAACTTGTGCATGGATCGTGTTCGAAGGCATAAAAGGATGCCGAGTGTAGGACAAAACAATGTATTCATCCAGTGTGGTGGAAGCACCACTTGCACCCCCAAACAGAAGGTTGGTGCATTCACCTTTGACACTTCACTGGTTGGTACAGCATTTTTTCTTAAAATCTAAGGCTCCACACATTTTAATAATCTTCTTTCTCAAGAGTCAGCTGCATTAGTCTGGTACTGTTCCTTTGGAGGATCCAAGTGAGCACATGACATGCTTGTCAGGGACTGGGCAGAGGAGGAATGGTGGAGACCATGTCCCAAGCCCGACCCTTCCAGAGAAGAAGAAGACAGTTCAGAATTACAACAGGGGTTTGAGGGAGGTCACAGCTCTGAGGCAGATGAGGGGGAAACTCAGGAAATAATGGGAGAGGAGGAAGAAGAAGCACCAGAGGGGGGAACAGCTGATGGACACTGTGTCTTTAGAAAGCATTCCACCCCCCCCCCCGTCCCAGAACCCGGCAGGCATTGAAAGTAGGAGAGCAGAGAGCTCAGAGGTAGAGGGCACTTTGTAGCACCCGTAGTGATGACACATGAAGGGAGAGAGGGAGGAGGTGGAGACTCACTCAGAGCAACACCATTACTCCAAGAGGCTGCATTTCTAAGCTTCTCTCTGTGAATATTGAATAAATAGCATTGGTAAGAACTTTCCTTGTCTTAGCCGTTCCTGGCAACCTACCGTGGGGGGTTGGATCCTCTGATTCCTGACAATGCTTTATTTTCCCATCAGCTCTAGAGCATATGAACTTAAGAAGAGTTGGCATCTCTAGAAGAGAGGCCTATAGCAGAAGGGCAGAAGCATTCAGAAGGAAGATATTGTGAGGGGTTAGAGTAGGCTTCCTCAAACTCGGCCCTCCAGATATTTTGAGACTACAATTCCCATCATCCCTGACCACTGGGCCTGCTAGCTAGGGATCATGGGAGTTGTAGGCCGAAACATCTGGAGGGCCGAGTTTGAGGAAGCTTGGGTTAGAGGGTCACAGTACTTTCTTTCTGAACATTTTTGCCTATAATAGATAGATAGATGACAGAAAGAAAGAAAGAAAGAAAGAAAGAAAGAAAGAAAGAAAGAGGACCTACCCACATGTTGCTGGCACAAATCCCCACACAAACACTATGCAATAGGACGAGAGAACAATACCCCCATCTCTCCCTCCTCCTTCTTTCCCCTTTCTCTCCCCCCCCCCCCGTAAGACGTCCATGACATTAGTGTCTTATACCAAACATAAACGAACCGTGAAAAAGACTCTATGAATTGAAAGTGGAGATTCTATATGTACTTTCCCTTGTTTCTTTGTTTATTTTGGAACACAAGAAAATCTTCAATAAAAACAGGAAGAAAGGAAGAAAGGAAGAAACGCTTTCCTATTCCTGCTCTTACTGGTGCGTTTCTTTAAGTACAGTGGACCCTCCGGATATGAACTTAATTTGTTCCGGGGGCCTTTACGAACCCCAAAAAGTCCGCATCTAGAGACACTGCTTCTGTGCACATGCGCGGCACGATAGAGCACTTCTGTGCATGTGTGCGCAGCAAAACCCAGAAGTATACATTTCCAGGTTTGCCGCGTTCGCAACCCAAAAGTTATGTTACCCGAAGGTAACATAACCCTAGGGTCCACTGTCCAGAGAACAAGGTTGCCTGAAAAACCCTGGATGTGTCAGAGGGAAAATGAATTGATATTGATGTGTATTTAAATTAGTAACTTTGTATTAAAGTAACCTCTTTATACGGAACTGCATGTTTATGTAATATTTTGTTTAAGTTGTCTGTTGTTGCTCCTTTCTTTATACACCGCTTAGAGATATTTTTAATATATTAAGTGGTATAGAAATTAAATAATCAAAATCAAATCAATTCCAGGAGGAACCTGAAAGTGTTGCAAGGATATTCAAGTTTGTGAAGGTGGGGAATTTGAAAAAATGTTTGTGCCTCCCAAAGATTATCAGGTTCCCTCCCTCTCTCTCTCTCTCTCTCTCTCTGTGTGTGTGTGTGTGTGTGTGTTTTACAGGCCATATCACATATTATTATAAATATCAGTTTCCGGGTGTTAATTCTCATTGTGTATCTTTTTTTAAAAACAACAACACCATATTGCCATTTTGCTTGTCTGATTAGCGTTCCAAAAAAAAGCTGTGAATTGTGTTAGCACACCTTTAGAATTGCTCTTGGTGGGTAGAAAGCATTTATTTCTGATTTATTACTTGGCGTAAAAATGGAAAACTGACTTGAATGGTTACAGTAAAAAATTCAGGAATGGAAGATATGTAAAATGAACCATGGAAAGAGAAGAGGGGAAGCCACTGGATATCAATAAGTTTGCAAAATGTTTATTTAAAATTGTAAAAAATAATAATGAAAAATTAATAAATTTATATATAAAGAAAGCATTTATTACTACTATGTGGCGCCTGAAGGTAAAAATCTATTTCAAGAGTGACTCTTCCAGAATGCCATCTGTTCCCTGTGGGGCACCCCCTTGTCTGCCTTGCCTAACAATTAGAAAATATCAGATGAAGGCTTGGGGCACAGAAGGGAAAGAAACACTCAGGGACTGGAACCAATAGGGAGAAAATGAACCGAGAAACAGAACGAAAAATGTTTCAAAGTTGAGAGAGGCAGAGCCACGAACAAAAGGTCTGTTTGAAAACACTTCACAATAACACACTATTCTTGTCATCAACAGACACTGATTGACTAAGTCACTCGAGTGACATACGTTTCTGGTGATCCTGAACAAAAAAGGATAGGCACCCCAAGCATAGGTTATGGGAAAAGTTCCCCTTTGAGCTGTCATACAAGTGTTTCTTTATGAACATGTGCAACTTTGATTTATCTCCTGTAGGGTTTCTTTCTTTCTGGATGATTATTGTTCCTTTTCTAGCCTGTTGACCCCTGATACAATTATGAGGCCCTTGAAAGCCCAGGGAAGGGATACGATATAATCATAGCAAGGATCGGACTTGGAGACATTGCTTCGCTTTTATGATGACAGGGTTTGGGCTTTTCTCCTTTGACAGATGTATGCCTCACTTTTATTCCTGCAATTCTGCCCATGGTTTTGGATGATTACTCTGCATGCATGTGTAACAGGCATTGGTTTTGTTTTATTTACCGGACAAGATTTATATTCCGCTTAATTTATAAAGCGCGTTACACGAAATATTCATTAAAGATACTGATAAAATTAAATATTAAAAACTAACAGGCCTACAGTTTATCAAAATCTACATATATTCAGCCATTTTAAAACAGGTATCAATGATGAAAATCACATATTCACATTATCAGATGCCAAAAATTACATGCCTGGGCAGGACAGTAATGGCAATTTTTAAAACAGTGACTCATATCTGTATTGTTTGACCTCCTCCTTAGAAAGGCCTGCATTTTTTTTTTTACTTTTGGAGAATAAAAGCAGGTCAGAATCTTGTAGAAAAGATGGTTACTGATTAAAAGAAATACGCTTGGGATGGACTTCAGGATGAAAAGCTATTAAAATTATTTGTGTAAATGTCCCTGTGTTCAAGCATGTTGCTGGTTTGTCAGTGCAGCATTACTGAATCATATAGTTGTTATGATGATCACCATCAACAACATGGCAACCTCCTTTGATCAAATCGGTTTGTTTCCTTCTTGAAGCACCAGAAGATGCAATCACTTTTTAAAAGATAGATTTCCTGGCATTTCCGTGAAGCTAGAAGCTTAGGGGAGACCTGACTGTAATTGGCTTCATAAACACAGTTGCCATAATTAGTCATAAACATTTCTGTCACCACCATTCAGTCACAAACAATTAGGCTGAAAATAAGCCAGAAAGCCTGTATTCATCCCCTCAAACATATGGGATTTGTGATGGTATACATTTATATCAGTAATGACTAACTTATTTCTGAGTCCCTAATAACTCTGCATTCAGGGCAAAAGAATTAATCAGGATTACTGTTATGACAATGGAAGTTTTTACAGTGGGTGTGAAGAATTGGTTCTCCCTCCCCCCTTTTTTGTACAAAAAAATGTAAAAGCTTATTATTCTGTATATTTTGGAGCATCCTGGAAGTCATTTATATATATCACTAACACGGAACAAGCCTGAGAGATTAAGAGTGAAGAAAATTTTGTGAGTTGAAGATAATCCTAGATACAATTGAACTTTGTCTTCTGGTCAAGAATTCATAGGATTTGGGGGTTTTAACCCCAATGAACTCAATGAATAAAATCTGGTTGAACCATAACACTAAGCTAGGATTCCATAAAAGTGAAACTAAACTCTACCTACATCTTTATATACACAGGAACGAAATAATTCATTCTTGCTTATCAGGCAGAAGTTAAGATGAGTTACAAATGAATTTTTGACATATTCACAATATTTCTGAGGCAGCTTCCCAGACCGACTACCACCTATCAGGTATATCATTGAGTTGAACACATAAAATAACCAGAAGGCTCTTGGTGCTGGATCTCAGTGTCTGGGCTGAATGTATCTCGTCAGATCAAACTAAGATCTAACAATCATTATGAAGGTTAACATCCTGTACCCAGCAATGACCAGCTAGATGCCTCTAAGGTATTTATCCTATTATGTCTGTTATGAGAAGCAGGACCATACTCTGAGATGTCTAAGGCTTGAAGAAGTCCTCCTCTTGGTTGCATGAAGGGAAGGAGGCAGAAGAGAGAAGAGACAGTGCTTCAGATTTGGCAATAGGTGTGGGCATGACCACTGTCTACAATTTCCCCCCAACCACTCTGTGCTGTGATAATAGCTGTTGCTTGTGCTGATAGTGAACCATCACAACTGGAAGTATTTGAGGAAAAGGTACTGGCGTGGACAAAACTCAGTGTGCATTGTTTTGTAGCAGGTCCCTTCAAACGCTTGATTCTAGAAAGGCTGTGAAACAACCTGTTTGTTAAATGTCCCGTTTTACTCTCTTCCCAAGGAGCTCAGCACAGCATCCAGCGAGTTTCCAGGCTGTCTCCCACCCAGATCTGACACTACCTCAGTAACCTTCAGAGCAGCGTCTGGGCAAAAAATTCTGAAAAGAAACGGTGCAAGGTTAAACCCAAACCTGTTTTGAGGTTCACGCGTAACTAATTGAGACATAAAGCGTTATGCATGTAGCTACTTTCAGCTGTTGCGAAATCCATCTTTGAAGTAAAATTACGGTAAATGTAAAACCAGGAAAGCTGAGTTCTCAGTCGTAACTTTTATGACAAATGCGTGGAAGGAACTCGCTCCGCAATGATACCTCTGATCTTTCAAATGAGCATGGCATTATTCAAAAATGGTTCAAATCATCTAGTAGTGAGCTTGGATTTTTATTTTGGATTTTTAAAATTTGTTTTGTTTTTACGTCTAATTTTATGACCCCCATCAGCTGCCAGGAGTGACGCCAATACAAGTGAAGACATTATTTCTCTACACGCGTATTTCTATGTACATTTACTCTGGTTATCCCAATTTAGTGTGGACAACTCCTGGTAAACTGCCTCTGTTTTGCTTTCTATGGGAAGATGGTATATTGAAAAGGCCTTTAAAAGTACTATTCGCATGCACATGTGTGCAGTCGAGTTCTTCCTTCTGGTGAGGACCACCACTTTTGTTTTTTGGTGGCAGCTGCCTTTTCCAATCCACAATAACCCATAGCAATGCTTGCACCCCTGGCATCCTTTGGTATTCAACACAGTAAGTTAAAGGTAAAGGGACCCCTGAACATTAGGTCCAATCACGGCCGACTTTGGGGTTGCAGAGTTCATTTTGCTTTATTGGCCGAGGGAGCTGGTGTACAGCTTCCGGATCATGTGGCCAGCATGACTAAGCCGCTTCTGGTGAACCAGAGCAGTGCACAGAAACACCGTTTACCTTCCCGCCGGAGTAGTACCTATTTATCTACTTGCACTTTGATGTGCTTTCGAACTGCTAGGTTGGCAGGAGCTGGGACCAAGCAACGGGAGCTCATCTCGTTGTGGGGATTTGAACCGCCAACCTTATGATCAGCAAGTCCTATCACCCCTGTCCCTATTCGACACAGTAAAAGCCCAGCTTCAGTTCTGGGTGCTCCAGACAGATCCTGCGTTGGTTCTGAGCCCAGTGCTTCTAAACCTAATACAAATCCCTAATAAAAAGAAGAAATAAATATCAGCAACCACCAGAGTCTGCTTTTACTTGAGCTTGTCGTTTGAACAGTGTTCTTTGCATTTCTTCCGAACATCCTGTGAAAGCAGCCGCGGTGGTTGCTCCTGCTTTCAGGTGCGTTGTTGAATGTAACCTTTGTTTCAGCCCATAATGTGCAACAGGCAGTGCAAGACCGGTAGCCTCAGCAGTGATCAATTCTGAAAATACCCCCTTCAGTGAATTATAGCATTTGTGATCCAGGCTTCTAAAATATTATAGGACATGAAAGATCGCTCATCGCGAAAGATGCGCTACCACCATGCCAACCAATGTGTGGTCAAACTAGAGTTGCCAGTATTTGGAACTTGCCAGCTTCTCTTATGTAGCTTTTGCAGCACCTTGATATTGTTTATTTCCATGACACCAGTTAATAATGTTTACTTCCAAGCTGCCTTTAAAAGCACAGCAGCATGACTGATCACCTTTTCTGGGCAGTTGTCAAGCCTAGCTGCGGCCTAATTGTCAACTGTGTATGTCAAGGGAACATAGAAGTGTAGCGCAGTTGCTAACAAAGGCCACCTCTGGACTGTACATTTAAAGCCACTTTTACAGTCATGGCATCCTGGGAACTATAGCTTGTTCCTCACACAGAGCTGCAATTCCCAGAGTAGTTTCACAATCAATCCCTCTTCGCAGGGGACTCTTCGAGTTGTCTGTCTGAGAGAGGTCTCCTAACAATTCTCAGCACCCTTAACAAACTCCTGTTCCCAGGATTCTTCAGGCAGAAGCCCTGCCTGTTGCAAGTGGCATATTAGGGCTTTAATGTATTGCATGTGGATGAGGCCTGGGTGGGCGATAGATGGACGCATAAGTGATGAGGAGTCTAATATTGCAGGAAAGTTGTAGGAAGAGTCAGGAGATGGTCTTATGGAGAAAGCAACACAGGGAAGAAAATGAAGGGAGCTTCCTCTTTCCATTTCCACCTGTTCCTTTTGTGCTAGAGAGATACGATTGGCAGCTAAAGGTGCCACCTTATCACCATCTGCACATTCAGATGAACCCTTTCCCCACCCTTCCTCATAGCCTTCCATGCAGTTCAGGAAAACACAAAGAAAATGCCAAGTCAGGAAGCAGCCTCTGCAACCACTTTTCCCAGTCATGAGCTCTGGATGGTTACAGAGTTCACAGCAAAATGTCACCACTCCAGCAGGAGCAGATTTTTGTGGTTTGGCACTTGTTCAGTGGAGTTTACAACATGTCAGACCCCACAAGGTTGAGCTGTGTGAGAAAAGAGCAGCAGTGATTCAATACGATCTTTTGGCATTTCTGTCCTGGGGGCTGCTCTCTGCGACGCAGGCATGAGTGCGCAGGCTGGGGAGGCGGAAGAACTGTGAATTATGTGCAGTCTGTGAGCTATTGTACCGAGTAAAAGGCACACAGTATTGCTTGAGGCTCCCTTGGCAGGGAGAGGGGACTGAAAAAATGGCCTCTGCCCATTTTTGCTACAGAATATTCAGATGGCCGTGTTGCTCCTTTCACAGATCCCCCCCCCCAAGTGCCCCTATTTTCCAGGGGCAGTCCCAGAATTACAGACGCTGTCCAGATTTCTTATTTGATCCTCAAAGGTCCTGCTTTTCCTTAGGACATCCCTATAGACCTTGGAGGGTATGGAGTTAAGTGACCCCCTGAGCCAAGGAGATAAGTAACTAGACAACCTTTAGAAGACATTTGAAGGCAGGCCTGTAGAGGGAAGTTCTTTAATGTTTAATGTTTTATTATGCTTTATATATATATGTAGGAACCTGCCCTGAGTGGCTGGGGCAACCAGCCAGGGGGGGTGGGATAGAATTATCACCATCATCATCATTTAATAGGATGTCCCTATTTTCATCAGAGAAATGTTGGAAGGTATGCTTTCACTGGGGCAAGCAGACACATTTACTTACTGACTGACTGACTGACTGACTGACTTAGAATACTTATATCCTGCTTTGCAGCAGGCTCTCGAATCAGTTTACAAAAGAGTCTTGAAATAAAATCACACAGAGAAAGAAGGGAAAGGGTTTGGTTTGGAGCTCTGGTAAGCGCCTTTGGAGGGATGCCTGCCTCTTTCTCTGAAGATTTGATTGGGGGCAGTGGAACTGACCCCCCCCCCCCCCGTTTGAAGTGTTTTGAAGCTGTGCCTTCACCTGTGTCCATTCTGTAGATTTGCAAACATACTCAAAAATTACAAAGTCCCGCCAGTCACCTTGTGTGCCGTGTGACTTAAGTTCTGTTTACTTAATCAAATAAGGGGAAGTTCTAGCGGCGTGTGGTGAAATTTTTCCATGGGGAACAGTTAGGGCCAGAGGCACCAGCTCGCAAGGGCGATGGGAGGGGGGGTTGATCTGCACATGAGCATCACACCTCTTCCCTCCCGAAGAAGAAGAAGAAGAAGAAGAGGAGGAGGAGGAGGAGTTTGGATTTGATATCCTGCTTTATCACTACCCTAAGGAGTCTCAAAGCGGCTAACATTCTCCTTTCCCTTCCTCCCCCACAACAAACACTCTGTGAGGTGAGTGGGGCTGAGAGACTTCAGTGAAGTGTGACTGGCCCAAGGTCACCCAGCAGCTGCATGTGGAGGAGAGGGGAAGCGAACCTGGTTCACCAGATTATGAGATTACCGCTCTTAACCACTACACCACACTGGCACACTGAAGCTGGTCAGAAGCTTCCCAGGCTCTGGGAAGGAGGCACCATGGGAACGTTTAGGGGATTAGCTTAGCCCCCCATGTCCGCTGACCACATGCCACTAGGAAGTTTTGTACCTCGGGAACTCCTCACCACTTAGAGAAGTTGGGGCAAGCATAACAAGATGAATGTGAAAACAGTATAAATAGGTAGTTCACTTATTTTCGGTCCAGTCACCTTCCACTCTGGCTGGCCCAAGACTGGCAGGGTTTTGGATCTGGCGGTTCCTTCCTCCCCTACCCCTATTGGATTACTCTGCCCTGTTACCATCAGCTGCCATCACTCTTACCATCAGTGACACCATCACACAGGAAAGTATGGCTGGCTGTGTAGCACGTCAAAAAGCCGTCCTGTTCACTACATGGTCCCTGAAAGGTTGATACCTGCCATGTGGCTAATCCCAAGAGGAAGAAGCAGCCAGTAGGGGAGAACGCTGTGGCCCGTCCAAATAAGATGAGTATTTTTACAGCCTAAGTATTTTAGGGTGGGGCTAAGGCTCTTTCCCGAGCCCCTAATTCGAATAAGGCAACAGAACCACATCGGCCCCTTCTTGGCTATGATTCACCAGAGCAATGTGGGGAGGAAATGTAGCCTTTGAAATCCCAGAATCTCAATTCTGAGAAAAACCATCTGTTCCCTGCATGACAAGCTAAGAAAGATCCCATCACCAGTGCTTAGCAAATGATAAATAATAACAATAAACGAAGAGTTTTGGGGGCTTCCAGGCTGAAGCAGCCGATTGTATTCAGCCTAGGTGAAATAATATGAACCCACCCAGCTGTGGGACCCCCTCCACCCTTTTTTAACAAATGGCAAATGCAGGATTTATTTTTATTGCTGTTCCCATGGAAACATGTTTTAAAAATTGAAAACAATATTCTGCTAAATTTAAACAGAAGAGCTTTAAAACCATTGCATTATGGGGAGGGGGGAGGACTGAACTGTACATATAGCCTGTTTTGAATGACACTGACTCATCTGAATTGCTCCTTTTTTTTTAGTAGTGGCATAGGAGCCAACTCCAGGGGACTGTGGGTGCTTGGCACCCACAATAATATAATTGTGGTGGCCAGGCACCCACAAAGTCAACGACTAAAGCCGCCAGGTGGCAGCAGTGCTACCTCAGAGATGGCAGGGATGCGGGTGGCGCTGTGGTCTAAACCACTGAGCTTCTTGGGCTTGCCCATCGGAAGGTCAGCGGTTAGAATCCCCGCGACAGAGTGAGCTCCCGTTGCTCAGTCCCAGCTTCTGCCAACCTAGCAGTTCAAAAGCACGCCAGTGCACGTAGATAAATAGGTACCACTGTGGTGGGAAGGCAAACAGCGTTTTCGTGGGCTCTGGCACTCATCACAGTGTTCCACTGAGCCAGAAGCGGTTTAGTCATGCTGGCCACATGACCCAGAAAACTGTCTGTGGACAAATGCTAGCTCCCTCAGCCTGAAAGCGAAATGAGCACTGCAACCCCATAGTCACCTTTGACTGGACTTAACCATCCAGGGGTCCTTTACCTTACCTCTGAGAGAAAGGTCAGCAGTTCAGCTCTGCTCTCCGCAGCCAGCTAGCAAGGCACCCTTTTCTGGAGAGCGGGGGCTTGGACACAGAGGCAGAGTAATCACTTTCCCCTCTCATCAGAGAGTGGCAGCAAACTTGAACTATATGGAACCAAAGCACTACATATGACACATTCACTAATTTGGAACAAGTCTTCCTTCTAATAAAATAGCATAATTTTAGTCTCAAGGTCCCTTGGCGACTTTGCTCTTTTGCTGATGCAATCAGAATATCAAAACTCTATGTTCTGGTATCATAAATCCCAAGCCCTTCTGTGTTTACCTTGAAACAAAGGCATCATCATAGTTCCAAGGTCCTTTACGTCTCATGTACATGCAGCTTAAGAATAATGAGGCCTCTCTTGAGCGTCATTCGCAGAGCTGTGGGTTCAAGGACTTCCCTGTATGTTGTGGCAGCATGACATGAGAAAGACCTAAGGAACCACTATATCATATTATTATAGAATATATTTCCTACATTTATGTTTGGCCTTTCTTCTATGAAGCCCTAGGCTTCATGCATAGTTTCCTCCACATTTTATCCACACAACAACTTTGTGAGGTAGGTTAGTCTGAGAGACCTGAATTCCTCCAATGAGCTTCATGGAGAATTATTGAACCTGAGTTTCCTTGATCCTAATCAGTTCATTCCATTAGCATATCACTTTATGCAGGCAGATTTCCTCTTGGCTGTTAATCCAAAGTAGAACTTTGCTCATCGTCAACTGAGACTGCATATATTTCAGTACCAAAGAAGAAGCAAGGATATGAAAACCCATCCGAGGATAGATGCAAATGTTGGAACGTAAGAGTCCAGATGGATCAGCCCAGGAGGTGGTCAGTCTAACCCAACATTGTGTTTCCCAGAGTGACCAGTCAGATAGCTCCAGGAAGTCCACAAGCAAGGGTTGAAGGTGATAAAGGGAAGATGATCTCAGCAAGACCTGTTGCCTCCCTAAGTTGGAATTGAAAGGCAAACTGCCATTGAATGTGGAATTTCCATTCATCAAACAAACAGGAGAAGAGTCCTACTAGATCCGACCATCTAGTCCCATTTTCCACAATGCTCAGCCAGATGCCCTTCAAGAAGTCCAAAAGTGAGGCATAATGGTTATAGCTCTTCCCCACTCTTCCCCACCATCAGACTACAGATCTTCAGAGGCATGTCGCCTGAGGTTTCGTTTAGCCATTGCAGGTCAGAATTGACCCCAAGCTTTCTTTGTGAATCACCATCTGGGACTTTTTTTAAATCAGCACATTGCATTTATGTCCTCCCTTGTGGTCAATGGTGAAGCTGCATGCGCCGGGGGCAGAGAGCAGGCGGGGGTATAGCTGGCACCCCCTGGGTGTGTGATGCATGTCCTGGGGGTGTGGTACACCACCTGCGAGAACGTGCATTTTGGGGGGAAGGCACGCCACCTGTGGGGGCCTGGTGCCCGGCATGCAGGGGGTGCGGTGCATGTCCGGAGCGGTGCCGCGATGGCACCCTACCGGAATAGTGGTGCCAGGGGCGGTCCACTCCCTCCACACCCCCATTCCTCTGCCAGTGCTTGTGGTGGGGTTCCAAAGTGGTCTCTCATCCAGACAGTGACCAGCCCTAACCATGCTTAGCTTCAGTGAAGACTCCTGCCTCCCAAGTGGATGGAGTCAAGTCCAGAGAAGCTATGCCAAGAGGCATAGTTCCTATATAGCCAGGGGAGTTTCTAATGGTTTTCTACAACTCGCTAGTGATTCTCTCGTGGCAGCCATTTTGAGGTGGACTGGCCTGAGTTAAGTATTCCACTTTGGGGAGAAACTCTCTTGACTCCAATGAGATTTTAAAGGGCTTTCCTCATGTACTTTGAAGCATATTTGGCTTTTTCCAATTCCCCTTCCTCCAAAGGTCCCCATGCCCCATTGTGAAGGAGGATCCCCTGACTCCTCAGAGAGGGTTTCCAGGGGGCTGAATGGTTGGGGCAAAGAGGTGGGAAACTTTCCTTCCACTGAGCTTTACTCATTTATCTTTATCTGTGTACACAGTGGAACCACTAGATTTGACCAGGATATTCACTGGTGGAAGTCAGGACTGTTGCTCAGAGGAGCTTTGCCACCTTGAAAGCTGCTGAAATGCGCCATAGTCTTTGGCACCGCCTGGGACTGCCTAATAACATGGCCTTGGTTCTCTCCCTCCCGATTTATTTATTTCTATCAAAACCAGTTACAGAGCAACTCATGAGACCACCATAATTCTACACGCACTTCCTCTCACCTCCAGAGGGAAAGGTCTGCTGCTGGACAAACTTGATTTCCAATGGCTTTTGAAAGAGTCTGTTGTGCCTCATTTTGTTTTGAGTGGAGCAATTATCAGTAATTATTGGGAAATGAGCAGGAGTCAGAAGCAATTCCAAAACCACCCCAGAATAAGCCGGCCATTGTTGTAGCCGGACTCACAGAAGCCCCCACGGTTCGGAGAATTAACATTCTGAAGTAGTTAGACATGACAGCTTCCTTCTCAGAAATGAGATCAAGCAATGATGTTGCTGCATTTTAAAGGTGGACCTTTTTCGCATGCAAGAGCTACAGAGCGACTGGTTCCAAGAATGCTGTAGAGCTGTCTGTTGCTTGCTTTGCCTCATCTTAACACAATTTTGTATTATTGCACCACTTTCTTTTTAAAAGGGGCCATCATACTTTTATAATCTTAAGTATTTAGGTCCCCCCCCCAGCCTTCTATTAAATACCTCCATAATATACAAATAGAGTTAAGCATATATCCTAATCCTTTTAAAAGTTGGCAAATTTATCTGAGGAGCTTAGGTTTTAATGCTCCACTAGCCAAGCACCATAGGAAATCCTCCTTTAGGCTTTTGCATGATTTTGATCTACAGGGGGTTGGGCGATTGACATGGGTTTCTGTCTGACAAAGCGCTCCCCAAGTATTGCTTGGTTTTCTTGTGCATTTTTGGATTGGCCTTTCTCGGGGTGAGAACTGCAAATAGGTGGTTCTGGCGGGCTTTCTATGCTGGTAGTGTGCCCCCCCCCCCCCGCATGCCAGTAAACAGATGCTCACCTCTCCTCCATCCTCCTTCCATTTATTTCCACCGGACATGGAGTGGACATGATCTATGATTAGAAGAACAGGAGAAGATGCAGGTGATGATGGAAGTGGAAAGGCACTATTCCTCTTCTATTGTTAGATTTATTTATTTGTTGAGTCGCCATCCATTTTTCAAACCAAAACAAAGAAATGAAAGGGAGTTTCATTTCTCATTTGTTTTCAAAACCCTTGAAAACTCTGACTGATACACCTGATGGGAGCATCAAAGCAGTAGGGAGATAGAGTTCCGTTGCATATTGGGGACATGTTCAAACTCCAGGGAAGTTGGCTCAGGGAAAGGCATCTAGTGGATGTGAATGGCCTGAGCCAAATTTGCATGCTTGAATATAGCGTTTTTATGTGTTAGGCATACATTTCCATTGCAGCGCCACAGAAAACTTCAGTGAGAGGACAATCTGCATGTGATAGCCACCCATCTGTGGGAGAATAACCTGGGTGCCATATCAGGTCTTCAGTTGATGAGGAGAACCCAGTGGGTTATAGCTCCTTTCAGCAAATGTTTCTGAGGTTTAGCTAGTGAGGCTGGAGATGCTGCAACAGAAAACAGGAAGATGGGCTAGGGTATTTGTGCTTGGGTAGGCAGAGTGCAAGGTGAAGAGGCCATTGAGTGGACGAGTCTTTGAGAGGGTAGAGATGTTGCATGATAGGTGGGATTTTCCTGTAGTTAAGTACCACTTCTTCAGAGATGTCAGGTGTTCATCTTTCTGAGGGAGGCTGCTGCACTTATATGAGGACTATTTAACCTTGAAACAAAGTCTGTATAGCTGCTGCTGGAGGAAGCTGAGTCAGGATGGCCCGGTTTTGTTGCTGACTAGCCACAGTTGATAAGGGTAAGAGGAGAATCACAGGATCCTACTTAAAGAAAGGGCAGCAATAGGTGCTCCTTTGGGTTTTTGGGTCCCTGTACCCAGTGCTATTTTTCTAGAAAAAGATGACCCAGAACTCACCATCAACACCACCCTCGTTCTCTTTGAATGGCAATGATGCCCACCTGAGAGGTGCCGGAACTGAGTTCTGGTGAGTTCCGGCTGAGAGAAAGACCTGCCTGTACCCATGTCTGGCTGCCTACAATTTATATTTTCAGCATGTGTTCAATGAGCAGTTGGGTTCGATTTCAGCAGATGCTTCCTCCATCTTTCTATGTGTAGCCTTACAAAGGCCTGTTGACATTGCCAGCTCACCCCATTCTCACCTAGGCTGCGCGATGAGGGAAAGGTGTCTCAGAATTAACTTTGCTTAACAATAAGGCCGAGCGTCAACCATCGTCTACCCATCACAGATTGAGAGTACATTGTCAGATGGGCTGTGGTTCTGCCTATGATAAATGGTGTGAAGTCAAGAGATGGATTAAAGCCATCTGTTCCCCCGCCCAGTCTGCAAGCAGCTTGGGGCAACATAGAGCAGTCTTAGAACTACTCTCAGCAAAATGTGCCGCCTGAATCCTTGCCCTGAGAGCTGTTTGCCAGTCCAGAACCACAGAAGTACAGCATGTTCTAGCCCTCTCCCTGGCACAGCTACTGTGGCAAGGACATCATGGAGTGGGCTGAGAAAATCTTCCCAGGCAAGCTTCCTTGTCACCCAGAAATTAGCTCTATCTCTCTCTCTGCTCGATAAATTCGCTCCCCTTCATTTAGGTGATGGAAGGACAAACTAGGTTCACACACAGTAAAACAATAATGCTATAGGAAATTCCAGGATATATTCTTATTACTACTACTATCATTAACTGGAATTAGACCACAAAACTGGCATCATGTGCCAAACTCTCATATGACAGAATCACAGTTTTGATTACACATCCTACGTCAGAGATGGGGAACCTGTGGCCCATCAGATATTGTTGGACCCTAGTAACTGGGTCTTTGGTGGCAATGGGGAAATGGACCAGGCGGCCCCTGGTTGTAGGCAAGAATACAGGACTCAATGGGGGCATAGACTGATCCATCATAAGCCGTTTTGACTTTCTTGTTTACATATTTGCTGTTGTTTGTTAAATTCATTGGCTATCCATCAGAGTAGGCATAGGCAAACTCAGCCCTCCAGATGTTTTGGGACTACAATTCCCATCATCCCTGACCACTGGTCCTGATAGCTATGCATAGCTGTCAGCTTTTCCCTTTTCTTGTGAGGAATCCTATTCAGAATAAGGGAATTTCCCTTTAAAAAAGGGAAAGGTTGACAGCTATGTAGCTAGGGATGATGGGAGTTGTAGTCCCCAAACATCTGGAGTTTGCCCATGCCTGCATCAGAGTAATCCCAGTGCAATAGCTAGAGATTTGAATGTTTGGTTGTTTTAAATAGCTGTTGTTACTGATAATTTTGTTGTTTTATTCTTTTTATGTGTTTACTTTTATCCGGACATCCCAGGATTTGATGCCGATATTTCAAATGGGCATCTTTCCATCTTGTACATGGACTTCCAAAGCCCAGAGGACTCAGCTGAATCAATTGTGTTGAGTTTGGCTGTTCAGTTAAGACTTGAGAGACAATTAAGACTGGAGATGATAATATGATCCTAAGCCATATATCAGTTATATGGCGTTTGACGGGTGGTAAATGTAGATGGGCTCTTTGTGTCCTTACTTCTGCCAAAAAAAAACCTGTTATTGATTCACAAGAAAGATAGTACCCCTTTGATCAATTGATAGAAGATATGACAACTCTCGCAACATATGAATAGATTGCTTTTTTGGGACAAATACTTGGAATGCATTTATAACAATTACAATGATTTGTTATAATTGTATACTCATTGGAATAATAGCATTACTTATATTACAGTTTAAAGCACCTTTTTCTTTTTTCTTTCCCCCTCATTTCTTTCACTTTATTTGCCCACCAAAAATTTTCAATAAAATATACATTTGTTTTTTTAAAAAAAGGCTGGAGATTCTCACCACCAAGAGAAAATTGCTGTTATCATTTGATTTTATCAATTGATTCTCACGAGGCATCTCAGAGTGATTTTCAATATGACGGAAAAGGCTACACATATAAAAACTGTTTAAAACAATTGCATGTAAAAGCATTTTAAAAACAACAACAACAACCAAACCCTCTAAATATAAAAACTGTTGAAAACACAACAACACATACACAAAATCCTTTCACATTCAGGACAGATGTGAACTGGAATAAAGATGTTAGGAGCCTTGTTGAAAGAGGGAAAGTATTTTACAGGTGCTGAAAAGGTGGGAGAGAAGGTCCTTGTGTAATATGCGGTGGGAGGGAGTTCTAAAGGTGCTGCCACACTAAATGGTAAGCAGGCATTTGGTGCAGGCCTTTGAATCTACCTGTATCAAGGTCAGCCTTCCCCAAACTGGTGTTCTCCAGGTGTTAATGGACTACAACTCCCATCAGCTCCAGCCAGGATAGCCAAGAGCTAGGAATGATGAGAGTTCTACTCCAGCAATATCCAAAGTCCATCTGGTTGGAGGAGGAGGGTGTTCTAGGTCAGGCATAGGCAAACTCGGCCTTCCAGATGTTTTTGGACTACAATTCCCATCATCCCTGACCACTGGTCCTGTTAGCAAGGGATGATGGGAGTTGTAGTCCCAAAACATCTGGAGGGCCGAGTTTGCCTATGCCTGTTCTAGGTACCCAACTCAGCACAGGATTATGGCCTCACCATTTTTCTTCTCCTTCCGGAATCATAGGCAAGTTGCTATTAACTCGTCAGATCAAATGCTGGAGAATCCGGGCTCTTCTGGGTTGTACTTGAGATCCACACCTGGAAGTGCTTACCTTTCTGATTTTATCCTTTGAGGCTCAAAACTTGGATCAAGCAGCTGTGACTCAAATGACCCCCGAGTCGTTTGAGAGTCCACGTTTTCTTTGGAGAAGCAGTTTAATAGCATCATTAAAAACCTCTGATGGCCACCCCTGGAACATATTTCAGCCCGGGCCTGTGCTTTGGTCTCTTATTACACTGGACGTAATTTGCTAATGAATAGCATTTCTTCTGCTTGGCAGGCAGAGTTCAAGTGTCGCAGCGATGGGTGGCCAGTGTAGATTTTGTGAATTAATCCCATTTCATCCTCAGATAGCAGCGTGCTTTGCGAATGACATTTTTTATTTATTTTTAAAATGGCAAAATGAAAATGAACGATGGGCTCTGCCCTGCCTGCATTAGGAAGAACGCGCAGCTTAGTATTAAAACAGAACAAAACAATTCTTCTGTTTTAAAGAGGGCACCTTAAGTTACCAGCAGCAGCGAACCACTTTCATCCTCTTTGGTGACTCAATTTGGGTTCTTTTTGGCACATAATATAATCAAACAAGCCACTTAAGGCAGAGGTCTCTCCCCCCCCCCCAAAAAAAATGGTGCCTGTTTATGTGTGTCTGCACTTTTATCTTTGCAAAGATAGGATGCTCGCACAGCTATGTTTTGAAATCTCTTTTCCCCATCAGGAAGTTTTGATAGTGCTAAAAGTTTCTGCAGGGGAGAGCCGGGTAGGGTGGGGGAGTGAAAAAACTGCTTGCAAGAAGCATGACATCATTAAAAAGCAATGAATGTGAGGAATATTCCTGTCTTCTACTCCAGGCCACACATCCTGCTGCCCTGGAAGGCGGCCAAACCCAACATCCTTTTTAGGGTTACACAGGGCAGGCTCTGGCCTTTCACAGCTTGCTTTAGTAATCTCTGCATGTGGAATATCCACTGTCAGGCATTACAATAAAATCTAAAATTACTCCAGCAGAAAGCTGCAGTTCCACCCTTCCTGCATTCTTCGCCGACGCTGGAATTGCCCGAACACGGTTTTATTGCGTTTCGTGGGCTTGTACAAAGAAACACTTGCAGAAGTCTTTATAACACTTTTAAAAAAGAGGAAAAAAGCCTGGCACCTCAGTTTAGCAACGAGCTTCACTCCACACAGAAAAACGTAAAGATGGATTACGTCAAAAAAATATTTTTGCCATCATTAAAAAGTGGCTTCCAATCCAGAAAAACCAGAGCTGGTTATGGTGGGATGCATGTAGTTATGGCCCTAGGCAACAGTCCTGGATCATAATCACTCCCCCTCTTTTCCGCTGTCTAGCGGTGCTAGAAGTGTGATGTGATGTCACTGCCCTTGGATTCCCTGTTCCCACACCTCGCCCCAAAGGATAGCTAGTGAAACTCACAGCACGTCCGAAGAGAGACGAGAAAGAGATGCAGTGCTTTTGGTGGAAGCCATGTATCTCCCAGAAAGTTTGGTTTTATTTAAGTCTTAAGGCTTGTTCAGACATTAAACTGAATGCAAGTACAATGCCTCCTGATCTGATATGGATTTTGACCCTGAATCAATTTGGGGGCCTTCTACACTCATGCAGTTAAGGTGATGTACAATGACCACCTGGGCCTTGTCTCTCCCTCCTTCTGCACGCCTCCAGACCCACGCCCCAATTCTGGTAGCTCCAGATCGCTCCAGATGGAACCAATAAACCCAATCACATTGGATTCAGGTTAACCTGAATCCGCCTGATTTGGTTTGGGATGCAGGATCTGGCCCGATCTAGCGTACCTAGGTACAGGCTGTCTCCACACATGTATAAGTGTTTGTAGCAATGAGCGTACACTTGTTGATTCGCCACAGCTCAGCTCCTGAGACTGTGCAGCCGCTGAATGTTACATGTGAAGAGCACTTGGGTTGGAGAATCATCATCTTGGGATAAATGAATAGCTTATTTTTGAGAAGCGGACCTGAGAGAAGCCTGCCAGCTTGGTTGGGCCTGTCAGGAGTTCATCCTAGACTCGAGTAGGACCCTGGTAGAGACACATGCCCAACTTGCATATTCTCTCCCTCCTGGTCATTCGTTCAGGAGCTTCAAAAGCTTTATTCAGCCCAAACACAGCAACCGATGTCAACAGACATCGGCACACTCAGGCATCTGCAGAGTCTTTGCAGTTCACGTGACAGAACTCAGCATTTTGGCTAATCTACTTTACGTACATATAAACACACACGGAGCACTGCAACATGGCTCCCTCTCTCTCTAGCATCAGACAACAAAGAGAGAGGACAACGGACAATAGTCCCACTTCACGGAACACAGTAACAGAAGCATCCTGTCTCCGTCACTTCCCACTCTGTGGAGTCAAAACATATACCGCCATGTGATAGACAACAATCCCATGACTGCAATCACGGAGCAGGAATTCTAACAGGGCCCACCCCACAGGAAGAGCCCGCCCCTCAGCCTCCCTGCAATTGGCAAGTTTGCAGGAAGGCTTGTATTCGAAGTCCCCTTTGGCTCCCCACTGGCTGGGCATCTCCACCAACAGCTGTGTGCCAACAGATTGTGCCAGGTGAGGTGGTGCTGGCCCACTACTCCGCCACACCGGTGAATCGTAAGCGGACCTGCTTAAGGCATAAATTCATAGCAAAGTGGTTAGGGGACAACATGAATTGTGTAGGAGATGATGCACTGGTCTTTCTGCTGACAAACCAGGACAATGAGATCATATCCGATAGAGCTAGCTCCCTAGCTTCCATTCTCTCTATTAAAAAGGAATGGACTGGATCCCATACGGTTGACTGCCAGCTTTGATTCAGAACAATGGAAGCAGATGAAGAATGCCAGATAAGAAGGGTTACTAATTTTGTGTCAAATTATTGTGTTAAATTATAAATGGTAGCATTTCAACTCTTTTGTAATGTGCTGCAGTTTATTATTACAGTTGTAGTGAGGAATGTTGGGCTGCTGTTTTGTTTTAATCGTGTTCTGAATGATCTCCCTTTTTTTGTACAATGGATGGCCTTTGGCTATACATTAAAGATTTGGGTATAACATTTTTAAAATGGTGTTAACACACGAGAACATACTTGGACAGAAATTTGCATGCCTCCTGGGAATGTTTCGAATTCCTCCGACTCAGAATTAAGCACCAAACATCAAACTTAACTGCCTAAATCTGCTATTAGCTGCCGTGGGGTGAGAGAGACAGGTGCCAAAATTGCATTTGCCCCTTCCCCTCTTCTGTAGTTAATAGCAGCTTGGCAGGGAGTGATTTAAGGCAGAGTAGTTGGGGAGGGGGAGGATGAAGTTGTACAGCCCCTACCTGGTGCCACAGCCTCTACCAAAATCTCTCTCTCTCCATCACAAACACTTGACAGTCTTACAAGGCGAACCTATCAAGGCATGTAGAAGTTTTATTTCTTTTTAGCTAGTGCTATTTGTAAATAGGTGTCTTTTTTTTTTTTACAGGCAAGCAGTGTATAAATTTTATGAAATAAATATACATTTATTCAAAGTATACACACAGCCTTCGCCTGCAGTAAACAGCTCCCCCCCCCCTTGCTTCTAAAATGATCTATTAAATTATAGCTGATTAGCTAAACGCAGTTAGTCTGGGACCCTCAAATGAGTAAATGTGTAAGAAAAAATAATTAAGAAAATTAATAATTATTACTACTAATTAATCAATATGCCACTTAATTGCCAGGTGGACATCTCATGTAAAGTGTTCCATGTTCCATGCTTTCCAGGGATAACTACCATTGTCATGAAGGTCCATTGTGCTCCTGTTATTTTCCCCAACATCCTTTTCCAACAAACCTTTTAAGGTGCACATATTTATCCTAAAGGTAAAGGTAAAGGGACCCCTGACCTTTAGGTCCAGTCGTGGCCGACTCTGGGGTTGCAGCACTCATCTCGCTTTATTGGCCAAGGGAGCTTCTGGGTCATGTGGCCAGCATGACTAAGCCGCTTCTGGCGAACCAGAACAGCGCACGGAAACGCCATTTACCTTCCTGCCCGATCAGTACCTATTTTCCCTAAAAAGGTAAAATAACAACTCTGGGGTTGCGGCGCTCATCTCGCTTTATTGGCCGAGGGAGCCAGCGTACAGCTTCCGGGTCATGATTTTTATCCTAGCCTGTTGCAATTGAAATTGTTGGAATGTACGACATTGCTTGAATCATTCTTATACAGCAAAATGTTTTATTCCAGTTTGTATTGTTGGGTGTTTTTCTGTGATTTTTCATACGAAGCAATGCCTACAGCAGGACGTAAATTAAAAAGTTCCCTTTTTGTCTTGTGATGTGGAGTGTCTGGCACTGCGTGGTAGACAAGAAGGATTGTTCAGTTGCTTGAGAGTGTGTTTGTGTGCCAGTGTGTTGAAGTTGACTTGTGCCAACTTTAAACCACATGCTTTCTGTGTCTTCAGGTTTTTCTCGGCCACGCCCAATAAATTACTGAGCTAGAGCAGGTATCATGCAGTGGAATGAACAAGAATGCTGTTAAGGGGGATGATGGTGATTAATATATTTGAGAAAAGTGAGGTTTGTGGGACATTGCCAAGGAGTGGCAGGGGATTCCTTGCATTCCGGGAAAGGGCAAGGGGGAAGGAATCCTGACAGAAAATTGGCATGAACATCAGGCTCACTATAATCAAGTCATTCAAAGAACAATGGCTATATATACACACAGGTAACTACGTGGTCACGGAACTAGACTTATAGGATGATGGAAATGGTCTTAGGGCAGGAAATTGTTTTAGACGCTTTTTAAAGAATCTTCTAAACTGTATAGATGGAAGCGTTAATCATGCGCACGAAGAAATTGCATCCAGTCTACGGTAACTCTAGCCAAAATGTTTTTTCAAAGCAGAAATTGCGAACAGCACCTTCACTTTAAGACTGGGTTGAAAAGCTGGGAGAATGTACCCTTCTTGGCAAAAAAATAATAATAACAATATCTAAGAAGGAAAACCAAGATGGGAGAATCTTAGGGGAAATATGTTTTATTGATTGTTGTAGAAGTAATCTGAGAAGGAAGGTATTATGTACTTCCAAATAATGAATACAAACAGAGAGAATTGCCTATGCCTCCTTGAATATGGTAGACATATGGGAATATATTTAAATGCTGAATACTTCAAATAATTGATTGCTTTTTTTAATGATCGTGACTATGCTGTAAAAAGTGACTGCTTCCTTTCATATGGTTTGTGTAATCCTCTGCTTCACCATGAAAAATGAGAGGGAAAATCAATCGATAGATAGATGATATAGATGACAGATAGATAGAGAGATAGATGATATAGATAGTAGATGATAGATAGATAGATAGATAGATAGATAGATAGATAGATAGATGATAGATAGATAGATGATAGATAGATAGATGATAGATGATAGATAGATAGATAGATAGATAGATAGATAGATAGATAGATAGATGATAGATAGATAGATAGATGATAGATAGATAGATGATACCACCTTCATTCTTGTTGATGAAATGTATTAGCAATAGTGTATATCAGCACTATCATAGTGTATTATGATATTAGCAATAGTGCATATCAGCAGGGGAGTTTCTCTTCGTACCGGAGGTGCAGGTCCGAAGGATTGTTGTTCTATGAAGCACACAAGTTTGGCACCACCCAGATCAATCCTAAGCAATCCTCCTTCGTCAAACTTAATTAAAATATGGCATCACACCAGTGGAGAGTCCAGCAATTACTTGTCTAGCAAAATGCAAAACTAAAGTAAATAGCTTACTCCAACGGTTGTAAAATCCAAGTCAGGAGAAGAGGTCGGAGAGAACTGGAAGGAGGAACCTTACACGGTGGCCATCTTGGAAGCTCTCCCCACAGCAATATCAGCACAGGGCATTTCAAGGATCAACTCTGTTCATTTGCCTAATCTAATCCTAAAGCTCTGGTGATAAGTGCAGGTTCATCAGGCAAAGACAACAACATTCTCTGTGGATTTGTATATCAGTGATCAAACAGACAGCAGAGATTTTGTATCACTCCAATCACAATATTAAAAAAAAAAAAAATCCAACAAAGGCAGCTCACTCACATTCACCAGCCTGTTGCCAAGGAAGACCAAGCTAGCATAGCGATTATGGGAAGGAACTCTATGAAGCCCTTAGTTTAGATTTCATCTCAGCCATGAAATTGCTCGGTGGCCTTAGGCGAGGCACTTTCTCTCAGCTTTAGCGCTTCCTCCATCTTCAATATTGTCAATGGAGGGGGCGGGGGGACAATATTGGCTTGCCTTCAAAGCAGAGCTGGTGTGGGATCATGGCTAGCCAAGATTGAGCTGTGAATCAGGAAGTCTCCAGTTTGAAATTGTTCTCTGCCATAAACTTGCTAAGTAAGGTATCCTCTCTCTCAGCTTCTAATCTGAAATATAAGGATCACAATACTGATCTACCTTCCAGGGTTGCTGTAAGGATTAGAACGTTGAACATAGAAAGCAAATCATTAACATATAATGTCATAGCCATCCTTGAGTTCATGTGCCCCATAATCTTTTTGTAAACCACTTGGAGGTGTTTCCTATAATCAAGCAGTATAGAGATTTCATGAAATAAAAAATAAAATATGTGAATAGTGGCAGTGCCTTTGCTGCTCTTTAATGTGGACATCCACGAAGAGATCGGACCATGTGATGAAATGCACATTTGCCCCCTGCTCCATTAAAAACACCAGCTACATAAATTAGCCATGCTTGGTTTAATGCAAAGGAAACTCTTTCAAATTAGTCAGGATCAGATCAAAGATGGGACAGGAGAAAAGCTTCCAATTACATGTTATCATGCTACTAATCATAAACGCCCTTGTGGTTTTTGTAGCATCCTTCTGGGACTACATAATATCCCCAGACCATCTGGCGTAAGGAATTCTCAGTTGTGGATATGGTATGCGAGTGAGGGCAACGGGGATGAGATGGAGATAAGGAAGCATGTGCAAAAACCTGATTCCTTGGCAAAGGAGAAGAACGTGATAAATATTTGCGAATGAAGACAATAAAAGAAAAAGGGATCTGGATCAATAAGAACTCTCCTGCTTTGGGTTCAAGCAGCATGAAGGTGGGTGATTTTCACTGGGGCTGTGAAGGGGAGGGAGGGGTTAAGACTCCCCTCTTGACGTTCTGCAATCATGATGGAAATCAGGGGTTTGTGCCTTATTTTCAAAGGTATATGTGAAAAACACAAACAAGGTGGCTAATATCATATTGAGCCTGTGATCCTATGGCTCTCCGGGAGGGTGTCTTGGAAGCCATCAAAGACATCTCTGTCTGATGTAAGAGACAGAGCTTCTTTGTTGAATCCAATCCCAGATTGCCCCTTCCCCACCACTGCCATTGTCTCCAACACCCTGGGCCAATTGACGTGAGAATTCTGATGTCATAAGGGGTGCGCCAGGGGAGGAATTAGAAATGGCTTGGAGCCAAAGGACTGAAATCTCCGCCCATCCCCTGACACGCCCCCCAGACATTCCTGAGTGCGTTTAAATCTCTCCCTCCCAATTGTCTCTCATTGTTTCCAACAAAAGGGGAAATTGGGGGGTTGGGGAGGCAGGGAGGTTTAAAAACAAAGGAATAAGTCTGGAAAAAATTGGAGGCACGCAGGATCATTTCTCTGCCCTCATATCCACCCTGCCAGCTCAAGCTCAGCAGGGCGTTGGACATGCAGGTTGGTTTTCCCTCACTTAGGGATGGAGAAAGATTTCAGTCCTACTTTCCCCCAGTTTCTCATTTCTCCAATCTCAAGTTCTCCACATTTTCATATGAGTTGGCCAGCTTTTACACATATGAGAAACATCTTCCTCAAGAACATTCATCAGAACTTTTGTGCAAATTCCTTCTAATATACACACTTTTGTCTAATCTATACATATACATTCGCAAACCAATTTTCCTGAGCACAATGCATTTTTGTATGTTGTTTCCTCCAATATATACATTAATTTGCGCATTTGTGTAGGCATTTCTTAGTCGCAGAAGTGCATTGCAAAATTCAGATATGTGCAAATTTTCAAGGATGTTTTGGTAAGTGTGAATGAAATTAGTTCGCCTTTCGGGGGGAACTGAAGCTGACGTCCCTATCCCCCCTGCTTCCTTAGAATTTCATAGGGCCGTAAGAATCCTGTTGGATCATATCAAAGACCCATTCTAATCTGTCATCCTGTATTCACAGTAGCTAACCAAGTGCTCGTGAGAAGTCCACAAACAGGGTATGAGTACAAGAGCACTCTCCTTGTGATTCCCCAGAACTGGCATATATACTGCCTTGGACAGTATAGGAAGAGCAGAAGCATCCCAGCTAGTACCCACTGAAAGACTTATCTTCCATGGGTTTGTCCAATCCTCTTTTCAAACTATCCAAGTTGGTGACCATCGCTACATCTTGGAACAACTTCCATAATGCTTTAGGATTATTCCGTGGCATCATTGTAGAAGTTTGGACCTCAGTTACCAAATTTGCTATTGAATTTGCGTAGTTTGTCCTCTCTGTTTAACATCTCAAGTTGCAATTGTCTTTTTAGAACCCCCCTCTATCTTTGAAAGAATACCACCATAATATTTGTAAATAATTGTTCGAACGATTACCAATAATATACTTATGTGTGACATGCACAACTCATTTCTTCAGGGTTGAAAGTGGTATCATTTTTTTTCTTGAAATGTCTGTATTTTTCCTAATGGGAAGTGTTGACCTAGCATTTTAACTCTGATTCAAACAAAGTGGGTAATGTTTTGAAGTCACTTAAAGATATAATGAAATATTCTTAGTATTCTGTTCTTTAAAAACCAAAAATTGCACACAATTTGTAGCTCCAGACTTTGGGAATCCTTAATGCTGTTGAGAATTAAGCTCCTTTTTAAAGGCTTTATCTAGGCAGAATTCTGTATTTGGCAGTTTCTAAGAACACTCTATGTAATACAACATCTGGATGGACTGCCATCCTGTAATTATCTTTCAGAAGTGTTGCAAAGAAAGAAAAGGTACTCATAATTATTATTATTCACCAAAACTCTATTTCAGAATGGAAGATTAGCACATAATTTAAAGTTATACAATAGCAGACTAGTAGCACTCCAGTCGCAAATCATGACAGGAGGATTTGATTGAAAAGTTAGCCTCTTTTTTCTGATAAGTTTTAAATAGGGGTGAAAGCTATCATTTATTTATTATCTAGAGGAAAATAAGAAACTATTAAGCAATTTGGGGGATTCAAGATTGGCTAAGGATTTGAAGGGTCTGTTGGCAAAGTTTCCTACGAGGGTACCCCCACCTACAATAAGGGAAGGCCTCATAATGGGGAGCGTACCTCACTTTTCTTTTAAGGCAGAAATAGGCAAAATGGAACCCTTCAGATATTGCTGGCCTTCAACTCATGGGAGTCCCAGTCATGGATGACTGAAGTCCAACAATACCTGAAGTCCAACAACACTGCTCCAAGGAGTAGCAGAGCTCTTCTGGACAATGGCTGCCCAAAGTTCTGCCATCTTGGTTTTTCCACATGGCCTTGGCTTGAGATTTTGTGCGGAAACGCAACTGTGGCTGCCACAAAACACGTTATGCTCCATTTTGTTCTTCAGCAAATGCCCCAGTCTAATATGCTGGACATTGGGAAAAGCCCAGTTCTCTGTGAGGGGGGTTGAGGGCAGGCTGGCATCATCATCAGGGTGGGCCCTGCCAGGCCCTGGAAGATGCCCCAATGTGCCACATGCTGACACGATGGGGGTAAATAAGGGAATCTGTAGCTTATTGATTGAGAGCAGCTTTGAGACTGGGAAGTTCTTTTCTAAACCCCCAACTATGAACTTCACCCCAACATTATATTCAAGTAGAGATGAACTATCCCCCACACATTCCATTCTCTTTCCGATTAGCTGGCCTTTGTCAGGCAAGGGATTTTGTTTTGTGGCCAGAAAGGTTTTATTTCTTTTTTATAATGTATATCGTAGCCTGCCTTAGCACCTTATGGTAAAGGATGAGTAAGAAGTCTGATAAATGAGCAAACAAACAAACTTAGTCTGAATTTAATCCATTGTTGTTTCATTTTCTGTAAAATTCTGGGCAGCTTCTTTCTTTGCAAGATGACTCCTTGGGTAGTTATGATCCTGACTTGCTCCTTCAGGAAGATTTTCCTCAAGCAGGATAGGGAAGATAGGCCTAATTCTCAAGTGTTCCTTCTGTTTTCACACCTCATGCTATAATTTAGAGCTTGACTGACTCTGAAAAAAGGAAATATCTTCAGCTGGCTAAATGGCGGAGCGGTAAGCCCTCTGCTAATATTCCTTGAGTTGTTTATTGACTTATCTTTGGAGAACGGAGGAAGAAAATGAAAATAAAACAGAGTGTGATTATGCTAATTTGATGTGTGCACATAGCAAGAGGATCACACTTATTTCCCCTCCGTCTCAAGGGAGCTGAGCGTCCGAGTGAAAACAAACAGAGAAAAACTGGTAGCTCGATAGAGAGGCTTGAATAAACAGCGGCTGCCAAATGACTTGCAGGTGTCAAGAGCGTCCGGCATCTGCCAGAAGCTCTGTGGCCTGACCTTGCTGTTTGTGGGTACAATTTAGCAGGAAGGTCACCCAGGCGTTCCCCTATTGAAACGAATTGGGGCAGCTCCCACACATATCAATAGGCCCTGTGTGGGACAATTTCTCACTGGGCTATGTGCCCTGTGGCTCCGTTTTGGCAGAACGTAACTGGATCAGCTGGTAATACTCTAATCTATAGCTTCATATTTCATGGTTTATAAAGCTGTGGGGACTTCCTTTGATCTCCTGTTCTTTTTATTTTAAATATATCTGGTTAGATTGCAAAAAGTCGTGTGTCCCTCCCCCCTTTGCCATCTTCTGAGAAAGGCAAGTCAAGGCAGCTGTTTCTAATTAATATTTTTTCCCCTCTCTCTTCCTCCTTTTGAGGACTAGTGACGTTCTCTTTTCCTTCAGTTAAGCTGGCTCCATGAGACAGAAGGGGAACCAAATCCTCTTGCACTTCAGTGGAACGTGAAGTTATACTGTCAAAGTGAAGCATAGCAAATTGTGGTGGAGGAAGCCTGAGCTTACATCAGTGGGGCAATGCCAGTAGGGGGAAGGGGGGAGAAGGAGGGGACTGGTGGAGAAGGAATGAAATTTAGCATAGATAGAGATAGCAGAGAAAATCAATTCAGTCAGGGCCACCAACTGACAGGAAGAAGGGTTAGAAAAAGCCAGCCAGGTCTCCAGACTCCATTTATATTCTGCTTCATATTTCAATGGAAATCCCAAAGCAGTTTACAAATCCCAACAAAGAAACAGATTATGTGCTTATGCACATTGTTTAGAGATACTTATTTAATTGTGAGACAATTATTTAATTGTGTTATTTAAATATGGAATGTTGGCGGTGATGATTGGTGGCATCATTTTGCTTCTGAGTATGTTATGTTCAAAACGCAACGTAAACACAATACCTCATAAAAATGTATAAATATTCCAAAATAATGCAAAATACAATCATCAGAATAATTCGCATTCACACAACACAAAACTAATCTTACGTACCCACTTAGCAATTTCCTTAGCCCTGCTATGTCACTCTACCCACTCAATTCTACCTTCAATAAAATACTTCAATGTCATAGTAAGGAATAACTAACCAATAACGGTGTACAAAAAAATAAATTTGACAGACAACATGGTGCATTGGTTAGATTCTCAGAGTAGGACATGGATGAGTTCTGGACTCAAATCTTGACTTGGCTGCGGTGATTATAGCTTGACCTTGGGCCAGGTATGCTCTTTTGCAGGGTGCCTCACAGACCAGTTGTCATAATAGTATGTTGAGAAACATGTATGCCTCCTTGAATTTGACAAAGTAATGAAGGAATTAAGACAATCATTTATGAACCCTCACAGCAGCTCTGACTTTGCAAAGTAAGCTGGGCTGAGAAAGAGTGAGTTATTCCAACTTCATGGCTGAACCCCTATTATGCCTATTAAACCTCTGTTCACTGCTTTTCCTGATTTGAAACTCCAGGGAAACAAAACATACATCCCAAAACAGATACAAGCTTCCATTTAAGGTTAAAGATGGAGCACTTTCTGAGCATCGACACACATTCTGTCAGAAAGCTTTATAACAGGCCCATCAAGTAGATTAGAATTCTTTCAGTTAGGTAGTTAAATTCAGTGATTTATTTTTTTCTTAAAAAAAATGTTTAGGGATACTCTCATTTTCCTACTTGTATTGAAATACTGCCCCTCAATGAGGCCAAACTTAGATTCACAAAATGTTTAGGGATATGCTTCCCCCCCAGAAAAGAAGCACTGGCTAAATTTATATCCCTCCTGGAACCCCAGGTGGCATGAGTGTGGTTCTCAGGCAGACACCCATTGAGGCAATGACCAGACCTAGACTTGCTTAGCTTCAGCCTGTTTGTGGCCTCCTAGGACCCCTAGGACCACGATTGCAAGTTTGAGCAAATAGGGGAAGCCATCGCAGAGCAGGTTGCCTGGAATGTCCAGGGCTGAGATGAGATTTAAAGTGGAGCCAGATCACATTCTTAGAAGCTATTCCACATTTCCCACCTAGAAATCCTGCCTTAATGTATCATAGGCCAGAATCCAAAGACTGGCTTCTCTCATATAATTGTGCGATGTATCTTAATGTGCAAGCAGGCTCATAGAATCATAGAATCGTAGAGTTGGAAGGGACCCCAAGGAACATCTAGTCCAACCTCCTGCAATGCAGGAATCTCAGCTAAAGCATCCATGATAGATGGTCAACCAACATCTGCTTAGAAACCTCCAAGGAAGGAGAGTCCACAACTTCCCAAGGGAGACCATTGCACAGTCGAACATCTCTTACTGTCAGATTTTTTTTCCATATGTTTCCAGAATCTCCTTTCTTGTAACTTGAGGTCATTGAGTCCTAGCCCTCCAGAGCAGGAGAAAACAAGCTTGCTCCATCTTCCATGTGACAGCCCTTAAGGTTAAATTAGGCAAGGGGCATAGCTCAGTGGAAGAACACCTGCTCAATGGTAGTGTATAGACCAAACTTGGGTTCCCAGCTGTTTTTGGACTATGATTCCCATCACCCCCTGATCACTGGTTCTGCTAGTTAGGGATGATGGGAGCTGTAGTCCTAAAACAGCTGGGAACCCAAGTTTGAGAAACCCTGGTATTGACAATACTGAGCTAGATGGGACCAGTGGTCTGAGTTAGTATAAAACAACTGTGTATGTTCTTGCTGTAAAGTCAAACCTTTCCTTTGTGTGTGTGTGTGTGTGTTTGTTTGTTTGTTTGTTTGTGAGTGTGTGTTTGGTGGGGTACTCACATTTCCTGCACCCGTTCTTCCTGGTTTCAGCAATTTGCTCTAGTAATGCCCCAAACACAGGCAAATCTTGCCCTAGGACTGAGCCTGCATAGCTGTGCTTGTTAGCAGCGAGTATTTTTTTTTTTAATAACCGGGCCCACTCCCGCTCAAAGGTCAGAGGGCACATTCTCATGTTAAGAAAACTACCAGAGTGTCTTGCTCTATGGTCAACAACAGGTGGGAAAGATTAACCCTTTGAAAGTTATGCTCCTTAGAAGCACAGAGGTCATGGCGTTAAGGTGGAGCGAGCTGTCGCTGGTGAACAGTGGAGCCCATTCATAACCTTGTGATGGATTTATGCTCTACATCAGAAAGCACTCAGTGGAACAACTCTCTCTCTCTCCCCTTTTCCTGATTCTCTTCCCTCCCATTAGCGAAAGCTTCCTAAAATCAGTGCTGGAAGGTGAAGGTTTGTAGACAATGCAGCTGAAACGTGCAAACTTCCTTTCTATCAAGCTACTTTCATAAAGTCTTCCTTAAAAAGCTACTGTCTGTGAGAAAGGTCTCAGGTCTTTCCTCCAGACAGCCATAGCTTAGCTTCCTGGTGCCCCAGAGCTATGGATTGGCTTAAACAGCATCAGTACAAGCATCCTGACCTGTGATCCATTGACAGGCCTTGATCTCATTGCTCTGCAGAAGCCACCCACAGGAAGCTGCGACCCTCCAAGTGTCCCTATTTTCCAGGGACAGTCTTGGATATACCGAAGCCATCCCTGTTTCTGATTTAATCCAGGAATGTCCCAATTTTCCTTAGGACGTAGCTATTTTCATCAGGGGAAATGTTGGAGGGTATTGAAGCTGTGTATGGATCGCCGAAGAATTGATGCTTTTGAATTATGGTGCTGGAGGAGACTCTTGAGAGTCCCATGGACTGCAAGAAGATCAAACCTATCCATTCTTAAGGAAATCAGCCCTGAGTGCTCACTGGAAGGAGAGATCCTGAAGCTGAGGCTCCAATACTTTGGCCACCTCATGAGAAGAGAAGACTCCCTGGAAAAGACCCTGATGTTGGGGAAAGATGGAGGGCACAAGGAGAAGGGGATGACAGAGGACGAGATGGTTGGACAGTGTTCTCGAAGCTACCAGCATGAGTTTGACTAAACTGTGGGAGGCAGTGGAAGACAGGAGTGCCTGGCGTGCTCTGGTCCATGGGGTCACAAACAGGACATGACTAAATGACTAAACAACAACAACAATGGAAGCTGTGTGAGGAAAGTCTCCATGCTGCTCTGCTTTCACTGAAGAAGTCACTGTGAAAGTCACAGGGGGGGAAGCCTATGCTGCCAGATAAATGTCAGGGCAATAAAGACTCACCCAAAATGCAATGCTGCATGTGTGCACATGTGTCTCATTGGTACAGCCAACTTTCTTCTTTCTGTGGTGATCACTCATAGCCGAATAAGATTGTCTTCCATGAACATGGTCTTAACAGTGTGTCCATGGGTGACTAGAGCTGTACATTCTTCCACAGTGGGGACATAGGTTTCCGTGAGGGAGTTGATCATGGTGAGGACTTGCCAAATGCGCCTTCCTCTTAGCTCGTTTCTCCCTTTTGTCCTGAGTTCTTGCTTCTTCAAAGACCATGACACCATTGGTAGAGGCTATTCTCCAATTGGAGCACTTGCAGGCCAGTGTTTCCCAGTTGTTGGCATTTATACTACATATTTTTAAGATTTGCCCTTGACAGCGTCTTTAAACCTCTTTTGTTGGCCACCAGTATTTTGCTTTCCATTCTTAAGTTGGGAGTAAAGTAGTTGCTTTGGAAGACGATAATCAGGTATCCGAACAACATGACCAGTCCAACAAAGTGTATGTTGAAGAATCATTGCTTCAACTGATGGGAGACAGTTGGTACCAGCCTCTCTAGCACCTGGTGGCCCTTGCTGGACTCCAACTCCCATCAGCCTCAGCAAGAATGACCAATAGTCAGGGGTGGTGGGAGTTGTAGTCCAAAACAGCTGGAAGACACCCAACATGTTCTATACTGTTGGACAGTAGTTCTCCAAAATTTCTTATGTGTTTTTCCCCCCACCCCAAAACCAAAAACTTATTCAAACAAACCAAAGACTTGTGCAAAGGTCCAACACCATGACCTACAAGAAAGCAAACAGGGTATGTGGTGGTCTGAAGAGTTTTCCAAAGTGAATACGGAAATAGATGTTGATTTTGAATATGTGTGGCTGAACTGCATTTGAAAGATGGCACCTCGGCACACTGACAGCACCTTGTGGCTCCTTCTCCTTTCTTATTTGACAGAATGGTCAGGGGTCCCTTGACAAGCTGGATAGATTTTACAACTCTCCAGTTTCCAACTTCTAAAGATGGATTCCCTCCCCCTGCCTGCTTTTTGTGTGAAAGACTGGGGGGGGGGAGGGAAATGACTAAATGATTGGCCGACAACAAAAGAGACCCATAAAGTGGCGAACAAAAAGAGGGACTGACTAACTCAAACTCAGACACAGATAATAAACATGAAGTTTTTTACTTTTTTTAACGGGCGCTAGTAGTCATTTCCCTCAGCCTTTTCCAGTAAAAGATCTTGGTTCTGTGCCCAGTGGATCCAGTAGCTTAAATGTTCAATGAGCCAATTCCAGCATAATCAAATGACTTATTTAGGGGTTGGCTTTGTGCTAGACTGGGGTACAAGTGTGTGCCTGAGAAGCTATCCGAGTTGGACCCCAAAAGTGTTTTGCTTTGCTTTGCCATTGTAGCCATACCATCCAATATCCACTTTCTTTGGATACCCTTTGTATAATAGAAATTATTTGAAAGGGTTCCTTTGGGAGGAAGGCCGGTATATTAAACAAACAAACAAGATCCATTTTGTATAATTATGACTCTCTCTCCCTTTTTTCCACTCTCTGTACATACATACGAGATGAGCACCGCAACCCCAGAGTTGGCCACAACTGGACCTAATGGTCAGGGGTTCCTTTACCTTTTATACATACATACTACTGCCCCTGCTCCTTTCACCTGCCAATCCCCACCTACACCAGACCCTGCAAGTGCCCCTATTTTCCAGGGACAGTCCCAGATTTACAGAAGCCAACCTTGTTTCTGATTTGATCCTGTAATGTCCCGCTTTTCCTTAAAGGTAAAGGTAAAGGGACCCGTGACCGTTAGGTCCAGTCATGGACAACTCTGGGGTTGCGGTGCTCATCTTGCTTTACTGGCCAAGGGAGCTGGCATGCTTTACTGGCCGAGGGAGGTGGCTAGCATGACTAAGCTGCTTCTGGCGAACCAGTGCAGCACATGGAAACACCGTTTGCCTTCCTGCCAGAGTGGTACCTATTTATCTACTTGCACTTTGATGTGTTTTCGAACTGCTAGGTTGACAGGAGCAGGGACCGAGCAACAGGAGCTCACCCCGTCACGGGGATTTGAACCGCTGACCTTCTGATCGGCAAGTCCTAGGCTCTATGGTTTAACCCACAGCGCCACCCACTCCCTTAGGACATCCCTATTTTCATCGGAGAAATGTTGGAGGGTATGGAGTTATGCGACACCTGAGCCAAGGAGATCTGAAGACAGCCCTGTATACGGAAGTTTTTTAAATGTTTAATGTTTTGTTTTATTTTTATATATGTTGGAAGCGGCTCAGAGTGGCTGGGGCAACACAGTCAGGTGGGTATGGTATTATTATTATTATTATTATTATTATTATTATTATTATTATTAGTCCCTATTTTCGTTTGAGAAATGTTGGAGGGCATGCTACACATTTTTTTTTCTTCGGTGCTGGCATCATCATCAAAACTAGTGTTGTATTATGAAAATCAGGGATAATTGGTGAGGTACTGGAAAACTTCTAAATTTTAACTCCTAAATTTTAATGGTGAAATTAACAGATGGTACCAATTGTTCTAGGCCAGGGCCTAGTTAGCCTGTTCGACAGTCTGGGCATATCCAGAGTGGGGTCTCTACGATGGCACCTTGTATGCCTCCTTCCAGCAACTCCTGCCACCAAGCTGCTGCCGAACATATTGCTCTATTTTCCTTTGGACCACATCAGCAAGGCTGAGAGAGGAGTCTTGTTCTTGGGGCAGCCCAGGACCTCCAGCCACACTGCCCAGGCTTGTGCCCCAGGTGGTAGGATTCGCTGGGGCCGCAGATTCTGATGTTAATCTCCCCCCCCCCCCCCGACCTTTGATGTACATCCTTCACCCCTCCTTCCCTGGTGGGGAGGCAGACACCATTTTGAGGTCCGCCTCTAGTGCTGAAATAGTTTGGGTCAGCCCTAATCTCCACCCTACTGCTGCTGTAACTGTAGTGGGAAAGACCATAGATCAGCAGCAGAGCTTTGGATCTGGATGCAGAAGATTTGAGGTTCCATCCCTGACATATCCGGGTAGAATCATGAATGTATCCTGTCTGAAATCCTAGAGTTTCGCTGCTAGTCACTGCAGTGTGTGGACAATACTGAGGTACACTAGTGGACTGATTGAGTATAATGCAGATTCCTATGTTCCTATGGATACTGGGTATGGTTGTTATCCAATAATCACTTAATTGGAAGTAAACCCCATTGAATTCAATGGAACTTAATATTGAGTTGTCATGTATAGGATTGCACAGTTAGGCAGCCATGATATCTGCTTACTTGGGAATATATCCAAGTTAAACACTCACAGGTTCTGGTTATCACATTCCGTACACAATTATTTCTTTACCGGGCATTTTTCACTTAAAAATAAACACAAATTATGATCTAGTGGGACATTAATTCCTAGTCAATTAACAGCGCATTCAACAGCATGTTAAATGGTATGATTAACACTCATCGTTATATTCTGCTGTTGTTTATGAGCTGTCACTCTGCTTTCCCCGAAATGCATAATAACGCCATGAAAACAGTGATCTTCGTGGAACAGAATTTACGGCATATTTTTCTTTATAGCAAGCAACACAGAATGTCTTTATTAAAGATGGAAGAAGGGAAAAGGTTATGGGGAATTAAGATAAAACCAAAAGGCCATCTCAGTTTACTAGATATTATCTAAGATGTAAGAAAATGCCCCCCCCCCAGAACAGAATCTGTTTAGCTGCCATTCAGTTGGGGGGGCAGGGGGGCGGTGGAATTAGCATTGCAGATAGAGAAGGGAGAATGGTGACTTCTTTGTCTTGTGTATTCATTGTCTTGAATCAGCCTATTGTTTGTAGCTATGACTCTGATGCACATGTGGGAGTGCCGTTCAGCGCAGTTGGCTGCATTCTAGCCTCAGTTCTTTCTGAAATTCCAGTGGTTGTTTTTTCCCCCAGACACCCGTTTCCTATATTTTAAACTGTCACTCAAAATGCAGCAGATATTCTAGGACCGCGTGACCCGGATTTTTGGCGTGGCTGAACTTTCTGCAGAAGCACCGCATGCCTAAGAGGGCAGAATGACATGGTTTGCCTCCGTGACACATATTCCATGCACAGCCACAAGTTCCTCTTTGATAAGGGCATGATTTTCAGTGAATTCATGGCAAGTGGGAGTGCTTCACCCTTCCCTTGACCGCAGGCTGTTGGCTTTAGTTTTTGTATTTTGGTTAAAAGGGGAAATAAATAAAAGGGAGAGTTCCCTGGATGCCTAGATCCAGGTTTAGGGCAAGTACTCTTTGGTGAGAAAATCATAAAACATGCATCTAAAATGTGGAAATATAGGCTGTTGGAGCTTTGAAATATCCCTTCTAAGTTGCTTCCAAAGTTCTCCACTCCCCTCAGCAAAGAAAGAGACCACGCTTTGTAAGTGAACCAGATTCGTGTGCTTAATATCCAATATTCATGTGCTTAATATCCAGCAGCAATAAATTAGGTTCCAAAATGGAAAACATTCTAAATTATTTGTCTACAAACACAAAAATGGCTTGCTAAAGCCACACGGTCTAAGCTTGGAGCATCTAGCTTAGACCTCCTTACTGGTAGGGTTCACATGGTGGAATAGAAGAGAACCTTGGCTGGAAATGATCCCTGCTGAACACCTGTAGTTCTGCTGCCTGTCAGTCTAGCCAGTATTGAACTAGATGGACCAATGGTCTGATTCAGTAGAAAGCAGGTCCCTATGTTCCCAGTGTTCCAACCTAGACAGCATCTTAAAAAGCAGAGACATCACCTTGCCAACAAAGGTCCGTATAGTTAAAGCTATGGTTTTCCCAGTAGTGATGTATGGAAGTGAGAGCTGGACCATAATGAAGGCTGATCACAATCACCGAAGAATTGATGCTTTTGAATTATGGTGCTGGAGGAGACTCTTGAGAGTCCTATGGACTGCAAGAAAATCAAACCTCTCCATTCTTAAGGAAATCAGCCCTGAGTGCTCACTGGAAGGACAGATCCTGAAGCTGAGGCTCCAATACTTTGGCCACCTCATGAGAAGAGAAGACTGCCTGGGAAAGACCCTGATGTTGGGAAAGATTGAGGGCACAAGGAGAAGGGGATTACAGAGGATGAGATGGTTGGACAGTGTTGTCGAAGCTACCAGCATGAGTTTGACCAAACTGCGGGAGGCAGTGGAAGACAGGAGTGCCTGGCGTGCTTTGGTCCATGGGGTCACAAAAAGTCAGACACGACTAAACAACAAATGTTCCCAGTGCAGTTTCTCAGACTTACATTGGCCAGGATGGCAACCATAATAACATTGGTTCTTTGAGGAAACAAGGAAAGATGTTTAAGGATGTGCCCAACTCCGTAGCAAATGGGCTTTAGTAGCGGGTGATGTTTTCCATACAGCCATGCCTAGGAAACCCAGAGCGATAACTGAGCAAGCACATAATTGGCACCAGGCTCTGAAAACCATATATTTGGAAACATTTTTTTCTCTTTTGCTGCCTGGATGTATCTCAGTTCGCACACGTTTCAATTCTCCTTTTTACAAGAACAACAGAAGTTGCGGCCTTGAGACTTTCATTCCCCATGGAAGGCAAAGGAATGTGTCTGATAGCGGTGCATTTAATAGATCCGAGAGGATAGTGGAGAATGAAAGGCTTCTTTCTCTTCCGAGAACCGACTTCTTTTCAAGGCTTGTGGGGGGGGGGAGAGAGAAAGAGGCCAGAATTCAGCCACACCAGTCAGCTGTAGAAAATTCGTTTGGTGTTTTAGAATAAAAGGTAAATAGTAATGCACATACGGAGGCAGGGGCAATTGTTTATTTGCTGCTCCATATCTTACTGATTCTAGTATTTTCTGCATTATTTACATTATTTTCTGCATTATTCTACAATTTCAAGCAAGAGGAGGCAAATGATTAAGGACGTAGCCGAAGGTCATAGTGACACCCAGTGATTTTAGTGACTGGAGACATGAGCAGTCATTTTAAAGAGGGTTGTTTTTTTTTAATCTATTAGGATGTGAACTACTGTTTAACATGCTAAAAGAAAACTTATTCTCTGAGTGTAGATCCTTATGTGGACAAAATGGAGCCATCTGTGGACAAGAGGCTAACAGAAGTACAAGTAATCCTTGTATGTTTCCCAGACTTGGGTCTCCAGCTGTTTTGGGACTATAACTCCCATCATCCCTAGCTAGAAAGACCAGCGGTCAGGGATGGTGGGAATTGTAGTCCAAAAACAGCTGGAGACCCAAGTTTGGGACCCAAGTAGCTGTGGAATGATTGGCTGATTAGAGAAAACCAGAGAATCATGGTGGTGGCCATGGGCGGAATGCAATATCCCAGAGGAGAACTTGGTTAATTGCTGGGAACCTTGAATAAACAAACAAACAAACAAACAAACAAACAAACAAACTCATAAATATTCATAGGTCTCCAAACCCCATGCATTCAATGGGCTTAACTGCCCATATCTGGTAGCAATACTGCAGACAGAAGGGTACAAAAAAAAAAAGAACAGGATAGACAATGTAAGACGAAAAGGACTGCAAAGGTCATCGCAGGACAGCTCGCTGATTCAAACTGCAAATAAATAAATAAATCATGCAAGCAAACCCAATTGTCTGTATCAAGTCCTTATAGCTACTTTTCCTTTTAAGATTTTCGCCCGCAGTGAAAATGTGGTCAGGGCAGATGTCCAGCAGGTGGGGCTGGGGGAGGACAGGACTTCTTTCATATCCAATTCCAAGTTACTGAATAGAAGTTGTTTCTGGGATCTCTTTCAAGCATATTGGTTTCTGATATGAGGCAGGCCTTCCCCTACATATTTGTAAAAACACTGTTTCCTTTTTAAATTTAGCCTGTTATTGAATTCATCACAATCTCCTAGATCTTTGGAGAACAACCTCTTAATTATTCTAATGGCATGCATACAGCAATAATTTCAATGGCTGCTCAAGCAACGGTGGAAAGCCATCATCTCACAGAGGATACCTCAGTCGGTTTCATTTTGGATTAGTTTCTGGTGAAGCAGTCCACTTGTACTTGGGGCAGCATGTACAGAAAATATGTATTTATTCCCAGGTATGAATTGCTTCCCATGAAATACCCTGAAGCAATTTCACAGCAAAGACACCAGTAATTAAAAACAACAACAACAATTACACAGTTTCAAATATATAACAATTTTAAAAACCCATTAAAAACTCTTTCATATGTAAATACAATTTCAAATCCAACGCAGCTATAGACTGGAATAAAGATTAAGGGGGGGGGAATTGTAATGAAGGAGGGGAGTTATAAAATCATAATTATGAAATGATTCATCCACTATGAAGGTAATGTGAATGTAAAATTGAGCACGTTCATTTAAATTATTCAGGGACAATGTTCTGGAAAGCACTGGAAGAAAGTCCTGTTGAACTCAATGGGACTTACTTCTGAGTAGACATATACAGGATTCTGTTTTTAGTAATAGGCACCAAATTTGACATGCCTGCACCCTTTGGATCTGATGAGTAGCAAGTATACTTTGTACTTAATATCCAAAATGGTTCTGAAGATGAGCCACACAGAGTGTGATTTTGATACAGTGGTACCTCGGTTTTCAAACGTAATCCGTTCTGGAAGTCCGTTCGAGTTCCAAAACATTCGAAAAACGAAAACTGAAAGCAGAAGCCTCAATACGGAAAACTAAAAATGGAAGCCTCGTTTCCTGTTTGACATCCGAAGCTCATTCGAAAACCAAGGCATTTTCTTCTGGGTTTTCGGCGTTCGAGTTCCTAAACATTTGACTATGGAGGCATTTGAAAACCGAGGTACCACTGTATTGAGGATTGCATCACCTTAAGTCACAGTTAAGAGGTAGTCCATTAATTTCGGTGGGTCTTCTCTAAGTATGATTTAGTTGGATTCAGCCATAAAACCTGTTTGGAGGCCTAATGACCCACGTTAGGTATTATGGGCAGAATTCAATGAGGGAGTCCTGTCGGCAGAAACTCTGCACAAGAACTTCTGCTTGTGCAATATGGCTGAATTATGCTTTGTAAAGACCTACATTGCTGAGGCAGACCTAAGCATATATGGCAAGGGTGTGGAACATGTGGTCTCCCAGATGTTGGGTGCCAAATCCCACCAGGAATGGGAACGATGGGAATGGTGGTCCAACAACATCTGCAGGACCACTGGCTCTCCATCTCTGATCTACAGTGAACATCTCCTTGGGAGTGGAGGGGAACCCCAATCTAATCTTCCTCTTTGTACTCCTGCACAGTAAAAGACAGGATATGTAATTGGGAAATATATAATTGGCAAAATAATTGGGAAGCAGCATAGCTCAGTGGCTGGGAAGGGCCATAGTTGAGTGGTAGAGCATTTGCTTTTCATACAGAAGGTCTCAAGTTCAATCCTTGGCAGCTCCAGGTACGGTGGGGATAGACCCCTGCCTGAAACTCTGGAGTGTCACTGGTAGCCAGAGTAGACAATACTGAGCCATATGGACCAGTGGTCTGACTCAACATAAAACAGTTTCCTATGTTCCAAATTGGTGCTGACCTTTAAAGCCCTAAACGGCCTCGGTCCAGTATATCTGAAGGAGCATCTCCACCCCCATCATTCTGCCTGGACACTGAGGTCCAGTGCCAAGGGCCTTCTGGCAGTTCCCTCGCTATGAGAAGCCAAGTTACAGGGAACCAGGCAGAGGGCCTTCTCGGTAGTGGCACCCACCCTGTGAAATGCCCTCCCACCAGATGTCAAAGAGAACAACAACTACCAGACTTTTAGAAGACATCTGAAGGCAGCCCTGTTTAGGGAAGCTTTTAATGTTTGATGCATTACTGTATTTTAATATTTCGTTGGAAGCCGCCCAGAGTGGCTGGGGAAGTGGCGGGGTATAAATAGATTGGCGGGGTATAAATAGATTGTTGTTGTTGTTGATATTATTATTAATATTATTGTGCTCTGTGTTCCGGGCACAGACTGGGGCACCGTCTCAAATCCTGGTAAATGAGACCCTAGTCTTTGGGAAAGAGGCGTGAGGCTCTGATAGGTTCCTACATACCCCCCAACATTTCTCCAATGAAAATAGGGACATGCTAAGGAAAAGCAAGACATTCCGGGATCACATCAGAAACCAGGACAGCTTCTGTAAATCCAGAACTGTTCCCGGAAAACAGAGACACTTGTAGGGTCTGGTCCTAGAGTCCACCTGCCTCCTTCTCAAAGCCTAATTAACACATCCCTAGCTTTGGGAAGGAGGTGGGAGGGCTCTAGGACACTGTCAGAGCCCTTGTGCCTCCTTCCCAAAACCAGGTGCCTCTGTACCCACCTTTGGGAAGGCAGTGCAAGGGCTGCGGGTGGGGGAGGGAGCAAATATTAGCCTCAAACATGGAGCCTTAGTACTTAAGCCCGCCACTGCTCTGAGGGCACTGAGCATTGCTGCTATAATTTTTCAGTTCTCAATAGTTTGTACTAGAATGCATTATGCTTTGCAGTGCTTCCTGCCCCTGATCATCTCCCCAAATGAGGAATTCCAGCCCCTGTTTTAACTAACAAATATAGAATGGTCTTTCCAGGGATCACTTGTGAGTAGTTTGGAAGGGAGGGAGGGATACTCTTGCATGCCAAGAAGCATGTCCTCCAAGTGTCCCTCTTTTCCAGGGACAGTCCCGGATTTTACAGAAGCTGTCCTGGTTTCTTATTTGATCCTAGAATGTTCCGCTTTTCCTTAGGACATCCCTGTTTTCATCAGAGAAATGTTGGAGGGTATGAAGAAGAAATTTGGGCAATTGCATTAAGTGCTATTTAAAAAGGTAAAGGTAAAGGTACCCCTGCCCATATGAGCCAGTCGTGACCGACTTTAGGGTTGCGCGCTCATCTCGCTCAAGAGGCCGGGAGCCAGCGCCGTCCGAAGACACTTCCGGGTCATGTAGCCAGCGTGACGAAGCTGCAACTGGCAAGCCAGCACCAGTGTCGCACACGGAAACACTGTTTACCTTCCCTCTATAAAGCGGTACCTATTTATCTACTTGCACTTAGGGGTGCTTTCGAACTGCTAGGTGGGCAGGAGCTGGGACCGAAAGACGGGAGCTCACCCCGCCGCGGGGATTCGAACCGCCGACCTTACGATCAGCAAGTCCTAGGCACTGAGGTTTTACCCACAGCACCACCCGCATCCCATGCTAGGCACTGAGGTTTTACCCACAGCGCCACCCGCGTCCCATGCTATTAAGTAGCAGACACATTGAAAGCAGCTGTGAGAACAGATAACACTGCCAAAGTCCAGAGGTGGAAGCACACCAATTCAGGCAATGGCTCAGGGAAGTGTCTGCAACTAATTTACACACAGGGATAAAACCGCTTTAGCGGTGAAATCCTACCATTCGACAGTGCACCATTTTTTAATGGCATTAAGGGCAGGGAAGCAGTTTTGCCTTAATAGCATGTTAAATCCAACCTCACATAAACAGAGAGTGGCTTTAGCAGTCATGTGCAGGTAGCCTTTGTAATCTACATCAATGGTGTTCAGCCAGGTGGCCCAGAGGAGAATTCCAGTGCAGATGTGGTTGCACATCCAGATGTAACCAGCTGTGCACTGCCATCCATATCAGCTGCTTTCAGAAGCCAAATTCCATATCCAGACCAAATGCTACCCAAGATACAAACATTTAGCAATAGGTTCCATTAAACTCAATGGGGCCTAACGTTTGTTTGTTATTTCAATTTGTATGCTGTTTTTCCAGACAAATATACCCAAAGCAGCTCTCAATGCAGCCAATGCAACATTAGTTGCTAAATGTATGTGTTACAGGACCATACAAAACCACACCGGTAAGCAATTGGATTCAAGTCATGCTGGTTTGGGTGCCGTATGGGGGGGGGGGGAATCAATCATGGCTTCCCCCCAGCAATCCTAGGAACTGTAGTTTGTTAAGGCTATGGTTCCACCATATCTAGGTATGGTGTATCTCTGTATCTCAGACCCAGTCCAGCAAAAAACGAAAACCAAAGGTCAACCAGCCCCCCTGGTGATTCTTCTGAGGCCTTCTCAAAAGTCCAGGCCACTTCCAGCTTTTGAGACCGCTAACCATAAGAAGAAGAAGAAGAAGAAGAAGAAGAAGAAGAAGAAGAAGAAGAAGAAGAAGAAGAAGAAAATGGCCCATGAAAGCAGAATAAAGCACCAAAAGAAAGGAAGGAAGGGTGAAACATTATTTGATTTTTTAATTATTTAACAATTTTTTTTAGCCTTTTCTGGGCAAAAGCACAAATAATTGAGATGGGGGGGGGACTGTGTACTTTTGCTAAACCACATCTCAGATATGCTTAGTTTTGCAGCTCAGAGCTGTGAGATCCTGTCACTTTTTGGCCGGATGCATACAAAAACAAGTTGCAAAACTTATCAAATGCCAAGAAAGTAACAAGTGTCTAAATTTGATGAGGGGGTGGCAGGCTTGGAGCTTCAGGCCCCACACTAAATAGTCCTCTGTCCCAGCCCCAATCGGCCTGGCTGCTCAGTAAGTTTTATTACATCCTATGTGGCGCTGTGAGTTAAACCACTGTGCCACTTGGGCTTGCCAATCAGAAGGTCGGCGGTTCGAATCCCTGCAACGGGGTGAGCTCCTGTTGTTCGGTCCCAGCTCCTGCCAACCTAGCAGTTTGAAAGCACGTCAAAGTGCAAGTAGATAAATAGGTACCGCTCCGGCGGGAAGGTAAATGGGGTTTCTGTGCGCTGCTCTGGTTCACCAGAAGCATCTTAGTCATGCTGGCCACATGACCTGGAAGCTGTACGCCGGCTCCCTCGGCCAATAAAGTGAGATGAGCGCCGCAACCCCAGAGTCATGTGCAACTAGACCTAATGGTCAGGGGTCCCTTTTCCTTTACCTATGTGGGAGATCATAGGCAATTGAACCTTAGCATCGCTTGTTTGTCTGCCCCATATTTAACATTAGGGCCGATCCGGCTTCCGAGTCAAACCTCGTTCCCTAACCCTAACCCATTTCTTGCCCATTGATAGATGTGTTGCCACAGTCTGCTGAGCCAGTAAGAAATTTGCGGCTTCGATGGGGTTCCAGGGTGAAGGGATAATAACATCAAGGAAAGATGAAGTGATCACAGAAAACCGGAAAGATGAAAGGGAGGATAGCAAAATGTGCAGACATTTGGGATGGCACTGCTGGATACGCACAAGTAGATAAAGAACAAAGCATCACATAAATCAGACCCTCCCGGGAGGACACGAAAAAATGGCATTTATCCGACCAAAAGCTACTCGCCCTTATGATTTGATAGGGCTGCAGTGACCAGCCTGCTGAACTTTGCACAGACCAGTGCTTAAAAAAAATATTAAATCTGCTGCTCAGATGAGACTTTGTATATAGGAGAATGCCATTGTCCGGTTTAATCACCCTTCATTGCTAGCTCGGCTGACCTTTGACTGAAAAGTGCTGACATGGTCCTGTGAACCCTGGAAATGATAGCAGCATGTTATGTTACAGACAAGGTGCAAACAGACACAGACCAAAGGATACCAGCAGAGGCAGAAGCATCCATTAGATTACAAGTAAACACTGGGAGATGCAGCAGGGGGAAAGTGTTTGTTATGAGCATCGTCTGGAGTTGCAACCGGCCTCACTTAACTATTTACTATCAGCAAATTTAAACTATCTGTAAATTCAACTCCATTAAAACTATCCGGGCACAAAGGCGTTACGAAACATACACACAAAGCTGCATCTCAAAGAAAATATACAAATTCAAATTTTATAGGAGATTGAATACCACACCAAAGCATTTTTAATCTTTGTTGGAAGCCGCCCAGAGTGGCTGGGGAAACCCAGCCAGATGGGCGGGGTACAAATAATAAATTATTATTATTATTATTATTATTATTATTATTATTACAGTGGTACCTCAGGTTACATACGCTTCAGGTTACATACGCTTCAGGTTACAGACTCCGCTAACCCAGAAATAGTACCTCAGGTTAAGAACTTTGCTTCGGGATGAGAACAGAAATCGTGCGGTGGTGGCGCAGTGGCAGCAGGAGGCCCCATGCCCCATTAGCTAAAGTGGTGCTTCAGGTTAAGAACAGTTTCAGGTTAAGAACGGACCTCCAGAACGAATTAAGTTCTTAACCCGAGGTACCACTGTATTATTGTTGTTGTTGTTGTTGCTTCTTATTATTGCTGTTGGGGTGAGGGGGGGATATTAGCAGTGTGGTTAATTTTTCACCTTCCAAGAGGAGACTGCCATACTTTTCAAGCTGTCTTGCTGCAATTAACAATTCACAAAGAAATGCCTTTCGTTTTGGATGCTGCTGCAAAATCGACTTCCACTCATGCACCTACTCATCTGAAGCCCAGTGGACTACGGTGCTAGGTCTACATAATAGTATATTAGAGAAACCCTGTGAGTAAGATTAAAATGTCAGGAAAGCTTATAGCTATGGTTCCCAATTAGGGACCTGGAGACCCCTGGGGGTCCATGGGATACACCCGGGGGGTCCGCAGCCCCACCCCTTGCTTCATCCCAACAATTTTTTGTCATTTTTCCATGGTAATTTCACAAGTTTTATGGTCTGTTTTAGCACTGTGCTATTTTTCTTTTTTAAAAAAATAATTATTAGTTTTCAATTACAACAATCCAATCCTGTAACAGCCTCGTTATAAAAATGCCAAATTATAATAAAATTAATAATGCCAATCATTGAGATGCCAAATTATACAATTTAGGTGGCCCCCCGCGTGCTAGAAATAATGGTCTGATGCTTTCCTTTGTTTCTGCGTTCCAAAGTCTTATAAATTTCAATTACGCTCCAGTCTAGATACCAATCCCTTATATCGCAGCTGCAATTTTAACGACTTCCATTCGTATTGACACACTGAATAATTTCTGCAGCTACAGATGAAGCATTCAAACTCTCTCCTTCCGGTGTGCCTGTAATATTTCTTGCTGTCCTTGTATTTTTCAATATACAGTGGTACCTCGGGTTAAGTACTTAATTCGTTCCCGAGGTCCGTACTTAACCTGAAACTGTTCTTAACCTGAGGCACCACTTTAGCTAATGGGGCCTCCTGCTGTTGCCGCACCACCGGAGCACAATTTCTGTTCTCATCCTGAAGCAAAGTTCTTAACCTGAAGTACTATTTCTGGGTTAGCGGAGTCCGTAACCTGAAGCATATGTAATCTCAAGCGTATGTAACCCAAGGTACCACTGTATTGGCCAAAATGGGTTTTGAAAGCACACCACGATAGCCTGGCAATACGCAGCAATATATCGCGCCTCCCACAAAGGAGAGCAAGGAAGCCAATATCAAGGCACTGCCAATATCGCACAATGATCTCAGCCAATAATACTGCTGACCTGAGCTGCATTCCCTCAAGCTGAGGGAAAACACGAAAGCCAATTGTGAGGTCCTGCCTTCCTCTCATGCTGATGGAGAACAGGGCAGCTGATCGCCCTCACTTGAAGGCATTGTGACACTACCTTCCCCTGGAACCAAAGCAAAGCAGCTTTTCTCAGTCAGCAGGAAAGCAACAGCAGCCACAGTGGATGTGTATCTTTGCTGGCTGCCACCACTGGCTGCCGCACTGGCAGATGTTCCCCCCATCCCCTCCCACTCAAACAATGGGGTGGAGGTGACTCCACTTCCTCTCCTTCCCCCACCTCCTGATCTCCGTGTCTCCTTTCCTCATAGCCACACCTGATCTGCACGCACCCTGCTGGCCCGATCTCAGTGACTCCTCCTTCCCTCACCCCCATGCCTGAGCTCCAATTTCAGACATTGTGATATATCGGAATATAACAATGCTTAGCTGCTGATACATCACGATGTTGAAAACCAGGTATCACTCAGGCCTGGTCTGTTTTTTAGTACAGTGGTACCTCTGGTTGCGAACAGGATTCATTCCGGAGCTCCGTTCGCAACATGAAAGGAATGCAACCCGCGCCTGCACATGTGCGGGTCACGATTTGCCACTTCTGCACATGTGCGAGTGACAAAACCCAGAAGTAACCCTTTCCGGTACTTCCAGGTTGCCGTGGGACACAACCTAAAAATGCGCAACCTGAAGCAAACACAACAAGAGGTATGACTGTATACCTAAATTCCTTTGCTTATTAGGGGCTACCCCACATTTTGTTCAAAAAATTGCTTTGCAGTGGTAACTACCATAGAGTTATCAAAGTTTTCAAAAGAAGGGAGTCCATGGCTTGGCTTTTGGAAAATAGGGGGTCCTCAGTAATTAGCTAATTGGGAACCACTGACTTATTCGGGAGCCAGGCCCATTGAACTAAATGGCACTTGCTTCTGAGGAGACACATTTAGGATTGCAGACCCTCCAAGTGTCACCATTTTCCAAGGACAGTTCTGGATTTACTCAAGCCATCCCAGTTTCAGATTTGATCCTGGAATGTCCCACTTTTCCTTAGGACGTCCTTATTTTCATTGGAGAAATGTTGGAGGGCCTTCTCGGCAGTAGCGCCCTCCCATCAGATGCCAAGGAGATAACGAACTACACAACTGTCTGCATTTAGTCATTTAGTGATTGTCACCCATGACACTTCCTCAAAATTCCAAATGTGCACACTGACCTCAAAGGGTTGATGACCTATGGTGTAAACACTCTTGTGGAGCCAAAATCAAGTGATATGTAGCAGGTGCTCCATGCAGTTGAATCCAAACAGGGTGCCATTTTCCTGCCCCTAGTCCTAACAAGCAAGCAAAGAAGAATTGCTTCAGTCCAGAGTAGCATAGGTAATTTTTTGATACAGATCCAAAAATCTACTCCGGTACATGTGAACTTCCCTGAATAATGTATATAGAAGAGACTGATGTTTTTCACCCTTGGGCATCTGAAAACAAACAGCTGTTAAGTTAGGCTTTTAGCTGTGTTAACTGTCACCTTATATGAGCTTTGGGACGCATGTTCTGAGCTCCGAGGCTGTAAAACCGTTACTTCATTTATTGTTTCTGGGAACCTGAAAGATAAAAGATACTATTTCTATGCACAACGCTCAGAGATACGCTTTCCTAGAAAGAGCCTATAAATACAATGTGTCGGGAGTACCCTTTATACGTTGAGGCAAGCAGATGAGAGAGTAAGAACATAAAAATACACCAGTCCTCCCCACCCAAAAGTATACCTCCATGAAAACGGCAGGTGTGCAGTTTGGCCAACAGAGGTTAATCTAATAAAAGGCATTAATTTACCTACTTAGTCCATATAAATATGTCAGCCCTGGACTGTAAGCAGCCCTAGGAGAGACAAACTACTTTTGATAGTGGCAAGTCCATCTGTTTAAATCTGGGTCTTTCCCAGTCACATGTGAAGCATAGAGAAGGAGCCTGGTGTTTCAAGAAGGGTGCAAAAAGAGAGATAAATCCTCCCTCCAAAAATTAAATCTGCAGCCTCCCTGGGTGCCCATGTTTCGTGAAAATCCAATGACCTCTTTGGAAGGCTGCCTACTGTGTGTCTGATGGATTTTTGGTCTGAAATCTTTTGGTTCAAGAAGTGCATTATAGAACACTGATGTATCATGTTATATTTATTCTAAGGTTGCCATATTTCAAAAAGTGAGAATCTTGAATCAAAACTTGTTGAGCTTTTTCCGGTTTTGTCCAAAGTTGTTCAGCTATTTTTAAGGAAATCCACTGTTTCCAACAGCAGAAATCACAGCTATGTCCAGGAAGTTCCAGGCGTACTGTACGGCAACCCTAATTTATTCATTTATCCATTTTTAGGCCATTTAGGCCATTTATATACCACTTATATTCTAGAGCAGGATGAAATATCTAAGTGGTTTGTGGCAAATTTCAAAGCATCATAAATAAAGATGAAATACAAAAACAAAACAAAAAATACCAGGAAAAAAATCCACATTATAAAACTTCACAATTAACAACTAAATAGTGCATTCTCTTAAGCATCACAATAAAACACTACTCATGAAAATGAACTGCAGAATAGTCACAGTTTTAAATAATGTAATTGACAACTACATAAAAAAAGAAAGAAAAGAAACTCTTTTCAATCCACCATATGCACAACCATATAATTAAACAAACCAATCCAATTAAATCCCCAGCCCACTATGAACACAACTTAATCTAACTGCAGCTAAAAATACATTCTACCCAGTTCCACTCAAGCATACTATTATGGTATCAGCACACTCACAACACGCACTAAAAATGAATATTTTCAACTGTCACTCTTCCAGCACCCCCTCCAATCACACTATCCCCACCAGGGGTCTTCACCTTTGGGGGGGGGGTAGTGGGAACATCTGGAATTTTTAGAAAGTGCAATGGACGCTATTCACAAAATGGCTCCCATGAAGAACAGCATATCATAGAATGCTGTGCTGGAGTGCATGGCATGACACAAAATGGCTGCCACATCTATAGGCATAGGAAACGAATGGAGCACAACATTGTGTGGGCATTTCTCCGCACCTGATCAATGTGAGAAAAGGCACCTGCACCAGCTGATGCCATCTTCGCTCATCGAGATAAGTTCCTCTAACACTGAGGGGGGATCTATGCCCAATAGAAGACTCTATCACAGGGGTTTATAGCAAAGACAGCACCAGTGGGGGGCAGGGGGCAAGCACCCCACCAAAAAAACCAAGAAGCTCAAGCCCCAATTGCCCTCTTCCATGTCATTAGCACATGCTGTTATTTGTCTCTCACCCACCTAGAAACACACTTTGCCCCTTCTGTACCCAAAGGAAGTTTTTTTTCTGGAGCTGCCAGTGGTCTACAGAAACCACTTGCTCCAACTTTCTGACAACCAGACAACAACACATCATATATTCCACCCTCTAAAAGAAACAGAAAGAAACACTACTGTAAAAATGAGTGCCTCATATCAATACTACCTGCTTCCCTTTTCTCTCTCCTGAGGGTTCAAAAGGTACCCCAATATCAGGGTGTCACCCTACAGATGTGTAGAAATCAATACCTCCAAGAATGAAAGCCAGGAGCCAGCAAAACGCATTATGTGGGGGACACCTTTGTCCTTGTGGCAATTCCAAGGTTGTACCCAGTGCTATTTTTCTAGAAAAAGAGGTGCCGGAACTCACCATGAACACCTCCCTTGTTCACTTATAATGGCAATGGTGCCCACCTGAGAGGTGCCAGAACTGAGTTCTGGCTGGAAAAAAATGCCCTGGTTGTACCACAGGTCGATGATCCACTGACCCCAGCAGGTCTGGCTATAAAACTTCAGTCCCAGAATTAGGACTGGCCAGAACACATTGTTCTGTTGTTGTTCTTCAGGCTGTCCTGGCTACTTGCAATGGTTTGTCAATGTATTTAACTCAAGGGCTGGCAGAGATACTGGGAGCTGTAGATTCTGTTCCCCAAAAATAAGAATCACCTGTATTGTGCAGGAAGTCATACCTTCAGAGGTTATGAATCATCCCATACTTCCTTAATAACAGCACACTAGCTTTACACAGATGTCAGGCTTAAAATCTGTAATCGCAGATTTAGTCAAGTCAAGCATTTTGAGTTGCTCCCTGCCCTGTGATATTTCTGCACCTGCCGAGTGATGATGTGGTTCTTCCCCAAACTCCTGTCAACATGAGCAAACACTAACATCCAGAGTATTGTTCACTCGTGCATTCATCATCGTCTCTGTTGGGTCAAAGGGAGATGCAGGAAAACAGAACTGGATAAGTTGGGAGGAAACCAGATTTTGTGCTGAAGTGGTTGGTCTCGCACTCCTGTGCAATTCAGCAAAACAAAAAACAAAAAAACCTACAAAAGTGAGCAAAACATTTAAAAAAAATATAATGTAAGCTATTCCTGTCCATAAATTAACTGAGGTAATAAATCATCACATCTGAGTCAGATATTACAGGTGGAATGGGATAACACCCTGATGAATTTTTTTTAAAAAAAACCCCTAAACACTCTAGAATTAGAACAATGAATTTTATGACATGTCAGAATTGGGAGAATGATGAGAGAACATTATCTAATGCTGCAACTGAAATAGAACACTTATCTGATTAGAGTGAATGCAAATAGGATGTTGTGGTTTCTAAATGGATAAATTAAAGCAGATTTTCTATGGGGAAGGATTTACTAAAACATAAACTAAAATGTAAAATGCAGACAATCATATACACTGCATGGAAAGCTTTCCCCTGGATAATTTACACTCACTGGAAAGCACTGATACGTACTCTGCTAGGCATTTTCTGTTTTCATCATGTGTATACAATTTTCCCCCAAAGTCTGCCAAATAAGCAAAATATGGCAATTGTCCCATGAAAAGGCATTCATGAAATGCCCATGCACTGACTGTCTATTTATTTTACATAACGTGAAATCGAAACATAGCTATACTGCAGAACCATAAGAAGCTGCTTTAAAACACACTATTGGTCCATCAAGTTACACTGACTGGCAGTGGCGTTCCGGACATTAAGGGAGGGAACACTCCCAGACCTGCTTTGAGATGCTCTACCACTGAGTCCAGCCCTTCCAAGCAAGGTATTGCAATGCTTTTGCCAGTAGAATGGGAGGAGCAGGCAATGTTTCACCCTAGCACTCATACCTCAATTGGGCATTGCATTGTTGCATACCCTCCAAGTGTCCCAGGTTATGCTGGTCATCCTGGATTGCTTCTGATCCCAATCTGGGGTGTCCCACTTTGACTCCTGTGCTCTGACCACATCTTTTGAGCACATCTTTTGGCATGGGGCCAAGAGATGGGCATTTTTTGGTTCCATGGTGTGGTATGAGTCAGTTTTTGTTTGGTTTTTTAATCATTTTTATTAAGTTTTCCATTTTAACAATCCAGTCAAATCACATTAAATATTCCAAATTACACATATACATATCAAATAATCAAAATATTCTGCTGAATTATAATTTGTTTGTTGGGGCTTCCCATGCTTCAGGTTTGGGGGGGCTCTATCATCTCATCTCTCTACTGCTTTTGATAGTCATTTCTAATAGTTCCTTTAAATCTTCCTGTTGTTTTCCTTCTTTCACTGCCTCTGAGTTGTTTCCACAAGTGAGTTGAAGTAAAATTATTTGGCGTGAGTCAGTTGGCTCACACCGGAGTGTGGGACCAAAAAAGGCCCCCAGAACTTACCTTGACCCCACCATTCTTCTTCCTCCTTCCGTCATGGCACTGCTTCTGGAAGTACACCAGCAATGCAGGCTAAGGAGGAGGAGACCATGTCTTCCCCTAGGTCAGGGGTCTGCAACCTTTAAGACAAAAAGAGCCACTTGGACCCATTTCCAAAGAAAAAAACAAACTGGGAGCCGCAAAACCATTGCAACATTTAAAACAAATATATCTCCGGAGCTGCGATCTGACAGCGGGCAGGAAGGTGACGTTGGGACGGTGCGTGACTAACGCACGCACCGCCCCCATGCGACGTCATAGCAAGTACAGCGCCCGCCACAGTGGGGAGTGTCGGGTGCGCACAATGCGCCTCCTTCCCTCGCTAGTACCAGCCCCAGAGCCGTGGCAAAGGTGTAAAAGAGCCACATGCGGCTCCGGAGCCGCGGGTTGCAGACCCCTGCCCTAGGTCATGCCAGCCAGTGTAGCACTTCCCGATGTGTCATTGGTGGAGGATGCAGAGGAGGAGGAGGAGGCCAGTGGACAAAGGAAGGAGAGGAGAAGGAAGGGGCAAGCAGACAAGCGACAGGGTTGGGGGGTTGGGGCATGCCCCGATTTGCCTTCTTGAAATGTTGAGGGTTGTTGTTGCACAATTTCTGACAGCAGACTAAATGGAGAGGAACAATGGTGTATAATATCCAGTTGAACAACTAGGCCTCAGGGCTCTAAAAGCTGTATTTCCAGTCTGAAAAACAAGGCTTATTCCACACACACACACTTATATATTATACACATTTTGTTCTGCATCTATTCTGATTCTTTTCCATGATGCCCCCACAAATCCTATGAATACATTGCCATTTGTAGGGTCCCTTCCATCTTTACATTTCTGGGATTTTATTATCTTGAGCCTGCAGGGGCCTATATTGGGCAAAACATGTAGAAGCTATGTCCAAAAATTCTTACACGGACTGGATGTAAAATCTGAACTTACAGCTGTTCCATCTACTGCATCCCATGACAAACTGTAGGAAATTAACCAAAGTCAATGAGGCAGTATTGTTTCCTTCCCTCCAATATGCAGATATTGTATTGCCACGAAGTGATTTAATAGTGGGACTTGCCTGGGGGCTTAAAAGCCCAGATGTGAAGGGTAGTCAGAAAGGCTACTTCCAAGAACTCAGAAATGATGAAAAAGAATCCCTTGCCTGTCCTCCTGAATGACCCCCTATTTGAGCTGTCAGGTTATCACTGTCTCATCTGTAAACAAAGGAATAGGCCGGTTCCCTGGGCAGTGTCATGATCACACTCAGCGTGACACCATGTTTGGATGTTCAAAGATGCCTCCTCCCCTTGCCTTCGTTTTCCGGGCTTAACAAAGAAACTGCTTAAAACCATGTAGCGCGATAAGATGACAGAGAAGACTTTTAGTGTTATTGATTGTATACAATAGGTGGAATGATGAATTGTTTCCTACAATGTCCTCTGAGTGGGCTGTGTGTTTTTCAAGAGGCGCACTTACAAAAATTCTAGGACCGCGGCCTCCATAAATGCGAAACGCAGACCTCAAGTGGGTCAGGCAAGCTCTCCCCCACCCACAACTCTTCTTTCAAGGCTGTCGTTTATTTAGAAGTGGAGAAGACCGGGTTGTGCGAAATAAATACACAGATAAAAGGCATCTGAAGTAAGAGCAGCTGCAATCACAAATGTTGATCCCACTAGGTCCATGTGAAGGAGGGCGGGTTCTGCCAACTACCCTCTCCATCTGCTGCTCTCTGCCCTATGCCACCCACTAAGGTTTTGCAACCCCCGGGAGCAGGTTTTGGGGGAGCACATGGGACAGCAGAGAGAAATGGGGCTGGGAAGTCCCGTTCTAGGACCATTCTCACTGTTTCAGTCATGGAAGGAAAATTAAGGTCGCACTCTGCTGCCGCTGCGCCGCCGGAGCATGATTTCTGTTCTCATCCTGAAGCAGAATTCTTAACCTGAAGCACTATTTCTGGATTAACAGAGTCTGTATCCTGAAGCATATGTAACCTGAAGCGTATGTAACCTGAGGTACCACTGTATAAAGGTCACTATTTTGCATAGAACAGACACACAAGTCAATCTTGGATTTCTATTGTTTTATTATTTATTTTATTTACTGGGTTTCTAGCCCACTTTTCAGGGTGTGCTGCTGATCTGGAACTCCTTAAAAAACACACTGTGGAACCCAAATGATAAAATGCTCCATCAAATCCACTGGTTTATAAGCAGCAGCAATGACATTTTTCAAACCATGGTGCGTTAAAATTAATGTGGATAAATGGTTTTAGAATTATTGAGCCTCCATGAACTTATATTTATTGTTTAACTTTTGTAGGCTTCCATTCTTCCACAGAGTTCACATTCAGTCCATTCCATTGTCACTGAAAACAAAGCAAAAATTCAATGTGAGGTGGGTTATCCTGAGTGATACCGCCTGGCCCCAGGCCACCCAGTTTGCTCTATGGTTGAGATAGGTTTCAGAATCAGAATACAATTTATTGAATTAGCCCACAGACCATTTTGTTACATGCACCTCAATATTTGGTTTCAGGGATCCCAAACACATACCTCGAATTTGCTTTCCTTGCAGTGAAGGTAACTAGAGACTGATGACATATTCTGCAATGTCCTGTTTATTTGCACATATATTAGCTGAGCATGTGATGGGCAGCTCACAGCATGAACTCTCCAACAGATCCTGCTGCCCTGTTAGAGTTTGGAGTAAGGAGCTCACCCAATTTTTATTGGGTTTTTGATAATTTTATACATATAAAACATAACCATTTCAAACACTAAAATACAAGGTTCTTTTGAACCTTCGGACCTCCTTCCCTCCCTCCATATTTAAGTTTGCTGCATTTTTTACCATTATCCATCAATTATATAACCATAATTACCACAAATAATTCCACATTACAAATGTCATTACATCCCTGTCAAAGATTTTAACTGTTTACTTTTAAATAAGTTACAAATTTTCTCCAGTCTTTCGAAAATACTGGATCTTCCTGGTTTCAGATCTTTCCTGTCAGTTTCTCCATCTCCGCATACTCCATCAGTTTCATCTGCCATTCTTCTTTTGTTGCTACTTCTCCTTCCTTCCATCTCTGGGCTAGTAGCATTCTCACTCAAGTTATTGCTTTGGATTCTCACACAGAGTAAGTCAGGCCTTTCTCTCTTTCCAACTAAAGACCCAAGATTGCCTGGTGGCATCCCATCAAGCCATGGGAGGTGTGTGAAAGAGAGACATGCCTTCTTCAGCTCATCTCCCAGAAGGATCTTCATCTAGTTTCTATGGCCACACTTAGGCCCAAGGCAGATACTTAACAGGACCGGCTAAGCTATTTACCTATCAAAGAAAAACATTTTATCACCCATCTTTTTTTCCTGTAGAATCTCCTTCTACAGCTGTAAAAATACAGGCTTGGGAGACTGTGCTTCCAGGTTCTTGAGGCAATTTTACTGATCCACCAATCATAGTTTGAACATCTTGTTACAAAAGTTGGGTCGCAGCCCTACTCTCTGCAATATTTCTGGGGGTTCCAGGTTTGTGTTCTTTTGGAGAATTGAGACATGGCAGAGACTGTTGTAGCTTTAAGAAATATGGTTTACTCACCTATTTTACACCTTCTGTCTGCAGGGAGGGAATCCAGATCTTACAGATCAAAAGCAGCTTATACCCCCCACATCATGGAGCCCAAGGCATCTCTCCCAGCCAGCCTGCCCACGATGGATCCCAGTCTTTTTTCCCTCCCCCGTCTTCTTCCCAGAACACCTTGCTAAAAAAACTCTCTTTTCCTATCATTTCAAACACTCACCCTAACACCTTGGCAACATCTGTTTCCCCAGGCCAAAGGATCCCTCTCAGGTGGCTCATCAACCCCTTTTGTCATGTTAACACAGGTTTCCTCAACCTCAGCCCTCCAGATGTTTTGAGACTACAATTCCCATCATCCCTGACCACTGGTCCTGCTAGCTAGGGATCATGGGAGTTGTAGGCCACAAACATCTGGAGGGCCGAGGTTGAGGAAGCCTGTGTTAACATATTTGCTCTTCACTAGGCCATCCGGGCTGGTTTGCCTGTCAGTCCAGGGTTCCTTGTCTGGCAAAGTTCTGCAGCTTGCACTTTCATCCATATCCCAATTAATCAAAATCTTACCATTTATTAATTTCTAGAGTTTAGAGGGGTCCACCCCCAAATCTATTACAGCTTTTACTGATGCACCAATCGTATTGTAGAAATTTTGAACTACCATGTCAGAGGCAGAATAAGATGGAAGGGGGTATTAGGGGGAAGCAGCAGGCAAGGGGAAAGTTAAGCATCTCTTTTGCCCCATAAGCTTTGCTCTGGAGAAGACATCATTGGGCTAATATTTCACATGGCTGCAGCAGTGTTACATGTAGCTTGATGCTCACTCATCTCACCACGAATGGTCTCATGGCTTTCCTGATGCCCGCACAAATTGGATTTGCTCAAACACCCTCCACCCTCCACATACCCATCTCCAGATCTTCTTAAAACATAGATTGACTTTGAACTTCTTTCAATCCTTAGCCTGCCTCAGAGATTTGGGATCTAATGATAAAGCATCTTGAATGCACTTAACCCACTTCTTGAAGAAGGTTATCCAAACAAAAAGCAGAACATTTTGTGTGGATACAGTTTCCGTGGCTGGGGGATATGAAAGGTTTGACATGCTTCATAAGCAAAAGCAGGACACAATAATGAAAAGGGGGACCAAGGACAATCCCTGCTTTGGTCTGTTCATTTTAAAACAACAACAACAACGGTTCTACATTTCACACCTCAGGTAACAGATACTTAATAGTTAGGGTGCTGGTTATTGCAACAGTAGCCAATCAATATTGTGTCTGGAAAAATCTCGGGAACCTAAAAAAATGTTGGGCGATATGTGCGTGTGTTTTAAGTCAAAGAGATCCGATAGTGTTTCCTCTGATAAGATGTCATTGGCTTAACCCGCCTTTCTTCTACTTAATCACTTTCAGAGGCTCATTAGGCCAAGAGGAAATAAGCTTTAAAATTCAAACCACATGCCATGTTTTAAAGGACCAACAAGTTAGACTGCGTCTCCATTTACAATGCCAAACAGCATTTAATTCCGCACACACACATGGAAAAAAAGTGATAATCAGTTCTTGAAAAGGTGTTGGGAAATGTATACAATTGTGAAGTCAGGACTCCCATTGAATCTATAAGTATTTGTGGTTTTTAAAATGGGCTTTACTTCTAGGTAAGTGGTTATAGAATTGCAGCCTAGCTTCTCTACTTATGGTAACTTGTCTGTGAAACTGATATGACAACGAGCCCTTCTTCAGGATAATAGGCAATGATGAAGCAACAAACATCAACACACTTGCCTCCTTTCAGAATGAAAGAGAGGAAGACAGGAACTTTGGGATCGGGATATAACAAAAAATCATACTTGAAAATGCATATGTACTTTCCACCATTTAACTTCCCCACTCTCATTGACAGCATCCAAAACCTTTGAGCCAACACTGTTACAACAGTAGCTTCATGACAGATCCAGGGTTACTTGGTGATCTTCATGGCTATGTTATCTCCCTGGTCCAAGTCCATTTAATTCAATGAAAAGTATTCCCAAGTTAGTGTGCATAAGATTATAGTTTTTGGTTGCTGCCTTATGTCCACTTCCTGGTAGTAGACATGGGGATAAATTTGATTCAGTTGGCATTTGAATTCAAAGTTATCAAATTCACACTTACAGACCAATATGAGAACTGGAACAGTCATCCTTCAAAATTCATTCTTATCTGAATTTTGTAATGCAGTTCTCCAATCAAGCAGTGTTTGTAAAAAAAGAAGTGTATATTAGGTAAAAGCGTGTGTATTGTTGAAAATAACATACAAAATGCATTATAGTAGCAGAAGCAGAAATTACTTGCAAAAAAATGGGTACATCAGGGAAAACTAGACATAAAAGTGTTTGTTGGGAGAAAGTCACACTAAAATGCTGAAGAATTTTTTAAAAAGCAAATCCACAAACTGCTGCAGAAATGTACTGAAATTGATTTAGGAGTGTCACCGAATTCACTAGAATCAACATCTGAGTAGACATGGCCAGTTGATGCCAAAATTCATTATGAGCATTTGACGTGTGTATTTGCTTTGGAAGGACATTCCACAGATGCAGTGCCTTTACAGAAAAGGTCCTTTCTCCAGGCACCGCATACCCTGTCTGAAGTTAGTTTTTAATCCATTCATACCTAAGGTCAGTGCTTTTTTTCTATAAAATGTTTAGGGGTACTCTCATTCCATCTGAGACTCAGGAAACTCAGTGATAGGAAATGAGGCCGTCATCAGGGGTAGCAACGGAACTGACGATTCACCGTGCTAGAAAATAAACTTTTAAATAAATAAATAGTTTCTTCTCCCGTCAGATTCACAAAATGTTTACGTGTATGTGTACCCCTGAGTCCCGTCCCCCCCCCCCAAAAAAAGCACTGCCTAAGGTAATGGACTAGTCTGTTGCTTGCATCCCACATCTCACGGGTCTAGATTGAAGGAATTCTCTGGAATCTGGATTAATGAAATCTGGACAATAAAATGGCTTTGGCCAATGCAGTTGAAAAATTTCACTAGCAGTATTCGGTGTTAATTGGCAAAATGTACAACGGTGCCTTTATTGAATTCTCATCAGTCTGCCAAAAAAAAAAAAGATCAAGCCATACACTCGTGTAATGGGCACAATTCATCAGGAAGTCACAAACAGGCCTTTAAATTTTTGAATATTTTTTTTTAAACCACATAGAAAACGAGTGGCACTGCAGATGTTGTTGGAGCCCAATACCCATCAGTCTCAGCCAGCTTGGCCAATGTTCGGGGATGATGGGAGTTGTAGTCCAACAACATCTGAAGGGCCAAATGTATCGATAGCATCTATTCTGAGTGTGGTTTCCCCTTAGCTTAGAATCCAGGAATGCAATTTCAGTAGCATACCAAGGAGGAGGAGGAGGAGGAGAGACTGGCCCCACATTTCACACGGGCAGCATTTCTGCGGCACTGACTAGGGCAGCCACCTCTTCCAATCCAAGTGTCAAGAGGAGCACATTATTATGCCACATTACACAGGAGATCTAAGAGGTTTAGTGCCCGAGAATGTTTGACATCCCTTTTAAACCCACGGCTCCCACCCGCCACCCCCCCTCCCTGCTGCTCAAGAAAGGTCTAAATCCCTTGTGTTTATTTGAATAGATGTTGGCAGGATAATTAAATGCCCTGTTCAAACATCCTGTTTGAAATATTAAACAGTAATTAGCTTCCTAAACTTTGCTTTGCTTTGCTTAGGAATGAGGCCCCCTGACAGCTTGCCTGGCCTGCTGGCAACAGACTTCTGTAGGTATCTGGTGCGTTCATGCTTGTGTGTTTTTCTTTCCCATGAGAAAGTAGAGGGCTGCCCTGCGAGGCAAGGTATTTCTCCCGCTTTTGCACACAGCAACTGCTTGTTTTGCACAAACGGCAACTAATTTGAGCAACCCCTCCGAATGGTGGTTCAAACAGAAATGCCTTTCATAAGCATCCGGGTCAACAGCCCTCAGTAACCCGGGATGACTATTCTAGGATGAGAGGCATCAAAATAGCCCTGTATAAATAGAAACAGTTTCTTTCTATTATCCTGCTGTCGCCTGGGGCAGAGCGCTCCACACCTCCTTTCCCATTGAAATATTCCACTATGACACAACTTTGAACAAAGAAGAGGGTCTTTTCTCCACAGACTTTTTCGTTTATCGATTGTCCTTAATCAGATTTACAACCTGTCTATGTACTTCCCCTTCTCTTTTAGCTCCAAACGGCCAGTCCTAATGCCCATAGAAAATGGAAGGCCTCTCTTCGTTCCTGAGGGCTTATATTAATTGTCAGTAATTGGAGGCACCTGAGTTCAAACTGCCTCCATCTCCACTCCCCAGACCCCCCAAGGAATGCCAGCTGTTCCTCCAGTTGCCAGAGCAATATGTAGAAGGACTGGTGCCTGTGACAACAGGGGTTAGAAGGATGGGGGTGTGACCCACATCATCCACCCAAAATGGTCTCCCCATAAATCTAGTTGCGGACCAGGGGCCTAGATGCAAAGTCCGCCAGAGACAAGAAGATGGTATTAGTAGAATGGCTGGTTATGAAAATACTCAAGGCATAGTTCCCCAAATGGGATTACAGTGGTACCTCGGGTTAAGTACTTAATTCCTTCCAGAGGTCTGTTCTTAACCTGAAACTGTTCTTAACCTGAAGCACCACTTTAGCTAATGGGGCCTCCTGCTGCTGCCGTGCCACTGGAGCACAATTTCTGTTCTCATCCTGAAGCAAAGTTCTTAACCCGAGGTACTGTTTCTGGGTTAGCGGAGTCTGTAACCTGAAGCGTATGTAACCTGAAGCGTATGTAACCCGAGGTACCACTGTACTGAAGTTGTTCATGATGCTATCTCGCCTTCCAAAAAACATATCACAATTTTCTCTATTTCCAATGTTCAGACCATGAGAGCCTTTTCTTACCACCCACCAACAAGCGGGAGGTATCAGCCAGCTTGGAGAAACTCTGAAGTTTGGGGGGGTGGGGGTGGGAGCAAAGAGAGAAAACTTCCAAAACCAGTCCAATAAGAACTGAGCATGCTCAATGGGTGTGCTGATTGATAGGGGCCGGTGGGATGGGATAAGAAAACAGAGAGGGGATGAGAATGGAATGGAGTGTCCGGAAAATGGGTGTGAGGGTCAAGCAAGTGTTTGAACCTGAGCTACAGAATTATGTCAGACATTAAGGTGCAAACCAAGTTCCACGGTAACCTCTCATTCTTCACCAGCTGTCACTTTGCAGCTTGTTGTACGTTTTCCCAGACCCGCTTCAAAACTGATATGGGAGGCAAGCTACGGCTCATACATCAATGTCCTCAATGTGTGTGCCAACTCTTGCTCCAAAGTCTTGGCGCGCAAGGGGAGCTATTGTGGTATTCTCTGGAGCTAAAGCAAAAATTCTCAGAATACCTTTTTTCCTTTTTTTTTTAAGGGGAAACCTTGTGATGTTCTTTTTCTCAGCACACGCGAACCCTCTCATAAAAAAGAATGCCGCTTTGCAGAATCTCCTTCAAAATATCTGAGCCTAACTTACCTCACAGGGCTGTTGTGGGCATAAAAGGGGGAGAGGGAGAACCATGTTTGCTACCTTGAGGAAAGAGGGGCTGTACATGTAATAAATAAACAAACTGAGTAGAGCGGGCACCAGGACACTGGGGGGGGGGCACAGTTTGTGCATTCGCTCCCCACCACTTTGCAGGAGACAGTATAGAAAGGAGACAGTGGTGAGAGAGAACTTCATGGCTTATGACGGTCACCCTGTTGATCTGAAAACACTTTGGCACCCCAAAATTATTTATGGGATTTGCATTTGGGATTAATACAGAAGGTCATCATTGAGAAAGGGTCACCAGACTTTGCTGTCAGAAAAGCAAAGCCAGATTCCCACACACACACCCCTCAGCCAGTTTTTCATTTTATGAATGGGCACCTTACGTGAATTGATTTTCCTTTTCCTTTTTAATCCCATAACTCAGTGTTGGAGCGCCTGCTTCATATGCAGAAGGCTCCGGGTTCAATTCCTTTGCTTCTCCAGATGGAACTAAGAAAAGACTGTTCTCCAAAACCCTGGAGAGCTGGCTCAGGGTAAGGCAGCTTCCTGTTTTCTTTTGAACTATCAAAACCACTCAGCTAATTTCAAGAGTTACCAATCATAGCATGAGATTGCCTTCAATGACAGCATCAGGAACGAGGAGAGTGAGAATTAATATCCAATGTCACTGAAAAATTAATTGTGGCATTAGTCTGCCACTGTATTGACTTCTAAAAGCTTTTTTTTCTTGCAAAGTTAAGCTTCATCAGACTTGAAAACCTGGTTACTGGTCATTATTTTACAATAAGAGGCTATTTTAAAATGTGCAACATGGCTCATGCCTTTAAGACAATGTTTAAGAATCCCATTCTCAGCCAGAACCGGGTCGTTAAATAATATTTTACCCCTCCCTATCTTGACAAGAGGGAGGGTGAGTATAAACAGGCATGGAAATGTTTGCAAAGAAATAAAATAAAGAATGATGATGTCATAATGCCTGATAACCAAATTTGATTGGCTTTGTGGGCTATGATGTCAGCACACTCACTACATGTTCACCAACTGGCTAGCATCTCATAGACAGAAAGAAGGAAAGTGTTGTGTGTGTGCTTTTTAAAAACAGCTCTGAAGTGAAGGAACAGCAGTTAAGTGCAAAAATAGAGAAGGTCATTGGGGGAGATACATTTTGGGGGGCATTGGAAGCCCCCTTTTTTACTCCTGAAAATTCAGGGTATCTATCATTGAACCACCAAGACTATGACTTTTCTTTCACCAGCAAAGTGGGGGAAGATCTGTCATAAAGTCAACAAGGGAACAGTAAGAACTCATGGTTCAGCCATCTGCCAGTGACGAAAAGATCAGAAACGATGACATTTATCTGAAATTTGATGACCTTCAGGTCACACTAAAAGAGCTTCCTTTTCATGAAGCCCCTCTGTTAGCACTATTACCAGAAAAGCATTCCTTAAACTGCTCTGCAGACACTAGTCTCCTGTTGGCTAATACTGGTTTGATCCCTTTGCTGAGTGGTAGCAGATGTCAGAGGACTTGCAGGTTGGCCTCTAGGAGGAAGAGAAAATCTGTGGCATGAAGTTCTTGGTGGCTTTTGCTCTAAGTGCAACTAAGTTTGTTCACACAAAACTGTACAAAGTCTCCTACCTCTCTCCCAGTCAAGAAGCTCAACTCAATTCTAAAAGTAGAAGTAGCAGAACTTTTGCATCGCCAAGCAAACAACATTGGAAACAGTGAATGCGCTTGCTTCTTTGTCACTTTGCTCAGCAGAGCCTTGCTTAAGTTAGGTTCAGGTCAAACAGAGAATATACACGAAGGATACCTTGATGAATCTAGAAATATTGCTCATTTAGTAAAGGTAAAGGGACCCCTGATCATTAGGTCCAGTCTTGACCGACTCTGGGGTTGCGGCGCTCATTTCGCTTTATTGGCCGAGGGAGCCGGCATACATCTTCCGGGTCATGTGGCCAGCATGACTAAGTCACTTCTGACGAACCTGAGCAGCACACGGAAATGCCGTTTACCTTCCCGCCGGAGTGGTACCTATTTATCTATTTGCACTTTGACGTGCTTTCGAACTAGGTTGGCAGTTCAAAAGCTGTGCTAGGTTGGCAGGAGCAGGGACTGAGCAACGGGAGCTCACCCCGTCGCAGGGATTCGAAATGCCGACCTTCTGATCGGCAAGTCCTAGGCTCTGTGGTTTAACCCACAGCGCCACCTGCATTACATCAATGCAAAACAACTGTTCTGCCCACTTGACTGTAGCTATCCAATTAGGAACTAGCTTAAGGTGTGCTCAGGTGTTTCCCTGTATGTGCAAATACTCAAAGTATGCACACCATCCCGCTTGCTCAGTCACCAACTTTCCCCATGTTGAGCAGGGAAGCCATGCAGGCAACGTTAACCTGCCTTTGCTTGAACACGAGTAGAACCATTCACATAATCAGGGATGCTGATAAAGTCGGGTTCCTAGTTATGCAGAGGGTTCTACTCATGCTGAAGCAAACCGGAAACTGCCCTGTGATCCTCAGATGAAGGACAGGACAGTGGTACCTCAGTTTACGAACTTAATCCATTCCAGAAGTCCATTCTTAAACTGAAACCATTCTTTAACCGAGGCGTGCTTTCCCTAATGAGGCCTTCTGCTGCCGGTGCCCTTCCACCATTCAGCTTCCGTTCTTAGATTGAGGTAAAATTCTTAAACCGGGACACTATTTCCGGTTTTGCGGAGTTCGTAAAATGAATCGTTCTTAAACAGGACTGTTCTTAAACTGAGGTACCGCTTTATATAAATTTAATCAATAAAATAAATAAAAACGAAGACATGAGAAATGCCCCTTTCAGGCCTTCCCCGCTCAACTGGAGAAGGCTAGAGACTGAGCAGGCAGAGTTAGGGGTACTGGGGGTGAGGCCACGACAGCCAGCTCCACGGGTCCTACAAATTTTATTTAACAACATTTATATAACACTTTCAAGAACAAAAAACCTCTTAGCGGTTTACGAGACAGTCTGAAATAGTCTTTCAAAATACCAACAAAAGACAAATGTTAAAAACGAGTGACATAAAAATGTTTAAAATATAAAATAAACAGGAAATACCTTTACCTACTGAAAAGGCTTGCAGGAACAAAATAAGTTTTTGATGGGAACAAAAAACAATACAGTGCCAGATAAAAATGGGAAAGGAGTTTAAAGTCTAGGTGTCCCCACAGTAAAATATCCATTTCTTGCAAGGGTAGATGAACATTGGTAACAGGGAGAAAGCTTGAGAACATGCAATGTCTTTTAAGAGGTGAAAATTAACAAATGAGGCAGACATGACACTTACTCAATCTGATGAGGTGGAAAGGACTTGTTTTCTTTCTTGATCACTGCTTCTCCTCTCAAGAGGCAGATCTTGGTATCAATGCCGGATCATTTACATTCAGAACACGCATTTCCTGATCAGTTGTGCTGCATTCCTCACCTGCAACAATGGAGCCATTTGTATCTGATACACTTTAAACACACATATAGAGAACAGTGACTCTGACCTCTGCTCACTAAGTCTAACCTGTAGGCTTCCATATTGCTCTGTCAACAGTGGGGGGAACTGAGGACCAAAACTAGGATAAGGAGGTAATTGGCAGCATACATCCCTCACAGTTTATGGTTCTGAGGACCCCTTTCAGGGTGGGCCAGGCCATGAACCTTTGAGCATGTGCAGTGTGCCTTTTCTTTGGGGCAACCACGGGTTTTCCTCACAGGCCTGGGGGAAGGAAACAGGATTCCGAGTTCAAAGGTGAGACTGCAAGACAGGCTTAAGCATGTCTTGTTTTGGAATTTAAACGCCAGTTCCTGTCATTTTTTACCCCACCCCCACCCCCCGCTTTAAATGCACAGGCATTCACTGGTAGGAATAAAACAAAGGAAATGAGCCCCTCCATAAAAAAAAGGAGGTAAGCAATCAAGGAACATAAATAAACTGCAGGGTAATGGCGGAGAGTGTTTGACTCTTATATGAAATATAGACTGTTTCCTCTCAGAACGTCTGCAGGTGGAAGAAACTTTGCAATCTCCTGCACATGAGGAGGAAAGAGGAAGGGAGAGCTTCACTCTGCGCACAAGGGGTTGTCCCAGCCACTCTGTCTTTGTAGTGCACATAGCTCAGCACTTTGATCTGGCAATTTAAATGTTCCCATTCTTCTTTATGTGCACTTCGTGAAACATTTTCTCTTCTTGCACACAAGAAAATCACAGCATTCTTTTGCTACGTTCAAGGACATTATGTAAGCTTTGTCAATCTGCCTTTTAGATAGAAAGGATGTTCAGTTATATCTAAGCTCCCTGAAGACTGTATGGCATATTCTAACTTCATGCTTCCTCTTTAATTTTAAAAGCCAAATGTTTGGTTCTTCAAATAGTGGGGACACCAGCGAATTGGGTTTCAACTTAGAGTTGCCATATTTCAAAACTCAGCTTTTTTTCAGCGTTTTCCGCCCAAATTCTGTTTATGAGGGCTGAGTACTGACTATTTTAAGTATTATATTATATTATTATATTATATTATATATTATATTATACGGTAGAACCTTGATTCTCAAACGGTTTAGCTGATGAACAAATCGGCTTCTGAACGCCAAAAACCCAGAAGTAAGTGTTCCGATTTTCAAACATTTTTCAGAAGCCGAACGTCTGACACGGCTTCCGCTTGAGTGCAGGAAGCTCCTGCAGCCAATCGAAAGCCGCGCCTTGGTTTTCAAATGTTTCGGCAGTCAAACGGACTTCTAGAATGGGTTGTGTTCGAGAACCAAGGTACCTCTGTACTATGTAATGGGTTATATTTACCATATTATACTATATCTTTTTTCTGTCCCTCTTTTTTGTTCTTTCACCACCTTTTCTTTATAACTGACATTCTTTCAATAAAATATTAACAATGATTCAAAAATGATTTGGATGGCTAGGGCAGGATGTGGGGTTGACTCTCCTCACCCATCAGAACGCATGTTCTCCTCAGTCTACCAGATGTGGCCTGCCAGGCGTTTCACACGCACCTGCTTCACACCTGATGTCACACATAATGTTAGGTGTGGGGTGCAAACAGTCACGGGTTCAAAGGTACAATCAGGAGCTGTTGATTAACGTGTGCCCTTCTTGGCATCAGCTGATTGGCGGTGGTTTTTTGCCTTGCTCTAGGAGCTGGAAACTTTTCCACTGAAACCACCGCTAAAATGGTTTCCATGGAAACTACTGGAGCAAGGTACACACCCATCAGCTGATGAATGGTGAGGATGCACCTTGTTTTGGGAGCATTTTCTAGTGAATGGGGAATGCAGAGCTTCATCTCATACAGTGTGGCTTTGAACCCAGAGTACCGATTGATTGATTGATTGATTGATTGATTGTGTGTGTGTGTGTGTGTGTGCGTGTGTGTGTGTTTTTAAGGCACAGTTACAAGTTGAATATTGGGCCCTGTGTGCACACCCCTTCAGCCAGCATAGCCAATGATCAGGAAAGATGGGAGTTGTATGCCAACAAGATTCCAAGGAATGTGTAAACAGGGTTTCTATCAGTCAATGTTTCAGCAGATTTTCCCCTATTCATATGGGACATCCCAAAACAGATTAGCAGAACAGCCTCCTCTTGAGACAGTCTTATTATAGCATTTTCCAATGAATTTATCACAGTGTATTATGTGCATCCTGATTTGATTCTTTTGCCAATGAATTGACTTCCTAGAATGGAGTTCAGACAAAACCCAGCAGAAATGGACCACTTTCGTTTCCTGTTGATTTGAATGGAAGAAATTTTTTAATCGAAGAAATTACACATAAAGACAACCTGAGCATAGAATGGGAGCCCCCACAGCCAGTGGCGGAACTTCATGCTTCAGCACTGAGGGGCAGAGAGCATGGCGCACATCCTGGGGGTGTGATGCGCCACCTGTAGGGGCGTGGCATGCCAGCCATAGGGGCGTGGTGCCCAGGGCGCGCGGGGAGGGGAGCCACGATGGCACCCAGTCGGGATCGTGCTACCGGGGGCAGTGCGCTCCCCCCCATGCCTCTTTCTCCGCCAGTGCCCACAGCATGAAAACCCACAGCAGAGCTTGCTTCCCCATTACATTTCCAGAGAAGCCCCAAAGTTCAGCACAGAGCAAGACATGTCTCTGTGTCTCCAGCTTCCAGCCTTCTTTCAGTTCATTCACAGCTTTGGCTATTGTCCTTCTACCTAAGATCACATGGCCACCAGCCAGGTGAGGGAAGTAGGAAGGAATGACTACCCCGTTTCCTGGAGGGCACTTGGCTCATTTTTGAAATGCTGATGAGCATGGCCAGCTAAAGCCATAAAGCTCAACAAAAGGGCTAGTTTGGCAGGATTCCCTTTCTGCATCCACAGGAACAGTACTGAAGGCTTGGAAGAAGACCCTGGGTTCTATCCAAACTGACACCCCCCAAAAAAAGAAACTCATAAAAAGGTTATTGTTATTTCTTTTGAAACCTATCCTGAGATCATGGACAAAGACGGGCGGTCTATAAATGTACTTATTAATAATAATAAAAGGTGTCTTACAAACCATTGTTGGCACCCATCTGTCTTGGGAGACAATTCAAGACTTGGGGTAAAGTCAAATTGTTGGAGAGTTACAGTACCTGATGTGGCTATAGCGAGAAATATGGGAGAGTTGTGTTTTATTGCTCTTGGGGCAGATGAAGGCGTCTGGCTTTGCTGTTACATATACAAACCATATTTATCGTGCTGCTGCCTGAACTTGCATTAAGCCTGTATCACAGGTATGGGGAGTCTAGAACCCCATACTTTTTGTTCCCATCATCCATTGACCATGCTTGCTGGGGCTGATAAGAGCTAGAAGACTGCAGCTCCCCATCTCTGATGCAGAAAAGATGTGGCAGCAAAAGGTGGTGGCAGAAAACCAGAATATGAGAAAGAGAAACACAAAAACCAATATTAAGTGGTTACTGAAATTAAATATAAATAAATCGGAGATAAAGCCAGTTTGGTACAAAACTGGGGTATCAAAGGAGCAGGGGCTAAGTGCACCTTTGCACTTGTCTTATCACAAGTGGTTATGTTTGTGTAAGAGAGAAGTCTTGACTGATCCCAGTGATAAGCATCACTGTTGACACCAGGAACAACTAACTGTTTGCAAATGTGGCTCCAGAAACATGAGAACTGTTGGGAGACCCACCATAAGATGTTTTGTGTGGTGCAATGCGGTCATGAGTTGAAAACAACCAACCACCCAATTGTGCAACTCACAAACAAAACAAGACCATTTAGGGACATCCAACCTCGGAAAGAGACCAAATATCAGCCTCATGCCCCTTGTGTCTTTCCCAGATAATAAATTTCTTCCTTTTTTTGGTCCCTCGTGGCTTAAAATGGCTTGGTGAAGAAAAGGGGTTAATTTAAGGCTCATTAGTTTATTTTTAGTCACTTGAGATCTGAAGGCTTTGAGCAGACTTCCCTTTTCTAATAGGACATGCCTTCCTGTGTAGCGAGGCTGTCCACTGACCTCACTCCCGGCTGGAAGGTGGTACTGATCCATGACAGAGATCCTGTGAGGGCTTTGAAAGCTAAATAGGAACCAGAAGAAAGTGGTATCATGCTTAGCTGGTGATTAGCCCTGGAAGCAAAGTTCAACTGTGACTTTTTAGGGAGGAAGGAGGAAGGAGGAAGGCCATCGTAACAAACAAGCACTTCCTGCATTTGCCTGGAAGAATCCAATCATCCCACTTTTGGTATAATAAGGACATTACTGCTAATTTGCCGGTAGCTGGGAGGGAATTTCTGCTCTTAGCTGTGACGGCTCTGTGGCAACTGTTTCGTTTTAAATAGAAATTTAGCCATGAACGTGCAGCTTTTTTAAAGGGGAAAAAAAGAATAAAGGAAAAGAAAGAAAGTTGAGCCGTAATTGAAGTGCATTAATGGTAATTACTTCTTTCTTTCACTCATCATTCTGTCAGAGGAATCCATTATCCTGCCATCTTGATGTTTCTGCAAAATTGCTCTTCCCTGTGGATGTGCAGAGACTTAAGGAAATCACAGCTTTATTCTATAAAATGTCCCTAATGCTCGCCCATTCTGTCCGTACTTGTTTTACCTCCCATGGGAAACAACAGCACATACCAAAAAAATGCACAATGCTGGGGTTTTTTTTGTTTCTTTTTCTATCCTACTCTGTTAAGTAATTGGAGAACAAAAGTGTGAGCTGTTACAGAACTGTAATTGTTCTGTGATTGTTCAGCTCTTCTGTGAGGGTGGCAACAGGTATTGTCTTCCGCCTAGGTCATATGACAAGTAGTAATATTCTCTGCCGTCATCGTGATCTGGAGGAGCTTCATTAACATGTGACCTCAAAATTCTGGATCATCCCCCTCCCACTGATGCCAAAGTTTAGTGCTAGCTTTGTGCCACAAACCCCATGTTTTGTGCCACCCCAAAAACTGAGTAATTTGAAATCTGGGTCACACGGTAATACCAAATCGCATCCCTGCGTTGCTTAAATGTGCAGCTCCAAGCAGAGTGTGTGTGTCACGTTTTGGACCTATGTGCATAAAAGCCAGTTGTGAAATTTACCAGATAACCCAGTTAACAAGTAACTACATTTGAGATCGCCTTTGAGCTTGCGGTCCAGGCAAATTGGTCCTTCTGCTTCCCCCATTCTGGCCTGGAAGGGAGATTGTTGTAGGATCATCCATCTGCCGTCTCTAATTGCATCATAGAAGGAAGGCGAGGATATACTGTACATGTCATAAATGAATATAATCACTACCTGCAGTTGCATTAAGGCAACAGAAAGATGACCAATAAAAACCCACACCCCAACATCAAAAGGATAATAGAAATTAAAGTGGAGTAGAATAATGAGTCAGGTTTACTAAGAAAGGGGGAGGATTGCCTGACAAAAATGAAGACATTATCAAAAGAAAAGAACACAAGCCACGCAGCAAATTAGGCTACATTACAGAGACGTGGAAATTTAGCTGCTGCAAGAATTTGATTGAAGGGTGAGGAACAAATCCCCATAATACATAATATGATAAAATAAATAAACCTTGGAAGAAGAACAGGTATTTAAAGAGGAGTGGAAAATTTTCACCGAGTATGTAGAAAATAATTGTAGACAGTTGAAAACGCTGGCAGTATTAAGGTAAATTAAACATTGTAACACATTTAAAAGGGATGTAAGATGGGAGAACTGAATTAGATGGACATACAAGAAAATGCAGGGAATGTGGGACTTCGGAAAGAACCTGGGAAAGGGAGGGAGGGAGGGGAGTTGTTGAATGTATGGGTATAATGACAGATGATTATTTGGAAATGTAAAAGTTGATTTTTTTTTTAAAGTAAAATAAATAAACCTTGCATGCTAACAAATACTTGAACTTCAAAAAACGAAGAAGCAGAAATGACAGAGTCAACTGTTACAGCACTAGCAAATATTTCTCAGCCGTGCTGACTTCCGAGAAAGGTATACAGTGGTACCTCGGGTTACATACGCTTCAGGTTACATACGCTTCAGGTTACAGACTCCGCTAACCTAGAAATAGTGCTTCAGGTTAAGAACTTTGCTTCAGGATGAGAACAGAAATCGTGCTCCGGCGGCGCAGCAGCAGCAGGAGGCCCCATTAGCTAAAGTGGTGCTTCAGGTTAAGAACAGCTTCAGGTTAAGAACGGACCTCCGGAACGAATTAAGTACTTAACCCGAGGTGCCACTTTATGGGGCATAGTGATTTCCTTTGCATGCTTGCATGGTGTCGGAGACCTGTAAGGTGGGGGCAAATTTAACATGACATCCTATTATTAAGCATTTGTAATTTTGTGGCGGCTGTTCAGGAAGTACTGCAATCTATGGGCCTTAGCAATATGTTTACAGTCAGGTGCATAGTTGCATTCTTGTCTTGTTAATGGAGATCTCTGGAGGAAGCATCTGCTTTTCAAGGAGGGGCAAAAAGGCACAGTTGGTTCATCAGCCAAAACTGGGGGAAATGTGCTGCTTCTAGCTCCAGACATCACTTGGGAAACCAGAAGCAGTGAGGGCTCAAGAAGCACTCCTAAACTGCAAGCCGGATTCTGCAAGGGGAGTTGTTGTTGTTGTTGTTTAGTCGTTTAGTCATGTCTGACTCTTCGTGACCCCATGGACCAGAGCACGCCAGGCACTCCTGTCTTCCACTGCCTCCCACAGTTTGGTCAAACTTATGCTGGTAGCTTCGAGAACACTGTCCAACCATCTCCTCCTCTGTCGTCCCCTTCTCCTTGTGCCCTCCATCTTTCCCAACATCAGGGTCTTTCCCAGGGAGTCTTCTCTTCTCATGAGGTGGCCAAACTATTGGAGCCTCAGCTTCAGGATCTGTCCTTCCAGTGAGCACTCAGGGCTGATTTCCTTCAGAATGGATAGGTTTGATCTTCTTGCAATCCATGGGACTCTCAAGAGTCTCCTCCAGCACCATAATTCAAATGCATCAATTCTTCGGCGAACAGCCTTCTTTATGGTCCAGCTCTGACTTCCATACATCACTACTGGGAAAATCATAGCTTTAACTATACGCAAGGGGAGTATGAAACCACAACTAAACCAGGCTGAAATCTTATTTTCTGTTGGACATTACTGCTCAGGAAGGTCAACAGGGTTTTCTGGGCCTGGTATGCAGCCCTCTGGTACACTCACCAAAGAAGACACAAATTTGCACCTACTTTAAGTCATATGCAAGTTTGCACCCTCCTTTGCAGGTGGAGGTAAGCAGCAAAAAATAAAGCTTGTCTCAAGCATGGTCGTTTTGTACAACTGTCTAATGGCAGAAGCTTGCCATTTTCCTGGCTCAAGAAAAGAAGAGCTGGCCACCTCTCAATTAACATAATGAAAGCCAGTTGATAATATCAGTAAGATTTTAAAGCTTGCGCCTTCTCGGTTTCTCTCCAGCTGCATCCTCTTATGACAAAATAGCATGCTATTGCAAACGTATATGGCATAATATGGAATGTCATGCAATTGTAGATCTGAGATCATGCATCCCAGATGATATATTGACACTGTCTTTTCAGTTTGTGATATGCACATTTCTTTTCCACACCTTCTGCAGATCCTGCAGGAAACAAAGTTCCTCCCACAGTCACCCACACACCTTCTGTCTCTATTTAAAAAATAAGAACAACAACAGATAGTTCAATTATTGCACTGAGGGAGCTGCTGGCATGTTTAGTGTTTGGTTAAGGGATAAAAGAAGAATTGCATGGATGCCTAGATCTGAGGTTGGGGCAAGTACTCTGGGGAGAGATTCCCAGCAGAGATTTAGAATCACAAAACATGGAAGCGTGGAAATATAGGCTGTTACACCTTTAAAATACCCCATTTTAAGTTTTTCCCAAGTTCCCCATTACTTCCTATTAGCATAGAAAGGTAAAGGTAAAGGACCCCTGGACAGCTAAGTCCAGTAAAACTCGACTATAGGGTGAAGCGCTCATCTCACTTACGGACGCAGGTGGCGCAGTGGTCTAAACCACCAAGCTTCTTGGGCTTGCCAATTGTAAGGTTCAAATCCACGCAACAGAGTGAGCTCCCGTTGCTCTGTCCCAGCTCCTGCCAACCTAGCAGTTTGAAAGCACACCAGTGCAAGTAGATAAATAGGTGCTACTGCAGCAGGAAGGTAAACACCATTTCTGTACACTCTGGCCTCCGTCACGGTGTTCAGTTGTGCCAGAACCAGTTTAGTCATGCAGGCCACATGACCCAGAAAAGCTGTCTGTGGACAAATACCGGCTCCCTCAGCCTGAAAGCAGAGATGAGTCCTGTACTCCATTATCAATTTTGACTGGACTTAATCGTCCAGTGGTCCTTTACCTTTTTACCTTTAGCATAGGAAAAGAGACCACACATTTGATAAGTTAAGAAATGGTTTATTTACAAATTCTTCGAAGGTCAGGTTCATGTGCTTTTCCACACAGCAGCAAGAAAACACAGGCAGCAACACTTAGGTTACAAAAATGGGGGGGGGGGGTGAGAGAGATCTTAAATTATTGGTTTAGAAACACAACAAATGACCTGTAAGCCATGCAGATAGTCTGATCTTGCAACAACGAGGTCCAAAAACTCCATCATAGAAACACAAAGATGGCTTTGCTAAAGCCATGTGGCCATCTGGTCTTGGAGAAATCAGCCCAGATGTCCTTCCTCATTGGTTACATGGTGGAAAAGAGAATGAACGAAGACTTTGCTAACCACAATTTAAGAAGGATGTTGAGAAGTTGGAAAGTTTGCAGAGAAGGGCAACTACAACGGACAAGGGTCTGGAAACCAAGCTCTATGAGGAACGGTTGAGGGAGTTGGGTATGTTTAGCCTGGAAAAGAGATCAATAGGAAATATGATAGCCATCTTGAAATATCTAAAGGGCTGTCACATGGAAGATGAAGCAAGACCCAAACCAACAGCTTCAAGTTAGAAGAAAGGAGATGCCAATTAAAAATCAGGAAGAACTCTCTAATGGAAAGAGTTGTTCAATAGTGGAACGGACTCTCTCAGAAGGTGGTGGACTCTGTTTTATGGGAGTTTTTAAAGCAGAGGTTGGATGGCCCACCTGTCATGGATGCTTTAGCTGAGATTCCCACATAGCAGGGAGTTGGACTAGGTAGCCCTCGGGGTCCCTTTCAACTCATCAATTCTATGATTTTGTGATTAATTAATCCAAAAGAGGAGCCAACACACTTGGTTGGCCTTGCAGTTGATATTGATTTCCTCATAATCGCTTAACTTCAACGTTTAACTCAAAATAGGAACACAATTAATTTAATGATCTGAGCCCGTTGTCTTCCACGGCACAACGAGAGAACAAATATTACAGTTCCTGCTGGTCCGAACCCACCAATTCCAGCAGACTTTCTTGTAAATCTTTGAGGTAAGTTTAGGATGGTTGCAGTTATTTTTGTAACCTTTCCCTGAACCATAACTTCCTCATCAGGCACTTCATAATCTACCTTTGAGACGTCAAGTCCCCAGAAGCTAAACTATTTCTTTCAGCTCTTCTGCTGCACAAAGCAGCCGCCCAATAACCCCCCGGGTCTTTCGCTATTGCAGCCAGTTAGTGTTGGCTCTTCAGAGAGCAGAAATCATCCTTTATATTTCTTTGTACTGAATGGAGATATAACCTTCCCTCAAGAGCAAGCGACATCCTCTGCTTCGTGGGGGCCTGAGGATATACAAGGGATTTGACTGCTCTACCCAGTTAAAAGTTTCAAAGCAGAGCAACCTTATAACAATGCTCATCCTTTAGCGTGGGTTAGGATTCAAGCGCAAAAATCCATTTTTAAAATGACAAATGTGACTTTCAGAGCGAAACAAATAAACAGGAAATACCTCCTCCGAAGAAAACAGTATTTGAATCTTATCGTGCTGTTAGGCAGACACCCAAATTGTGTACACCCCCAAATGCAAACATTTCTGCAAACACTGTTATATGTGGGGTAGGATTTGTCCTTTCTGTAGTATTAATGGACAAGCGCTTAATAATAATAATAATAATAATAATAATAATAATAATAATAATAATAATAATAATACCTTTATTGTCAATGTACAACCTGTGTACAATGAAATTAACTGATTAATTAATTTTAGGAATTTTGTCTGTCCTATTTAAGTTTTAAACTGGTTTTAACCATTTTGTGTTTTAAGGTGTTTTGAGGCATTTCTTGTACAAAGTGACAAATAAATGTAATCGATAATAAAACGATCGTAAATAATTACGCATGAAAACTTGCCACCGAAATTAGAAAACATAAATAAATCTAAGTTTGAATTTTCAAAGGAAATTTCAGTGAAGAAGATGTTTCTTCCAAAATGCTTCTGGCTAACACTCAGAGGAAGCCCAAAAACAAACAACTTCCCCATCACTTGGTCACCAAATATGCATGGACAGCTTTAGGAGACAGTTCCTATTTCAGCCTTATGTTGCTATGTTCTGCTAAAAGTAGTAAAAAAGAAGAAGGAGAAGAACCCCTTTCTATTCAAAACATTAATTACACCTGCCATTAGAAACAGGATACTGAGGACTGCTTCAAAACTTAGGTTTGCTGTGGAAACTGCGTACAGTAGTTTTACAGTGGTGGCTCCTGCAGCACAACCGAAGTCCTGTTCAGATGTTTACATCCAGAACATAATGATCACAGCAGTAAGATGGCAAGCTTTACCCATGCATTCACTGAACACCTGAACAGACATAGCCCATAGAAAATGTCCATGCAATTGGGAACCCTTGCCCCTGATCAGGTTGAGAACTGGGGTGCCCCCAGTTCTGGTATTTGTGGTATTTGTTCAGCTCTTCCAAACACACAGGAGGCGAAAGCAAAGAACTTCCTTTCGAGCCAGTGTGGTGTAGTGGTTAAGAGTGGTGGACTCATAAGCTGGTGAATCGGGTTCGATTCCCTATTCCTCCACATGCAGCTGCTGGGTGACCTTGGGCTAGTCACACTTCTCTGAAGTCTCTCAGCCCCACTCACCTCACAGAGTGTTTGTTGTGGGGGAGGAAGGGAAAGGAGAATGTTAGCCGCTTTGAGACTCCTTCACGTAGTGATAAAGTGGGATATCAAATCCAAACTACTACTACTACTACTACTACTACTACTACTACTACTACTCTTCTTCTTCTTCTTCTTCTTCTTCTTCTTCTTCTTCTTCTTCTTCTTCTTCTTCTTCTTCTTCTTCTTCTTCTTTCTAGCGTCTCCCTACAGACTTCGGCTGAATGTGTAAGCTGAGGGCTTGTCCACATTTCCCACAGGTGCAAGCAGTTTTCTGAGCCTGGGTTCCAGCAGTTTCGCATTTGTCTCAGTTTCCCCATAGAAAGCACACCCTTTACTGCTGAATTTGGGGGGCAGGGAGCAGCAATCCATGGGAAAGCCGACTGACGTTTAGTCTGATTCAGCAGTAAACTGCAGGTTTCCACAACTGGAGATGTAGCTGAGCCCTGAATGCTTCAATTAGGCTATTACCAGGGGCGTGGAACATTTTTAAAGTCCCACAAAGTGGACCTTCATAGTGGTGTTTAAAGGTGTGGGATCACTCCATCTATGATGTCCAGTACAATAGCCTGAGGTTGTGCTAGATTATTCTGATCAAGCAAGAAACTATGCAACAAATCCATTTCAATGACTTAGGCCGGTGCTGCCTAATTCGTCCTTGATCGGTGACATTAACAGTGCTGTTTCGTTGAAGTCTCCTCGTCTGCTGTGCAGCTTTTATCTCGAGTTAGCGATTCTTAGTGAATAACTCTCTCCCTGTCAAGAGAACGGTTCCTTAGGCCAAAGAAAGGTGCGTCATCCCTTCCATATAGCAATTGCAAGGATGGGTTGAGTTGGTTGCAGTGGGGAAGGGGGGGAGGAGTTGCGCAAGGCGAGCCCACACACAATTACGCCTCTGGAAATGAGGGAGCCATAAAAACGAGATTTATTTTTTCATTATGAAATTAGAGTAGCTGATGAAAGAGAATAAAAGTGGTGGGGTGGGGGAGAGATGGGCTTTAAAAACCCAGTCTGCTCTCAGTTATAACTCAAGACACCAGCAAAAATTATTTCCTGTTATCTAAAGAAGGACTGATGGGACTACTCTCTGTTACTTTGGCAGATTACCACTGACACCCACTCTCACATGCACAGATACCCCTTCTCCAACATCCACTCCACCGTCTCTAACCCAGGCCACAGGTGCTGTAGGGCAGGTGTCCCCAAACTTGGCCCTCCAGATGTTTTGGGACTACAACTCCCATCATCCCTAGCTAACAGGACCAGTGGTCAGGGATGATGGGAATTGTAGTCCCAAAACATCTGGAGGGTCGAGTTTGGGGGGTGCCTGCTGTAGGGTATCGAAATGAGAAGGTGATGGCAGCAGCAACATGAAAACAGAAGCATCTAAGACCCCACCACCACCCAAAGAACAAACAAACAAACAAACAAACAAACAAACAGAGGAAGGGCTGTACCTCAGCAACAGAGCATCTGCATGCAGGAGGACCCAGGTTCAATCCCTGACAGAGAGATTTTTAAAGCGCTATTCTGCTTATAAATGTTTTTCACTGAAATAAAGGAAAACCTGCAGATAGGATAGGACGGGAATGTCCCATCTGAAACCCCTGAGAGCCCATGCCATTCCGGGTAGACAATACTGAGTGAGGTGAACCAGTGGCCTGATTTGGTACAAGTCAACTTTTTGTGCTCCTAGAACCTCTCCCACTCCCTCCCAATTCTTCCCAGAAGCCAACCTTTCCCTCAGACCCTTCTGATTAACTCCTCAGTTCCTGTTGCCAGCTAAAACTAGGGACTCGGCTACATTAGTGAATAAAAAACATTTTATAAGCGTTATAACACTGTGGCACCAGATGGCGCTGCAGAGTCCTGTCTTTCGCCAATGTGATTTCTCACTTTGAGGTTTGCAACACTGTTTTCCTGAAACGCTTCTTTGGATCCCGCCTAGAACCTTCTTCAGGCCTTTGGCCTGGATGTGTGAGAGCAAAAACACTCAGAGGGGGGCTCATAGGTAAGGCCCTGCCTCCAGCGTCACCAGGTGTTTGTTCTGTTCCATTCCCAAGCTTTGTGTGTCTGAAGGGATTGTGCAAGCACATTCGCATGAATGCACTTACAAGCCTCCTTACAACCAGGAACCAGGGCAAAGTGAGGAAGGCTTGGAAGTTGAAGCACACTCAACAAGACCACTTTAAAGACCCGACTCGCGAAGTGACGCCCTTGGAGGCAAGGGGGTAGAGCTAACAGACATAGAATCACAGAAGGGATCCCAAGGGGCATCTATTCCCACCTTTTGCCTAACACGGGGCTCAAACCCATAACCCTGAAATTAAGAGTCTCAGGCTCTACCGACTGAACTATCCCCCTGGTCGTCTACACATTTCAGCGCTTGTGTGTCCAGACTGAAGGCCTGAAGACGACTTATTCCTTGAAGTATATGTCAATGTTTCTACCAATGTAGCACACTTTATGTGGGACTTGGATCAGGGCCGGACTAAGACATTTTGGCACCTGAGGCAACCCAAAAAATGGGAAGAAAGAGTAAGGAAAGATCTACATCAGGAACAAACTGGAAAGATCTACATTGGGATTTGCTGCTCTTGTGGATCCTGCCGCCCGAGGCAGTTGCCTCACCTTGCCTCATGCGTGGGCTGGCGCTGGAATGCATACCAAATGCACAAGGTCACCAAAACCATGGAAGGTCCATAAGGAGCTGCCTTATGGCAAGCAGTGGTACAGTTAGGTAACTATAGATGATGGGCCTTTAGGTGGTGAATTTCACTTACTTCAAAATGTGAGCCAGCCGAGCTGCATTTGGGGGCTCTCCAGCTCATTCTCCTATGAGGGTGCCTGCCACCTGCCACAGTGTCCCACCTTAATGGCACCACTGATACATTTTTGTTCCTCTAGCCTAATTTTGTCTGCTCTCCAGGGTCTCAGACAGAAGGTCTTTCTTCGCCAGTTGACTGATGTTTGAACTGGCATTAGCAGAACTTGTCTGAAGGCAACAAAAAAACTGTAATAACCTAAACTTAACTTCTGAGAAAGCTATCGCAATGTGTTCGTTTTTATACCCCCACAGCTACAGCTCACTAAACCCGCTAGATATTTGTTTCCTCACAAATAAGCACCATTTCTATTACTATATGATACATTATTATTGACATTTGGGCAAAGTGAAGGAAACAACATTGTTTGGTGTAAAGCAAAACAGATATTATTTTAAGCCAAACGAGTGTTTTGGAACAGAAATCTCTATTATGATGATTGATGTGTTCCCCTAGGGAGTTATATTCTAGGGATGTGGAAGCAAATGTGTAACTGATGGTTTGTTAGAGTGACACCTTCTGAAAAGGAAAATATTGTGTTATTTGAGTGTTTCAAAGGTTTCTTCCGCATCCCTGTGGACAATATCCTTTGATTCTCAGCAGCTCTTGTTCTTGGTATCTTATTCCCAAGCCCTCCCAGTCAATCCAGAGGGATTTTGCACATGGTCTAAACGTCCATTTTTCAGAGCTGCTGCTGTAAATTCAAACTCTTTTCAAGGTAGTCATTTTGTCATGTTGAACCCTGTGCTCCTACCTACATCATTACCCGCTGATTTTGTCCCATTCTCCACAACCTCTTTCCTTAACAATATATTTATTTGATTATATATGTATTTTTGTAGCTTACAATAGAATAACAACAACAAAAAGAGAGTCATATTAACTAAGGCTGTTTGCTTGCATCCATTTACTCATGAATAAGCCCTGGTTAAATCAATGGAGCCATCTTCTGATATCTATAGCATGGTACTATAAATAAGTTGCTACCTACAGACTAAAATACTCACTTACCTGAGAGTTGGTTCCACTGAATTTTGTGGGATTCATTTCTGAGCAAACATTGTACTGTATCCTCTGTTAAGTAGCTCATTGCTTATCCTAATGCAGAACACACACAGCCATTCAAAATCATTTTAATGAGTGGGGGGTGGTATCTATCTGTTAAAATACCTGCAAAAGTACTTTCTTAATACAGACACTTGTTCATACAATGCTATCACTGCAGATGCTTAATGGTGGTGATCTTAAAATGGATGAAAAAAACCAAAAATTAATGCAATCTAAGATACCATTATAAACATTGTTGCTACTACAGATTTATAAGGAGACTGGCTTAAATTTGTGGGCCAAATTTTTTAATGAGCTCACCTAATTTGCCAGTCCTGAACTTATATGCAGTTTCAGGTTAAGAACGGACCTCCGGAACGAATTAAGTACGTAACCAGAGGTACCACTGTACTACATTTGCCTTGAAGGAGTCTCTGTACCTTACTGCCATGCCAAAGCCAGCCTCTCTCAGGAATCTTTGCCAGTGGCATATGGTAAGGATCAATTCCTATGACAAGCCGGAACACATGAACACTGGAGTTGGTTAGAGTATGGTGCTGATAATGCAGGGATCCTTTGGGTCCCTTCCAACCCTCTAATTCTACGAAAAACCTTGCAGACAGTGGCCTACATGTCTTGGAGGTTGCAGGGGTGAACAGGCCCTAAATCCCATCAGAGCCCTCTAGACTTCATCCTTAGCTAGCAGTCACAACTGTGGTTATCATTCTGGTGGTAGGACTTCCTTGACTCTAGAATCTGCATGTATGTCAGTCACAAAGTCAAGAAAAGAGGCTTGAGGACAGCAACAGTAGAAGCATCACCAAAACCTCTCAAGCATATGGCCAGAAAAATTCTGACAGTGCAACCCTTGCCATCATGGACATGTCAAAAATCCCCCCCACCCCATGGCAGGAATCAATCCAAAAGGGCTGGAACGAGAAGAGAGTTCAGGGACAAGCTATTCTGGGGAGAGAATGAAAGCAGCCACTCTCCTGACTTGCAGTTAAGTATAAAACATTTTGTTACTAATTGTGCTTGTGAATGGCACATAAATAAGCAAGGACATGCATTGTTTAGAAGGCAGACGGTCCTCTAGGAAGGACAAATGCTTTGCTAAATGAAGCTGTATCTTCAGTTCAGGATGACATTTATAAACACTGCTTGCCTTGTCCTCACATTCAGCTATTAGTGATCATTGAAATTCACAGGTAAATGGGAGCTGCTACATATAGCTTAGGTATTAGGGTGCTGCAAGCATTCATATAGGGGGGCTTGAAAAACTGCTCCATCAGATGCACACTGCAGTCAAGACAACCATTAAAGAAAGTTCAAATGCATAATCGCAGCCTCTGAAGATCAACGGTGACAAGTTGAGAGCTAAGATTCCTAGCTGGTCTAAGAAATATGACAACATTCAGATGGAAAGAGGGAGCAGTACCAACGAATGAGGAGTGGCAGTCGAAGATGATGGAATATGCAGAATTGGCGAGTCTAACCAGCAGAATCAGAGAACAAGAGGAAAGAATATACAAGGAGGATTGGAAAATGTTTGTAGAATATATGAAGAATTACTGCAAACAGGTCAAAACGTGAGCAGTTGTAGAGTCAATTCAGCAGTACAAGTTGTGCTGAGATAAAATGAAATCGAGAAGATCTGGATTAATGAGAAGCTTGGATGAATGGAAGCTTGGAGGAGACCATGGAAGGGGGGAAGGGAAGTTGAAGTTTAATGGACTGTTAGTCTCAATGTCGATAAAACTGTAATAATGAAAATTAAATAAAATTTTAAAAAGAGAGAGGTGACAATATTCAGGTATACTGCTGCTGCTTCAGTAACAGACCCCCTCCAGGAAGATACTCAAAGTACCTCTAAGGATCAAACAGAAAACACACATGTTCAAACACCTGTGAACAATAATAAGGTGAACAGCACCTTGCTCACCTCAATTCTCTAGTGCCACTGTCCCCTGCCCCAAAATGCCAGTAATTTACTTTGGAGCAAAGGAAGGTGGTAGTGCAAGCAGCTGCAAGGATGCAGGACACCTCTGCAGAACATCTTTCCAAACTAGGAATGGGACTGGACTTCCAGTCCCATCAAATGAAAAAATGATGGTATTTGCAGAATTTCTGTTTGGGAGAAGGCCACTTTAAAGAGAGAACCTACTCCAGTGGCATTAAACCAGTTCAAGTGACCTCCACCCCCCCTCCAAGCTGAAAGGCTTAGTGACTGACTCTCTTCATCCTTCTTCTACAAACAGCCTGGCTGAATGTGATGTTTTCAGCATGTGGGATCTGGAGAGTGTGGAGTGCACATTTTAAAGAACTTTCCCCAACTTTGGGGTGACGTCATAGGCAGGTTAAGCAAACAGCCAGGATTTCTGTCTAACAGAGAGGACTCAAACTGATTCAATAAACACGCAGGGGGAGATAAAAGGAGGGCTTCAAATTGGCTTCATTAAACGACAATTATGATTTCTACTACCGAGTGGTCTCCATCAGTCTTTTGCAGGGTTTGTTTAGGTAAGGTTTGCCATCTGAATTGCACAAAGGAGAGTGGGGAGGGTCTCTCTCTCTCTCCCTCTGAGACACAGGATTTTTGCCATGACCTTTTCCTCTGTTTTGATCCCAAGCCCTGCCATAGGCATGTTTAGAAACCTCTGACCTTTTCTAAAACTTTCACAAATACCTACAGACAGGCATGGAACCAACTCACGGCAGAGCTAGACATGACACTGGGATTTCTGGGAAGTGTAGTGCAGCAGAGAGTTCATAATGGGACTTTCTTTGGACCGTATCCAAACACCTATTGGCAGCCCACAGTTGGTGTTCAGTGCTCGGAGTTTATACAATTACAATAAAGTAAGGTAAAGGGACCCCTGACCATTAGGTCCAGTCGTGGCCAACTCTGGAGTTTGAGCGCTCATCTCACTTTATTGGCTGAGGGAGCCGGCGTACAGCTTCTGGGTCATGTGGCCAGCATGACTAAGCCACTTCTGGCGAACCAGAGCAGCGCAAGGAAACGCCGTTTACCTTCCCACCGGAGCGGTACCTGTTTATCTACTTGCACTTTGATGTGCTTTTGAACTGCTAGGTTGGCAGGAGCAGGGACCGAGCAATGGGAGCTCACCCCATCGCGGGGATCCGAACCACCGACCTTCTGATCGACAAGCCCTAGGCTCTGTGGTTTAACCCACAGTGCCACCCGCGTCCCTACAATAAAGTAGACTGTCTCTGAAATGCATTCCCCCACCATGGAACCACAGCCTGCTCCTAGATGCTCCTGACTGGTTTCTTGGTTAGTGGACAGGAACTCATGGCAAACTTGAGATCTAGCACTTCCTTTTCTTTCCCCTTTGCGGAAGCAAATGAAGATATGGCACAATTTCCTATAGGTGCATTTTGATCCAGGCTGCATTCTGTGTTTCAGATAGCTGGTTTGTTTTTCTTGTTGCCTTTCCTCACTAGTCATGCCGTTGTCAGTTGCACAGCCTTGTGGAAGACGTATCTTAAGAGGTGTCCGAATCAGCACACTTTGGCAAGCTTCAGTCCTCCATCTGGATTCAAAAACAGACAAAATCCTGTTCCTTGATCTCAGGAACCACCTTGACAAATCTAGTGACAACATTGTCTTGCAACATTGTTGGTGACAACTTTCAAAAATGGAGATACAGTCCTTGGTTCTCAAACGGAATCAGTTCTGGAAGTCCATTCGACTTCCGAAAACGTTCAAAAACCAAGGCGCAGCTTCTGATTGGCTCCAGTTGAGGAATGGGAGTGGTATTTTTAGATCGCTGTATTTCCATTTTGTACATATTCAATGACACTAAGCAATATCAGATACTCGAAGACTAGGATCACACTCTTATGCACACTTGCATAAGAGTCCAAGTCGGTCCAAGTCAACATGCACAGGATCAAACTAAAGACACTGGCAGAGGAAGGCGGGTGGGGGGTGCAGTGTGCACCCGGTGTCAGTTGTGAGGGTGGGTGACATCGCCGTGCCACCCCCCACCCGCTCGCTGTGTGGGTGGCGCCCCCGGACACTTGCTGCATGGGTGGCAGGCCGCTAGGGACGATGCTGCTGCAGGTGGCTAGTGGCACCCCTCCCGACATTCGCTGTGTGGCTGGCAGGTGGCTAGGGAACCTCGCCACACAGGTGGCAAGCGGCGTGAACACCCCCATGCTTTCCACGCAGGCAGCAGGTGACAGGTGGCTAGAGAAGCTCCCCACGCAGGTGGCTAGCAGCACCTCCTCCACGCTCACCGCACAGGTGGGAGGCAGCTAAGGACCCTTGCCATGCAGGCAGCTAGCCCTGCCCCTGCGGGCCGGCTAGCCCCACCCCCGCAGGTAGCTCCGCCCCTGACTAAAGAAGCCCATACTTATTCAAAAGCAAAGGACAGTAGTTATCATTCAGAACATCAGGTGATACCCAGTGTTAGTCTACTCAGAGCAAGACCCATTACATTACTAAAGTCTCTTGGTTTCAATTGATTCATCCTGAGTATGACTAACAAAGGATAGCACCTACCGCTTGTTAAATGAGCTAGAAAGTAAACATACATGCTGTTTGGGTGGTGCTGTCGGTCCTCAGTTCACACAGAGTCCAAGCCAAGCTGCTGTGTGGACCTCATAGGGAACTGAGTATGTCTACAAAACACCTGATTCGAAACGAGAAGCTTTTCATGGCAAGAGAAATTGGGGTAAGAGCAACAGCAACAAAAATCATCCTGACGCTCATGCTGAGCTGGCTTGCAGCACCGCGGAGAACAGCTCAATCTGTTCCCAGCAAGAACAAAATGTTCACAGAATCCGTCTGATTAAAGACGACATACCCTGTTAATACAACAGCACACATTTCTCAAAACAAAGGTTTCTTTTCCATCCTCACCCAGGAAATTTCGCTTCTTTGTGTAAAAAGAGGCAGCCACACCATTAGGTGCTATTTAATTTTCCTACAAGGCTTGCTAGTGAACATGGTCCTCTTGCCGTATTTTTTATCTACACAACAACCCTCTTGGAGCCATTTTCAGGATGCTTTTCTTTCACAGAGCTGCCCCACCTCAGAATGGTATGTGAGTTGTAACTTATCTGTAAGCACCACATGCCACAATCTTTTTCACACAAAGATATGAAATGCCGTAGGGAACGGGTTTCTAGCCTTGTCTTTTTCCTTGCCCAGGGCCGACCACCCCTCACATAATGTGAGGTGAGACAGTTGCCTCAGGTGGCAGATCTGGGATCTTCTGCTGCCACTCGCTGCCATGGCCTCCTCCTTTGCACCCAGCCACCCACTTTTCCTCAACACCTGTAATTCTGAGATGGCACAGTTGCATTATGGGACACGGGTGGCTCTGTGGGTTAAACCTCAGGGTTTGCCGATCAGAAGGTTGGTGGTTCGAATCCCTGCACCGGGGTGAGCTCCTGTTGTTCAGCCCCTGCTCCTGCCCACCTAGCAGTTCGAAAGCACATCAAAATGCAAGTAGATAAATAGATACCGCTCCGGCGGGAAGGTAAATGGCATTTCCGTGCACTGCTCTGGTTCACCAGAAGCGGCTTAGTCATGCTGGCCACATGACCTGGAAGCTGTACTCCGGCTCCCTCGGCCAATAAGGCAGAGTGAGCGCCACAACCCCAGAGTCGGCTATGACTGGACCTAATGGTCAGGGGTCCCTTTACCTTTACAGTTGCATTATGTCTCAGTGAAACTTTGTGTGGCATCAGACAAGGACCATGAAGCTCAGTCAAATCTACCTCACAGGTTTGTTGTAAGGATCAAATGGTGAGGGGGGAAGACTACCTTGTTACTCTACCTTGAACTCCTGAGAGGAAAGGTGGGATAGCAACGCAATAACAAATGAATGAAATAAAGATGGAAGAGCACACAAATAGATAAGGAAGCAAGATCCATTTATTCAAGCACTGGAAGCTCCTGTTGGAGAAGGAGTGCTCATGTTCAGTGGGGCGATAGCCTCTCTCTCAGCCCCAGGGATGATGAAGTTTGTCCTCCAACAACATATGGAGACTGCCATGTTAGACACCCATGTTCTAGATATAGCTCCATTATTTGATAAACAGTATAAAACTAACCCCCCAAAACACACACACACACACACACACACACACACACACACACACACACGAGGTACAACCTCATTTCTTTAAATTCCATCACAGACCTTGTCTGGTTATCCTTTTCTAATAGTGCCATAGATTCCAAGGTTTGGCTCCTGCAACACGGGTGGAATTATCTAAGATTTGGACAGCAGCAGATCAATTTGCACTAGGACAGGCACAGGGCTGCTGGTTGCCATTTAATTGCAAACTGCATTTGCATTTATCATCTCTGTAGTTATGCTTCAAAGCATCCCAAGCAGAGGGCATGAGCTGGTGATATCCAACATGCCCTTCAGCATGAGTGGAAGGAGAGAGAAAAATGAGAATGGGACACTGAAAAGGCCAATTTGCAAGTCAATTGCACTCATCCTGCGGTTGCTGCCTAGGTAAATTGCCGAAACGTTCTTCCTGTTCTATAACTCTTAAATTCACAATTGCTACTTTGGGGCACTGGGAAAACATGACTATGTCACAAATATTATTTATATACATACACACACACACACACACACACACACAGTGGTACCTCTGGTTACGTACTTAATTCGTTCCGGAGGTCCGTTCTTAACCTGAAACTGTTCTTAACCTGAAGCACCACTTTAGGTAATGGGGCCTCCCGCTGCTGCCATGCCACTGCAGCGCGATTTCTGTTCTCATCCTGAAGCAAAGTTCTTAACCTGAGGTATTATTTCTGGATTAGCAGAGTCTGTAACCTGAAGCGTATGTAACCTGAAGTGTCTGTAACCCAAGGTACCACTGTGTGTGTGCGTGTGTGTGTGTGTGTGTGTGTAGAAAAAGAAGGAAAGAAAAGGGGGGAACACCACAAGATTATTTATATGTTTCTTATTTTCAAGGAGTTTGGCTAACCCCATCTTATTGGAAACATTTAGCTGATTTGATAACGGGAAATCTGCTCTTTATGGGTTCATTTTGTTGTGCTCAGCATGCCCTCTGTGTTAGGTTTCCTCCCAGAGCCATCTAAAAAAACACCCCAAACCTTGCATCCCTTTTCTTCATCAGTGTTGCAGCGATGCTCAAGGCATTCCCTGGACTTTGCAGACCTGGCCCCAGGAGACCCATAGATGAAACTGATGTATTGTGAAATGGGGCACCATTACCTTTTAACTGTTTGCTTTGAGCACAGGAGACCAGCTACTAAAGGACAGCATCGCTTCATGCTCAACCTACAAAACCACTATTACAGCAGGCTTATTAGAACAGCAATTGTTTGCCTATGTGCGGGTTTATGAGGATTATGCTTCGTTGGTTAGCATATAATATATATCAGGAAGAAACCTCGCCTAAATCAGGACGGAAGAACTGGAGTACTGAATGTGGCCCTCGGAATGCATCCTTGAACTCTGATAGTGTCTCTTGCTTCCCTTGATGCAGGGTGAAAAGACATAGATGAATGAGTATAGAAGGGCCCCGCCCACTTCTGCCACTGGCCCCGCCCACCACTGGCATGTGTGCATCATTGTCTGCCCTAATCTGAATTTTCGATTCAGCTATCCAACCAAGCAGTGTTTACAAAAATGCACATATGAGGGGGAAATGAAGATTTCAGTAAAAATGACATCCAAAAACGTATTACAGTGGTGCCCCGCAAGACGAATGCCTCGCAAGACGAAAAACTCGCTAGACGAAAGGGTTTTCCGTTTTTTGAGTCGTTCCGCAAGACGAATTTCCCTATGGGCTTGCTTCGCAAGACGAAATGTCTTGCGAGTTCTTGCGAGTTTGTTTCCTTTTTCTTAAAGCCGCTAAGCCGCTAATAGCCGCTAAGCCGCCAAGCCGTTAATAGCCGTTAATAGCCGCTAAGCCGCTAATAGCTGCTAAGCCGCTAAGCCGTTAATAGCCGCTAAGCCGCTAAGCCACTAATAGCCACTAAGCCGCTAAGCCGCTAATAGCCGTGCTTCGCAAGACGAAAAAAACGCAAGACGAAGAGACTCGCGGAACGGATTAATTTCGTCTTGCGAGGCACCACTGTATATTAGGAGTAATCACCTTCTGCAACCCATAAGTCATATAGTAGGATAACTTGTGTATATATGAACAAATCTACACATGAGTTATGACAGATCATGATCCTAGCACAAAACTCTGAAAAACCCTAACTTCACAGTGTTCTGGTTAAAGGTAACCTTACAGGTAAGGAATGCTAGACTGAGAGATTAGGGCTTAATGCAACACCAGCTATATGGCAATAAAATAAAATAATCAGATCAACTTGTTGATCTGCATAAAATAAAACCACACAGAGATTTACCAGTAGATCCTGATGGCTCTTCTGCCTGTTGACAAAGGCACATGCAGAGTTCTGTATGCATTCACTACATCCATTCCCCTACACCACTGAGCCTCTTGGGCTTGCTGATCAGAAGGTCAGTGGTTTGAATCCTCATGACAGTGTGAGCTCCTGTTACTCTGTCCCAGCTCCTGCCAACCTAGCAGTTTGAAAGCACACCTGTGCAAGTAGATAAATAGGTGCCGCTGCAGTGGGAAGGTAAACAGTGTTTCTGTGAGCTCTGGTTTCCGCCACAGTGTTCCGTTGCGCCAGAAGCAGTTTAGTCCTGCTGGCCACATGACCCACAAAGCTGTCTGTAGACAAACGCCGGCTCCCTCGGCCTGAAAGCAAGATGAGTGCCACAACCCCATAGTCACCTTTGGCTGGACTTAACCGTCCAGGGGTCCTTTTACTTTCTCCTACTCAAGCATGCAGAAAGGAGCATTTAAGGTCAACATGTTCAAAGATCTTCACATGCTGTCAGCCTGCATTTTACTGCCTTTGCACACAGCACAGGCCAAGAGAAAGCAGGAAAAGCAATGGCTGCCACACCATAGCAGTGGTGAAAAGCAGCCTTCATGCCGTATGTCTACTGGAGAAAGTCTTGCACTGTTGTTTTTCCCCCCTGAGGGTTTCTTTCATGAAACATTAACGTACATTTACAGTACAAGAATTACACGCCACAATGCACTTACGCCTCAAGCAGTTCAGGGTGGGGGATTATCTTGCATGAACTAAATTCAGAGATAGTGGCTTGGCCATGCACAGAAATCTGAACCCAGGTCTCAACTGCAGACCCTCCAAGTCTAGGGACTTCCACAATTGATAGAAGACATCCCTTTTTCTGATTTGATCTTGGGATGCCCTGCTTTTCCTTAAAATGTCCCTGTTTTCATTGGAGAAATGTTGGAGGTTATGGACGCAGGTGTCGCTGTGGGTTAAAGCCTCAGCGCCTAGGACTTGCCGATCGAAAGGTCGGCGGTTCGAATCCCTGCGGCGGGGTGCGCTCCCGTTGTTCGGTCCCAGCGCCTGCCAACCTAGCAGTTCGAAAGCACCTTCGGGTGCAAGTAGATAAATAGGGACCGCTTACCAGCGAGAAGGTAAACGGCGTTCCGTGTGCTGCGCTGGCTCTCCAGATGCAGCTTGTCCCGCTGGCCACGTGACCCGGAAGTGTCTTCGGACAGCGCTGGCCCCCGGCCTCTTGAGTGAGATGGGCGCACAACCCTAGAGTCTGTCAAGACTGGCCCGTACGGGCAGGGGTACCTTTACCTTTACCTTTTTATGGACCCCCAAGCCACCTGAAGGCAATCCTGTATAGGGAAGTTTTATTTAATGTTTAATTTTTTATTATGTTTTTATATATGTTGGAAGCTGCCCAGAGTGGCTGTGGCAACCCAGTAAGATGTGTGAGGTATAAATAGTAAAAGTATCATTATGGAAGGTGACATCCCTATTTTCATCAGAAAAATGTTGGAGGGTATACAATGGCCCATGCCCAACATGTTGTCTAGCACAAAGTGTCTTGTCTGATGTGTTGATAATGAAAAGAATAACTTTTAACAGATCAAAACACAGGACCTGCAGGCAACATCTTGGGTTTGTTCCTTGCCTTCTTCACTTTAGGTACATAGAATGCTTTCTTATACTGAGTTGTGTCACCGGTGCATTGAACTTCCTTACTCAGATTCCCTTTCAAGGATGCTCTTTTATAAACTTCCTATCCTGCAAAATTCACAGCTACCAAATTCAATCCAAAGTATTTAAGTTCCTGGCAGCAGCTGCTTTATAAGTGGACAGGCTTCATTCCTGTTCTGTGAGTGTGTGCAGACTGGTAATTTCATTCTGGGTATACGCAGCAGAGATTTAATGAAATTTGGGTTTCAGAGCCAGATCCTTAGCCGGTTACATCACGGAAGCGCAAAGGAAATATTCAAAATTTAACAAGCTGGAGATAAAGGTCTTTGCTTTCAGATCTGTGATTATCCATGCTAGTTCGGTCATGAGTATTCGCAGGAATGCAGTTCTTCATAATGGAATTGCTGGCACCGTTTTAAACCCAAGCGGTGCTAACTGGTGTCAGTCCACTGGTAGTAAAAATAATAATATAATGACATTGTGTTGTGTTTTCATCTTCAAAGAACTTAATAAACATTAACTATGTTATCTATTTAGCCTGGGAAAGCTCAGTTCCTCTAGCTCCCTAATCTACCCATCCAAGCATTTAATAAAATAGAATGACAAGTCTGTGTGTTCACAGAGGTGATGTGCTTTGAAGTGGGGATATTTCTTGCTTCAGTCACAGAGCAGGTTTCACAGCCTGCATGTGAGAATTGTCATGAATGAACAAACCTTTAGTTGCCTTCCTGCCATCCCAGGTTGTAAGAACCAAGCAGCTTTAGTGATAGTTTATAACTGAGCGGCATCTCAGTCTTTCTTGTTGTTGTTTAGTCGTTTAGTCGTGTCCGACTCTTTGTGACCCCATGGACCAGAGCACGCCAGGCACTCCTCTCTTCCGCTGCCTCCCGCAGTTTGGTCAGACTCATGCTGGTACCTTCGAGAACACTATCCAACCATCTCGTCCTCTGTCGTCCCCTTCTCCTTGTGCCCTCCATCTTTCCCAACATCAGGGTCTTTTCCAGGGAGTCTTCTCTTCCAGCTCCAGCTTCAGCTCTTTAGCTTCACGATCTGTCCTTCCAGTGAGCTCTCAGGGCTGATTTCCTTAAGAATGAAGAGGTTTGATCTTCTTGCAGTCCATGGGACTCTCAAGAGTCTCCTCCAGCACCATAATTCAAAAGCATCAATTCTTCGGCGATCAGCCTTCTTTATGGTCCAGCTTTCACTTCCATACATCACTACTGGGAAAACCATAGCTTTTACTATACAGACCTTTGTTGGCAAGGTCCGTATAGGAAGTATAAAGAAAGTATAGTCTTTCTTAAGTATTTGTAATTTGTGTATTTGCCCTAATATTACACGGGGAACCCTTCACTTTGCCTGGTTCTTTTCTGCTCAGATTTACATGCTGCGTTGTAAATACAACATTTCATAAATGATGTCATCAGAACACACAAAGAAAGATAACAACCCCCCAAATAGCAGCAGCAGGATGCTTCTTCCTGTTTCCCAAGTTAAAATTATCTGGATATTGTAGCATCTTCGTCAACTTGGGCAGGTGTCTGAACAGACAGCATTGTTCTTCAATGAGAACAATGCAGAAGCAGGTCTATAGTTAGATGTTTTCTCATAGAGGACTGGCCTCTTTCTCAAAGGCCAAGTTCATCTTAACAAAAATAGCCATGTTTGTTGGTTGCTGAAGGAAATGAATATTGTAAGTCCGGTGCTTAGCTAAGACAGTGCAGTTATCAATCTGTTTATGTAGATTAATATCAGCTAAAGTTTATGCTGAGAAATGGCATTGCCACATGAACAATGTCATAATTTATGGGTGATGGGCTTATGGTTCTAAAATATAAAAAGTTGCAGTCCTTCATCCATTTGCTTGTGTGTAAATTACTGAACTCAAAGGGACTGACTGCTGAGTAGGCATATAAGGATGTTTGCACTTATATGTGCATAATAGTAATTAAAGATCATCAACACAGGGGCTTCTGTAGTCATCTGTGTTAAAGATAATGGTCTGATTCCCTGAAATGGGAATGTTTGCTTATGTTGAATCGCTGTGCCTTTTTAGCATGGGTTTTTTTCCTTTGGCAGTAGCTCTCTCATGTGATTGGCTGACTGTGAATCACGTGACAGAGGCGTTCCATTCTGTTGTGACTGATATCAAGTCACTGTCGTTTTTAACTGTTTTCTGTTCTGCTTTGTGGGGAAGAGTGGCTGCTGAGATTTCTCTGGATGTTGCTGAGGACGGTGTGTGTCAAAGTGGTCCATCTGGGCTGAAACAGACAGAGGAAGATCCCCAAATGCTAATAGAGAGAAACTTATGCTCTCTATAAGGAACAAAGTGAATAAGCATGAGATTGTAGATATGTTCTTCTCACTTATTTGTTAATGAAAGTAAAGTTCTTTGGAATATGAAGAGTCTGGAAATTGCATATCATCTAAATGTATTTATATACGCAACATGCCCTACTCAATGTACACGGAATGTGCACATGATGAAGGAATTGCTTGAGCACTTCTCCACAGGTTTTTGCTGTGATTTACCTTAGCTCCTTCCATGGAATGGGAGCAGGTTCCTGAATCCCGGATGGAGAACCCTGCACATACCTTTCATGCCTCCCACTGAACCTACATTCCGTCTCTCTGCTGCACATTCAATATATGTGTCATTTGGGAAGCATGAAAACAGTCTGTGCTTCTTGCAAATGGTAGTTTTGAGGTGTTCCTGGTAAACTGTGATCTGAGCATGTGGCAGAGCATAAAACAACCACTTCAGGTTGAAAAGAAAGTCCCCGCGGGAACGATGTGTGAACCAGCCCTTTCCTTGGAAACAGGAAGCAATATATTCTGACTGCGCTTGAATTAACCTTAAGTGTGCCATGAAAACATGTGAATACCGTTCCTCTGTTTTGCAGCAATGAATGATCAGCATAAAAGAAACCTTCCCATTTTGAGAGGGGGCAAATCTAAGTGAATTAAGCCTGAATTTGGAAGACAGTACCGCAGACCAAAGCTCTTCTGTTTCTTCAAAGCCCCCATAATGGGGCCAATAAAGGAAAACATGATAAGATTTTAATTCACTCACCTCATGGGGAGGGGAGGGGAACTAATATACCAATGGCTGCCTCTAAAAACCTGTTATTTGAGTTCTGTCCATTAATTATCTGTATGAGTTGATTCTGTTTCTCTACCCTTGGCGAATTTCAAAGATTTGATCCACATGGGATTCTTTACATCTACTTGACCTTTATAACCAGCACCATCCATGTCTCACCCACTTCAGTCCAGTACAGATTAGGGTCATTAGAACTTAATTTCCAAAAAGAGGCAGGCTGGTAAATGACTGGGCTACACCCAGTTGAAAGTCACAGCTGAGCTGAAAGACTCCCTTCCCAATCCTAAGCGTGAAGGGAACACTCTGATTAATGCATTCTGCAAATGTATAGAAGCAATCACTTTTTTTTTTTCATTAGGTCTGAGCTAAACGTTCTCCTGGTTTGCTGTTTTCCCTTTACTCCTATCTCTTTCAGGATTGTTCACAGGTGTTTGAGACCACTGTTTCCCCTATCTGCTGCTACGTTATCATACAGCTGCCATATACATCCAGGATTCATCTGCTGAAAACGGTGTCAGGGCAGAATTTTTGAAAAGTGGCAATTATGTCTGGGGAAACCCAAGTGTATGACAGCCCATATTGGAAGTGTTGATTTTTTTTCGGTGATTTTCCTTAAAAATAAACAAATAAATGTATTTTGGGGGGTAGATTTTGCATGTGATTATGTTAGAACATTATATCACAACACAGCATGGCCAATCAGATTTGCACTAATGCCATTATATGGAAATGAAGCCAATGCAAAGTTAAGGTGCTCACTATAACCATTTACATTTCACACCCCGTTTGTAGGAGAAAACAAAACAGGCCAAAGGTGGCCCTTGCAATTCTAGTACAGTGGTACCTCGGGTTACAGACCATAGCTGTCAACTTTTCCCTTTTCTTGCGAGGAATCCTATTCAGAATAAGGGAATTTCCCTTTTAAAAAAGGGAAACGGTGACAGCTATGTTACAGACACTTCAGGTTACAGACTCCGCTAACACAGAAATATCACCTCCGGTTAAGAACTTTGCTTCAGGATGAGAACAGAAATCACGCCGTGGCAGCACGGCAGCAGCAGGAGGCCCCATTAGCTAAAGTTTAAGAACAGTTTCAGGTTAAGAATGGACCTCCAGAATGAATTAAGTTCTTAACCTGAGGTACCACTGTAAATATTGTTTTGCAAATGCCCCCTTCCCTTGGACTAAGAACTTTTATTTATATTCCAGCTTCTTGAAATGAAATAAATAAATAAATAAATAATAATAATAATAATAATAATAATAATAATAATAATAATAATAATACTGGACAGTGAGTAGTCAATGTAATGCAATAACAGGTTCCTAAAACTGGAGAGGAGAAGAAGATGAAACTTTGAACAACTGAACTAAAACTGGGAGGGGAAAAACAAGTGCATGTACAGCAGCTGGAGGAGGGGGGTAATGACCGCAAGAGGAGTTTGCACAAACCCACGGAAAAATAAGTGGAAACAAATGGAATGAAAAACAAATAATTAAAGTAGGTGTGGGGTGTTTTGTTTTTTAAGGAAAACAGAAAGGGATTAGGATAAAAAGGAACAAATAATTCTTGTGAAAAGCCCTACAGCTAAACAGAGAAAGTAGAATTAGCCCACTGAGCTCTCCTGAAAGTTGCTCCCCCAAATTGCTGTGTTTGGAGCGCATGGGAGGAAAAAATTCACTGTGATAAAGCCTAGACCTGTCCATGAAAATGAAAGATTCCCCAACACACATTCCTCTCGCCACTTAAGCTGGTGGCGTTTTCCTAGGTTTTGCTTTCCCAAATGTCGAAATGCAGCATCTGTAGGGTGGACCCAAGTTCAGAAAGCAACACGACACTTTAGGGATTCCTGAATCCAACTCAAGATGCCTTTGTTAGTGGCACAGTCCAACTAGGGCATGGGGAAACCTTGCCCAAATCACGCCTCATCACCCCTTAATTCAGACTACCCACCAAGCAGATGCGCTCTAGGAAAGCGTAGCCAATGCATTTGCTGAAAGAAGCCTTATGCACCAAAGTTGACATAGCTTGCAAAAGTACATGGAAGTGGTTTAGATTTCATCCTGAAGAACTTTGCTTGGGTGCTCACACAGAATTCTTAATGTGTCACAATACAGAAACATCTTGCAGCAGGGACAAAGGGGAAAATCAATTTAGTTCATGTTGCAGTTAGGTGGGCCTCCCAAATTCACACTTCCCAAAGCAAAACAGGAAACAAAGCACAGATATCCCTTGACATTTCCACTTCTCTGAATTTTGCAAAGTGGTTCTCCAATTTAATTTTTTTTTTAAGTGTACAAACGTGAATATTAGAGGAAAGTTAAAAAATGTATATACTGGTGCAAATAACGTACAAATATTAGGGATAATTATTGTTCAAAATGTAGGCAACATTGCATTCCAAAATATGTATATTAGATGAAACGTGCAGAAAAAGTTTGTGAATTTTCATGATAGCATTTTTTCAGTCATAAGCTGATGTTGGAAAAATGACTAACTGGGAAAAACTGAACCTGACAGATTTGTCCGTTCCTACTTGCAAATGTTCTTGTGTGAATGTCCACTTGCAAATGGGCATTGTATTTGGGGGGAATGAATTGTTGCTTATGAATTGCTGAGCAAGCATTCAGTAGCACAATTTTTAATATGGATTTAACAGCTGCCCATACAATCTTATCCCCTCTGCTGGACCTTGACTCGACCCCTGAAGATTTTAGTACTACAGAGTGTATGTTTGGCAACGCATCACAATTGATCTGCTTTAAAATCTGAGAAGGGTCTGACCTTAGAGGGTACATTATACTGCACTCATAATGTTTAGAGTGGAAATTTAGCATTCTGGTTCGGGTTGAAATGGAACTTCAAAGTCGAGTAAAAAAAAAAATCTGTGAATGCAAAACAAAAGAATCTGGACTACCTGCTAAAAAAATCAACCCCAGCAGATCTGGACTACAGGGTTTCTTTCAAGAGACTCTTTCTTGTTAAACAGGAAGAGTTTTTCAGGGAAGATAATATGGATTGATTGCTCATATTGCTTTAATTATCATTCCAATTGGCTTCTTACTTAATGGCTCTTATTATTTGCTACCGAAGGAGTGATTGCAAACTGCACTGTCACATTGTAAACTGCCCTAATCCTTAAGCACCTGTCTGTTTCAAGTGTACAATATTAACCAACACACTTCTTCTGTGGGATTCTGTGGTTAACATGTCGTGGGGGGCGGGGGTTGCGGAGAGTCAAGAACGGAGATGTTAACAGTTCTGCTGGAGTTTGGCCATTTCCTTTGATGTTCAAAGGCTGCCTGGCTAGATTGGAGAGTGCAACTAAACTTTACCAGAAACACAGGCCTGCCACCCAAAATGGTGGCTGTGAGTTAAGTTGCCTTTCCCTATCGGTAACATCGAGTAGAACTTTACCCCAAGTTCTGATTTTATCACATTGAGTGCTCTCTGGCCCTGTCAACAGCCAATGTGGTAGAGCAGGGATGAGAAATGTTCAGTTTTCCTGATATCAGGATACTGGGTTAAACCTTAGTACGCTAGGGTTGCCATATGTCTGGGAATTCCTGTTCATGTCCACTTTTGGGGGTCCTACATGCCCATCCGGGGGGGGGGGGTTTACATTTTAAAGGAAATGTCCTGGATTTTTGGTTCAGGCTCTGGCATGGGCGACCCAGGCTCTTGTTCAGGCTCTGGCACGGGTGTTGGTAACCCAGGTGGTGGCAGCGGGATTATCGGGCAATTGCCCTAAAAAAGCTCCAGAGTTTTACCTCTTGAAATATGGCAACCCTAAGCATTAAGACATGGGTGGTGCTGTGTGTTAAACCACAGAGCCTAGGACTTGCCAATCGGAAAGTCAGTGGTTCGAATCCCTGCAATGGGGTGAGCTCCCATTGCTTGGTCCCTGCTCCTGCCAACTTAGCAGTTCAAAAGCATGTCTAAGTGCAAGTAGATAAATAGGTACCGCTCCGGAGGGAAGGTAAACGGTGTTTCCGTGCACTGCTCTGCTTCACCAGAAGCAGTTTAGTCATGCTGGCCACATGACCCGGAAGCTGTACGCCGGCTCCCTTGGCCAATAAAGCGAGATGAGTGCCGCAACCCTAGAGTCAGCCACGACTGGACCTAATGGTCAGGGGTCCCTTTACCTTTTTAAGCATTAAATGGGAGGGAATTTTTGTTTCTTTTTTATTTACTTAATCTGTTTGACGACTGTAAATTGTTTGTGTATGCAACATAATTCAATAAAAAAAAAATTAAAGAGAGGGAGGGAAAACGAGCAAGCAAGAGAGGCTGGACACTGGACTTCTGTTCTCAGTAGCAGTCCTGTGCATCCTATAACACTTAGCACTGCTCCACTTCATCACTTAATTAGAGTTCATAGAAACCCCTCTGCTCACATTTATTCACTACAATGGAAGGCATTGGTGTTGCCAGGCCCACGCATATCTGCTGCCGCATTGAAATGAATGGGGAGGCATGCAGGAACTGCGCTTGTACCACAACCTAAGCTGGGCTCTGCACCAGGCTATGCTGTGGCACGACTCTCGCACCTACAGCAGTGCTGCTGCATCTGCATCGTTTTCTTGGATTTGCCAAATATTGCACATATTGTTTCAGTCATCAGTGTTTCAAGGTGGGGGACAGTTCCACAGTCAGGGTCCTAGAGAGTCGCTTACTAAACAGCCAACGATTTTCAAGCAAAATCAAAGCAGAAGGGGCGGAGGAGAAAGCCACTTCAGCAAAACTTTCTCCTGCATCCTTGTTTGATTAAACACCGAGATGCCTTTTTCCAAGCACTCGTGTGCCAATTGAATGCTCAAACCTGAGCCCAAACTGTTCCTCCTGCTGTCGGAGCCAAATTTAGCGTTGTGCTCTTTACGTTTCCGAATCCCAAACCTGAAGGAGCTCTGTACCATGATTATCTCTCCCCAACCTCACCAACTTAACTCAGAAACGAGATGCATAGCCCCGTTTTAAAAGAAAAAAAGCAGTAGCATTGTTTTTCCTCACTGGCAACATAAACGCCTAATTATCACATTTGATGAAGCAGATGGGGAAGCATTTGGAGAAATTGCATTAAAAAATTATGGTTTCTACAAAAAGCAAGGTGATCTTAAAGCACTGTTCACCAGATTACATTGCTGGGGTGCATTTCCAAATCTCTGCCCTTGAAGTACTGAAATCAGTTGTTTGAAGGTGGTGTCATGCTTCCAGGTAGGGTTGCTGATTCTAAGGTAAAGGTAAAGGGACCCTGACCATTAGGTCCAGTCACAGACGACTCTGGGGTTGCGGCGCTCATCTTGCTTTATTGGCCGAGGGAGCAGGCATACAGCTTCCGGGTCATGTGGCCAGCATGACTAATCCGCTTCTGGCGAACCAGAGCAGCGCACGGAAACACCGTTTACCTTCCCACTGGAGCGGTACCTATTTATCTACTTGCACTTTGATGTGCTTTCCAACTGCTAGGTTGGCAGGAGCAGTGACCAAGCAACGGGAGCTCACCCCGTTGCGGGGATTCGAACTGCCGACCTTCTGATCAGCAAGTCCTAGGCTCTGTGGTTCTACTCTTACCCAAAAATCTTCACTTTCTATCCCCCAATATGGCTGCATTTTCATTCACTTGATCCTACTCTCTTGGTCCTATTGCCTAGTGCCCTTGCTGCCTTCTGAAATAAACAGGACAGCAGCTCTTGCAATGCAGTCCTATGCATGTCTACTCCTACATCAGTTCAATTGGACTTACCTTCAGGTTTAGGATTATGACCTTACATGCCATTGAGCAATCAGGAAAGCTGAGCATGAGTGAGAGAAGAATGGACCATTATTAAAGCTCCAGAAATGTAAATGCACGGTGCGGACTCTCTTAGTTGCAAGCTGGTGTCTTCCATTTCCAGCTATAATATTTTTATTTTTATTTATTTTTTTGCAAAGTATTAGAGAATCAGCCCCACTAAACACAGAGAAGCTTGCCTCTGAGCAAACACACATAGGACTATGCTGCAAATCTCAGCTTATGAAACCTCCTTCATGTGTTTCTTCATACATTCCCATGCTGTAGCTCTGCAAGGGGAATTATAGACACTGAGCATCCCAGGATTCTTTGGGAGAAGGGGTGGAGCTTTGCTAGGTTGGACTAGATGCGCCTTGGGACCCCTTCAACTCTACAATTCCTTGATTCTATGAAACGTATGGTGTGCCTGTGGTTGTAGTTCACTTGCTAAGAGAGTTAGCACACAAGAGAGGAAGTGAAGGAAGTATCTGGTTCGAACCCCACCTCAATCGTTAACTCATTAGGGAACTCGTGTCAATTTGAATCCTTACCCAAGGGAGGTCTTACATTGGAATAATAAGACCAACCTATGGTGCATTGTATTTCTATCTAAATGATGGTAAAGGTAAAGGGACCCCTGACCATTAGGTCCAGTCGTGGCCGACTCTTGGGTTGCAGCGCTCATCTCGCTTTATTGGCCGAGGGAGCTGGCGTACAGCTTCCGGGTCATGTGGCCAGCATGACTAAGCCGCTTCTGGTGAACCAGAGCAGCGCACGGAAACGCCGTTTACCTTCCTGCCGGAGCGGTACCTATTTATCTACTTGCACTTTGACGTGCTTTCGAACTGCTAGGTTGGCAGGAGCAGGGACCAAGCAACGGGAGCTCACCCCGTCGTAGGGATTCGAACCGCCGACCTTCTGACCGGCAAGTCCTAGGCTCTGTGGTTTAAGTTGTTACTAAATTTGCATCTATTCATATGTAAGCATATGCAAATGTTATGCAAATCCATGTCTGTCCTCTCTCTCTCTCTCTCTCTCTCTCTCTCTCTCTCTCTCTCTCTTCACGATGCATTTCTTCTTTTCAAAAGAAATGTTTGAGTGGCCACTCTAGATACATTCCAGACATTGGTTTAGCATTTCATCTCCTCTTGGTGAAATCTAAGCTGCAGCTGTAAGGGTTGCTGAGTAAGGGTCTATAAAGCACTTTGAACACACACCAGTGTGTAGCTATTATCCAAGATCAGGAGGTATGTTGCCTGTGTTTTTTCCTAGTTAGAAGGATTCATTGCCATTTGTATTGAAATTCTCAGGCAAAACTCAGTGTCTTGCTCTTTCTTTCATCATCTAGATCAATCACTTGGTGAATCAAATTTCGAAAGAATGTCCGCAGCAAGCATGGAAGTGACTTCAGACAAGAAGAATGCTCAGCTGGCAGCCTGATTTGATTCGGGAGTCGCATGACAAGGGAAGCGGACTTTTTGCTCTCACCTCTAAATATATTGCAGCTTCTTACAAAAGAAACATCATCATCACCACCACCAGGCAAAGATGAGCTGAAGGCCAAGTGAGACAGTTTGCAAACTCCCTACAGGGCCAGTTGAATGTAGCAGTGCAGTCCCCCTTGCAGACTTGACTTTGTTCTGGAATATTGAGGCCTAAATTAAATCAGTCCCATGTCACCGATGCAAAAAAAACCACATTCGCTTGGCCCTGCCGTTTTGTAAAACACAAAGATGGAAAGGCGTATGGCAGGTTAGGATAAATTCCTGTCAGGTTGTGGCCAAGAGTCAAAAGGATTAAGAGGTGGGAGATTATTGCAGTCAAATCAACAATTATTGTTTTACCAGATAGGCGCATGAAGACACTGAGGCTCACAGAGCTTTCCTGTAAAAAATTGCTAGAGAGAACTCTGGGGAATCACTTCCTTTTTCTGCTTTGGCAGGAAGCTGTAACACTACATACATCCTACCTGTTGGGCAGCCTCCTCTTTCTTCATCATGCTTCCAAGATGACCACACGTGCATGTCTGAGCTCTGCAGCTCAGGCACCAATTTTGAACTTAGGTTTTGTAGTTTTGTAATTTAGTAGTTATAAACCTGCCTTCATTTTGCCAGTGTAATTGCTGCTTCAAGACCTCAATTATGTAAGTAAATACTACTTTTTTTTCTTCACAAAACGTGTGTGTGATCGTTGTTTTTAAAGGGGATAAAAGGGGTAATAGCAGGAAAATCCAGTCTGCCATAAAGCATCCTAGATTATTGTTTCTAGAAGGTTAAATCAACCTTGTCTTAGCTTCCGAGTTTAAGCTGAAGTGAGTGGTACTCTGTTGATGTCCAAATATGAGCAAAGAAAGATAATAACTAAACAATATATCCTCTCCTATGACTCAGCTTTACAGCTGCAAATATAACATTTTAAGTGTGTTTTAAGTGTGTTATACAAATGTGACATTAGATGGCGATGGTGACCTTAAGGGAAATTCAATATATATTTTAAACTGTTTTTTAAACAAGCATTTTCACAGCGTTTTTTATATATGTCTAGATTGAGCCCTAGTATCCAAATCCTACAGAAACAAGGGGCAGACAAAGAGTTTGTGACTGTGTGCCAAGATAAATGAATGAATGCCCACTTTCCCTCCCCTCCATGCATTCATAATTTGGAAACAGAAGGGTTATGGCTCAGTGGCAGAGCATCTCTTTTGCATGTAGAAGGTCCCAGGCTCAAACTAGCATCTCCAGGTAGGTCTGGGTGAAATTCCCTACCTGAAACTTAACCGCTGTTGCCAGTCCATGTAGATAATGCCACAATAGATGGACCAAAGGCCTAATGCAATATAAGACTGTTTCCTACATTCCTAGCTGAATGATCCCTGTTGAACGATCAGGTTGCATTTCTTAGCAAGCTAAAATGAAATGTGTGTTCATTGTTGCAGTGGGGAATTCCTATATTTCTTTTAGAACAGCAGAGAGGAAAGCTTTTAAGTTGCTGAATAAAAACAATAGGGTGGCTGCAAGTGGAGTATGGAGATGATAGATAGATGATAGATAGATAGATAGATAGATAGATAGATAGATAGATGATAGATAGATAGATAGATAGATAGATAGATAGATAGATGATAGATAGATAGATAGATAGATAGATAGATAGATAGATGATAGATAGATGATAGATAGATAGATAGATAGATAGATGATAGATAGATAGATAGATAGATAGATAGATAGATAGATAGATAGATGATAGATGATAGATAGATAGATGATAGATAGATGATAGGTAAAGGTAAAGGGTAAAGGGACCCCTGACCATTAGGTCCAGTCATGCCCGACTCTGGGGTTGCGGCGCTCATCTCGCTTTATTGGCTGATGGAGCCAGCGTACAGCTTCCGGGTCATGTGACCAGCATGACTAAGCTGCTTCTGGTGAACGCCATTTACCTTCCTGCTGGAGCAGTACCTATTTATCTACTTGCATTTTGACGTGCTTTCGAACTGCTAGGTTGGCAGGAGCAGGGACTGAGCAACGGGAGCTCACCCCGTTGCAGGGATTCGAACTGCTGACCTTCTGATTGGCAAGTTTTAGGCTCTGTGGTTTAATCCACAGTGCTACCCACGTCCCTAGATAGATGATAGATAGATAGATGATAGATAGATAGATAGATAGATAGATAGATAGATAGATGATAGATAGATAGATAGATAGATAGATAGATAGATAGATAGATGATAGATAGATAGATGATAGATAGATAGATATAGATAGATAGATTAGATAGATAGATAGATAGATAGATAGATAGATAGATAGATAGATAGATGATAGATAGATAGATAGATGATAGATAGATAGATAGATAGATGATAGATGGTAGATAGATGATAGATAGATAGATGATAGATAGATAGATAGATAGATAGATAGATAGATAGATGATAGATATAGATGATAGATGATAGATGATTGATAGATAGATAGAAATAGATGATAGATAGATATAGATAGATAGATGATAGATATAGATAGATAGATAGATAGATAGATAGATAGATGATAGATAGATATGTTTAAATCAGATTCAAAGCAGAGAAGGCACAAAGACCAAAAGAGAAAACAGTAGTGAGCATAGAGAGTGGGAGCTGCAATTCTAACCCCATAAGATCCATTCAGTTCAATGAAACTTATTTCTGAGTAGACATGGCCAGGCTTGCAGCCTAAGACGTGTAACCATGCTACTGAGGTTTATTTTAATTACAATCTGAAATTCCGTAGCACACATAGAATCAAATCATGGATCAGTATTTGCATTTCACAATGGCATTACTCGTAGTCTCCTTTGGGCAGAAGCCAAACAGTTCTTTATAATGCATTATTATTATTATTATTATTATTATTATTATTATTATTATTCCCTTGAAGACGACCGCAGGCACCTGGAAACAGACAGGTCAAGTATCCACATCAGCAACCAATGGAGAAATTATTGCTGGGAAGAGCACAATGAGAAAAAAGTCAAATGAGAGCAAGGGCAGGATGTATGTAAAATAAATTACATTAAATTTACAAACACATTCCACTTATTGCCCTACATCTCACTAGCCATCACTTGTCCTCAACTCCCACCATCACAACATGTCCCGTGTTATCTTTCCTCACTGTTTTGCACAGGAAGGGTTATACTTCCTGAACTCATTCCATTCTTTATCTGTCTCTCAGGCGAGCAATATCTTGAGTACTCTTAACTTGGGTTGTCTTGTGCTTTAACTAAGTGTTCCAGGCGCTTCTAAACCGATACTGTTCTAGTTTCCATGGCAACTCCCCGGCGCACATTTCTATTCTCTTACTTAAAGCTTTCATTAGATTTAACATTTAAATAGGCATTGATTAAAACATGACATTACCAATGCTCTGGGAGAGAGAGAAATATTCATTTTGTACAAAACCCCATTATGTGGCACAGACAAACTGGTTGATGGCCAAATTAGTTAACAGAGCTTCTCAGTTGACATTGGATCATGTCGCAGAATGCTATATAGTCTTATAATGATGTTAAGTCTCTCACTCAAACCCACACAACGAAGGAAGCAGCATTACCATATTTTTCGCTCTATTGGACGCACCGGACCACAGGACGCACCTAGTTTTTAGAGGGGGAAATCAAGGAAAAAATATTATTCCCCCCCCCAGCCCCAAAGAGCAACGGACAGGCTGCACGCAGCCTGTCCACTTCTCCCAGACCTTCTCGGGGCTGCGGGGGAAGCCCGGGTTCCCCCCCCCCAGCCCCAAAGAGCAAAGAAGCCAAGACAGCGCGCGGGATCCATAGCCGCACAACCTCTCCAGCCAGGAGCTAAACCTCTCCAGTGCAGCTAAAGAAGAAGACAAGGCAGCAAGCGCGATCCATCCCGCTCGCTGCCTTGGCTTCTTCTTTAGCCTTGCGCAGCATCTTTAGTCTTGTGCAACGGGATGGATTGCGCATGCTGTCCACCGGGGCTGGACTAGATGACTCCTGGGGTTCCCTTCCAACCCTGCAATTCTATGACCTCGGAAGGTGTTTGGGGTCTCCACCACTGGAGGCTTTTAAGCAGCGGTTGGGGGACCATCTGCCTGGCGTTCTTTAGCTGTGATTCCTACATTGTGAGGGGGCTGGGCTAGATGACCCTCGGGTGGCCCTCCCAACTCTATACAGTCCTACAGTTCTGCGGCAGGAGATCCACAGCCACTTCACACAATGCCCACTCCCAATTTTCATTGGAGAGACATGTGGCTTCACTGTCTAGGTAGGTACCCCCCTACCTGCCACACTTCCCCCACCCCACTTAAGCTGGGGGGGGGGGGATCCGCTGAAGCCTCCAGCAGCGGAGGATCCATGGTCCCCTTCCTTCCCTCCTCCGTAGTTGAGAGATAGAGAGATAATATTTATTACGGCCATAGGCCCATACACGAGTGTAAGCTGCCCCCCTCCCACTTTCCTGCTTCAAAGCAATCACGGAGGGGGGAATCTGCTGAAGCCTCCAGCAGCGGAGGATCCATGGTCCTCTTCCTTCCCTCCTCCGTAGTTGCTTTGAAGGAGGAAAGTGGGAGAGGAGCTGCTTACACGAGTGTAAGCTGCCTCCCTCCCACTTTCCTGCTTCAAAGCAATCACGGAGGGGGGAATCCGCTGAAGCCTCCAGCAGCGGAGGATCCATGGTCCTCTTCCTTCCCTCCTCCGTAGTTGCTTTGAAGGAGGAAAGTGGGAGAGGAGCTGCTTACACGAGTGTAAGCTGCCCCCCTCCCACTTTCCTGCTTCAAAGCAATCACGGAGGGGGGAATCCGCTGAAGCCTCCAGCAGCGGAAGATCCATGGTCCTCTTCCTTCCCTCCTCCGTAGTTGCTTTGAAGGAGGAAAGTGGGAGAGGAGCTGCTTACACGAGTGTAAGCTGCTCCCCTCCTACGTTGCCGCCTCAAAGGGAGCCCGGGAGGAGGGAATCTGCTGCCGCTTCCCCCACCTCCCGCAGAAGCCGCACGCTCTTTAAAGGGGCGGTGCGGCTTCTCCTGGGTTTTCTGGGAGGTGGGCGGATTCCCCCACCTCGTAGAAAAGCCTGCAGGAGCCGCACAGCCTTTAAAGAGGGCGCCGCTCTTGGGGGCTTTTCCCCCAGGAGGGAGAAGGGACTGCTACAGCCAGTCAGTCCCTTCTCCCTCCTGGAGAAAAGCCCGCAAGAGCGCACGAAGCTTGTGTGCGGCTCTTGAGGGCTTTTCCCGCCTGCCTCCCCCCCTGCATTCGCTCCATAGGACGCACACACATTTTCCCTTGCTTTTTAGGAGGGAAAAAGTGCGTCCTATGGTGCGAAAAATACGGTATGTATCAGTTTATTGGTAAGGTTTACTGAAGGTCTAGTCATTCCTTCAATCTGTAGCTCTAAATAAGACTCCAAATTATTCCCTGAAGCTGAAGGCAAATGGGATCCTACAACAGAATTGCTGAATGGCACTTTCTGTCCAACATTTTAGCTGCTCATTTCCATCTTTTCTCCTCCCCCTCAGGTTTGCTGTCCCCCCCCCTCCCAAAATGGTTGACCAACATCCACTGGGCATCCTCAGTCCTTATTGGCATAGTTTGAGGATTGTGCAACGCAGCTATAAAGTTTCATAATTTTCTCCACTGAGTTCAATGGGGAGCTCTCCCTTCCATTCCTGGGGACATTTAGAAACAATTTTTCAGTATTAGCCAGAAAACAACCTATCCAGACTGTTACTATGTATGTATGCAGAGATTTGTTTCCTGCCCTTCTTGGCACCACTCAGTAGGATGGTTCTCTCTATACCAGGCATAGGCAAACTCAGCCCTCCATATGTTTTGGGACTACAATTCCCATCACCCCTGACCACTGGTCCTGTTAGCTAGGGATGATGGGAGTTGTAGTGAAGAGAGGATGGTCATTGCCCTATTCCCTAAGCAACATATGAATCCTGGTCTAACTTCTGGGTGTGCTGCAGAGGCCTACAAGCAAAAAGTCTACCATGCCAGTGCTGCAGACACACTGTGTATTTAAGGCAATCTTTCTCTCTCCCAAAGAATCCTGAGAACTGTAGTTTATTAAGGGTGCTAGGATTGATGCTCTGTGAAGGGTAGACTACAATTCCCAGATTCTTTTTTGGGTGGGGGGAGATGTGCTTTAAATGTGCTACGTATTCAGCCTGGGTTTTCTATTGCTCTAAACTGAAATTCATGCAAGGAGAGGTAATTACACAGAAAATACAGAGCACATGGTAATATTGCCAAGGCCTTCCTATATGAAATGGCCATCTGGATACTTGAAAGAAAACTCATTTTTGTTAAGCTTCCTTAAACATAACATTAACACTCAGTTTTAATTAATGGTCCTGGCAGGAGCTATGCTGGGTGTTCTCAAGAGCTTCCACTCTGTCCTGACAAGCTGACGGCATTTCTGTTTTCTTTTCTTTTTGCGTGGCTCCAGTGAAAAGCATCTGGAGAAACTTCTTGGGTTTCTTTTGTTGGCCTTGTTTATTGGTGGTGGGGTTGGATGGGAAGTGGATGTACTTCTGGTTCTTGCTAGCCCTCGTAGGCTCCCGGTACTCTGGAAGAGTGCGGCAGCGGCATAATGAATGGCATCTATTTCAGCTCCGCAGGATAAACATTTTGTGAACATAAGAAGCATCAACCTATACTTTGGTGTACCAGACACAGTACATTCATCGTGCAGCCGAGCAAAAACTTGTCCTTGTTTTCTTCCCGCATTGCACAGTAAAACACCAAAATAAATGTAATCAAAGGACCAAACAGAGAGAGACAGAGAAGCAGATGAAGCTTGTGATGAAAAAGATGGGGCAGTTTCTTTTGCTTTTCTTTTTCACGGACGTTTGAAGCTGACTGAGTGCTTGCAGATGATTATCATTTCTCCTCTCAGTCTCCTCTTTTCCTGGCTAAACATATCCAGCTCCTTCAACCATTCCTCATAAGGCTTGGTTTCCAGACCCTTGATCATCTTGGTTCCCCTCCTCTGCACACTTTCTAGCTTGTCAACAGCCTTCTTAAATTGTGGTGCCCAGAACTGGACACAGTATTTCAGGTGTGGTCTGACCAAGGAAGAATAGAGTGGTACTATTACTTCCCTTGATCTGGACACTATACTTCTGTTGCTGCAGCCTTAGAATAGCATTAGCTTTTTTGGCTGCTGCATCACATGATTGACTCATGTTAAGCTTGTGGTCCATGTACTGTTAGTAAGCCAGATGTCCTCCAACTTACCGGTATATTTGTGTATCTGGTTCTTCCTACCTAAGTGCAGAACCTTACATTTATCCCTATTGAAATTCATTTTGTTAGCTTGCACACAGTTCTCCAAGCAGTTGTGATCATTTTAATTTTTGATTCTGTCTTCTGTGGCATTACTCCTCCCAGTCTGGTGTCATCTGCAAATCTGATGAATATTCCCTCAATTCCTTCATCCAAGTTGTTTATAACCAGGCCTTCTACAGATTTTCTCTACTACTTTCAATGTGATCTTTCATATGAACTAATTTAAGAATAATTGGTCTACCATGTCACCAGGGCCACACAATGAGGATGACAGAAGCTTGAAGTGGATCACACAGCAAAATTAAGGAAGACCTATTAGTTTCCTTAATTTTTGTTTCTTAACCTTTAATTATCCTTCCCTGTTGCTTTTCAGTACAGAAATGCTAAAATGTTACAGATCTGTCCATACAAAGTATGTTGTGCTTGATCATTGCCTACGAAAATTATCACTGTGGATCCCAGTGACATTAAAGAGACGTTAAAGGAAAGTGGGCACAGGTCCGATCAGCAGACTAGATGAGACCCCACTGAGCGCCCACATAAGGACTGCTACTCTAGAGCAGCAGTTGTTGCTGAGAAAATGTCCACCCCATCTTAAACAGAATAGGAAAGCCCTGATTTAGTCCATAGGCTGTAATTAATGGAAAGACCTGTGGTTTCTGCTCTGATACAGCCACTCTGACCTCTTTAGTAATGCCAGGACATTTGAATGCCTACTGATCAAACAGGAGGGTAGGATTTCGAAAGCCACCTTGTTATAAATGATCCTCAGAGCTCATATACCATTTGTTTAAACCCACCATTTGGAGGTCAGGATGGTGTTTGTACAAGAATAATGAGTTGTGAGTAATGTCTTTTTCCTGAGCGCAGACTGTGTGTTTTGTTTTAAAGCAGGCAATAACTATTTAGATTGGGATTTTCAAAGGCATGGCAGTGGCTTAGGAGTCCATCCCTCACGAAAACTCAATTACAGATCTTTATGTAGGTCACTGTGAGGGACTTGGAGGTCACTTATGCCAAGGTTTCGTATCACCTCCTGAAGGCATAGGGATATTCCAGAACTTCACACTGGAAATATAGCTGTTTAGAGGATATATTTGCAGATACAGTGTAATCAAGCTTCTTCACCCTCTTGAATGGTGAAAGAAAATAACAGCACAACCATTGCATAAGCTTTAGGAGGCTTTTGACACCACTGCTGAGAATTCTCCACACAGCCACACAATCAGGATATTTGTTAAGGAGTTAATATATAGTATGATGGATTGTGCAATCCCACTAAATCATGTATGCTTTTCAGTGGGCTACTTAGAACAATGGTTAATTAAGAAGCAAATTGAATTAATAAAGGCCAGTTTGATTTTGGCAAGGTATCTTTCATGGTTAAGGAACTATCAGGAAGGGACTTTTATATGATCTATGGCCATGGCAAAAATTGCTCTAGGTAACTTGAAACCTATGAATAAAAGAATTAGATTAAGTAAATGTGTTTGGTAAAATAAAAAAAGATAAAATCTTTTAAAATGGTAACATGATTTTTAAAAAAGTATACAAAAATGACAGAATGCTATGTTAAGTATAATTGTTTAATTGACATTGAAATGGAAAACGCCTCTCTGGCTGTGTTTGAATGTGTATTGCTCTGTTGCTTTCAACTGATCTGATTAGAGATTAAACAGCCTGCAATTGGCATCTCTGGTTGAAGAGACCTCAAGTACTAGGACCTGAGTAGCCTTGGCCAATTAGAAGGCTAAAGGGCCCTATGTTTTTACAGCATAAAAGTGGCTGGGGAAACCCAGCCAGATGGGCAGGGTATAAATATTGTTGTTGTTGTTGTTGTTTTTGTTGTTGTTATTATGCCTCATATTAATGCAGATGCAGAGTACATATTGGTTACAAAAGTTGGGTGCCACCCTCATTCTGCTGAGTGTTAGCAAGATCCCAGGGGGTTCCAGGCAGAGAACTGAAACATGGTGAGTTTCATAGCTTTAAGAAATATTCACCTAGATACACCTTCAGCCTGCATGGAGGGAGTCCAGGTCATACAGCATGGTCATCTAAAGAGGGGCTTGACCCCCACAGCAGCACAGCCCTGGAGCCCAAGGCATCTCTCCCAGCCAGCCTTCAGCCAGCCTGCCCAACTTGAAAACCAGCCTCTCCTTTCTTCTTCCCAGAGCACCCTACTAAAAACTCTCTTTTCCTGTCACTTCACACCCAGTTACCCTGGCATTCTTCCAAACCCCCAGTCTTGGTTCACACCACAGGGCAAGGAGCATGGACATGGCCAATGGCCCTCAATAGCCCTGTATTGTTTCTTAATGGCCCTCGTTTGTCCAGGTTGTTTTGCATAGGCTAACTCAGGAATTCCTCTGCCACTTGTATTTCTCCCAGCACATCCCAAATAAATCCTACCATTTGTTAATTTCTAGGGTTTAGCCCCACCCCATCTATAAGAACATTGATTCTCTTTAGAAATCACAAGCACTCTTTTCCATGCCAATTTAAAACCAGATCAGCAAGTAGGTACAACTGCTGAATTCTCCTATTAGCATCCAGATCAGAATGCACTTAGTAATAAAATGCATGTAGTTTACGAAAACTACAGTTGAATTGTCTAGGATGGGGACATATCAATGCCCCACACAGATATACCTGGCACAGCAGCAAAACAACTAGTCACAGGTTTGGGGTTGAATGGAAGTTTTTTGTATCTTTAGCTGCAGTTGACAGATGCTGGTCTTCTCTTTAAAAAGCAAGCACTCACGGCAATAAAGCACCGGGAGAAAATTTGTAACTACCAGATTAAATGTTTGCCTGCTAGTAATGAACATACAGGGTGTGCCCTACCGTTCCCTTCTCAGCAAGTATTAATCCGATCTTTCCTCTTCCTCGGAAGCAAATGACATATTACACAGGGTACCAGTTAACTTCCCTCAACAGTTTCATTTTTCTTGCGGGGGTGGGGGTGGGGGTGGGGGGAGATCAGTAATGGAGGAAGTGTGGGTGAGAGAAGGTGCTTAATATTTCCCCTTTGGCTCTTTTCTCTCTCTTTTCATTCAAAATAACTCCCTGCTTTTCTCCCCTCAGGGGGAAAGAAACATAGGCCTTTTCTTTTGTGAAGGAACATCAAAGGGAGCAGGAGAGAGCAAAGGGCCAGAGGGAAAGGGTTAAGTATTTCCTTTCCACCTGCCTCTGCTCCTGATCGCAAACTCCAGTGGGATATCTTTGCTTTAAAAAAAGGGGGGGGAGAGTTACACAAAACTTCATGTAACGTGTACGTTGTCCCTCCCACACAAATCTCCTATGGGGCATATTTATCCATATGGCTGCCTGCTCCTCAGTACACCTTTGACAAGGGTAACGGCACCAAGACACAATATTGGCCGGCAGCCATTTTATTATTATGGCTTTCAGTGAATGACAAGAGAATAACTTTCATACCTTCCGGCTTTTTATACAGGAATGTAATTGAAGTAATCTTGCAAGTATGCACACCCGAACCCCTTTCCCCTCCCTCTTCCCACCAGCTCAAATGGTTCAGTAAGCACTTCGGAAAGGTAAAAGACTGGATGCACAGAGTTTGGCTCTACAGCTAGCCCCAAGAGTTTCTAGAATTTTCTAGAATTGTAACAACTTGTGCTTCCCCCCCCCCCAGTGGGTACTCAAAGGCAGTGGCGTAGCGTGGGTTGTCAGCACCCGGGGCAAGGCAAGTAATTTGCACCCCCTAACCCGTGGATTTGCGCCCCCTAACCTGTGGATTTGCCCTAACCCCAGATGTTGCGCCCGGTGCGGCCGGCCCCCCCTGCACCCCCACGCTACGCCACTGCTCAAAGGTATGCAGTACAGTGGTACCTCAGGTTATAGATGCTTCATGTTACAGATGCCGCTAACCCAGAAATAGTACTTCGATTAAGAACTTTGCTTCAGGATGAGAACAGAAATTGTGCTCCTGTGGCACGGTGGCAGCAGGAGGCCCCATTAGCTAAAGTGGTACCTCAGGTTAAGAATAGTTACAGGTTAAGAACGGACCTCCGGAACGAATTAAGTTCTTAACCCGAGGTACCACTGTACCAGCATCTCTCTTTGTTAAAAAGTGTGGCACTTACTGTAACAGTTTCGTAGTGAGTACTGGCACCTATTTTTCTGGGGCAGGGGAGGGGAAGCACTGGTAACAACATGTGCTTCCAGAATAAGCCACTTCTTTCACTGCAGGAGGCTTTTGACTTGGACCAGTTGGATAATGCACCAAGAGGACTTGTCTAAATTCATCATCTTCGACAATATTTTCCTTGGTAAAAACCCTGCAAATCATATACAGGAGATACCTTCTGCTTGAAATCTGCTTGGCCACAAATGATTGGGACAAGTGCAAGGAGTCTGTTGGACTACAGCTCCCATCAATCTCGAGCCAGCATGTCCAATGGGCAGGGACAACGGGAGTTGGATCCCAGCTGTATTCAGAAAGATACGTGCGCCCCATCATTAGTTTCAAGGGGGTTCCAGTCAGAGGAAAGGGCTCAGAGATGCACAGTTGAGCATGACATATCCGTTTACTTGCAACAGAGAGTCCCTTACTTGTGAGAGGATCATACTGAGCAGGGAGAACTGGGCGGGTGGGAGAGAGAGAGAGAGAGATTGAGAGAAAGAGAGAGGTATGTCTTTTTTCTTAGCTGAAACACAAACACCAAGAAGGGCTAGGGGCAGAGGCATACCTAGGGTCCCTTTGCATCCTTGGCAAAAAGCTGTATTGGTGCCCCCCCCCAAAAAAAAATCAGTGGAGGTTCCCCCTCCTGATTTTTGCTATTAAAAATATAGTCAGAGAGGTATGTACTCCACCCTAAATTCTTTTTTTAACAAAAAGTAACAAAACATACCCCAACCCAAGGAAAACAGAGCTTAGTAGTTGTACGGAAAATAAAGAGAGAAAAACAGGTGATGGTTGTAGCTTTAGACGTTCCAAGAAACGCAGTCAAATCAGAGTGTCTCTCCATAGCATCTCATGAGTTGATGAAGGGTGAAAACCAAGTCTGCTCAAGATGTATACAAATGTGTAATACAAGGACAAAAACTGGGGCTGCTGCAAGAGCCTGTCATGCCCCTTTCCTCTTAGACCACCAGGCAGCCCCCCTCATGTATGTTAATAAAACTCCACCCCCCCCCCCAGTGTCTCAGAACTGAAGGGGAGGAATTATAGGGACACCAGCCCTATGTGGCCAAGGTGCCGTTGGTCACCACAATAACTGTTGGGAAGGGACTGGACCCCCTTAATGTTGAGGGGGCAGAGGAGGCCAAGTGTGGAGCCGAGTGCGGCACAGCTTCAATGGTCGGCTCCTCATCAGAGCAAGAGAGGAGGAACCCACCAGCCATTGAAGCTGAGCTCGACCTCCTCCTGATGATGCGACATCTCTCGTGCATGAGTTCACATGCACGTCATACACAGGGCACATGATGTCACATGTGCACAACATGCATCACAGACATGACATCATACACAGGCGAAGTACATCAGGTCTCCTCAATCTTGGGTACAATTTGACACCTCTGCCTTTTGGAAATCCCATTCCTAAACCAGGGCTGTTTCCCTCCTGGGTCTTCATTCCTCACCTCAGCTTTTCCCCTCAGGAGGCTCAGAAGTGCTTGCCCCAGAGGGAGGCAAGCAAGGCCTAGTTGGGTCCCTCAGGAAGGGGAGACTTTGAGAGCCACACACACATTCTAAAAAGCTGTGAAAATGCTTTTTTAAAAATGTTTTGAAACGTACATTGAATTTTGCATAGCTCACTTTTGCCATCTAGTATATTGCACTTCACAACACATTTAAAACGTTTTATTTGCAGCTGTGTAGCTGAGGCCTAACTCTTTCCTTGCTCGGACGAATCGGGAAACGACTTTGCTTCATGTACACAGATTGCTTTTGGTGAAGTAATGAGAAACATTATTTGTATTAGATTTCTTTTGAAGGTCTCGTTTCAAACTTAGCAGCTGTTCATATCTGATAGCTAAATGCCATTTGCAACATGTTGTAAACGTTATGTGGCTATAATTTTTTCTGTCTCCAACAATAATCCATCACATAAATTTCTAAAGTTTTACACAAATAGTACATGAACATGGCTGAAATCCTATCCCCAAAGACTCACTTCTGAGTAGACATTCTTAGGTTGCACTGCAAGTGTTGTTTGGGTGAAGAACTCCCTCTGAAAAGGGACATTTTAATAGGAAGGTTCCCTTTTATATAATTATAATTTTATTTCAAATACTAGCACTAGTTGGACAGAATCAATAATGAACTTTTCTCCTCTGTTAGGCCTACTGTTTCCTTCTTTCAGACTGCAGACACATGACATTTTATTCTAAAATCAATAGCATTCAACTGCAGGTAATGTTCAACTAAGTTTTTCTCAGAGTAGCCACACTGAAATTGATGGACATGGCTAAGTTAGGTTCATAACTTCAGTAAGACTAAAACTTAATTGAATACCACTCTGAGTTCTTGTTTTTATACGTCATCCACACACAGGACTCAGCTACATTGGCAAAGAAAAATCACTTTATATGCATTGTTTATGCAATCTAACAATTTGACACCAGGAGGCGCTGTTGGGTTACGTTTTTGCTAACCTGGTTTCTCATAAAAAGTTTGCAACACATTTAACTGAAACACTTCTTTGATGTGTCTTGATTCAGATCTTTTGGATACTTCTTGCCTCTGAAAAGCACTTCTTGAGAAACTGGTTTCATTTTGAAAATAAAAGCTAATTGAGGATTGATTCTGCATTACCCCAGTGTGTCCATTTGAAAACAGATATAATTGTGTGTGGGGGGGGGGGTATATTCACAACTGCTCAATGATGTCATGGATGGAAGTATACCAAGATCACACTTGCCACTTCCTTCTTATCAAGCAACCACACTCACCCTTGTGGAAAGCAGGATTTAGAATAAATCTAGATTGAAAACAACATTGAGGATGAGCATGTATAATTCCAGCTTGAGGAAAGCTATGTTTTTGTGCTACAAAAGTGTTTTTGTGTATACAGCCGATGAGACACCATTTGCAATGTGGCAGTCCCTGACTGTTTTGAGGTTCTTAGGGAAAAAACTCACCCTCATTTCTGAACTCTCCAAGCCACGTGATTAATGAATAAGGTTGCCATACGTCTGGAATTTCCTTGACATACCCGCAATACTGCAGTCAGAAGCAGTGTCTGGGCAGAAATCATCAAAATATCCTGTAGAATCCAGACGTATGGCAACCCACATTTGCAGTGTTGTTTTGGGGTGATTTTCCTTTAAAAAAAACCACAGGTTTGTTTTTTGCGAGTTTGCCCAATAAGCTCAACAACTCTGTGCAAAACTAAATTAAATAGCTATTTTTACTTTTTGAAATATGGCAACCCTATGAAATAATAATGGATCCTTAAGATGCATTAGTTGTCACTGAATGACGATGCAATCCTACACATGTCTACTCAAAAGTAAGCCCCGCTGAGTTCATTCGGACTTACTCCCATGTAAGTGTATATAATAGAACCTCATGTTATGTTCCATCCTCCTTGCGAACGATGCGGGTTACGAGCTCCACTAACCCAGAAGTAGATGCTCCCGGTTGCAAACTTGTCCCAGGATGTGAGCGGAAGTTGCGCGCCGGCAGCACAGCAGCAGCGGGAGGCGCCATTAGCGAAAGCACGCCTCGGGTTATGAACGGTTTTGGCTTAAGAATGGACCTCCGGAACAATTTAAGTTCGTAACCAGAGGTACCACTGTATAAGATTGCAGTGTTGATTAGCTCATTCCAACGCACTGAAAGCTAGTGTTGAGAGGAGCCATCTGATGAGTAAAGAATCAAATGACAAATCTGCAGAGTGTGTTGCTTATTTTTCTCTCCATATATCTCCCTGAGCCAGAGAGGATACTGCTCATCAGAGCGGAAGAGTGCCTTGTTTTATTTAGCGTTGTCATTAGGAAGATCAGAAGGTGATGAATGACAAACACATATTTGGCCAGAGCAACCACAGGCAGTTAAAACAGTACCTTTTCAAGCTGACTTCACATTTTCTTAAATTGGATGTGGAAGGGGAAAGAACCCCTCCCGCATAGGCTAGACATATAAACAATATTATCCACCAACACTTCCTATACTATGTAAGGAATATCTCATCTTCTGGGGATGAAAAGCCAGAAAACTTCCCCAGCTGAAGATGTTAAGAAGGATGTGGAAACACCACATTCCCTTGTGCCCAGAAGGGTGGATTATTATGGGAGAATATACAGTGTAACCTCCGTTATCTCAACTTCGTTGTCTGAGCGACAGTGAAACCCTAGGATTGCACTCCGAACTTCCACATTATTGGAACCCATTGCAAATGGAAATAGCATCTTTGGTACTTCCTGATGGTAGTGAAAAAAGAAATAAAATAAAATTTGGTTAGGTCCATAAAATGCTTATTGAAAGAACAGCAAGAAATCCCAACATGCTTTATAATTAAAATATCTCCCCAGCCCAGAACTGTTGTTTAAAATGAAGCAAACTACAGAATAATCTACTTTAAAGATTGTCAGTTGTAAAGTTCATTAGAACTGACAGTCTAGCTCTATGCCACCATTGTGCCAAGGCACCCAAGGAGATTTGCAATTTTTAAACACTAAAATAGATCTCTTATCTATCTATCCAGTGTTATTTTTCTGGGGAAAAAGAAGTGCCAAAACTCACCATGAGACCTCTCTTGTTCTCTTATAATGGCAATGGCATCTACCTGAGAGGTGCCAGAACTGTGTTCTGATGAGTTTCCACAGGAAAAACAACAACTATCTATCTGTTAAATAAATGTAGATATTGACTCAAAACTTTTCTGTTTCAGCAGTAGTATGGTTTAGGTGCTAGGGAAGCAGGTGGCGCTGTGGTCTAAACCACTGAACCTCTTGGGCTTGCCGATCAGAAGGTTGGTGGCTCGAATCCCCACGATGGAGTAAGCTCCTGTTGCTCTGTCCCAGTTTCTGCCAATCTAGCAGTTCAAAAGCACACCAGTGCAAGTAGATAAATAGGTACCGCTACTGTGGGAAGGTAAACGGCATTTCTGTGCGCTCTGGCACTCGTCACAGTGTCCCGTTGCACCAGAAGTAGTTTAGTCAAGTTGGCCACATAACCCAAAAAGCTGTCTGTGGACAAACACTGGCTCCCTCAGCCTGAAAGCAAAATGAGTGCTGCAACCCCATAGTCGCCTTTGACTGGACTTAACCATCCAGGAGTCATTTACCTTTAGGTGCTGAACTCGACTGTGGATATTTAGGCTCAGATTCCCACTCCCAGACTCAAAGATCACTGAATGACCATGGGTGAGTTGTTCTCTCTTGGCCTAATTAACCTTGCAGTGCTGTTCTAAGGATAAAATTGCAGGGTGGGTAGTTGGAGGAAAGAGAGGAGTACGTATTCTGCCTTAAGCTCCTTGGGAAAGGTCAGGATACAAATGCAACAAAAGTAATTAATTTCAATGTACAACAAAGACCCTCCATCAGTGTTTTAATGGGGTGAACTGCTTGTGTGAACAGCGGCTAATGTCCCAAACCTGGACACGTTGTACAGGGATGTGTTGAATTTCTGTTTCTGCCTCTTGCTTCTAAGCAAAGGGTTTGGGATTGGAAATTTATGGGTGTAACTGCCCCAGATTTACTTTTTGGCATGCACCTCTGAGCATACTGTGAAACATGCCGCCTGCCGTCTGCACCTCCTCCTCCTCCTCCTCCTGGGTGCTGTCCCTGATTTTCGTAATGGGGAAAGTTCACTCCTCATTTAAAGGCGTTCGTTCCCCTTGAGATGCATGGATTTCTTACATTTCCATTTATGTGCCAAAGGTCCATAATGAGGGGTACTGTTTGGATTTGCCCACAGGTGTCCAGTAAAAGGATAGAATCCAGAACTAGGGTTGTTATTTTCCTATTACTATTAAATAAATTTATATTTTTATAATTTGCCAGTACAGTGGTGCCTCAGGTTAAGAACTTAATTCGTTCTGGAGGTCCATTCTTAACCTGAAACTGTTCTTAGCCTGAGGTACCACTTTAGCTAATGGGGCCTCCCGCTGCCGCCACGTGATTTCTGTTCTCATCCTGAAGCAAAGTTCTTAACTCGAGGTACTATTTCTGGGTTAGCGGAGTCTGTAACCTGAAGCATCTGTAACCTGAAGCGTCTGTAACCTGAGGTACCACTGTATTGACACGATACTGAAATGTTTCAAAGACTTGCTTTCTTTAACTGCTTTACTGCATTCTTCCTAAATGACAATGGTGCTATTCTAGGAGACAAAAATTGTGTACATTACTTGCGACCCCATGTGTACATATTTAGGTCTGAATCCCATTTAACTCAGAGCGGCTTCCTTCTCTGTAAAGCATAGACTGTAAGATTCAGCACCTCCAGATCTACAATCCTCCAGCTCCTTTTTCTTAACTGGTTAGGCAGAAACTTCCCTCCAAACACCCTAGTTCAGGCATGTCCAAAGTCCATTTTGGGGGCCAAATTTGTGTCAAATTCTTTGAAAAGATCAACAAGGTCAATTCTAAAAAAATAGCTCAACAACTGCAACCCTAGCAAATCTGGCCCACTTTGAATAAAGTTTGGGCACCCCTGCACTTTGAGCAAGCCTTTGGTCTGTGAGTAGGCTGTCTCTGTGTTAACTGTATCTCTGTGGCACGCTAACGTTGAGGTTGGAGGTGCCAGTCTGAATTTATGATTTCCCAGATTATCTAGATCAGAGTTGACTGAAATAGATTTTTATGAGGGACACTGAACCCCACACACCACCAGGCCATTATTTACACCCCCAGAGCTTCTCTCCCTAAGCCTTTTTTTTATTTTCGCCCACCTAAGCTCACTTCTGGCATCCAAGCTCTGCTGTGTAAAAAGGTACTCAGGGAGAAAGAGTGAGGACATGTTCAGCTTTAGATTTGGGGGCTCAAGGGCTTTGCCAGTGCCACCATTTTAATCATAACAAACACAAACCCCTGTGTTGCAAAATGTAACAATCTACGAAAATGCAAATACAACACACTGGCTAGTAACTGTTAGTGAATATATAATTGATTATGATATCATTCAAAATATATGAACATTTGGCCACACGGGAAGGAAAAACTGGACAGCTTCCTCACACATCTCAACAGCCTACACCCCAAAATACAATTCACTATGGAAATAGAAGCCAACAACCAACTTCCCTTCCTTGACGTCCTAATCTACAAAAAACCTGATGGCTCCCTAGGACACACTATCTACCGGAAAAAAACACACACCAACCGCTACTTACATGCACAATCACACCACCATCCTGCACAAATAAACTCCGTAGCCAAGACTCTCATCTCCAGAACCAAACGCCTGGCTGACAAAGACCACTTGACAACTGAGTTACAGAATCTCTCAAATGTGTTAATTGCCAATGGATACCAGCAAAACAGGGTTACGAAGCTAATCCAAAAAGAAACACCCCCCAAAAACCAAGACACAGAAGAAAACAATGGCATGGCCCTCCTTCCTTATATCAAGGGCACTACAGATAAAATTAGCAAAATCCTCCATAAACACAATATCAAAACAGCCTTTTGCGCCAACCAAAAAATAGCCAATATCCTCAGAAACCCCAAGGATAAAATCCAGTTGGAAAACCAAGGGGTCTATGAAATACCCTGCAAAGTCTGCCCAGCCACGTACATTGGACAAACAAACAGACGAATAAATGCACGTATCGCAGAACACAAGAATGCCGTCAAAAAAGAAGAAAAAACTTCCTCTCTTTTCCAACACATGAAAGAAACAGGACACGAAATTAATTTTGCAGATTCCAAATTGCTCTCTAACATGGAACATCACCACAAGAGAATAATCATGGAAGCCATCGAGATAGAGAAACACCCTCACAACATGAACAAGCGTGACGACACATCCCGCTTGCCAGACATCTGGAAATTAGCCCTCCCCACAAAAACTGACACCAGATCCAGAGGCACACAGAACGCCATCACCAATCAACCACACCAGACCCAAACCCAGACCCTCTCCACAGATAAATTACAGACACCATCCAGTAGCCAAACCATGGTGGCACCTCCGGATGCTGCACCCCCCTGCAATCCCTACACAGATCTGGCTGGCACAGGCCACAAAACCTCAGCTCGCCCCTATACACGAAGCCAAGCCAGAGCACAACTAAGTGCAGTACAGCCATCTTCTCATAAAAACTCTTCACAAAGTTCAAGAGGTCAAGACACAAAGGCTTTAGCAACTAATCCACACCTAATGACCCACCTAAGTGGTACTCAGGATATCACTCAAGAAATCACTCAAGATATCCCTCAAGCAATTAAGGAACAAAAGAAGAAAAGGCACACTAGCCTGGGAACTTCCTCTCTGCCCAGAACATTGGAGGCTATACACCACACCTCCTCAACAGTATTTATAGGAACTCAAACACTGAGATCCTGCTCTGTTCCAGTAACAAGAAGCCGAAAGCACCAGCCTGAAGATGACGAGTGAGACCTCGTCGAAACGTCGCCTAGACACCCCAACTTTTACACGGGAAGACACCCGAGGACACCAAAACCTGCATTCCTGTACCCGTGAAAATCTACGAAAGCATATATATATATATATTATATATATATATATATATATATATATATAATGTCATTAAGAATAAACGAGACTTCAGAGAGACGTCTTCCTTTGAGACTTTTGTCTCAAAAGGACAGTAGTGTATATCCAGAATAGTTCAACTGTTTCAGAATAAAGTCTTCATCAGCGAATAATTATCAATGAAATATTCATACTAGTGGGGATATACTGTCCTTTTGAGACTTTTGTGAGACGTCTTCCTTTGAGAGACGGCTTAGCGTTCCTCGCTATTCATTGATTTGTTTGATTCTTTGTTTGACTATGATACATATAACAACTTGTAGTTACTTGTATATTTTGTGAGATGTGTTGTATGATATACAGTGGTACCTGGGGCTACATATGCTTCAAGTTACATGCGGTTCAGGTTGCAGACTCTGCTAACCCAGAAATAGTACCTCGGGTTAAGAACTTTGCTTCAGGATGAGGACAGAAATTGCGCGGCTGCAGCGTGGTGGCTGTAGGAGGCCCCATTAGCTAAAGTGGTGCTTCAGGTTAAGAACAGTTTCAGGTTAAAAACGGACCTACGGAACGAATTAAGTACGTAACCAGAGGTACCACTGTAAACATCATTTTGAAGTGGCTTATTCGTATATTTTGAATGACATCATAACCGATTATATATTCACTAACCATTTTAATCATGCCTGCCTGCACTTCGGCTGGACCACATGCAGTCCCTGGCTGGCTGGCAGCTACAATGGCACCAGCAGTGGCAGGCCCCTCTAAACGACAGCAGTCATGGTGCCAGGTATGCTGTGGGGCAGTAGATGATGATGGGGAAGGGCTTTGCATTCTACACGCAAGAGCCTGGTTTGATTCCGTGTGTCTTTTGCTGGCACATGACTGGTTTGATGCCACCATCACATCTAGGCTGGCCTTAGTTTTACAGCGAAATTGAGCATCCGCCCAGATTCCTGGGAGCATGCTTCCAACGAAAGCTGGGAACTGGCTTACTTTAATGGGGCATTCTAATTCAAATAAAAATCCAATTCCTCATTGATAAAAAAGAGAGCTGCCACACTAGTGGGTGGCAAAGATGAGTCACTTAATTAAATAACGATAGATTTATCTCAGGTGGACAGGAATCATTCACCAGTCGACATGGCTCCATTTCCAACACTCCCTGCATCAATGTGAGTTCTGCTATCCGGCATGTAAACAAGACTTCTGTGTTTATACATATATTGTAAGCATTAAGTGGTGGTGAGTTGCTGCAAGCAGATGCAAAACATCAGGATGCTAAATGTGGGAAATGCTGTCAGTGCCTTGCGCAGAGCTGTTATCTAGTAGCCGCTGTTGTTTTGCAGCGTTTGCTAAAGTGTTTCAGTCAATCATGGAGCAGAAACCATTTTAATGCCGGAGGGGAAGAGTTCTGATCAGAGAAACCCGTAACTGCTATTGATGAAACCCAAACACTAGCTGCTTAGGAAATATACTGCGGCAAGAAGCAGAATGCCTATACTTGTCTACTCAGTAAGTCTCACTTGATTGCTTCAATGGGACTTACTCCCAGTGAAGTGTGTATAGGATTGCAGCCTTAATCAGTGACAACAATGCAACATCGATGTTACTCTCCCCTGGGAAAAATAAATGCTTCTCAGTTCAAGTTGACCTTCAATCCCAAGCTTTAAAACAGTAAAAATTAAGCCTGATTAACAAAGGCTGTGCACGTGGAAGTAGTGGTCATATAGCTTGGTGGTTTTCAACGACTGGGGTGCCTTGAATGATGGTCAGGGGTGCTGCGGGCAACACTGGCCTCTGCCCCTCTTTCCTTCCCTCCCTCCCTTTGATGCCCTCTCACAACTCCCAAAGGCTTGCACAGCTGTTTGTTGCAGCAGCTCTGGCTCCAAGATCCCTGGGTGAATGGTGCCTCTGGGGCTGGTCAGGGGGTGCTGGTTGCCAGGAGATGAGGCGGCCTCAGAGTAAGCAAGCAAGCAGGCGAGGGAGCCCAGCCAGCCAGCCCTTGCTGTTGGGAATGGACAGGCAAGTCCCAGGCCCTTGTGGGGCAGTGTGAGGAGGAACCTCTCTTTGGGGTGGGGGACATCTCAGAGACCAGAGGCAGCAGCAGCAGCTGCCCAGAGGACTCCCAAGGAGAGGGGAGAGGAGAGGAGAGGAGAGGAGGCTGAGGGAACACTCCACAAGGGAGGGTGTTTGAAAAAGGGTGAGAGGCTGGCAGCTCTGCAGGCAAAGGGTGATGTATCTGGACTCCTGAGCCCCACGGGGGGGGGGGGGGGCGCAGAAAGAATGTAGTTGGTCAAGGGAGCCATGGGCTAAAAAAGAGTGAATAATAATAATAATAATAATAATAATACCCCACCCATCTGGCTGGATTTCCCCAGCCACTCTGGGTAGTTTACAGCACACAAAAATTGTAAAACATTAGACATAAAAAATACAGTTGCCTTCAGATATCTTCTAAAAGTCATATAGTTGTTTATTTCCTTGGCATCTGATGGGAGGGTGTTCCACACGGTGGGTGCCACTACTGAGAAAGCCCTCTGCCTGATTGCCTTTTTATTTCACTACCAGAGTTAAGCATGTGCTTAAAATCCTACCACTGAAATCAATGACGCTTACAAATGCTTCCTGGGTCTGGAAGGTGCTGATATTTTGGGCTCCCGATCAACAGCCTGTTACTCCTTCTGGAGCAATTATGGCCTGAGATAGGTTTGCGCAACATGTAGCCCTAGGACATAGATGGCATGCCAGTTCTGTATCCCAGGCAGTGAGGCAGACTCCAGACTTATGGTATGCTAGCTGCTGGTATGCATCTAATGAGTAGGTTTGCTAGGTACTGAATCATGCCATCCAGCTATTCTTAATTGGATGGTACGGTACCAGCTTACTTGCCCCTCTTTGTTTTTTTGGCATTGGATCTAACAATTCTTCCTAATATCTAATGAAGTTTCAAATTCCTTATTACAATATTTTGAAGCTAGATTTGCCAGATGCTCTGGAAATGTCGGCACATTTCACATGTAAATATATGCCTCATTCCACGCCCAGTAAGTGTGGGGTGCCTTTGCCCAACGGTGCTGTCGCCCACAAAAAAATACTGAGCAACTTGTCCAGTATCCTGTCTGTGTGGGCTCATGGGAAAAAGCTGTCCCATTAGCCCTTGCAAAAAAACCCACACTGATCTTTAAGTACAGTGGTACCTTGGGTTAAGAACTTAATTTGTTCTGGAGGTCCGTTCTTAACCTGAAACTGTTCTTAACCTGAGGTACCACTTTAGCTAATGGGGCCTCCTGCAGCTGCCGCGGCGCCGCAGGAGCACGATTTCTGTTCTCATCCTGAAGCAAAGTTCTTAACCTGAGGCACTATTTCTGGGTAAGCAGAGTCTGTAACCTGAAGCGTCTGTAACCCAAGGTACCACTGTAATCCCTTTGCAAAAGGTCTATCTGATTTAATCAGCAAATGGCACAAGTGGCCTAGTAGCTGAATCTTCCGCCAGCATCTTCCCGTCACCAGAACGCAGTAGACTAGCTTAGGGGATGCAGGGCAAGCTCTGTGCTTCCCCAACTGGGCACCTGCCAGATGTATTGGACTACAACTCCCATCAGCCCCAGCCAAGCATGGCTGTGCTAGTTGGGGATTGATGGGAGTTGTAGTCCAAAACTTCCAGAAGGCATCAGGTTGGAGAAGGTTGCCCCTAGCCTGACACATTGTTGCCTGGTGTTTTTTTTTTAGAAAGAGAAATCATTGTTATACAACGGTTTTGCTTTTTTGAAGACAGAAAGGAAGAACAAATGTCTGGAGAGCTCTTTACAAAGGAAAGAACTAACATTACTCCACCTCAAGTATCATTTCTTTGCAGTGTTCAAAATAGTTAACATTTGAAAGGGTTCATTAAGAGTCAAAACGAAGTTCTTGTATAACGAGCTGTCATAAGAAAGGCACACGACTCTCTCTCTGACAGACCGTCCTTCAGAAGGGTTCAAGGCTGTCACAACCGAATTACAATTCAAAGGGGCTCTTCATTATCTTTTTATTTAAGTGTTACTAAATTCTTTTTTTCTTTTTAATTTGTGCTCTCCCCGCTCCCTCAAGAGGCACTGTTTTCTAGGGACAATGCACTGTTAGCACATTTTATAATTGCAAAGTTAATTATTTAGCAGTTTTCATGTTTGCTAAGTGTGTGAGAGAATTATTAGCTCGGCGGTAGAAAAAAAAATCAGATACACAATTTCGCTGATATATTTTGCTGCTGGGGAGTGGGGATGGCGGAGGCAGACAAAGAACTGGGTTTGTAATTGTATATAAAGGGACAGTACTTCGTAAAGCAAAACTGGATTAAGAACCCCCAGTTCCCAATTACCTACACACTCCACTTCCAAGTAAGGTCCACAGAGAAGGGCGTCAATAGATGACCCAAGCCTGCCTGTCTATATCTGTTGGAGGCATTAACCAGTGTGCACTTAATTCAGTCCAAAATACATGTTACTTATTTTCCGCATTCTATCCCACAATGACAATTTTCACACATGGGCACAAATAGTGCAAGAAAAGATTAAGTTGTCCTGATGTGACAAAATCTTTCGCATCTAGCACTTGCCTCCATCTCATTAGGTAGACTGAAACGAAGAACTTTGGCTCCATGTTTATGGGTGGCAGAAAGGAAGCTAGGTAAATTATTATAGCAGTCTTGAAGAACGGTGCCTCCTGCATCAGAAGATATCTTCAAGTGGCTCTAAAAGTCTTTAATTGGCTAAAGAGACATTTGGAATTAGGGAACAGCTCTCCCCACCCCCCTTCTGATTCCTGGATATGCTAATAAAACTCTTTTCCACGGTAATAGCACATTCAATCTTAAAAGGTTAAGGGATAGGTTTTTAGATTTAAGGAACGCTACTTAAAAAAAACACAAACCCAGTGTTCTGCGGATATTTCTAAGCTTTCTTTGCCTTCTCGTTATCTTCAGATGAGGATGGCACATTAAGCTAGGTAACACTGTAAAAAGAGGAGAACAAATCCCTGGTGTTTAAGTTTCTACTCTCTTGATAAAAAGAACAATAAGATTAAAATGCCGCTCTTGGAAAGATGCTGAACATGATGGGTCTTTGGCCAGATCTAGAGAACTCTTCTTTTTCACTATCGGAAAAGGGAGAAAAGCAAACCTTAAGTGAAACCTGCAACAGTTCTGATAAAGGTAAAGGTAAAGGTACCCCTGCCCGTCCGGGCCAGTCGTGTCCGACTCTAGGGTTGTGCGCCCATCTCACTCAAGAGGCCGGGGGCCAGCGCTGGCTGCAGACACTTCCAGGTCACGTGGCCAGCGTGACAAGCTGCATCTGGTGAGTCAGCGCAGCACACGGAACACCGTTTACCTTCCCGCTAGTAAGCGGTCCCTATTTATCTACTTGCACCCGGGGGTGCTTTCGAACTGCTAGGTTGGCAGGCGCTGGGACCAAGCAATGGGAGTGCACCCCGCTGCAGGGATTCGAACCGCCGACCTGACGATCGGCAAGTCCTAGGCACTGAGGTTTAACCCACAGCGCCACCCGCGTCCCTAACAGTTCTGATAGATACTAGTATTTATTTATTTACATACATATACAGTCATACCTCTTGTTACGTTTGCTTCAGGTTGCGTGGTTTCAGGTTGCGTCCCGCGGCGACTTGGAAGCACCGGAAAGGGTTACTTCTGGGTTTCGCCGCTCGCACATGCGCAGATGAGCAAAATGATGTTGTGTTCTGCTCATGTTGCGAACAGGGCTCCGGAACAGATCCCATTCGCAACCAGAGGTACCACTGTACACCCTACAATGTATAGATCGCCCTACAACGAAGGTCTCTAGCCCACCTGCAGGAATCAATGACATCTTCCTCTCCAATCTGAATAAAATATGGGGGGGCAAGTAAGCCCACCCTGCCTAATCAATCACATGACACGGTGCACACACACAGATTGAATGGCAATACCCATCAACTAGGGGGGGCCCTCAAATATTTTATGGAGGGGGTTCTCGGCCACTGCCGAGAAGGCCCTCTGCCTGGTTCCCTCTTGCAGTGAGGGAACCGCCAAAAGGCCCTCGGAGCTGGACAATGCGGATGGAGACAGGTATACAGGGCATCAGGGACTCCCTACCTGTAAAATGGGGGTGATGGCAGTGGCTTCCATGGGCTTAAGACATGAAGTGTAAAAATCCCATTTGCATGCCAGCATCATTTGGTACAGAGGGGAGGGGGGCAGGGAGAGTATCACATGAAGAGACCCTCAAGCATATAATTAAATGTTCTTCCTACATTGGGATGGTCTTACTCATGCATTCCTGTTTATTCCAGACATGGTAGCTCAGTCAAACAGACTTATCTGTTTCCAGCAGGAAAATGGAAACCCTCGGGTGTTTTCTTCATCTTCTCACTATTATTATTTGACTGTTATGCATTCTTTTGGAAGCTCAAACCTTTCTGATACAAATGATTTGCCAGCAAACACTTCATCATTTAAGTACTGGAATTGCTGCCAGCTATGCTACGGCGGCTTGTTTCGAAACATTTGTGCTTAGGTGAGTGAAATGAAGACTAGTCATGCAATTTCGAATGCTGCTTTGAAGTATCAAGCACAATGGTGGGACGTGTACTGACGAAGGACCAAGTTATATAACTCCTGCTGATAGTTAAGCCTCGCATTTGAAACAAGATCCAGGGAGTATATGACTATATGGTATAATAGACTGGATAAGAGCCAACAAACAAAAGCTCAGTTCAGATAAGACTGATGCACTCTTAATGGGCGGTTCCCTAGACCGGATGGCTGGAAGGGTGCCTGCTTTTGATGGAGTTACACTCCTTCTGAAGGAGCAGGTATACTTGGGGGGTACTTATTGATCCTTTGCAGTCACTTATGGTTCAGCTGGCCTCGGCGGCGTGGAGTGCCTTCCATCGGTTTTGGCTGGTGCCCCAGCTGTGCCCCTACCTGCAGAGGGGTAGCTTAACTTCTCTTGTGTATGCTCTGGTAACCTCTAGGTTAGATTACGGCAACATGTTATACATGGGGCTGCCTCTGAGAGCCAGTGTGGTATGAGAGCCAGCGTGGTGTAGTGGTTAAGAGCAGTAGATTTGTAATCTGGGGAACCGGGTTTGCGTCTCCGCTCCTCCACATGCAGCTGCTGGGTGACCTTGGGCTAGTCACACTTCTTTGAAGTCTCTCAGCCCCAGTCACCTCACAGAGTGTTTGTTGTGGGGGAGGAAGGGAAAGGAGATTGTTAGCCGCTTTGAGACTCCTTCTGGTAGTGATAAAGCGGGATATCAAATCCAAACTCTTCTTCTTCTTCTGAAGATCATTTGGAAACTTCCACTGGTGGAGAATTTGGTGGCCAGGAAGCTCATTGGAGCAAGATGGTTTGACCATATTACACCGATCCTGGCCGGGCTGTACTGGCTGCCAATCAGTTTCCAATTCAAAGTGCTGGTTTTGACCAATAAAGTCTTAAAAGGGTTCAGGACTGTAATACCTCCTGCACATGAACAGAACCTAACTGATGTGTTGCGACACACAGTTTTGTAAAGCTCTGGTCCATGCTTCCAGAAGCAGCGCTGCCTAGAGCACATGGCAGCAACTTCTATGTAAAGGAGTTATATAATAAAGTGAGAATAGGGAGAGGCATCTGCACACCTTGGAGATAGCGAGAGGCTGTGATTTGCTCAGGGCCACTATTCTAGGAAAAAGAAAGACAGCTCTGTAGGAACATTCCTATAGCGGCACAGGAAAAATAAGCCTTTAATAAGGAGACTGCTTCAACTGATCATACGAAACAGTTTCATATTCTAAACATATGTCTCTTTGAACTGCTTGCTATAGATCAAGTGCTGTGCGCTGTCTGAAAGATTGGATGACAACAGATCACAAAGCAGAGGCGATTTCTAGCAACTTCATTCCATTGTGCCTGCAGCCAGGCAGTTCATGAGGACACCAATCTGAGATCTGTGTTCTGTATGACTCTTTGAATTAGTCACCCTACTTTATTTTCCCCCATTCTTACTCCTTCCATGGCTACCTTTTCATTCCATGGCTTCCTTTTGAAATACCCCTTTTGTTCTTTTGGTTATTCTTAAAAGTTATCGTTCATTGTTTGCATTTCATTAGATGAACTATTTTGGGAAAGCACAACAGGACCCTGGTTATTAGAAGTGTCTGTGTGTTCAGAGTTGGCTTTATTCTTCCATTAGTGTGCAAGTAGTGTCAATATCTGGAAGGCTGTAGCCTTAAGCACTCCTACAAGCAGCAAGAAATTTGGACAGGATACACATAATCTTCTCTCAGCGGTGTGATGTCCTGCCAAAATAAACATCTAAGCTTCTCTTTTCCTTTTAATGTTATCATCAGGTAGGAAATTCTTCACAGAGAAGAGGTTTTTGTTCTGGAAGGATTTGAATCACATTAGCATTGTGTGTCCTTATATTATCAACTATTTAATAGGATTAGTTCTTCCTTACCTGTTGGTCCTGCTTATCATTGGTCGAACTGCTGTGATGTCATAGAATGTTAACGTTACCTGATGAAGAGAGAAGGGATTCCACATGCAATGCTGACAAACACTGCAGCTTATCTGTGAGAGGGAAGTGCAAAGTAACAATAGCAGTTGTTGTTGTTGTTGTTGTTGTTGTTGTATGCCACCCATCTGACTGGGTTGCCCCAGCCACTCTGGGCAGATCCCAACAGAAAACACAATACAGCACCATGTCCTGTCCTTGAGGATACTGTCATTTAGAGTGCAGTGTTTAAATATACCAGTTCAGAAATAAAAATGCAGGTTAAGAAGGAAGTGAACTCATGCCCAGAACCGACAATCATAGCTTCTTTCATTCAAGTTCATTAAGCGTAAGTGGTCCTCATCTTGAGTCCTAGCTAATATTCACCCTTCATTTAAATTCCCTGATAAAAATGTCACAAGAAACTATGTCCCGCAAATGTTAACATTTATTTATCGCACTGGCAGCAAGGAGAGGTTATGACTATATAATGGAACCTTTTGGTGCAGGTCTTCACCTCCTGGATGTGTCAATAGTTGCAGGAAACAATTCACACCCCAACATTTGCCTGAAGGGATAGAGAATATACATGCCTTTGTGTTAGCAAAACTGAAATTACCCTTCAAATCAATTAACTGAACGGGACAACACGCCGGGCTGTTTTTAAAAGCAGCTGAACAATTTATGTGCTGTCAAGATTTTGACGTACTGTTTCGAAACGCTCAGCCTACGATACTAACTCTCATAGTATCTCTCAAGCATATCATCAGTATAAATTTCCACTTAAGGATACAGGACCCTGCGGGGGGGGGGGGGGAGCGGCAACATCAATATCAGGGGTGAGGAATCTGTGACCCTCCAGATGTTGCAGGATTGCAATTCCTATCATCTCTAACCATTGGCACTGCTGGTTGGCACTGATGGATGTTGGAACCCAACAACACCTAGAGAACCACAGATTACACCCACCCACAATATCCTACTGCAATAGGTAGGATTCTTGCTTCCCCGCCCCACCATCTCTCTTAATTTATTTTTGTTAATGTTTGCACAAATCATCTTTCATTTTTTCCAAGCACAAAGGTTAATTAATTAATGGTTAACGTGCACAGGTCAGAACTTCTCAGAGAAACTACACCTCAAGCTGATACCGAAATGAGCATCAAATATACAACCGTACTGCAATGGTTGCTATTTTTGCCCCATTCGTTTAAAAATAGAACTGGGGCCCTATTGATATCTATATGACCACATTATTATTATTATTATTATTATTATTAATTCAACTTATACACTGCCTTATACCTGGAGGTCTCAGGGCAGTTCACAACAAGACCACAACACATAAAATCGAACCAAAAGCAGTAACCCATTAAACACCCCCCCCCCAGCCACATTCTAAAAGGGTCTTGGATGTCAATAAGATCAACCAAAGGCCTGGTTAAAAAGGAACGTTTTTGCCTGGCGCCTAAAGCTGTATAATGAAGGTGCCAGGCGAACTTCCCTGGGGAGAGCATTCCATAGATGGGGAGCCACTGCAGAGAAGGCCCCTTCTCGTGTTGCCACCCTTTGGGGTTAGGGGTTGGACGAGGGCAGTCCAACACATGGCCCGAGGAGCGCATGTGGCCCTTGAGGGCTTTTTTTATGGCCCTTGGCATCATTTGACGCCCCCTCTCCCACAAAGCCAAGTAAGCAAGGTGCCGGGCTTTGGGAATGAGGGGGGAGGGCTCTAGGACCCTGCAAGAGCTCGGTGCCTCCCTCAGTCCCCTGCATGATAAGGCATTGTGTGGCCCGCAGTGGTAGAACCAAAGAATTGTAGAGTTGGAAGTGACCTCAGGGGTCATCTAGTCCAAGTCTCAGCAATGCAGGAATCTCAGGTAAAGCATCCATGACAGAGGGCCTAAAATATGGCAGTGTCAAAGTAGTCCTGCAGCTTCACTTGGTATGAGAAATTGTACTGCTCTGGCTTAGAACAATAATGAAGATGTTTGTATGCATAGATGCGGGCTTAATCCTTGTACAGTGGTGCCCCGCAAGACAAATGCCTCAGAAGACGAAAAACCCGCTAGACAAAAGGGTTTTCCGTTTTTGAGTTGCTTCGCAAGACGATTTTCCCTATGGGCTTGCTTCACAAGACGAAAACGTCTTGCGAGTCTTGCGATTTTTTTCCGCTTTCCTCCCCCCTTTTTCTAAGCCGCTAATAGCCTTTTAGCCGCTAAGCCGCTAAGCCTTTAATAGCCACTAAGCTGCTAAACCGCTAATAGCGCTAAGCCACTAATAGGGTTGCTTCACAAGACGAAAAAACCGCTAGACGAAAAGACTCGCAGAACGGATTATTTTCGTCTTGCGAGGCACCACTGTAGTACTTTATGCTATCATCCAATAATATGGACTATCCCAAAGAGTAGTTTTGCCATTGCAACAGAAAGATATATGATCTGCCGGAGCTTGACAGAACTAAAAGGAGGCTAGCTTTCTGAGGACATTACCATCAGTTTAAACAGATTTAGACAATGGTTTATTTATTTATTTTTAACATGTCTTTTATCTCTGTGCACTGCCATCGCCATTGGGCAGCAGCGACTAGAGCATTTCAGCTACTGGCACGCAATCAGTTAAGGGAGGATCATCTTGACATGATAAATCATCTTAATCAGTGTGTTCTGTGATTTATTAGCCTTTCAATTCAGTGTGTAAAAAAACAACACACAACCCCTTGAATTCTGGCTTTGAGCAGTATGAAAGGTTACCACCTTTTTAAATAATAATAATAATAATAGACTCTATGCCTTTAACAGGCAGAAGTGTTTCCCAGCACAGGGACAAAATTTCAGAAAGACAGTCATCTTAGTTTGCTGTGATTATGGAATGGGTGATTTATTGACCCCAACTCACTTTTTGAGTGACCAGATGCAAAGAAAGACATGGTCCCTGCATCATAAATAGCTGGACAGAGGAGAGGATTGGCTAGTACTATGACTGCAGTAATTCTGCTAAACTATTCACAACTATTTAAAAGTGCAGAAACCCTGCCATCCTTTTGCACAAGACCATGCTGGCTCCCTCGGCCAATAAAGCGAGATGAGCGCCGCAAGCCCAGAGTCGGTCACGACTGGACCTAATGGTCAGGGGTCCCTTTACCTTTTTATTCTGAAGCATTGGTCCCTGGATTGAATTTGGTCCTAAAGTGACAAAATGCAAACTCCTTGCATCGAAGGAATCTTGGTAGGTGCAGCTTGTCGTACAGGTTTGGATTCAAGTTTCTGACATTTTCTCTTTTTCCAGTATAATGATTCTGTCATCCTTTTTCCCTTTACATCTGGTCAACCTGGCCTAGCCGGTCCTATCCAAAGCTGAAATCCACACTATGTAAGATGGTTTGTTTGGAGCAAAGCTTCTTCTGAGTAGTCCTGTGCTGAAAATTTCTCCCACATTTTTTCCCTGGCCATTTTCCCATCAGTTAATGAGAAAAAACAACTGCATTTCAAAAATTATCAAAGCAGAGAGGAAAATTAAGTTAAATTCACATAGGTGGGGTTTAGGGTCTTCGTCACACTTACCTTACTTTTCAGGTGGTGATATACTGTATACATTTTAGGAAATCAATCAATCAGGGGTCCTGCAGGTAAACTAAACCCCCTGCAAGTTCATAAACAGATTTAGAGGTTAAACTAAAATGGATAATTCAATTCCAATATATCTGTCCATTCTATCATGCTTCTGCAAGGTTCTAGGCTTCAATGAAACTTTATTAAAAAGGAGAGATCAGTGATACTCATAATTCCTGTGTATCACCTAAATCTGAAGTTTCTTGCGCACAGGCGAGAGAGATACCAAAGCGACTTGCAAGAGATGGTGTGAAATCTGTCAACACCAGGAGCTAGATAAGGTGACTGATGTTACATGGTAAAGCCTGGATGGAAAGTCCAAATCAGCCTGGATAGCTCAGTTGGTTAGAGAATGGTGCTGAGAACGCCAAGGTTGCAGGTTCAATCCCCGTATGGGGCAGCTGCATATTCCTGCAATGTAGGTAGATGGACTACATGATCCCTTCCAACTCTACAATTCTATGATTTCTAGGATTCTAACATGAGAGCAAAAGTCGTTGCTTCTGAGAGGGGACCATGGCTTGGTGGAAGAGCCAATCTCTGGCACCTGCACTTCGAAGGCTCACAGAGTTGGAGGCATGAAAGTCGTAAGAGTCTGGAGAGCTGCTGGGCTAAACAGACAAATAGTTTGACCTGGTGTCTTTCTGAGGTACAGTGGTACCTCGGGTTACATACGCTTCAGGTTACATACGCTTCAGGTTGCAGACTCCGCTAACCCAGAAATAGTACCTCAGGTTAAGAACTTTGCTTAAGGATGAGAACAGAAATCGGGCTACGGTGGCGCGGTAGCAGCGGGAGGTCCCATTAGCTAAAGTGGTGCTTCAGGTTAAGAACAGTTTCAGTTTAAGAACAGACCTCAGGAACGAATTAAGTACTTAACCTGAGGTACCACTGTATTACTCTCAGGACAGACTCTGGCATATGTGGATAAAGCCAAACAAGACTTCTAGGATCGAACCAACATTACAAGCACTTGTAGGTCTGCATTGCGAGATCCAAAGAGATGGCAGTAGTTCTGAAAGAGGTTTTTTTAAAAAATATATAAAGAAGAGAGTGAATTTCTTTGTTGTGCTGTAAAACAATGGAGTTTTCTTGTGGGTGCTTGCATGTTTGTGTAAAAGAGGCGGCAATAAGGCACCCGCCTTCTCCCCCATCTATGGTAACCGCCAGAGATAGCCCAATTATTTATGTGACACAGAAATAAACAAATGTTTTAACTCTGATTTACTGAAGCTGGGCTGGCGATAATAAAACCATCAATAGTCCATAAAGGGCTTTAAAGGGTCTCAACGAACTTTCATTGCTGCAATAAGTGTGAGGCTGTTTCCTTTGCTGTTAACAGAGCTTTTTTTTTACGGTGAACCTTTGAAGAACGTTCCAGAGCTTATCAGCGCAGCTCTATCTGCTGCATGTAAAACAAGAACAAACAGAGGGAATAACTTTCAAGTTCTGGCCCATGGTTATAAATGGAACCAGGCCAAGTCAAGAGCTTCAGTCAGACTAAAGAGGGTGGGGAGAAAGCTAGGTGAGTTTCAAGGGATCAACATCTGTTTACACTACTCTTCCGAAGTATCTATTTATTTCTCGGTCTCTCCCAGTCTATCTTTTGACAGAACTCACGGCTTGTGCCTGAAGTTTGAACACATTTGCAAGACTCTTGTTGATTTCTGTGAAACTTGCTCCCAGGAGCTTCTACTTAGGATGCAGTCTTAAAAACTCCCGAGACTCTCACACAGATGCTTCAGTGACCAATTTCTTTAAAAAAGAGACATGTCCAGAAATTGGATGCCTAATGCATGGAGCTGGGCTGTGGTTGCTTTGTAGTAAAGGAACGGCATTCTGCACATGCTCAGAGGCATCTGTATGGTCATCTATATTCCGCCCTTGAGGTCTGCACTGGACCCAAACTGAAGCTAAGGGTTTCCGCCGGTAATGAGGCCTGTGGATGAGGAAGTAGAGTCCAGAGGGATAAAGTATAGTGGTACCTCTAGTTATGAACTTTATTCATTCCGGAGGTCCGTTCTTAACCTGAAACTGTTCTTAAATAGAGGCGTGCTTTCGCTAATGGGGCCTCTCGTTGCCGCTGCACCGCCAGCACACGATTTCCGTTCACATCCTGGGGCAAAGTTCTCAACTCGAGGTAACTCTTCCAGGTTGTAACCTGAAGCGTTTGTAACCTGAGGCGTTTGTAACTCGAGGTACCATTCGAGTTTGGTATAGGGCTCCAAAAATGGTGTCTTGGATAATTTTTTGGAAATCAGACAAATGCCCTGGAAAACCAGCAACAGAAAATGTTTAAGAAATGCTCCCAAACGAAAAACTTCTTGTAGCAATTACTAAAAGGAGCTCAAGAACTTTTGTGTTTTCCCTAGAATAACTTGACAACTTAGGTGATCTCCTCAAACAATAACAACAACAAAAGCAAACCTCAACACTATTGGGGTCTTCATTTAAAAAGCTCAACAACTTCCAGGGTACCATGGCTTTTACTTTTTAAAATATGGCAACCCTAGTTGAGTAGAAGGTGCCACTTCAAGCTGCAAGTGGGGCACACCATTTTGAAATGTCTCCTCACGTTAAAAACACACCATCCCAAGATATATAGATATAGATGTGGCGTAAATTCCCTTTACTACTTGGTGGTGCTATTTGTGGGGAGTTTTGAACAGGTGACACCTTGTTGTCCTGTTTCACTGCGTGAGGCGAAACAGGAAGGTGCCGCCCACCGCCAAACCTCGCTTACCAGGGGCGCGCGAGATTTTGACAAGATCTTGCCAGAAGTTGCGTAACCCTGGCAGCGATGGCAGGCGTGGGTGGGATTCTTGCGGGATTCTGCTGCCTGAGGCAGCTGCTTCAGTCCCTGGTTTCGAATGGACAACAGCATTTAAAAATGGCGCCTGCCACCTGCGGCCTAAAGTGCCACAGTCTATTCTACCTCCTCAGCAGCCTGTGGACCTCGTGACTACCAAGTCCGAGGTTTTAATAGCTGAAAGCGGTATCTGAACCCAGGGCTCTCAAGTCTACAGCGCATGCTCTGTAGCGTCCATTAGGGGCTACCATCCTAAATGTCCAGAGCTGCGAATGCTTTCAGGGTTAATCCTCCTTTCAGCTTATGTTCGAAAATAAGTATCAGATGCAGGAAATGAAAGCCTTCCACCTCGAACATAAAGCAGATTCCGAAAGCAAAAGCTAAAGGATTCATGCTTGAAGCCCACTCTCAGTGGGGATATTCCCCCCCCCCTCTATTGATGCCTTTTGGAGATATTTGAGATTGGGGGCTGGCGGCTAATGAAGACAGGCTTATATATATGTCTGTCATAGCACAGAACTGCATTCCCCACTCGGGGAAACCCAGCCCTGTGCTGATATCAGGCTATCTCCCTGCACCTCCTTACTATAGTTGGAAAAAATAGAGGAGGCGGCAAGTGGTGTAGTGGTTAGAGTGTTGGACTAGGACCTGGGAGACCAGGGTTCAAGTCCCTGCTCAGTCATGAAACTCACTTTGGGCAAGTCACCGACCGCCTCTGAGCCTTACTTAGCTCACTGAGTTGTTGGAGGATAAAATGAGGATGAAGAAAACTACGCAGACCACCATGAGACGCTTGGAAGAAAAGGGAGGTGTAAATGTAGCAAATGAAATAATAAACAAAATCGCCTCATTGTCGTTTATTATTTCTAGAGCTATTGCTTTTTATGTACCGTATTTTTCGCCCTATAGGACGCACTTCCCCCCCCTCCAAAAATGAAGGGGAAATCTGTGTGCGTCCTATGGGGCGAATACAGGCTTTCGCTGAAGCTTGGAGAGCGAGAGGGGTCGGTGTGCACCGACCCCTCTCGCTCTCCAGGCTTCAGGAAGCTATCAGCAAGCCTGGGGAGCCCGCGGGAGTTCCCGCAGGGCTCCCTAGGCTGCGGATAGCAGCGTGCCGCCCAGCGCATGGGGCGCCCTGAAGCAGAGCACCCGCGCCCGGCAGACATCTGCAGCGTCAGGAGCCCTGCGGGAGTTCCCGCAGGGCTCCCCACATTGCGGATAGCAGCCTGCCGCCCGGAGCGCAAGGCACCCTTAAGCAGAGCGCCCCGCGTGCCTGGCAGACACCCTCAGCGTCGGGAGCCCTGCGGGAGTTCCCGCAAGGCTCCCCACACTGCGGATAGCAGCCTGCCGCCTGGCGCGCGGGGCATCCTGAAGCAGAGCGTCCCGCGCGCCGGGCAGACATCGGCCAGCCCCACAAGCTTGGGGGACAGCTGGGAGGCGCAGCGCCGCCATACCGCTGTTCCCCAACCTGGTTTTGGGGGGGAAATAAAGAGAATTTTTTTCCCTTTATTCCCCCCCCCCAAAAAAACTAGGTGTGTCCTATGGTACGAAAAATACGGTATATACCCTTTTAAATGCCCTTTTAAAATGTGTTGGGGAAGGAGGGGAGGGGTCAAATATTGGGTTGTTCTTGTTCTTATTATGCATTTTTTTTTTTGCGTTTTTATATTACACAACATTGTGGGAGAAGTTTGAAAAGGAGGATGGCGGCCAGAAAGAGAGAAGTGGGCATGGGTGGCGAGAGGGAAACAAGAGAAAGAGGGGGGAAGAAAAAGACATGGATGGTGAAATATACTCAGAGTTGAGTGTTGATTTCATGTTCTTTATTTCAGCTCATGGTACACAGTGAGTGAGTGCTTTCCCCCCAAAATGTCTGGCTATATATACATTCTTTACAGAATGGGTCCCGCATGATTGGCTGATTCAACTCCCCTCCTGGAGCCTGATTGGACTGCTCCTGTAGGCCAATCAGGTTGCTGATTCACTTCCTCCTGGAGCCTGATTGGGCTGCTCCTGCGGGCCAATCAGGTTGTTGATTCACTTCCTCCTGGAGCCTGATTGGGCAGCTCCTGCAGACCAATCAGGTTGCTGCCTTCTAGGATCCTACCTGCCGATTTTTCTAGGATCCAAGCTCAGTACATAACAGATAGGGAAGTAGGAGTGGGGAGGAGCATACCCAAACTATGAAACGAAGGTCACCAGCTTGGAAAACTGAAACGAGATGGAACAAATTTGTGAACATTATCAAGGGTGGCTACTGGTCAGGATGACTAGGTCCAGTTTTAGAGGCACTATGCCTCTTAATACCGGTTGTTGGGGAATGTGAGAATTCAACCCTCCTAGAATCGATGATGGTCACCAATTTGGATGGATTTAGAAGAGGATTAGACACATTCATGGAGGGCACGACCATCAGTGCCTACTAGCCATTAGCTGTGCACTATCTTTAATGCCACTTGCAACTCAGGTCTGGATTTGGGCTTCCCATAGCCATCTGGTTGGCCACTGTACTAGATGCACTTTTGGCTGGATCCAGCAGGGCTCTTTTCATGCTCTTACGTTCAAACGTATAGGGAGTGGGGAGTAAAATTGCAGGTCTAAGCTGCCTAGAGTGGTTGGGGCAACCCAGCCAGATTGGTGGGGTAAGGTAGGTAAAGGCAAAGGACCCCTGGACGGTTAAGTCCAGCCAAAGGTGACTATGGAGTTGCGGCGCTCATCTTGCTTTCAGGCCGAGGGAGCCGGTGTTTTTCCATAGACAGCTTTCCAGGTCATGTGGCCAGCATGACTAAACCGCTTCTGGCGCAACGGGACACTGTGACAGAAACCAGAGTACACAGAAACACTGTTTACCTTCCTGCCGCAGTGGTACCTATTTATCTACTTGCGCTGGTGTGCTTTTGAACTGCTAGGTTGGCAGGAGCTGGGACAGGGCAATGGGAGCTCACCCCGTCGCAGGGATTCAAACTGCTGACTTCTGAACGGCAAGCCCAAGAATCTCAGTGGTTTAGAACACCTGCTTCTCATGCTCTTATGTTCAGAAGCACAGGGAGTAGGAAGTAAAATTGCAGGTCTAAGCTGCCTAGAGTGGCTGGGGCAACCCAGCCAGATCGGCTCAGTACAAATACAACAACAACAACAGCAGCAGCAACAACATACTCTATTCATTAGTCCCAAGTCAGACTAAAGCTGAAGAGCATAAAAATAATTCTGATTTCCGCCCAGTTTTGCACATTCTGACATTATTTCTTTGCTGGCATTCACAAGGGATTAAAGACTGCTGCAAACGTCTCCCCATCCCATCAGGAATGCAAACCCAGAATCTTGAGCGCTACTATGAAAAATATTTCCTAAAACATATTATTGGCTTAAAGCTGATTTTTGCTTTTAATCCTTCCTTTTAAGCCTTTTTCCATCTATGCTTTGGGATTATGCTTTCAAGTAGTCCTTGGCTACTTTGAGGAGGAGAAATATTAGACACAGCTTTTTAAATAGGTTTTACAAATAAATAATAAAGACCCGTAAAGTGATCAGGGAGGAACGTATTTCTGAATACAATTTAATTTGTAGTTTTAAAAAAGAAAAAAGGTGTTGATACCTATAGTTCAATTTGCAATTAAGAAGACTTAAAAATGAAATCTGAATTGGGTATTTTAAGAATATTATGGCATTAGGCAGTATACGTAGTGTGTTTTCTTGGGGCAGTACCATTTCTCTTGTGGAGAAATGTGCTTTTATTTTCAGAAAAATGCTTGGAAAATATTCTTTTTTTCTTTTTGGCAATCTTATGTGAAATAAGGCAAATTCTAGGGACAGCTGCTGGAGAAATTTACTTCCTCACCCTCTCTTGTTTGAAATAATAGGAATAATCTCAATGACGGGGGGGGGGGGGGGTTGCACTGCTCTGCACAAGTCATCTGCTACCAATGAGAGACTATGGTGACTTGCTCAGGGTTAGTCTGTACTACTGGTTTATCCCGTGCATATCCAATCTGGACATTTATAAAGGGCTGATTTGAAAAAAAACAATCCTGATGTGCTGTTTCTCAACACACCACTCTCAATACCAGAGCAGCTCTGGATTGTGGGTTTTTTTTTAGGTAGGTGTGTGCTTGGTCCTCAGTGGCTACAGCATGCCGACGTTTGAAGGTAGGGGGATTGAAAACTGGGGTGAGGGGAGAAGAGACTGGAATGGAGGCTGGAATGGCCACACTGCAACATTTTGTTGCAGACTCTACTTGTCTCTATAAAGCCTATTATTATTATTATTATTAAGTGGTACCTCGGGTTAAGAACTCAATTCGTTCCGGAGGTCCGTTCTTAACCTGAAACTGTTCTTAACCTGAGGTACCACTTTAGCTAATGGGGCCTCCCGCTGCCGCCGTGCGATTACTGTTCTCATTGTTGAACAGCTCTCACTGACACAAAGTTCTTCCTAGTGTTTAGTCAGAATCCAGAATCTCCTTTCTTGAAATTTGAATCCATTGATTCAGGTCCTGCCCTCTGGAGCAGCAGAAAATATGTGTATTCTGCACATGCCTAGGAACATACTCCTCTCCTGTTGATTGGCATGAAGTTTGGGATGGTGACGGTAGTAGGTCCCTCGTTGCTGGGTTTAATCTGGCAAGTGGGGTGCAGTCTAAACGGATCGCGGGACCTATATACAGTGGTACCTCGGGTTAAGAACTTAATTCGTGCTGGAGGTCCGTTCTTAACCTGAAACTGTTCTAAACCTGTGGTACCAATTTAGCTAATGGGGCCTCCCGCTGCTGCCGCACGATTTCTGTTCTCATCCTGAAGCAAAGTTCTTAACCCGAGGTACTATTTCTGGGTTAGCGGAGTATGTAACCTGAAGCACCTGTAACCCGAGGTACCACTGTATACCTATGCACGTGACCCAGAGCTTCCTCTTTTGGTGTGTGCATCAGAACACCCGCCCACCTCTCCCTACTTTTAGGGCTTTGGGATTGACCTTGCTATGCCGTCGTGTGTCATCTGTCATCGGGACAGGGGCACGGCAGGAATTTCCCCCACTTGGCTGATTGGCTGTTGCCATTTGGGTTTCGCCTGCCATGTAGCAATTCGGCACAACTTGTAAGGTTGTGGATAGGCACTGGTTCAGGTGATAGGAATAGGAGAACGATTTCACCATCCCTATGTGAAGGGTATTCCATTAAAGGAATCCAGGGACTCAATTTGGTTTGGTCAACCCCTGAGAGGGGGTTGTGTCTGTGCCTGAGTCCAGGGGAGCATCTGGGGGGTGAACAGAGTCTGTTCCCAGGCTTTTCACCTGCCTCAGGTGTTCACCCTTGGCTGACATATGCTGGTGCCCTGGGTCAGCGCTATCTGCAAGGGTGCAGGGAACTAGTCGAACCAGAGCCTATGCAACCACTCACTCTCTGTAATCAATAAAGTTGTGGCCTAAATTCTGCCAAAAACCAAAACTAAAATTTGAGTCAAACGTGTGTTTATTTAGAGGGGAGGTCTCTGGGTCTGAACACGCAAAAAGGTCCTCCTTTCGTTCCAGCAGTGGAAGTTTTAATCTGAAACCTTAGGCTCAGAAACTGCTCACGTTAATGAAATTCCCCATCGCAAAACGCGCCTAGAACAATGGGGTGAGTTTCGAACGCTGATCCCATGTGAACGGATGTTATTCACTCCTATGGGAGAGAATACTATGTTGAGTTTAGAATGCTCAGTGTTCAAAGCGGCCCTGGAGGTCATTCGATGCAATAATGCTGGATCTCCAATGCAGGGAGCAACTACAGCATCCTTGACGCATCGTCTGCTTACCGTATTTTTCGCACTATAGGACGCACTTTTTCCCCTCCAAAAATGAAGGGGAAATGTGTGTGCGTCCTATGGTGCGAATGCAGGCTTTTGCTGAAGCCTGGAGAGTGAGAGGGGTCCGTGCGCACCGACCCCTCTCGCTCTCCAGGCTTCAGGAAGCTATCCCAAGTCTTGCAAGCCCGGCGGGATGTCCCGCGGGCTCGCAAGGCTTGCGGGCAGCAGCCTGCACCCAAAAGCTGGGGACAGCGGGGAGGCGCAGAGCCGCCACCCCGCTATTCCCCGACCTGATCTGGAGGCTGGCGGGGGGAGAAGCAAGCCTGCTTCTCCCCCCCCCCCCAGCCCCACAAGCTCGGGGGATAGGGGGATGGCGAAGCGCCGCCATCCCGCTATTCCCCGACCTGATCTGGAGGCTGGGGGAGGGAGAAGCAAGCCTGCTTCTCCCCCCCCCCCAGCCCCACAACCTCCAGATCAGGTTGTGGAATAGCGGGATGGCGGCGCTCCGCCATCCCGCTATTCCCCGACCTGAACTGGAGGCTGGGGGCTGGAGAAGCAAGCCTGCTTCCCCCCCCCCCAGCCCCACAACCTCCAGATCAGGTCGGGAAATAGCGGGATGGCGGCGCTCCGCCATCCCGCTATTCCCCGACCTGATCTGGAGGCTGGGGGTGGGAGAAGCAAGCCTGCTTCTCCCCCCCCCAGCCCCACAACCTCCAGATTAGGTCGTGGAATAGCGGGATGGCGGCGCTCCGCCATCCCGCTATTCCCCGACCTGATCTGGAGGCTGGGGGTGGGAGAAGCAAGCCTGCTTCTCCCCCCCCCCCAGCCCCACAACCTCCAGATTAGGTCGTGGAATAGCGGGATGGCGGCGCTCCGCCATCCCGCTATTCCCCGACCTGATCTGGAGGCTGGGGGTGGGAGAAGCAAGCCTGCTTCTCCCCCCCCCAGCCCCACAACCTCCAGATTAGGTCGTGGAATAGCGGGATGGCGGCGCTCCGCCATCCCGCTATTCCCCGACCTGATCTGGAGGCTGGGGGTGGGAGAAGCAAGCCTGCTTCTCCCCCCCCCCAGCCCCACAACCTCCAGATCAGGTCGGGAAATAGCGGGATGGCGGTGCTCCGCCATCCCGCTATTCCCCGACCTGATCTGGAGGCTGGGGGTGGGAGAAGCAAGCCTGCTTCTCCCCCCCCCCCAGCCCCACAACCTCCAGATCAGGTCGGGAAATAGCGGGATGGCGGTGCTCCGCCATCCCGCTATTCCCGGACCTGATCTGGAGGCTGGGGGTGGGAGAAGCAAGCCTGCTTCTCCCCCCCCCCCCAGCCCCACAACCTCCAGATCAGGTCGGGAAATAGCGGGATGGCGGTGCTCCGCCATCCCGCTATTCCCGGACCTGATCTGGAGGCTGGGGGTGGGAGAAGCAAGCCTGCTTCTCCCCCCCCCAGCCCCACAACCTCCAGATCAGAGCGGGAAATAGCGGGATGGCGGTGCTCCGCCATCCCGCTATTCCCCGACCTGATCTGGAGGCTGGGGGTGGGAGAAGCAAGCCTGCTTCTCCCCCCCCCCCAGCCCCACAACCTCCAGATCAGGTCGGGGAATAGCGGGATGGCGGTGCTCCGCCATCCCGCTATTCCCCGACCTGATCTGGAGGCTGGGGGTGGGAGAAGCAAGCCTGCTTCTCCCCCCCACCAGCCCCACAACCTCCAGGCTTCAGGAGAGCCCCACCGCCAGCCCCACAAGCTCGGGGGACAGCGGGAGAGGCTCTCTCTCTCTCTCCCGCTGTCCCCCGACTTGGCTAGAAGGCTGGCGGGGGGAGAAGCCTGCTCCTCCCCGTTGCCAGCCCCGCAAACTCGGGGGACAGCGGGAGAGGCGCAGCGCGCCTTTCCCACTGTCCCCCGACTTGGCTAGAAGGCTGGCGGGGGAGAAGCCTGCTCCTCCCCGTCGCCAGCCCCGCAAACTCACTCCATCCCGCTGTCTCCCGACATGGTTTGGAGGCTGGCGGAAGGCTTCCTCCTCCCCCAGCCCCGCAAGCTCCCAGAGTGATGCCAAAGCTGCGCGCAGCTTCGGCATGGCTCTGGGTCCCGTTCTGGGGGAGGGGGAAGCTCGGGCTTCCCCGCCCCAGCCCCGCGCCTGGCGGGGGGGGGAATAAATTTTTTTTGCCTTTATTTCCCCCCCCCAAATCTAGGTGCGTCCTATGGACCGGTGCGTCCAATAGTCCGAAAAATACGGTAAATACCTCCAGGAGATGTATTAGGACTTGTCTTCTGTTCCTGATGTTGGGTGGCTTGGTTTTCCCTGGGAGGAATCCACCGAACACTCAAGACAGATACGACAACTTCTCAAAGTTGTCACAATGTACAACTTCTCCTTGCCTGCAGACGTACCACCCATTGCGATAACAGGAAATAACTTTTTTTTTTTTGCAGATGAAAGAGAATTATTATTATTACTTTTGCACTCTCAATATGCATCGGATGACAGGCACTTCGAGAGCAAACTGTAATACCTGAACCCCAAACTCCGCAGAAGCCCTGCTCCCAGATTGCTTTGCTGAAGCCTGCGAGCGTTCAGACTCAAGTCCTTTGTAATCAGGACGCAGATGGCTTCTATGGGCCATTTCTGTGCAGTGCTGGGAAGCCATGGAGTGAGTTACTTCAATTACATAATGGTTTTGACAATTGTACCTAGAGAACCCATCATTAAGGGAAGCTTGTGTGCTCAACAAAGGGGAGGGGGCAGGAACAGAAATCAATTCAGCATGCGACCGGGAGACTGAAAATTTCCCTTCTGATCCACAAAGAAAACTTGGGTGTGTAAGTAAAAGAAACGCGTTCAAAGCTGCAGGTGGCTGTCAGTGAAACAAACTCCCATGTAGATTTGAGGTTGTAGCATCAATGTGATTTTTGTTTTGTTTTGTTACGGTACCGAGCGAGGCAGAAACCGAGGATAAAGAAGTATGGGAGCCAAATTTGATTACCGCAAGCATTCGGTCTGACTCACGAGCTTGAAAAACCGGGGAACAGGCAAATGTACAAAAGTTAATGAAGCCTTCAGCCTACCCACATCGTGTTCTTACCATTTGTGCGACACAAGACAAAGCCATACAACAGACGGGAGCACCTGTCAAGTCTCACACCACCAATGCCAGATTTTCTGCATGGCTTCAACAAAACAAAAAAAGAGGGATGTTTTCAACTAGAGCTGAAAGTTCAAAGATTCAGCAAAGAGAAGTTTCTGGACCTAAGCCTCATCCTGGATGGCCAGCTTCTGTTCATTAGGCAGCTATGCCTTTTCTGAGGTACTAAGACCAGTGTGTGCCCGATAAATCTTCCAGCTGGACTACTGTAAAGCACTACACAAGGGGCTGCCCTTGGAGGCTGTTTGGAACCTGCAACCGGCTCAGCATGCAACAATTTCAGCGTTACATCTAGGGAGCATGTAGCACTTATTTTCCTTGAGCTCCCCTCGTTGCTGATTTGTTTGGGGGCTGAATTCGAGTTGCCTGGATTTTACCATTGAAGCATAGTACTGTCTGGGACCAGAATACCTAAGGGAGACAATTTGCCATATACTCCTTCCCACACCTAAAATCTGCAACTGAGGATATCTGGGCATTGTAGGCGCCAACTGGAAGAAAAGATTGCCCTCTCCCTGCACTTCTGCGGAGTGTACTACCCTTCCCTTCTCCCCCACACACTAGCCTCTTTCTCCTCACCCAAATGCAATAAGTTTTGGGTTGCTCAGCCACCCCACTCCAAACCCGGCCGCTGGCCTCTCCTACTGGCCGGCTGGCCTGCCTCTCCCCAGCTGCCCCAGCTCAGATGTGTTCAGAAATGGTGCCAAAAGCTGGGAAGCAAGCTGGGGAAAGAGGGTGGCGATCAGCTGGGGGACGGTGGCAAGAGGTGGGTGCCCAAGGGAGGAGCCAACTTGCAGAAAATATATAGGTAAAGGTAAAGGGACCCCTGACCATTAGGTCCAGTCTTGGCCGACTCTGGGGTTGTGGTGCTCATCTCTCCTTATTGGCCAATGGAGCCGGTGTACAGCTTCCGGGTCATGTGGCCAGCATGACTAAGCCGCTTCTGGCGTACCAGAGCAGCGCACGGAAATGCCGTTTACCTTCCCGCCAGAGTGGTACCTATTTATCTACTTGCACTGGCGTGCTTTCGGCTTCTAGGTGGGCAGGAGCTGGGACCGAACGATGAGAGCTCACCCCGTCGCGGGGATTTGAACCGCCGACCTTCTGATCGGCAAGCCCTAGGCTCTGTGGTTTAACCCACAGCACCACCCGCTATGGGGGATGGCTAAAAATGTCATTGGGGATGCCAAAAGAACCAGGGCCCCATAGAGTTGGTGCCTGTGTGTGGCATACATTTGTGTGTGCGTGTGTGCGTGTGTTGCCCCCAACCCCAGCTAGTGAAATCACTTTTCGCTACAGGGTTTTTTTTTCTTTTGGTACCGCAGAATTCTGTTAGGGTTGCCACATTTTGAAGAGCAAAAAAGAGGACGCGTTGGCCGACTTCTGCTTTTAAGTATGGATAGCTATGACGACTCTACCCATGAAAAAGAGGACATATCCTGGGGGGAAAAGGTTATACGGCAACCCTATACAGTGGTACCTCGGGTTACATATGCTTCAGGTTACATACGCTTCAGGTTACAGACTCCGCTAACCCAGAAATAGTACCTCGGGTTAAGCACTTTGCTTCAGGATGAGAACAGAAATCGTGTTCCGGCGGCGCGGCGGCAGCAGGAGGCCCCATTAGCTAAAGTGGTGCTTCAGGTTAAGAACAGTTTCAGGTTAAGAACAGACCTCCAGAACGAATTAAGTTCTTAACCCGAGGTACCACTGTATATGGCTAATAAGAAGACTCCTTATTTCAGTGGGGCTTAACTCCCGAATAAGCCTCTGCAGGATTATAACCTTAGGTGAGTGTTCTCTTTTGAAGCAGTAGTTTCTAATGTCATGTGCTTCCAATTTGCCTCTTCTCTTATCTTGCCATTTGATTTTATTGCACTTTTAACTGTTTGTCTCCGTGTGCAGACGCACGTGCCCTTTCGGCGAATTCCATTCGGAAAGCGGGTTGTAAATAATCTAAATAAATAAACGAAAATTAAACAAAACAAAAAAAGGAGAACGGGACCTCTTGCTCGCGCAATGTTTACCTAGCTTGGATGAGGTCATACATGTAATACGTTTGCCTACGCTCGGATATTGTTCAGAACGCTTGCTTCTCTTTCTGCATCCGCGAGGGGTCGCCTTTTGCAGAGCGAAGCTGCTCTGTCCTGCAACCGTTGTGCAGGATTCGTATACAATGTCGGAAGCCAAGGAGGGGGGCGAAAGACGGATGTACACAACTGGAGAGGCTCGGGGAATTTGGGGAGGCGGGGTGCATTATTTATTTTACCCTCAGCAGCCCCAGGGTAAACCTCTTCCGCAGGCACTTGTCCGTTTAAGGACGAAGAAGCTGCAGCTTCCCTCTTTCTCCCGTACTACGCAATCCCAGGTCAACGCATACTTGCAACAAAGCCTGAGACAAAACCCAGGCAATTATCGTGTTCCCCCCCACCCTACCCCACCCACCACCTCTCTCTCTCCCTGCTTCCTTCTGCAAAATTCCTCGCCTGAACGGAAGCTTTGCAAAATAAAATAAAAATCTTGTGCAAAAAATTAAAATAAAATACATTGGGAGGGAGGTGGAAGAGGGCAGGATGACACCGGGAAGGAGGCGGGCGCTTGTCACGCACGGCGTTTATCTTCCATGAGGAGCTGCTCCCTGCGAGGTTTGCACCCGAGTAAACTTGCACCTAGATCCACCAGGTCGGTTGGCATTGCCAACTGGTGGTGCGGGGGGGGGGGGGGAGAGAGAAAGAGAGACGCCTCCTCTCCTTTGCAAAGTGCGCGACCCACCCACGATCAGGCGGCGGAGCAAAACCCAGCGGGAGTGCGCGTCGGCGGCTTTGCATTTCTTTTGCAAGCGCCTCTCCTGCCGCCGCTTTGCAAAGAGAAGAAAAGAAGCAGCAGAGGGGATTTTGGCGCCAAATGCCTGGCACCTCCCCTGCTTTTATGGAAATCAGGGGGGTGGGGTTAAGGCTGGATCTCTCCCTCTCTCTTCCACTCCCCCCCCCTTTCCCTCCCCGGGTGTGTCAGGATTTTTTTTTTTTTTTTTTGTAGTTAATAACATACAAGAGCTTCAAAGCCCACTCAGTGACAGTCATCTGTCTGCAAGCAAGGGTGGATGCGGAGGCTTAAGCCCGGCTGGAGGGTGGGGGGGTCGACCGGGCTTGCTGGTGCTCTGGAAAGTGCAAGGACATCCTCGGGCTTAACTCGCGCGCCCCCCACCCCCAGTCCTCTCTCCCTCGCCCCCCACGCACCCACCCATTTTCCGTGCAGCAGCCACCGCCATCCAGCAGGTAAGATGTGCCCGGGTGCGCGCGCGCGCGGGTGTATGCAAAAAGAGCCACTTGGGAGAGGGGGGAAAAAAAGAAGAGAATAAAATCTGTCTTAACCGATGCAGCCCATCCTCAATTTGGAGAGGTGGGGTGCTGTTGGGTGTGTTGTGTTGTGTCTCCTGATGGCTGGCGCGTTGTCTATGCGTGTGTTGTTGTTGTTTGTTGTTTCCCTCATTCATCGCAAGCCAACCATGCTGCGGTTTATTTTTATTTATTTCCGCCGCCTCCCCCCCCCTCCCGCCCTCCCACCGCGCGCTTAAAACTGTTGATGTGGCTGCGCGAGGAGCTTGCGCGCGTCTGCGCTTTTGTGCCCTTTGCTGCGTTCCGCGCGAGGAAATTTAGCAAGCCTTGGGTGGAGGTGAAATATAATAATAAATAGTGGCGATCTCTCGTGTACAATAGTGGGAGCGATCAGGGGGGCGGGGCAGGCGAGAGCAGCAGCTGGGATGGCTTCGTATCCGCGGTGTGGGTTGCTTTGGCGAGCTCCGGTCGGGAAAGCTTTTCCGTTCCGAGCAGTTATTATTGCTATTGATCCCGGGCTTCATTTCAGAAAGGAAAAAAAAGAGAAAACCTCCCCCGCTTTCCTCTCCTCCCTCCCCTGCTTTCCTTTAATATCCCGGTGCCCGCGACGTCCATGCAGCATGGACGGGGTTTTTGTTTTGTTTTTGCTTTGGTGGAAACCTATTGCAGACTTTTACATGTCTGGACTGGCGCAATCCTGCTTTTTGCGCGCAGAATGGAGAGGTGCGCTTCGGTGCGTGTGTTGTCCGTTTTAAAATATGCCTGCAAAATCGTAGATGCCTGGGTTGGAACTTGTAGTGTTTTTCTGTTTAATTTTTTTCGCAATTGACAACGCTATATATATATATATATATATATATATATTTCCCCCTTCCTCCCCAACCACCCTGCCTGCCCACAATCAGTGTGGCGCAAAAACTTCCTGTCGCCTATATTGAGAGGCTGTGTTGGTGTGTGTGAATGAATTTCATTCTGTTGCATAATGCTGCTGGTGCTTTGGGAGACTTCCTAGTTCGCCTTCCTACTCCCCTCTCTGCGTGTGGGTTTCTGGAAGCGCGCTTGGGAGTGAACGGAATGGCAATTTGCAAAGTAGCGCCGAGCGCGCCTCTCCCCTCCATTCCCCCCCCTCCCAACATCCGTCGTCCTCCTTTTCCCTCTCTCTGCGTAGCCTGCAGATGACAAAAGAGGGCAGAAACTTCCTCTTACTTTGCTCGAATATCCAGAGGGTGGGTGGGTTCTCTCCCCCCCCCCCCACGGTGTCTGCCGCTGGATGAATTTCTCTCTGCATCTGTGAACATTTCCTCCCCTCCCCGGATTGAAGGGGGTGCGCCCCAAGGAGCAGACTTGAGAGACAGCAGCATGCAGGAGTTGAAGACAAGTCCTTGTACATTCATATAGCCCTGCTCAGATTTCCCTGCTGTTTCCCTACAGAAGGTAGAAGAAACCCGGGAACTGTTGCTGTATGTGGGGGGAGAGCTTTTGTTTCTGTAGGACTGTATCACAGGATAGGTGTGTGTTTCTGATTTTTTTTTTAAGTCTAATTTGTTTTTTTGTTTTTTTCCCTCCCACTTCTCTCCTGCTTAGTTTGTGATCCTGCCTGGAAAGGCGATTGGGGGGGTGCATCTCCTTTCACACCAAGTTGGGGAAAAACAAAACACAAGATTTCTTCTCGGAAGGAAAGTACGCCGAGATGCCAGGGATGGTCAGTAAAAACCCAGACCTTGAATTCGACTCCTTGCAGCCTTGCTTCTACCCGGACGAAGATGATTTTTATTTGTGCGGTCCGGACTCTGCTCCCCCGGGGGAGGACATCTGGAAAAAGTTCGAGCTACTGCCTACACCTCCCTTGTCTCCCAGCCCGGCAGGTCTGCAAGAAAACCCCCCCGGGGGAGCCCCCGTTTCGAGTTGGGGCGGGGCGGGGACTCTAGGGGGGTTCCGAACCGCCGACCCTCTGGACTGGGCTTCGGAATTGCTGCTCTTGCCCCCGGAAGCGGACCTGTGGGGCGGCGGCGATGGAGGGGACTCCTTCGAGACCGGCTTGGGGGAGAACAGCAACCTGAACGCCATCATCATCCAGGACTGCATGTGGAGCGGCTTTTCCGCCAGCGAGAAGCTGGAGAGGGCAGCGGCCAACGAGAAGCCGCAGAGCAAAGGAGGAACAGCTGTCGCGCCGGCCACAGCTGGGTCTGCAGCCCTCTCTGCTGCTGCTGCCGCCGCCGCTGCTGCAGCCACCGCCGCCACCGCCAGCAGCTCTGCGAACAATGGCAGCAGCAGCAGCCAGGCGCAGCTGAACAACTCTGTATCGGAGTGCGTGGATCCAGCCGTGGTTTTCCCCTTCCCTATGAACAAGAGGGAGCCGGCTGCTCCTGCTGCAGCGGCTGGGATCCGGGGGAACCTTGGCGGCGGCAGCGAGGCGGTTCCAGGGGTGGCGGCTCCTGCTCAGCACAGCGGCTGCCACCCAAGCGCAGCCAGTGACAGCCGGACCGGCAGCAGCTCTGGCGATGACACGCTCAGCGATTCCGGTAAATAGCCACATGCTTTCCCGCTCCATTGGGGGGGGGGTGTTTCGACTTGCAACGCTCTTCCCCCTGCCCCTCACAGCAAGCCAGCACAGTAGCACAGCTGCCTTGCTTCAGTTGTGCCACCAGCCAGAGTGGCGACAGCTATGCCTGGATAGCTCAGTTGGTTAGAGCAGGGTGCTGATAACTCCAGGGGTTGCAGGTTCGATCCCCGAATGGGACGGCTGCATTGCAGGGGGTTGGACTTAAAGGTCCTCAGGGTTATGATCCTGTGAATCGATAGGAAGCTGGGTGGTTGGGTGGCTGATCACCAATGCTGTTGAATGATCCCAGTGCATCTCCATTAGGCTGGTGCATTTGGACAGAGCTGCCTCTTTACCTAGAGAACAAGGAAATGATCTCTTCTGGTTGTTTCCTGCATCCAAATCATAACTAAGGTTTACCCCTCCCCCCCCCCCCCCCTTTACACACCAAACCAAAGTATGCAGATCTGTATATTCCTATAGGTCATGTCTCAGGAATAGTAAGACTGAGTGGAAGTTACTCACAGAATTCTAGAGCTGGAAGGAACCTTGTGGTTCTTCCCTGCAATGCAGGAATATGCAGCAGGATTGAACCTGCAACCTTGGCGTTTTATCAGTACAGCACTCTTAACCATTTGAGCTATGCCCAAGGTGGTCTGATCTCGAGGTGAACCTTCTGCTACAAAGCAATAAGGTGGAAAGAGAGGTTTAAAGCAGAGGTGGGAGGGGGAGACACCAGGAAGGAGAGGCCATTTGACTCTTGTGGAATTGAGGGAGGGGTAATGAATGCTGCTGATATTTATGCCCAGGAGCTCTGCAAAGACAGGATACATAGGGCTACTGCGTTTGTTTCATAGGGAGAAAATGCTTGTAGAATGTAGTCTGCTTGCATTATTATTTTTTTTAAAAAAGATTAATAAAATAATAATCTAGACTGGCTTTCCAAACTGGTAAGTGAGTTTATTGCTTCCCTGCTAGAAACATTACAAAGCATGACCAGTAGGTGGCAGGGTACATGCCTCTCTCAGATCATTATTCTTACCAAAAAAGTTTCCCTTGGGGACTCCCGTTCCAGACAGTTGTATGGGTTCCTCCTACCTTACACACAAACTTTGCAGTGCTGATGATGGATGGATGGAAGAAATTCATTTTAAAAAATAAATCTGCAAGCCTACAACATATTTATGCTAAACATCACTGCAGTTCTGCACCTGGTTCCATTTCTGCTGCCATATATACAAGTTTTGCATGCAACAGCGTATTGTGAAAACACAAGAGCGATTTGCTCTTTTGTGCTGGGCATGGATTGTTTATTTTGCACGAGGCATCAAAAATTCATGCTTTCCCTCATCGTCCAGCAATTTAGCAGGTGTTTTAGCAGGGCAGAAATACAAAATGCTGAGCTACAAGTTAAGTGAAACATTTACACTCCTGGTGGGAGAGAGGGATAGTAATAAACACAGCTTCTCATATGTAAATCAGAGTATCCCTATGACCAGAATCATAAAGTTGACGAACAGCCTCCTGTTTCAAAACACTCGCTGCTCCCTTCATGTCTGCATCTTGACAGCTTTGAGTGAAGGAGCATTTCCTCCCAACAGCTGTCTTCCTGGCAGTAAACCAAAACTTTGGCTACCAACTGGAAGAGCTCTGCATTCCCTGTTAGAACAAATCCAGCAATTGTTTGGTTTCCCAGTCCCTTTTCAGTCAAGCAAGATGTGCGTGTGTGTACATTTAATGTGCATTGTGTGCCTGCTTGTATTGTCCGTGCAATTTAGAGCACAGACTGGTAGCTTAAAATGCAAATTAGGGTATTTCGTTTCCAGATTTATTTTCATCCTCCTATGATTATTTGGGTTGCAAATTTATCTGCTTTCCTGCACAGCTTGAAATCCAGTGCTTTGTGCTATTTCATGTGGATCTAGAGCTACATCTTGGTTACAAGACCTGCAGAACTATATAGAATAGCATGTAGCCTCTAAGGCACATGTATACGAAGTCCTTTCTCTTTTACCTTTAAATGCTGTTTCCCTGCCTCTTTTGCGTTGCTTAAATATTTATACATGGGCATTTGCCTTGGGAATTGCTTTCATTTCGCACACATATATGCTAATTAATGCTAAATGCTTGAGAGCCTTCTGGTGTGCTTTCCTGAGATGGTAACATCTCCCTGTTTCTTCTCTCTCTCCCCGATGTGTTAAAAGATGAAGATGACGAAGAAGAGGAGGACGACGAGGAAATCGACGTGGTCACTGTGGAAAAGAGGCGGTCCTCATCCTACAAGGCCGTGACCACCCTCACAGTTGCGACGCGCCCCAGAAGCGCCACCTCTTTTGCCTCCGTGAGAACTCAGCCCAACGAAGTCCTCCTCAAGCGCTGTGCCCCTATTCACCAGCAGCATAACTACGCCGCGCCTTCGCCTTACATCGAAAGCGAGGAGGTGCCGCCCCAGAAAAAGCTAAAAACTGAAGCGCCCCGTCCCGTCAAAGCCATGACCCAACCCAAGGCCAAGAGCTCCAGTCCCCGAAGCTCCGATTCGGAAGACAGCGAGCGCCGGCGTAACCACAACATCTTGGAGCGCCAGCGGCGCAACGACCTGAGGTCGAGTTTCCTCACGCTTAGGGACCATGTGCCGGAACTGGTGAAAAACGAGAAGGCGGCAAAAGTCATCATCTTGAAAAAAGCCACCGAGTACGTTCATTCGCTACACGCTGAGGAGCACAAGTTGTTGCTAGAAAAGGAAAAACTGCAAGTCAGACAACAGCAGCTGATAAAAAAATTGGAGCACATGCAGACTTGCTAAAAACACACAAAAAAGGAGATATTAAAAAAATAAATAACAGCGTTGTTTTTTTGTTTCGTTTTTTAAAATTGTCTGATCTGGACAGCCACTGCCACTTTGCACATTTTTGATTCCTTAAAGAGAGTTATGTTTTTTGACGTTAAGAATGTTGGTTTTACTTTTCAATCCAGTCTCCGAATTGGAAGAGACTGCCAAACCGTGACGGGGATGCCTTTTGTATTTCCTCTTAGAACTGTATATGTTCTTTATCAATGTTGTGAGCCTTTGGATCTGCTTATGACATCCAGTTGAGTTTGGAAATATTCATTCCTTTTTAAATGGTGCTTATGTTCTACCAGGTGTTATGGGGCAAAACCATTTTGTACCCTGGGGGGGGGGAGGCGGGGAGAGAGTGGGGAACAAGCCACACCTCTGTAAATAAAATACACACCCACACTTGCCTTTTGTACATGTCTTGGGTTATGAGAGGTGACTTTTTGCTACCAATATTAGACTGGAAGTTCATACCTAAGTACTGTAATACCTCAATGTTTGAGGAGCATGTTTTTGTATGCAAATATATTGTTAATCTCTGTTATGTACTGTACTAATTCTTACACTGCCTGTATACTTTAGTATGACGCTGATACATAACTAAATTTGATACTTATATTTTCGTATGAAAATGGTTGTGGAAAGTTTTGAGTAGATATTACTTTATCACTTTTTTGAACTAAGAAAACTTTTGTAAAGAAAATTTACTATATATGCCTTTTTTTCCTAGCCTGTTTCTTCCAGTTAATGTATTTGTTAATGTTTGTTGCATAGAACTGGGTAATTGCAAAGTTCTGTGTTTAATTTCTTCCAACGATGTACATTTAGTGCTGCATCTTTATAGCACTTTGAAATACCTCATGTTTATGAAAATAAATAGCAGTTAAATGATGTGTTATACTTGCTGCTTTTTATAGACATTTCTCTACGTTATTTCCATCCCTTTCATCAATAGAAAATAATGCCTGCAAAAAATGTAATACAACTTAGTATTGCCCTGTAATAAATTGCTTGCTGAGCAAACTTCAGTTAGAATTCAATGCTTCCCAAACTTGAGTCTCTATCTGGTTTTGGACTACAATTCCCATCATCCCTGACCTTGTTAGCTAGGGATGTAGTCCAAAAACAGATGAAGACTCAAGTTTGGGAAACAGAGTTAAATTTTGGGCCAGGCCCAGTATATGAGGTTGGATCAGGCATGGGGTAATGAGTTCAATGTGAGAATGTGGTCTTTAGAATTAAAAATCAACAGGAACTGTGTTTATCTGGATCATATTTTGCCTATGACCATTCTCAGATTAGCCAATAGGGATTTTGGACCTTGACTTCCTGCATTTAGGATTGCTGTTCTGGTCAGCCTGTTTAGTACCAATTCTGATTCCGGAATGTGCATTTGAATATAACAAAAGAAATTACAACAGCTATCCCATTGACTTTGGTAGGGATTACTCCTAAGGAAGCCAGAACATGGTGGCAGTCTATTTACTTGGGAGCATGGCATGGGCGTGGCCAAGGTGGGGCAGAGGTGGGCAGCTGCCCCCCCCCCATCAAGTAAAACAATAGAAATACAGTCTTACCTTGGATCCCAAACTCCGGAAACCTGGAAGTGAGTGTTCCGGTTTGCCAATGTTCTTTGGAACCCGAACATCCGACAGGGCTTCTGATTGGTTGCAGGAGCTTTCTGAAGCCAATTGGAAGCTGAACTTTGGTTTCCCAGTGTTTTGGAAGTCGAAAGGACTTCCGGAACGGATTCTGTTCAACTTCCGACTGACCAACCATGCCGATTCTGCCCCTCCCTTAACAAAAGTCCTGCCCCACCCCTAACAAAAATCCTGGCCATGCCCATGGAACATGGCCTGTAAAGCTCATAGTATTTACTGCACATGATTAGAACTCTAGGTCAGGATCAAGACTGCCCTGCTGAAAGGAGAGCAGTGGGAACGAGAGATTTTGAAACACAACCCCTTTCTCCTTTGGGCTTCCCACAGTAGTGTGGCTCTTGAGCTTAGCATTTCAGGCATATAACAAAAAACCACTTCTCCCAAAGCCCAGTCACGTTGAGGAAAGAAACTGCTTCCCTCTTTTAACAGTGGTGCTGTCCTCAAGATTTCTCAGTACTTCAGTAAGAACATCTGAACTCTCCCCTATGTGCAGAGATGATCCCCACAGCAAGTTAGCCATTTGCAACTTTGCGTTGCCCACAATATAAAGCACCTAGAACCTGTTTATTAGTAGGGCTCAACGAGACTCTACAGATTCTCAAACGTAGCTTGGCTAACTTAGCTTGGGTAAACTGGGCGCCTTAAAACGGCGCTTCTGACAACGAGGAAGTTTGTGCTCCCAAATGCAGCTTTTTGTGGGCTTTTGTATTTGCAGTGTTTTTGTATCGCCTGAATCCAGGACATAGGCACTTCAAATTTCATTTCCCCCTAATCATAATTATAGTAGTTGAATATTCATTTCTAAGTTCATCTATGCTCGTTGAGTTTAAACCGGTACATTTTTTGTGTTTACCTTTTGTTCAGGAAAATGAGTTCATTGCAGTTGTGTGCAGTTGAACAGCAGTGATTTTTCAGCAGAATTGTGCTCCCTGTAATCAGCCAGGCTCTTATTCATGCTGATGTTTTTTAAATGGATACCAAAAGACACTACAAAGTGGTCCCCATTTTATAACTAATATGTACCCCTTCCAATTTTCACACTAATTGTGAATGACCGGTTGAAGACATGTAGCAATGTATTCCTACTAGCAGGGCCACAATTTTGGAAGTTCCTTACCTTAAAGCAGGGTGGGGACTCTGAGGCCCTTCAGACATTAGACTACAGTTCCCATCATCCCTGGCCATTGGCCATGCTGGCTGGGGGTGATGGGAGATGGAGTCAACAACATCTGGAAGGCCACAGGTTCCCAATGCTTGTCCTGGAGCAGTGTTTCCCAAACTTGGGTCTCTACCTGTTTTGGGACTACAACTCCCATCATCCCTAGCTAGCAAGGGTTGATGGGAATTGTTGTCAAAAAACAGCTGGAGACCCAAGACTGGGAAGCACAGCTCTGGAGGCTTGCAACAGTCCAAACTTCAGCGTTAAGTCCTCTAGGGTGGCATTTGATGGTTTTGGTTAAGCAGCCATAAGCATTTCATGTCATACATTTTAAAATCTATTTGGAAAAGCCTTCTTCTCTCTACCCTAGGGTGAGACAGAAATTGTATCAGCCCGGTATACCCTGCCCTTTTTAAGAGTTGTTTCCCAAACTTGGGTCTCCAACTGTTTTTGGACTACAATTCCCATCATCCTTAGCTACTCAAAGCAGCTGGAGACCCAAGATTTCTATCTGCAGGCTCTCTGACGGTCAGTTAAAGGTAAAGGTACCCCTGCCCGTTCAGGCCAGTCTTGCCAGACTCTAGGGTTGTGCGCTCATCTCACTCTATAGGCCGGGAGCCAGCGCTGTCCGCAGACACTTCCGGGTCACGTGGCCAGCGTGACAAGCTGCATCTGGCGAGCCAGCGCAGCACACACGGAACGCCGTTTACCTTCCCGCTGGTAAGCGGTCCCTATTTATCTACTTGCACCCGGAGGTGCTTTCGAACTGCTAGGTTGGCAGGCGCTGGGACCGAACAACAGGAGCGCACCCCGCCACGGGGATTCGAACCGCCGACCATGCGATCGGCAAGTCCTAGGCGCTGAGGTTTTACCCACAGCGCCACCCGTGTCCCTGTCTGACGGTCAGTTAGCAGACTGCAAAAGTGGGGAAACCTCCATTGACCTTCAATTCTCAATTTATTTAAGTGGGGCTTGCACTTTTGCTAAAATTCTGTCTAGGGGACTGTTCTATTAGGCCAGAGATGGGAACCCCAGACAGCATGGCCAAAGGTCCAGTGGATGGGAGCTGGGAATCCAGATGTTATGTGGAGTTGTATTAGGCCATGCACATGTCATTTTCTTGAAGGATAACTTTTTGTACTTCACTTAGAGACTCTGTTTTGCAGCACACCTGAGTAGCTCTTTGCTGATGAATTCAAACAGGGATCCAAGAGCCTGGTTGTTGGTTTTTTAAAAAGATGCTAAAGGAGATATCTTTTTTAAAAAGATACTACAGATACTTCATGATATCTGCAATAAATACTCAGTGTGTCACATTTTTTCACACCAGAGGCACAATTAATAAAAGCCTAGGAACGCAGAAAGTTGCCCTATACTGGGTAAGGCAATTGCGTACCCTCCAACATTTCTCCGATGAAAATAGGGATGTCCTATTCCATTATTATTATTATTACTCCCCTGCCCATCAGACTGGGTTGCCCCCAGCCACGCTGGGTGGCTTCCGACATATATGAAAACATAACATTAAAAAATTAAAAGCTTCCCTATACAGGGCTGACTTCAGATGTCTTCTGTAGGTTGTATAGTTACTTATCTCTTTGGCTTGTGGGGGTCGCATAACTCCATATCCTCCAACATTTCTCCAATGAAAATAGGGGCAGGAAAAGCAGGACATTCTGTGATCAAATCAGAAACCAGGGCGGTTTCTGTAAATCCAGGACTATCCCTGGAAAATAGGCTGCAATTGCTCCATCTAGCTCAGTATTGTTTACAATGCCTTGCAGTGGTTTTCTGGGGTTTCAAATAAGGAACATTCCCAGCGCTACCCAGAGATGCTGGGGACTGAACCTGGGACCATTTGCATGCAAAAGAGACAATCTGCCACCAAGCTAATCAAACACTGGCCTGGGACTCTTCAGTCTCTATGAGAATAGCCTGCAACCCACTTCTAGGACTCCCAAGGGTCTTGCTCTTCTGAGCTTGATATGCTCCCGAGTACACCAAGGTGGTGTGGAGAACCCAATAATCTTGGCTTGCTGAAGGATTCAGAACATCTAAGGCTGCCGTGACAGGCCACAACACTTCCATCTCGCACGTCTTCCTTGCAGAATAGAACCAGAACCCTGGCATCTCTTCTTAGGCTTGTTCCAGAAGCACCTCTGCCTGCACCAGAACCTTCCACTTGGGGTGGAGCTGTCCCTCTCCTCACCCCTATTTCACTTGCAATCAGGCAGAACAAACTCAGGAGGCGATTTGCGACATTTTACGGAGGACGTTCAAAGATGTGTTTGGATCAACTTAGATCATCGCACCGTAGCATAACTATTTTCTGGACCAAGCTGTGTTTAAGCTGCACGTTATTCCATTCTTCACTTCACTCCGTTACTAGGTAGTTTGTTGTCATCCCCTTCCTCTCCCACGGGACTGTATAATCATTTGTGTTTTCTACTGTTTAAGCAAACCGCATGCTGGGCTGTTATGCGAAGGGTGGATTGCTTTATTGTCACTTCAGCTTGTCTCCTCCTCCTCCTCCTCCTATTCTTCTTGTGGATATCCTGGTTTACACCTAGTCTGTAAACCTTCTGGAAGAGGAAATGTCTGGTTTCTTGGTGGGCTTTATAGCGCCTATGTCTGATCCTGAATAAAGATAGCCTCCACCCCTTTTGACTGATTCCTTAATTGTCTCAGTATGATGAACTGGGCAGAAACACACTTGCCATCTGCGCTGCTCCTTAGCTAGGTGGGTTTAGGGGTGATACCTAAGAAACCACCCCCCTTTCCTCAAGGAAGAACTGAGAAAACTACTTGTGAAAGATCACACTCTGTTTCAGACAATACAAAGTGTGTGTGTGTGTGTGTGTGTGTGTGTGTGTGTGTACATCATACCCTCCAACATCTCTCCAATGAAAATATAGACATCCAAGTCATTATTATTATTATTATTATTATTCCCCGCCCATCTAACCAGGTTGCCCCAGACACCCTGGGTGGCTTCCAATATGCATAAAAACATAATAAAACATTAAACATTTAAAAACTTCCCTAGACAGGGCTGCCTTCAGATATCTTCTAAAGGTTATCTACTTATCTCCTTGGCCCGGTGTGTGTGTGTGTGTTACATAACTCCATAACCTCCAACATTTCTCATTTGAAAATAGGGACATCCTACCATACCCTCCAATATTTCTCTGGTGTAAATAGGGACGTCCTAAGGAAAAGTGGGACATTCTGGGATCAAATCAGAAATGGGAACGGCCTCTGTAAATCTGGGACTGTCCCTGGAAAGTAGAGACACTTGGAAGGTCTGGCACACGTACGTGTGCATAAACCTTTGTATTACTAGTATTGTTTCTTTAAAAAAAAAATTATCCCACCTTGCAGCTGATTAAGCATCGCCAGAGTGACTCACAGCAATATGTAACTATATATTCACAAAAGCAAACAAACAAAGCAGTGAAAGAACTGGGAAGGCCCTTCTTTGATCCATAACATGTCTAGGTAGGCGTTGGTAAGATTCCTTGCTTGAAATCCTGCAAAGAAATCCTGCAAAGCCACTGTAGACACTACTGATGGTCTGACTCTCTGTATAAGAAAGCTTCCCATGTTCTCAATGCAGCATTCTAGACTGCAACAGGAGCAACAAAGGTACGACTTATTATGTGACAGGGGGGCAGAGACACCGAGAAAGTATTTTTTATTAGAAATGTTTATGATGTTCCCCTGGTAAAGACATAAATCAATCTTCTTGTAGACCATCACTGCGATTCCAAACAGGGTAAACGTGTTATTTGGAATGTGATTAAAAACGTGGCCTGTCCCAGATGATGTTCTGAATATCTCACTGCCGGAAACACCCCCACTCTAACATTCATAGAAACTGCCCATCGAGTATGAAAAGTTCATGTGTGTTGTTTTGTAGTGCGTTCCATTCAAAAATGCACGTGAGTGACCAGTAGGTTTTTTATATATATATATATAAATTTTTATTAAGTTTTCCTTTAACAAATAATTTTGACAACCATGTTTACCAATTTACAGTTTTTTGAACTTCCACCAGTACCTCCCTCAATCATCCATTTTTCATATCTTTACACATTTTCTATGTAGTATTGCCGATTTGATAATAACCTTCCATCTCAGTTTCTTTCTTACAATATACCTTGTATTTTCACAAAGCCTCTTTAAAACCCACTAGCGTTGTCTGTTCATCACATACAGTTTTCAGATATTCCGTAAACTTTCCCCAGTCCTTAATGAATTTGTGAACTTTCTGATATCTAATTTTTCCAGTTCTAATTTTTCCAGTGACCAGTAGGTTTTGTGTGCTTGTTCAGGCAGCTTCAAGCAGTACCAGGAGATGGACTGGCCCTTTTGAGACGAGACCTTTCCTCAAGCAGAGCTTTCCTTGTAATTTACTTACCTATCTATTTATTTTAATGAGGAATATAGATCGGGTAGCCAGTTCTACAAAAAAGAAAATTTGCATTGTCAAGAACATGGACGGAAGAGGATGCAAATTTGCATAAAATACTGCATACGGTGCAGCAGAGATGTAAATTGAGAAACAATTACTGTCATTTAAATAGAAGTGCAATAAATCTATACCATAATGGGGAAGACATCAGGTGACTTGCGGGCTTGCTCAAACTGACCCGGCACTGCTCACGGTTGCTGGTCAAATTCAAGGCTTCTGATCTCCCTTCCTTATTTCAAACCAGACATGGACAGGCCAGCCCTCAAATAGATGATATTTTCAAAACAGAAGACTGTACAGTCATACCTTGGAAGACAAACAGCTTGGCATTCGTACGTTTTGGCTCCAGAACGCCGCAAACCCGGAAGTGAGTGTTCCTGTTTCCAAACGTTTTTTGGAAGCCAAACGTCCAGCACAGCTTCCTAGTGGCTGCAGGAGCTTCCTGTAGCCAATCGGAAGCAATGCATTCGTTTCCGAATGTTTTGGAAGTCAAACGGACTTCTGGAACGGATTCCGTTTGGCTTCCAAGGTGTGGAAGTAAGGGCACTGTGTACCCAAAGTTGCCAAACATCTTTTTAATAACTTTAATAAAATATTCCTTTCCCCCACCCCACCAAAAAATGTACAGTGGTACCTTGGGTTAAGTACTTAATTCGTTCTGGAGGTCCGTACTTAACCTGAAACTGTTCTTAACCTGAAGCACCACTTTAGCTAATGGGGCCTCCCGCTGCCGCCGGACCACGATTTCTGTTCTCATCCTGAAGCAAAGTTCTTAACCTGAAGAACTATTTCTGGGTTAGCGGAGTCGGTAACCTGAAGAGTATGTAACCTGAAGCGTATGTAACCTGAAGCGTATGTAACCCGAGGTACCACTGTATAGAAGTTTGGTTTCCTCTAGTGTATCCAAATCTCTGGATTGATTCCAGCCCATGTTTTACAGGTAGCGGTGGGACCTCACCAGGCAAATCATGAAGCATTCAGCTAGGCCTAATTCTGTTCTTTCCTTCTGTAGCAGCTGTTTAAAATGAGAGGGGGCCCATTTGTAGTTTGCATTTACTGCCTTTTCCTGCAGCTTCCTGCCCCTGCATCCTATCATATACCAGGGGAGTAAGATGCGTCTGTAAACATCCTGTAATATTTACTGTTATTAAAATAATGTTGATATGGCATGTTACTTTTTTCTTTCTGGAATAAGCAACATATTCAAAGCGAGAAGGTACAAAGCTGGGAGCTGGGGAGCTTGAAAGTCTAGTGAATGCAGCTCAATTCTTGTGCCTAACCCTGTAAGGCTACATTCCTAGGCGGACTGGACTTGGGACAAACCCAAAGAGGCTTACTCCCAAACTAAGGCATTAACAGCCTACTGAAATTTCACTTCATGCATCTGACCCAAGTGGTCTTGAGTCCGCTAAAACCTATGCCGCAATAAATGTGTTGGCCTTTAAGCATCCACAAAATTCTCTGTTGTTTTCAGTAACAGTCTGTATGTGTTGATCCGCAAAAGAAAGTTATTTTCTGTTCATGTGATATCAGGGCATGGGCTGAGGGGGATTCAGAGGCCGTATCAAGCGTAGAAAGGAATATTTTTGTGGCTGCTAAAGATAGGTCACTCTGTGGAGATAAAGTAAGAATGTGGAGAACTATTACTTCAAAGGATGTCTTAATACTACTACATTTCCTATTAGTACTCTTAAAGTTTACATATGGAAATATTTGAATGGGCAATATTGAAAGAAAACAATATTGATATTCAACATGGTTGGAAAACCAGAAATATCTTAGGCTATGTATATCACGCATTTCAAACACATTTCAAGCACATGACTTCCCCCAGATAATCCTAGGAAGTGTAGTTTGTCAGGGTGCTGGGAATTGTAGCTCTGTGATGGTTAAATGACAGTTTCCAGTATTCTTTGGGCAAAGCCAGGTATTTTAAATGTGCTTCAAATGCATGGCGTGCACACAGCTGCAATGTCTAATTATATCAAAGGGTGTCCTAAATGTGATGCAATAAATGATTCCTTTATTTCATTCTGGGTATTTGTAGCTGAAAGTTTTGTAGGATAGAAAAAACAGCACGTGCGCACACACGTAATAATAGAAAATCAATAGGGTTTGTAATTTAATGTTTGGTCGGAAGTATAGATGAGAATATCAAGTAACCAAGAGCAGTGAGCTATGACGAGATTTCCTTTACAAAGTAAGACCTCCAATTGTCTGCATCTCAGACCTCCTATTTCCTCAGAGTAACCCAAAGATATGGTATACAGCATTATGCGTTCTTTCAGGGTTTCTACAATTTGGGGGGGGGGGCAGGGAGGATGCTCTCCTTACAATAATAGGGAAATTGAGACCTCTAGCAAGTTTGCAGAGAAATGCTTGCAGGAGAAGTTGTATACTTTTAATGATGATTTCACTTAATCATTTGTGACCAATGTTTTCACAAATGCTTTATAGAACATTCTGGGATCTACCGGTAATCAGAAACTGGGACAGCTTCTGTAAATCTGGGACTGTCTCTGGAAAACAGGGACACTTGGAAGGTCTGGCATTTTAAAAATCACTGGAGAGGAAGATGTTATTCATTCCTGTAGGCTAGCTAGAGGCCTTCACTGTAGAGCAGTCTATACACTGCATGTGTGTATATGGGAATAAATAAATACTGGTATCTACTAGAATGGTTGCAGGTTTCTCTCTTTTTCGTAGTGAAAAGAAAAAGTCCTCTAGATCTGGCTCAGGGACTGCATCACTCCATTGCCTCCATCATTTCTCCGATGAAAATAGGGACATCCTAAGGAAAAGCCGGGACGCGGGTGGCACTGTGGGTTAAACCACAGAGCCTAGGACTTGTTGATCAGAAGGTTGGTGGTTCGAATCCCCGCAATGGGGTGAGCTCCCATTGCTTGGTCCCTGCTCCTGCCCACCTAGCAATTTGAAAGCACGTCAAAGTGCAAGTAAATAAATAGGTACCGCTCTAGCAGGAAGGCAAATGGCATTTCCATGTGCTGTTCTGGTTTCGCCAGAAGTGGCTTAGTCATGCTGGCCACATGACCTGGAAGCTGTACGCCGGCTCCCTCGGCCAATAAAGCGAGATGAGTGCCGCAACCCCAGAGTCGGCCACAACTGGATCTAATGGTCAGTGGTCCCTTTACCTTTAAGGAAAAGCAGGACACTCCGGGATCAACTCAGAAACCTTCTGTAAATCCAGAACTGTCCCTGGAAAATAGGGACCCTGGGGGATTGTAGTAGCCAATTAGAAAAGTTTCCGAAGTCGGCAATGGGTGCATGAGGGCACTGAAAGCAGGTCAAGTAGACAGCTTCCATTCCCTGTTCTCCGAATCAGTAATTCCCATCTACTGGATGAATCCACCACTCTATATTTGTGAGCTCAGAGAGGCATGGTGCTAGGTTTATTTCCTACCTCCTCTCTCTGCCATTTATCCACAGTAAAGGTAAAGTTAAAGGACCCCTGGACAGTTAAGTCCAGTCGAATCTGACTATGGGGTGTAGTGCTCATCTCCGCTTCCAGGCCGAGGGAGCCGGCGTCTGTCCGCAGATAGTTTTCCAGGTCATGTGGCCAGCAATGGAACACCGTGACCGAAGCCAGAACGCATGGAAATGCTGTTTACCTTCCTGCCATAGTGGTGCCTATTTATCTACTTGCACTGGTGTGCTTTCGAACTGCTAGGTTGGCAAAAGCTGGGACAGAGCAACGGGAGCTCACCCCGTCGTGCGGATTCGAACCGCTCAGCTTACAATCTGCAAGCCCAAGAGGCTCGGTGGCACCAATAGAGTCATCATTTTAAGTTAGGGAGTAGGGATGAAGTGTGACAACAGATAGGTGTAGGGGGAGAAACTGGTACTCAGGAAAGAGCTCTGTCCTTGCACCCAGGCTGGCTGGGAACGAGAGAGGGTTGAGATGTTCTGGGAGGCAGTATTAATTGTGTTATTTTGTACAATGTCAGCTGGAGAGACTTCTAGTAGCCAATTCAGAAAATTAGATAGATAGGTAAGTTTCAATGAAATCCAAAAACCTAATGTGGCCCAGGTATAAAAAGTTTAGGGAACTTTGCTCTGAGATTGGCTTGCTAGCATCTTCTTATGCCTGGCTGTCTAGCGGGTGATTGATAAACAAAACTAGTTAGAACAAGTACTGTGGGTGGAGGATGAATGGTTGGGGAAGTGATCTGCATCCCTAGTTATGCAGCCCAGCTATGTGCGGGCATTTGTAGGCATTTAGTCCGCAGGGCTTCTGAAAGGATATAAATAAACAAGTTGTTAACAGTATCAGCAGTCTCTGATGTCTACCCGCCCAATGGCCTGTAATACTTCGAATAGCTAACTCCTGCTATGTAGCATACATTGATATTTTTTCGGAGGGTGTTGGATGCATGAGAAATGTCAGCTCTGCGTCTATTTAAAGCTCTGAATCATATCTGAAGCAGTGAATCATTTAGAGAAAGTTCAACAAAATAATTTAATATCGCTCAATATCCATTTTGATTCAGAGTGGTGTGGATCTCCTATTTTTATCAAGGAAAAAATAATAGTTATAGCAATTTATAATGAAGTGGGGGAAATGGTTTATTTTATTGGTTTTGGTTACAAATTTCTTTTAATTAAAAAGGGTATTATATTTTTTTCTTCTTTTTCCTCCTCTTCCTTCTCCTCCTTCCTCTTCTTGTGATTACAGGGTCTTTTTTTCAATTCTGCTATCAATTTTTAGCCAAGAAAATTACCGCAATTAATTTTATGGCACCCAAATCACTCTTGTTTTGTTTTTGTTTTTTTAACGTCAACTTTATTTCCATAAAATAAAATTCATTATTTAAAGAATTTTATAAGCATTTTTTAATTTGACTTAAGTTCATATAGGTGCAATCAAAATTTCTGATTTGTACTCCAAAGTGTTTGTATGGAAGCAGTTTGATTGCACTCAACTGCTGAGGTCTAGTCTGTATGTATATATGCTTCGGCAATTGAAGCCTATTCTCGTTCCCATTGTGGTAATGGTAACCTATGACTGCTGCATTCAAGTTCAACACAATGTCTACTGGACACATTGATACCTTGGGACCTTCTGCACACACCACAAATGCTTAGCCACTGAGCTATGTCCCTTCCCCAAGTGAGAGACGCCTTCCACTATCTGGGATCAGACTTTGGTCAAGATGGCGACCAGGCAGCTAGCTCTGAAGCGATGTAGAAACGCAATTTTCACTGAGTTTAATTGAGTTTTAATGGGTTTTAATTTCTTTTAAAACAATTATTTTATCAACAACTTATGTTTTGGAGCTGTAATGCCAACTGCAATTAAGTTTTAATGAACTCTACCGTGCTATCGGATGATGTAGCGTTTTCGGAGCGAAGGCAAGCCACTGGGCGCATAAATCTCAAAGGTGCCGGCCGGTGCTGCGAGAGATAAGGAAGCTGTTTCTCTCCCTTTTTCTCTCACCCCTGCTGACTTTGAACTGTAGATAGTACACAGCTGACTGTTATCGTCTGCCTACAAACAAAGTATAAGCCTGTTCAATTGACTGCCTGCTTGTTTGGGAGTAGGGAGACGTATATAAGATACTGTATTTACTTGAATGTAATGCACACACCCTTTTTGGCCAAATTACATCTCAAAAAATAGGGTGCGCATTAGATTGGATGTCGCACTAGATTTGATTGCAAGCTTGAAAAACACTGCTGACGTAGCAGATACTTTTTTGGTTTCCAGCTTTTGAAAATTGAGGAGCACATTAGATTCGACAGTTCATTAGATTTGCGTAAATATGGTACTTTGTAATGGCGATCACCCATCTTTAGTTGCAGCATTTGCAAGTGAATAAAGCCTGCTTGTAGCCAGCAGAGACTACCTGGAATAATACTGGCTATAACTTGTATGCTATGAGTCATGTGCCATGCTTTGCTACTCTAGTTGATCTCACGATTGGCTCTATTGAGAATAAGGCTGTGTAGAGTTTGATTAATGACTCCACGAGAAATTTGAATCCACTTTTTTGGACCAAGAGAAGCAAGTTCAGGAACAACTGGTTTCTTCCGTTTCCAGAAGACTCCAGTTAAGGAGATTGAGGATGAGATGAAAGTCACAAAATCGCTTTCCCACCTCTTCCCCAATTTGGATGTGCAGATTGTTTAGGGTTATCAAAAACTACAGAGGCTTTAAATATCACATTGCCGGGGTAAGATGGGGCTTATCCGCAAATTTCCTCATCAGATACACATTGAGCCAAAATAACTGATTTCCCAGCACCTGCCCTCCAGTTAAGATATATCATGTGATTTTTTAAAAATTATGCTCCTTACTTGTCTTTTGCAAAAGTAGCGCTGTTCACCCAACTGACATTAAAATTAGTCAAAACAAACAAATGAAAACTAGAAAGGACCCCAAAGATCAAAGATAAGCAGCATGCTGCCTTGGGAGACAGGTGTAGACGGCTTCTCACCTGCATTTTGATTTCTGCTTTGAAAGAGGTCGAAATTCATAGGTTGTCAAGGAGAAAGAGGGCTTGCTCATCTTCTAGTCTCCAGCCCTCAAAATTGCAATCAGTTAGGATAATGCAAAGAGCACTTCTTCTACTCGTCTTGCTAGATCTCAGGCTGCCTCAACTTTCTAAAATGGTACACATTCCCCCAAAGAACCTACAGTACGTAATCCTTCAGGCAAATGTCCAATAATACCTTTAGAAGCAATAGTACTAAAGAGATGCTTCGTGCAGAATTGCCAAAAAAAAAACCCTGCAGCACCTCAAATGAAGACAAGTGTTTGCAATATGCAGGAGGGTCAAGAAAAGTCTGCTTTGAAGAGATCAGAACCAAAGCTGGAAACACCCTAGGAGGCTTCTAGGCATGCTTCTGATCGCTGCTTCTGAAGAAACCAGTGAACCTGAATCTCTGGATACCTCAACTTCTAGAATTGCAGACACTCCCCAAAAGAAACTACACATTCATTTAGCCAAAGGTCCAATACCAATAGCTGCCATCAGTACTAAAGAGAGGTTTCGTACAGAATTGCAAGAAGAAACAGCTGCACCCCAAATAAAGACAATTACTGCAATATATAGGAGAAAAGTTAAAGCTATGGTTTTCCCGTATAGTTAAAGCTATGGTTTTCCCAGTAGCGATGTACGGAAGTGAGAGCTGGACCATAAAGAAGGCTGATCACCGAAGAATTGATGCTTTTGAGTTATGGTGCTGGAGGAAACTCTTGAGAGTCCCCTGGACTGCAAGAAGATCAAACGTATCCATTCTTAAGGAAATCAGCCCTGAGTGCTCACTGGAAGGACAGATCGTGAAGCTGAGGCTCCAGTACTTTGGCCACCTCATGAGAAAAGAAGACTCCCTGGAAAAGACCCTGATGTTGGGAAAGATGGAGGGCACAAGGAGAAGGGGACGACAGAGGATGAGATGGTTGGATGGTGTTCTTGAAGCTACCAGCATGAGTTTGATCAAACTGTGAGAGGCAGTGGAGGACAGAAGTGCCTGGCGTGCTCTGGTCCATGGGGTCACGAAGAGTCGGATATGACTAAACGACTAAACAACAACAATAGGAGAATCAGGAGAATCCCTCCACAAACACAGCGGGCTCTGAGCCATAGGAAGCAATGGGTGGGGCACTCCAGGAGGCTGGGGCAAGCCACTCATGGTGAGTCCACCTCACTAGTTGGCCAGGTGGGGCTCATTAGCTGTTGGGAGGAGGGGTGTGAATACTCAGCTGGATTAGGCTTGGAACAGGTGAGGGTCACATGCCTCATCAAGCCCAGGTGCTGCCATCAGCAGACAAACTATAAAAGGGAAGCAGACCTGTGTCTGCTCAACTGCTCATGTTGATGGACCTTAGTTTGGATGCTGTAGGATCTCCGTGGGACTGTGCTTCCTTTGGAGTTTGGGCACATGGGTTAACCAAGGGATGAGGGACTTGACATAGTGACTTAGGTATGCCAGGGTTCAGGACACAAAGCATCTCTGGAAGTTTCTAGGCATGGGTGCTGTCGGATTGCTGCTTCTGAAGAAACAACTGAACCTGGGTTGTCAATGAGAAAGAGTACTCAGTCATCTTCTAGTCTCCAGCCTCCAAAATCGCAAATGGATCAGGATAGTGCAAAGGATGCCTCTTCTTCTTGTCTTACTAGATCTCGGGCTGCCTCAACTTCTAAAATTGTTCTCCCAAACAACCTATGTAGTCCTTTAGCCAAAGGTCCAATAGTACCTTTAGAATCAACAGTAGCAGTCTGTACTCATAAGGAGCTTCACGCAGAACTGCAAAAGGAAACAGCGGCACCCCAAATGAAGACAAGTGCTTACAATATGCAGGAGGGTCAGGAAGAGTCCACTATAAAGAGATCAGAACCAAAGGTGGAAGCGATCTAGGAGGTTTCTAGGCATGAAAGATGTCAGGTTGCTGTTTCTGAAGAAACTAGTGAACCTGGATCTTGGGGTACCTCAACTTCTAGAATTGCACACACTCCCCTAAAGAAACTACGCAATCATTTAGCCAAATGTCTAATACCAATAGTAGTAATCCATAGTAAAGAGAGGCTTCATGCGGAATTGCAAAAATAAATAGCAGCACCCCAGATAAAGACAAGTGCTTGCAATGTGCAGAAGAGTCAGAGATCAGAGCCAGCAGAGCTGTCTGATTGCTGTTTCTGAAGAAACTGCTGAACATATAACTCCAGATAGATGCTCTTGAGGAAGAAAAAATGGTTAGAGAACCGAAAACAGAAGGCAGAACAAAAACAGATCTTGAGGAGGAAGGAAAGCAGAACTTGGGAGATAAAGTTGGAGAGAGAGGATCTCCTTTCCAAACTGGTACAGGCTTGAGAGATGGAACAAAGAAGAGGTTGTGAGAGGACCACAAGGCGAAGAGATGTGTCCCAAGGTCCTGCAGCAGAAAGGGCCCACCTGAGTTTTGAAGTTGGCCCAGATGAATTTTGAAGCTGGAAGTTCTTGAAGGGCTTTTCCACAACACTATGTTACTTTTTCTCTGTAATTTGTTTTTTGGGATGTCTACGTCTTCTTGTATAATAATAATAATAATAATAATAATAAATAAATAAATAAATAAATAAATAAATGATTTGACTTGCAGAAGCTTCTGAGGCTTGCTAGGGCTTCTAAGGTTTCTTCCATGTTCTCAGATTGTATTCACCCCTATACTGTTTTATTTTTCTCTTCCATTCCCTTATAGACAGGAAGGGGGGGCGGGACCTCACATGAACTGAATATGCCTCATTTTGCTGTATTTTCAGCCTGTGATGAAACTTTATTTTCCACCTTAAAATGGTGAGATTAACAGTAGCATATCCAATTCCATGGATGGAATGTGAAGCCCAGACATATTTCTACACATCCAGCCCTGCAGCCTTAACCACATATAACACTCTCATTGATGTTTTGAGGCTTGCAGGAGACCAGGGTGCAATTAGGGAGGAGAGCTCTATGCATGTGGGGGTAAGGCAAGTCCATTTTAGACTTTCCCCCCTCCATAAACACACCTTTCTTACTTCAGGCTGTTTTTCCTTACCACCTGAGAAACTGAAGATGGGAAAGACTTATTCAAATTTCTGTGCACTGACTGCACGTTATTTTCCCTTCCATGAATTTTCTGTGAACTTTTCTGAGGTAGGTTTAAATTTTCAGTGTCTACAGGCAGTTCATAAAATCGTAAAGGACAGCACCAAAAGTACTGCTGGATTTCCTACTTTCCTAACCCCCCAAAAATCCTTTGGTGGTAGTTGTTTTTTTGTTTTGTTTTTCTCTAAAGTAGATGCATTGAGCATTTTAACTGCACAAATCTAAATTTCCACTTAAATCCCTCCCACAACATAAAGTCTGGAGGCAACCTATAGTTTACCACAGGTATAGGAAAACTCGGCCCTCCAGATGTTTTGGGACTGCAACTCCCTAGCTAGCAGGACCAGTGGTCAGGGATGATGGGAGTTGTAGTCCCAAAACATCTGGAGGGCTGAGTTTGCCTATGCCTGGTTTACCAGCTTCAGAACAAAGCCAATGAAACCAACATTAAACCATGATTTTAATATTGGGGCTTGTTCTGAAACTAGCAACCATAGTTTCCCAGTTTGGGCAAAACTGAGAAACTGTGGTTAGTTGAATAATTTCTAGCTTGTTTGCTCACACCACAAAGGGAGGGCCGATGGGGCTGGGTTATGTAGGCAAAATACCTAATTGAACAGGCTCAGTTTCCCTCATTCATTGGAATCCGAAATTCAGGATAAGAGCAGTATCAATTGCAAAAGTTTCAGAACAAGACATGGACATTTTTCTACAGCTATGTCACTGAACCCATAACAGGGATACTTCATGTCTCAGTCTGGTATCTCTGGTACGTCTTCTGAATCGGAATGGGTGTGAGAAGGCGACACATCCCGGAAGTCCTCTCGCTGTATTAAATTCTCTAGCACCTGGCCACAAAAGCATAATATTTTAAAAACTGCAACACTGATTATTCCAGCTGATGTATGGATTGACTGATTTTTATTTCAACGGAGCTGCTGGAGAAATACCCCGCTAGATATTTGCTAGAGAAGCAGCCTTCCTGCAAGCTGTCCCCCTCCAACCATCTCGTAGCCACGGACACCCGCCTTTTCTTTCGCCCTCGCCGGCGTCACCAATAGAATGAGAATGCGATGTTTGCGGGAGCCTTTGTACTAGAAAAGGAAATGGCAGCAGACCCCCTTGACAATGAGCTCCAGTTCCAACCGAGCACAGCCTGCCCCGTAAAACCCCCACGCAGAAGCTCCTCCAGTTCCCCGCGTTACTCATTATGCATCCCCGGTGATCGTGCCGCCGATGCGGAAGGGGCAACTGTGAAGGCTCACATTGATTCCCCTTTTCATAGGAGAGGAGATTGTTGGCGGAAGATCACTGCTAGCAGTCCCCCGCGACAGATTTTTTTCCAGCGCGTTGCAGGCAGGTTGGCTGGCTGCCTGACAATCGGCTGCTGAGTGACATATTTTGGGCAGAGCCGTGGCAAAATGGGAGCCATGTGGCTGATGTTAGTAAACATTATCCCGCACAGACTGGCAGGACACCGTCAGCAGCGGGAGGGTGAATGGCTGGCAGGCTGCGTGAACTGGACACACAGGCAGCTAAACACTACCTAGGAGACGCAAGCCAAGGCCTACAATCCAGCAGCTGCTGCGGTTGCCAGGGCAACTAGAGACGAGGGAACAATGAGCTGGAAATCCAGCATGCAAGCTTTTATTGAAAGGTTTCCCCGCTACCCAGCCCAAGCAAGGTCACACTCCCAACCCCCCCAACCCCACGTTAAAAAAACGTTTTCGGGTGGCGGCAGCTCGCTGTTGTTGTTTTGGTTATTGTTGCTGCATGGATCAATAGAGATATAGATATAAAGCACAAGAAGCAATAGTGTACAGAGCCATCTCCTTTCCAAAGAACGGTGTGCGCAATTGGCGACGTGCTTTCGCTCTGTGTGTGGACTATACAAATGATAGGCTGACATACAGATCTCCTGCCTTTATATCCATTCCATCATAGTAGGGTGAAGAAAGCATGCACGGCAAAAAATAAGAATGAATTCATCTGAGAGGATACGTTTTCAAGCAGGAAAACAAAACGATTCTCTCTCCTCGACCCCCCCCCGGGGGGGGGGGAATAACCCCTCGCTTCTCCTTCACACCACAAGTACTAGGCATACAAATCAACCTAGCCATGCAAAATATAGTCTTATTACTTTAAAAAATGTAGTCTGTAACAGAAAGCGCACAGGGTTTTTCAAAATTCATGTTTCGCTCTAGTTATTTCCCCTGCATTTTTCAGTGTATTAGCGCCTTGTTTCCAAATTAAGATCAGTTTGGCTGCAATTACTGTAGTAAAATCATTTCACAGGGGACCAGGTATTCTGCCATTTCACTTACAAACCCAGCTAATAACCTCCCTCCAGATTTTTTGGGTTACAGTGCGCCCTAGCCAGGGGTGGAAGAAAGCGAACGTTTGTTTGCCTGAACCATTAACCAACCGTGCCAAAAACAAACAGGTAGTTTTTGTTACTACCTGCCTCCCTACATATCGCTGTTATTTGTGGGATAAAAAGAATAGGGGAGGGGGAACCCTTTTCTAAATCTTTCCTACTTTGTCACAGACAGACAACCAGGCTAGCAGCTATTTACAACCCTGAATTGAAGGCTTTATGTGCTGGGCCCAGTTTGCACGGCTGGTAACGAAGAAACATTGAGCATGTGGCCGTGCGTGGACATTTGTACCCTATATTCTTGCAATTAATCTGCCTCAAGGAAGTGGGGCAAAGATATTAAGTAGTAGGTTATTATACTCAACACACACAGTACTGCGAGAATAAATATTTCTGATTTTTTGACTATGAAAAGCCTAGCATTATGAATTTAAAGTGCCATTGTTGAAAAAAAATGTAGTGGAGCTGACATTTAACATGTTAAACTAAACGGCAATGGGTTAATTGTATTCATAGAAAGAAGTCATCACGGAACAAGGGCTTTTATGGGGCAGGAGGGAGATAACCTTGAAGCACAAGCATTTTTACAAAATGCGTATTCTCCCAAGAATGGCTTAGAATGCTCATTGAAATACAAAAGGCATTAGAAAGGTATATATAATGCATTGCGTTTTAAGTAAGGTAAAGGTAATACATATTTTGCACTCAATTCAAGGTAGCCACACCAGAGTCTTTGTGAATCGGTGGTCTGGTCACTCAGAGAATTGCAATTGCAATGCAATGCAGGAATATGCAACTCTCCCATATGGGGACTGAACTTGCAATCTTGGCATTCTCAGCACTATGCTCTAACCAACTGAGCTACCCAGGCTGACGCACAATTGCAATATGCAAAGTTAAGCCCGGCTAAGGCCTTCGTTTCTGTGGGTTTAAGCATGGACAGTGACCTCTGGAAGGTTTCTATGCATTGTGACTTATCTGCAGCTTATGGGGCAGCTTTCCTTCAGCTCTAGGGTCACACCCCTTCGGGACAGAAAAAATTGCCTAAAATATGGACCCCATTGAAATGCAATGATTCGGCAATAACACAGTATGGATTCTCTGTAAAGGCTGGGTAGGCAAGCTATGCAGATTCTGGAGAGGAGGACTAGCATGGAAGTAAACCTTGCATTCAGAGGCCTGGGTCTCTTGAATATGAGAATCTGGGATTCAGACTAGGCTTTGCAGAGGAAGAGTCTTATTTTATACTTCCTACCTTCTATACTGGCAGACTGCTGTTCTTTCCAGAATCTTTATTGTCCTGTCGGCTTAGCATAAGTCCTGGTGTGGATTTCCTGGTGTGAGGAAACCCTGGCCTGGATGAAGGAATGGTTCTGGCACAAGCATGACAGTAAACTTAGCTTTTCCTAAGAGTTAAAAAGTCGTTCCAGGGCTGTGTTTGAGTATAGGAAGATTGTCAGCTCAAAAACGTTTGCTCAGCAATGTCAAAGAGTGTAGGTAAACTGCTGCCTTTTCCACAGGGATTTTACACAAGGAAAAAGCTAGTCTGTACTCCGATGGCAGAAAGGAAAGCCATCAGAGTTGTTCAATTCTTCCCCCATTAGGTCCCAAGGTGAGTTTATAATTTTTTCCATGAGATAAGGTAATAGACTCTATATTAAATTTAAGTCCCACCTACTGATTACAATGTAGGGTTACCTTTGGGGGGATACAAAGTTGTTGAGCTTTTTGGGCAAAATCACTTTTAAAAGGCCATTTTTAAGCTTTTTTTAATGGAAAAGCAGCAAAAATGGCACTGGTGACATGGGTTGCCATAAGTCCGGATTTTCCCAGACATTTCTCCCCAATTTCCATCCAGACACTGCTGCCGGCTGTGGAATTTCGGATATGTCCGGAAGATATGTAGGCAACCCTACTCGAACCTTACTCCCCCCACACTGCAAATTTTGCCAAATCATTCCCTTCGTAGCCTTCTAAAGAAAAATAGCTCAGTAAGCTACCACAAAATTTAAAAAAGCCAAGCCCCCACCTCTGTAATGTGAGCATTGGTAATTGAAATTAATCTGGCAGGACCTGAAATTCACTATAGTCTGTTCTGGTACAGACAGGGGCAAAGTCAGAATAGTTATTGGGGTTAGAGGATACTAAGCCCGTTAAGTTTATGGAGGAAAATAACATCTCCGAAGTCGACAGCATGTAGAACTCCTTTTTGTTTTCATGTGAGTATCTGTATGCAGACATCAGAAAGAATATTTCTGCTTTAATTCAGAGCATTTGCAATTGTAACGATATGAGCCTAAACAGGTGAACTGTGGTTTGTGACAGCTAGATTGTTATGAGAGAAACTTCTGAGCCAGAATTCTGGTCTCTGGTGAATAGCTCGCCGCAGCTCTGTTTGTGCAGACATCGCAAGGGTGAAGAACACTAATACAGTTGTCCGTGCACAACTGTAACAAACAATCTGCTTATTGTGTATTTTAAAAAAGCAATTCTTCATGCAGGCTAACAGGTGGCACAAAGTTACTGTAGGCACACTGTTGGAGAAGAACAAACCCCATTTAACGGAGATATTTGCATGGAGAGGCCAAAATTCGTTTTTTAAAAAATGATATTGTCAATGCAAACTGTCAATCCCTCATGTTACACAGTGTCAGAGACTGCCTCCCGGTCTCAGCTCACAGAAGACCAACGCTAGCCATTAGAACTGTACAGAAGTCTTTATTGGCATTTAGTTTCCATTTCCAAACACTAGCGTGCGTCTCTACGTCTAAACCCTAGACCAGCGAAGCCTCGTCTGAGTCTCCGCCCCCTGTACACCAGCTTAAGACTCTAGCCTTACTCCACCTTCTACGTTTCTCCTTCCTCCTCTGGGTCCTACTACCCCCCTGGGTGCCTTCTTTCCGGGATGCCTCGGAAGCGGACCCTTCGGACTCCTCCCCTTCTCTCCGGCGGGCTTTGGGACCCGGCTCTCTCTCCGGACTGCCCATTGCGCCCCCCTCCTGTACATTTGAACTTGGCGCGCGCGCGCTGCCCCTGACCTTCCTTTTGACCGTTACCTCGCTCTCTGATGCAGGCGTGGCTAACCCTGACTCATGTCCTTCCGCTGACGGAAGGCTGCCTGCTGCCGATGTTTGGGACTCCTCCCCCTTACTGCTCTCCGGTGGGAAAGTTGGTCCCGATTTCCAGCTGCTGCTCTCTGAGTCCCCTCTGGCCCCTCCTTCCTGGGGTGTTCCCTCTGGCAACCCCCTGGCTCTGACCACTGGGGCCCCTTTCTGTGAATCCTCTGATTCACTGGAGAGACTTAGAGACCTCGGATGGCTACCCTCGCTGACTTCTCCCTCAGATTCCTCTCCCTCGGTCTCTACTTCCTCCCTCTCCTGTCCCTCTGCTCCTGAACCCCTGACACACAGATTCCTCCTGTTGCATTCAGTCTGTCTCTGGACAAAAAACATCTCTGCATGAATGTAGGGAAGAATAGTAATAACAACAACAACAATAACAACACAAAGAAGAATGATGACCTCACTCTGGTCTTTTATATTATGGTTTTCAAGCTGTATTATCAATGCAACACCCGATGCCATATAATTTTTCATACATTTCAGCTTCTCAAGAGGTTATCTAGTTATCTCTCACTTGGACTACTGCAATGCGCTCTATGTAGGGCTACCTTTAAAGGTGACCCAGAAACTACAACTCATCCAGAATGCGGCAGCTAGACTGGTAACTGGGAGCGGCCGCCGAGACCATATAACACCGGTCTTGAAAGACCTACACTGGCTCCCAGTACGTTTCCAAGCACAATTCAAAGTGTTGGTGTTGACCTTTGAAGCCCTAAACGGCCTCGGTCCAGTATACCCGAAGGAGCGTCTCCACCTCCATTGTTCTGCCCGGACACTGAGGTCCAGCGCCGAGGGCCTTCTGGCAGTTCCCTCACTGCGAGAAGCCAAGTTACAGGGAACCAGGTAGAGGGCCTTCTTGGTAGTGGCACCCACCCTGTGGAACGCCCTCCCCCCAGATGTCAAAGATAAAAACAACTACCAGACTTTTAGAAGACATCTGAAAGAAGCCCTGTTTAGGGAACCTTTTAATGTTTAATAGGTTATTGTATTTTAATATTCTGTTGGAAGCCGTCCAGAGTGGCTGGAGAAAACCAGCCAGATGAGCGGGGTATAATTAATAAATTGTTGTTGTTGTTGTTGTTGTTGTTGTTGTTGCTAACTGAATTGAAATAAATGGCCATGCTTTCAAGCTATATGCATTAATGGAGAACACAAAGAGAGATTTCATTACAACGTTCTTAAGTCTTAACTTTGCAAGATCTTTTAAGGGAGAGTAGGTGGTAAGACAGCAAGCTAGCCATACAGATGGCTTGAAGTCAGACCCCAGTTACTGAGAAGGGTTAATTAACAGTGACCACAAGCTTTGCCATCTCTTATGAGGTTTCTGCAACAGAACTGTTGCAACACTTGGTTTTTTTCACTGCCCCTACCCTGCAAACAGGCACCTTCTGTTTGACTGGAAAACCCTTTTATAAAAAGTAGTCTTTCAGCAGTCAAGGTTCTTCATTAAACGACGCTTGCTCTGTTCCAGTTGCGTGTATTCCAAAAAGCTGACGTTCATGTCCCCATTTGGAAACCTGTAGATAAGTATGTCAGAATGACTGCAGTTTAGGAGATTTGATGGCTGCTTCATTGCATCCAGTCCTTGTGGTACAAGCATGCAGTGTTGTTCAGCCTGCACAGGTATTTCCATTGATTCATCTGGCTGAGAGACACTTAAGACAAGCACCAGCATGGACTTTTCTCTTGGTCAAGGAGACGTTGGAAATGAAAGCTCCCTGCCCCTTCTAATTGCTCGCCTTGCAGTTTCATTTGTGAATTATATTGCAAAACTGGGAGCCTTGTATCAACAACCCTTGATAGAGGTTTGGGTTCAGCCCTTCTTGCTGACATCAGATCGCTGCAGTTGCAAGCGAAGCATTGCGACTTTCTACTACCTTGATGGCCGAAAGTGAGGAGGAATTAAAGAACCTTTTAATGAGGGTGAAAGAGGAGAGTGCAAAATATGGTCTGAAGCTCAACATCAAAAAAACGAAGATCATGACCACTGGGCCCATCACCTCCTGGCAAATAGAAGGGGAAGAAATGGAGGCAGTGAGAGATTTTACTTTCTTGGGCTCCATGATCACTGCAGATGGTGACAGCAGTCACGAAATTAAAAGACGCCTGCTTTTTGAGAGAAAAACAATGACAAACCTAGACAGCATCTTAAAAAGCAGAGACTTCATCTTGCCAACAAAGGTCCATATAGTTAAAGCTATGGTTTTCCCAGTAGTGATGTATGGAAGTGAGAGCTGGACCATAAAGAAGACTGATTGCCAAAGAATTGATGCTTTTGAATTATGGTGCTGGAGGAGACGCTTGAGAGTCCCATGGACTGCAAGAAGATCAAACCTGTCCATTCTTAAGGAAATCAGCCCTGAGTGCTCACTGGAAGGACAGATCCTGAAGCTGAGGCTCCAGTACTTTGGCCACCTCATGAGAAGAGAACACTCCCTGGAAAAGACCCTGATGTTGGGAAAGATGGAGGGCACAAGGAGAAGGGGACAACAGAGGACGAGATGGTTGGACAGTGTTCTCGAAGCTACCAGCATGAGTTTGACCAAACTGCGGAAGGCAGTGGAGGACAGGAGTGCCTGGCTTGCTCTGGTCCATGGGGGCACGAAGAGTCGGACACGAATAAACGACTAAACAACAACTACTACTACCTTAAAAGCCTTGCATCATCATCATCGTCATCATCATTTATTAAAGTTCACCTGATCCCAGGACAGTTCACAACAGAAAAATATAAACTAATATATAATAAAACAAAAACAAACCAATAACCCCCACTTCCACAAGCCCTTAAATGTTACTCAGCAGAGGCATCTGGCGGAAGAGAAACATTTGTAATGATGGTGCCAGGTGAGCCTCACTGGGGAGGGCATTCCACAAATGGGGAGCCACTGCTGAAAAGGCCCGCTCTCGTGTTGCCACCCTCCGGACCTGCCTTGGAGGAGGCACATGAAGAAGGGCCTCAGATGATGAAATCAGGGTCTAGGTCAGTTCATATGGAGAGAGGCAGTCCTTGAGGTATTGTGGTCCTGAGCCATTTAAGGCTTTAGAGATGAAAACCAGTATAGTGGACGCTCGGGTTGTGAACGTGATCTGTGCGGGATGCACGTTCACAACCCGCAGCATTCGCAACGCGCAGAGGTGCATCTGCGCATGCGTGGGTTGCAATTCAGCGCTTCTGTGCATGCGCGACCCCCGAAACCCAGAAGTAACCCGTTCCAGTACTTCCGGGTTTTGGTGGGTCCGTAACCCGAAAAAACGCAACCTGAAGCATCTGTAACCCGAGGTATGACTGTACTTCGAATTGGGCCCATTTAGCTGGTGCTCAGACTATAAGAATATTCACAGTTTGGACTTCAGATCAGTTCACATGAACCTACCTGTATCAAGGAGTCTCTAAAACTCCTTGATATTAAATGCACAAATATACACATTTATGAGTGGAGAGCTTGGACATTGGACAAATATACACATTTATGAGTGGAGAGGTTGGACATTGGCCAACAGTTACAAGCAGAAATTTCCTTGAGTTCAAAATTCTAAGTGCTGTAATGCAAGGTGCAAAATTATTGCTGAATCGCCATCAGTACCTGAGCCTCACTTATGAAAATCATGATATGTATTTTCTTGGGTAGCCCAGCATAGTTAAAATACTTTCTTTGATGTTCTAGTGCTGTGGGTCCAGTACTGTGACTGCCTTCTTTAAGGTGTTTGATTTCAGCGAGGATGAAAGCTCCGGCCGTACAAAAGAAAGTATGTAGCGTATCAACACGAGCCATCTAATATAGCTCAGTAAGGGTGGGTTGTTGTTTTTAAGTAATACAATCTAATACTTGAGATAATTTGCTATTATATGTACAAAAATACTTGGCATTCGTTTCAGGTGAGGTGAAACTTGGTCGTTTGACCCTATGCTGAATTTTAATTCCTTTTCGATACATGCTTAAAAAGTGTCAGCATGTTTTGGAACATGTATGCCGGGGTGGACAACCTCTGTCTTGTGGGCCACATGTGGTCCGCTGGCACGTGTTCCCCAAACTACACCCACCTGCCCCACACCTGTTGTCATATGTAGTCTACAACCGTAGGCTTGGATCTAGAAAGGTAGTTTTCCTGTTGCGTAAAATAAAATGGGCATCAACAGAAATGCATATAAAATAGATACATTATACAGGGCTGGATTTAGGTTTGATGAGGCCCTAAGCTACTGAAGGTAATGCGGCCTTTTATATGTCCAGCTGTCCTTTGTCAACAACAAATTGTCACTGTTTTTTGTGCCGAATATATGCTATATGGTAATTTATGCTCCTAATAGGTATCTAAAGCTATTTGCACATAACAAAATATGTATTTTATCAAAGTAATTGTTGAACTGAAATACAATTAAGAAGTATATTAGTAGTGAAATACAGCCCTATATACAGTATAGAAATGAGCAAACCAGTGATATTTTAGGGAGCAGGCTAGTAAGTAATAGTAGCTATTACTTACACCACAGGAGCCTACACAACACAAAACACTTCCTGTATGTAGGTTTTATTTGGTTTTTTTTATCTTATATTTTGGAAATGTACATCCAGGTTTTTTTTTCCTTTACATTTTTTGGGGGCCCCCAAGAGAGTGGGGCCCTAAGCTATAGCTTGTTTAGCTTATACGTAAATCTGGCACTGTAGATATATAGAGATAGAGATATATAGATATATAGCATTTTTTTTAAAAAAAAAAACATTCTCCCCAGATATATTGTGACAGATGCAATGAACAATTGTCACAGGATCCGTGGGAGAACAAAAATGAATATATAAACCTAGAGATGTCTTATGTTGCAGAAGTGCAATCTTTCAACCATATGTTCATAGATGGATGCTATACCTGAGGCAGTTCTGAGATGGTTAAGCATCTGCTTATACCTTGGTGGATAGATATCAGCATATTCTAATGCAGGTCACAAGTTCTTGATGATCTGCTTTTGCCTAAGGGGCTCAATTTAAAAAGAGGTCTGAGTGTTTTTCAAGTGGTGTGGCTCAGAGGATTCTTCTTGTAAGTATACAAAAATACAGTTGACAGTTTTCTAGTTGCAAAGTGTGATGCGAAAAAAGCATTTAAAAGATAAAGAACGGTAATTACAATCCTCAGAATGCATCCTGTTGCTGAACCTTTCACCTGATGAACACACCACAAACTTGTTTCCCAGAGTATGCATTTGGTGGACTGATAGCTAGGCACAACATCCTCATGCAATGTACTATTACATACTGCTACTGTCTCACTGTAGTTTAGTTGCCCTCACAAAATCCTAGTACATTAGGTGATCTGTAGGGTCACAAACCCACAATCTGTTAATTCTTAATGATTGATCTGCACTCGTTGTGACTTGTCTTGCTTTTGCTGCTGTATTTTAAATTTATGGATTCTCCTTTCCCCTTCCATCCACTCCTTAGTTGCCCATCTGTTTGATAGCACTCCTCAACTTTTTTCTTTCTTTCTCAAGGGCAAGACTTTTGAAATGAAACACTTTCCCCTCTTACACAACTGTATGGACAGAGACACCATCTTCTCTAGATGATTGAGGGGGTCTGACACGATAACCTGACATCATGCAAGCGGTACAGCGAGCAGCCAGGGGGCACAGCTATATTATTTGCTAAAACATCTTTTCTTAAAACAGAGCATGTTTGCAGAACATATGGAAGAAAAATGTAAATGTACCAAAAAATAATAATCTCCTTTTAAGATTGCATCGTCTATTGCAGAAGAGCACCTCAGGAAAAGGTAACCTCCAAACAGTGCCTTTTCCTAAGAAATCAAGGTGTTTCTCAGGCAACATTAGGTCTATGGTGATAGCTGAAGTTACTTTTGGTTCCTTCCATGAGCCAAAAGCTCAGTTGGTAAAGCATGAGACTTTTAATCTCAAGGTTGTGGGTTTGAGTCCCATGTTGGACAAAAGATTCTTGCATCGCAGGGAGTTGGACTTGATGATCCTTGTGGTCCCAACTCTATGATTCTATGATTCATATGATCTCATCCAGCCCCTTTCTGGAGTTCTGATAAGGCAGATACCACTCTGCTCTTGGGAAATGTTATGATTGTCAACTTCTGTTTTGAGCATCATTCCATGACGCAAAGCCAGTGCAAAGCACCATCTGTAATTTCCACACCCTGGATCGAGCCAAGCGATAATTCCACAAAGAAGTGTTCCCCCGAAAGTAGATTTCAGTTCTACAGCATTCCATACCATTCTTTTGTCCCTAGTTTGGGAGTTCATCATCTTGTGTGTACGCACAACATGTAACACATCACTTGTTCTCCATTTGAATGTTTCCCTTGGGGGCTTCTGCATATAGCTTGAGATACATGAAAGGAACAGGGTGTAACAGGAGGCCACAGAGTGCTTGCGCCGTCATGAGACGGCCTCTTCACTTAAAAGGATTTATTTATAGGACAAGTCGGTTGGTCGCTGTGTCACATGACCACGTGGGGAAACAGACCACAACTCAGCTTTAGGAAGAAGGCCATTCCCTGAGGAAATGGATGAATTTTGAATGACCTAGCTGGAGGGCCAAGTTGCTATAGTGATTAAAAGCATGGAGGCAACTGAAGAGAGATCATCATTGTTGTGTGATGACTTGGGGAGGACCCAATATTGGAGCATGCAATGCTAATATTTCATCTTTGGGGGATGAGGGATGGACTGCAGTCATCGCTCTGAGTAAACCACCGCCAGTCGCAGAACAGTAGCAGAAATGCTGACCACGTTTACGCTCCTAATAAGCTCTCTCTCGACAAATCTAATGCGGACGCTCGCTGCTGTTTCAGTCTCCCTTTTTGTAGTAGAACATTCTTCAGATTTCAATCTCTCTCCCTCTCTCCAATGCCCTGCTAGGCTACTGGTAATCTACTGCTAATCCTTTCTCCTCAGTAGCCACATAAAGAAATAAAAAGATGCCAGTTTGTGGCTTAGGCAGGCTACATTGAGGAAACCTCCACATTGCTGCCAAGACTTTCCATCTGCCACCTTACAGGCGCAGGTGCCAGGGAGTCTCCTCCGTACACAAAGCATGATAATAAAACACAAAGGACCAATGTGCAGTAATAATTGCTAAACACACAGAAAGAGAGGCAAGAACTTTCTCCTTTTTTATATATGAAAGTTTACTTAAGTCTGCGGAGATTTGCATACAGATGGCTAGGTCAGAGCACTGTGTGTGCTGCCTGGCCTACCCAGGGCAGGGTGCCTTTATAAGCACACACGGCTTTTACTATAGCATAGTGTTGTGGAGAGGCCTCATTCGGCACATACTGAATAGTCATTCAAGTAGCTTGCTTTGAAATGAGAAAAGACCTTGGATGGGAGGGTTGGGGGTGGGGGGGGAAGAGGGAGGGAGGGAGCCGGAGTAAAAGAAAGCAAATTCTTTTCTTTGTGAGACAGAGGAGGAGTGTTGGGAAAGGGGCCAGAGGACTTAAAGAATGCGGGTTAGCAACCAGGAATTAAGAGGAAAGTTTCTGTGGAGACACACAATTAGATATGTGGCATTCACCCTCTCCTTCTAGTGGGCAACAAGAGCAAGCACATTTCAAAGGGTTCATGGTGTGCACTAAAAGAGAGAGAGAAAGAGCACCCTGTTTCTTAAGCTATAAAGATAAGTATAACTGCCTGAAAATAACACACACACACACACATACACACACGGGTTAACTTAAAAGCAGCAAGAAAGTTCTTCCAGGTGATGGCATAAAGCAAATAATGAACCACCCCAGATTCCATCCTGCCAGCCCAGGATTTGGGCCCTTGCTGCCTAGCTTGCTTTTGCAAGCGAAGAAATAAATAAGTAAATGATAAAACAGTGTCTGCGATCTGCTGACTTCGCTGAAAGCATTGTAAATGATGCTTGGTACTGATTTATGAAATGTCTTGTTGGCACATGCTTCCTTGGCAATGACAAGCCAGTATACAAAGGGACTGAGGGTTGCCTTGTAGACTGGTGCCATCGAGAAGGACCCTGCCTTGGACAACCATATGTTGAGCACCTTGCGAGCTGGACAAACCTAAGATAGTAAAAAAAATTAGGCCTTATCCCAGGTTTTATCTTCAGTGTTAAAAGTCCATCCAAAGAATACAGCCAAGCCTTCTCATCGCCTTCCATGTAACAAATGGGCAGTTGCAACAGGTTTTCCTCCGCCATCTTGGGCAGACTCTGTGAGGGATCTTGTATGAGGTAACACATAGGGAAAGCACACAAAGGCATTCTGATTTGTTTTTAAGTTTTCAGGATGGCTTGGCCAGGCCAGGGGGAGAGTCACTGTATCTTTCATCATCATGAATGGTGTCACAGGTCCTATCCACTAGGTGGACATGACACTCGGCCACATTCCTCATAGCACTGTCAATAGTTGGGGAAGAAGCGTTTTCCTGGGAATGTCAGGACCTTCCTAGTGCTGAGAATGTGTGGCATCTCCAGAACATAAGTGTGCTATAAAGTGTGCGTTTTGTTATGTTTTTGGCTTTCCGGTTGTCATTTGGCAGACATTTTCTAAGCCTTAAAATCTAGGCGAAGATGAACATTATCAACACCATCTGAACAGACCCCTCTTGAGCAAAAAGCAAGGAGCTGTCCATTTCACATATTCACAAGATGCCAAAGTACGTTTCAGGATTTGATTTGTGATTTTGAAAAGCTTTGGTTCTGTTTTCAAAGACACAGCCGGCTCTTACCTAGGCAAAACTAAGCACTTTGCCAAGTCACTGATTTCACTAAACGAATATCCAACTCTTTGTCTTTCAGGTCCATGAGATCCAATACAGGGTTATCTGGATCATGCCCTTTGGGTTGTATCCAGATGAAATTAGCTGCGCAAAGGTCCCACTGAAACCAAAGTGAAAATTATAACCAAGTCTCACTGAACTAAAGGAAACTAAGAGCAGGGAGGAGTGTGAGAATTTGTAGCACAGCAAGCCTAACATTCAACGGCTTGGTGGCTTGCTAGGGTGAAAGGTGGTAGGAACTTTACTACTACTATTACAATTATTATTATTTATTAGATTTCTTACCCGGCCTTCATCATAAGGTCCCAGGCGCATTACAACCATGAAAAAACAAAATATTAAAATCAGTTTAAACATTTTTGCCAATCAGAAGAATGCATTGCATCCTTTAATAAATGTACAGTGGTGCCTCGCAAGACGAAATTAATTTGTTCCGCGAGTTTTTTCGTCTTGCAATTTTTTCGTCTTGCAAAGCATGGTTTTGGAAAAGCTTGAAAAATCACCAAAGTCTTCAAAAACCTCAAAAAAGGCTACCACACCGCATGTATTAACGGTTTTAAGAAAAAGGAAACAAACTTGCAAGACGTTTCCGTCTTGCGAAGCAAGCCCATAGGGAAAATTGTCTTGCGAAGCAACTCAAAAAACCAAAAACCCTTTCGTCTTGTGAGTTTTCCGTCTTGCGAGGCATTCATCTTGCGAGGTACCACTGTATATGTTCCTGTGCATATCACTTTCTTCCCCCACCCTGACTACTGTACCCTCACTTTAGGTGCTGATGAACTCTTTACACAAGGTAGTTATGAGGATTAGACCAGGAATTCAGCATTAAAACCCCAAGGCATAATTATGAACCCAGTCTGGAGCAGCAAGCTGCCAAACTATGTTAATTTCCTGGAGAGTACACCCATTTTCTAGGAGTGGAGGGGGAAAGCAAGGCTAGAAAAGACATCTCTAGTGAAAATTCAAATAAATCTGAAATTGGTGGTCTGAACGTGACGGGATTGCATTTATATCCATACTAAAAAAAAATTATTTCGAGTTTTAAAATTTGCATGGAAAAAGTAGTATTCCAGGTTAAAAGCTAAGCTAAACAAGAAGCCAGATTTCTTCAAGGTGACATGGTCATTTTACATCTAGTTGCTGACTTAGGCATGTCTGCCAGTATCTAATTTATGATTTGCCATTGCGAGTGCCAGGTCTGCGGTTGGTGGAACCATAACATTAAATTCATTTTGTCACCTTGTTGTGCATAACTGTGTATGCGCTTGGTGTGGTCAGTATCCCAGCGATGCCAATGGCAAACACCCCCCCCCCCCTGATTTTAGTGGATCTGGCTTGCGACTGCAATTTCTCCCTGCAAAAAAAACCAGGCATATGCCAAACCCAGCCATCGCTTGCTTCTCTGCGGAGCACCTAACGCCCTGGAAAGGGAACAAATATGGCTTATTTCTGTCCTGAATATATATTTTCATAAACTTTATGGCCGCAATCCTGCATAGCATTATACACACATAAATCCCTTTCATTCCAGCAGCGCTTGCCTATCTGTAACTGTGCACAGGATTGTAGCCTATGACTTCAGGGTGTGTGTTTCCCCCCCCTCTCCCCCCCCCCCATTCCTAAGGTTAAGTCTTACATAATCACATAACATTTTACAAGCCATCTGAATAAGGCAAGAGAAGGGCGGAAGGTGGGGAGGGGGGAGTTAGCCATGGACAAAATCCAGACTCTTGAATAGTCCTAACTGCTAAATTTCCATATAAATGATCCCTTTAGGAGTTAGGCATTTACTTCCAAGGCCTTCCTGGTCTGTGAGGTCTGAAATTATGCCAGTCTGGGGTTCAAAGCAATCTCAAGATCTCTAAGAATTTCCTAGAACCATGTGCCCCTGGGCACCGCTGAATACATTAGGGGGGGGGGCGGGGAGGAATCTGTGGCTTTTCTGTTGTGCTAAAAACACAAACACAGCTTGCCCAATGGAATGGCCTCCCTGCTTCTCCCCTCGAATGTTGTTCTGGGGGTTCTCCTGACACCACCACCCCGAGCAGATTTGGGGGGCACACAGGGGGTGCAGAGGGGGAAAGCCCCATTGTGTTGGCAGGAAACCTTGTACTGGTTTCTGCTAGCGGACCTATTTGGTTGATTCCAGTTCTGTTTTCCCCAAATCCCATCATATACAGTTATATCTCAAATGTTGCAAAATACTACAAAATTATCCTTTTTTTAAAAAAAGTATTCAGGATGATATGTATTATTTTATAAAACTATTTCTCTGCTTTCTTTCACTTCAGAGTGCACTGAGGCAGCTTAAAGGTAAAGGTAAGGGGACCCCTGACCATTAGGTCCAGTTGTGCCCGACTCTGGGGTTGCAGCGCTCATCTTGCCTTATTGGCCGAGGGAGCCGGCGTACAGCTTCCGGGTCATGTGGTCACCATGACTAAGCCGCTTCTGGCGAACCAGAGCAGTGCACGGAAACGCCGTTTACCTTCCCACTGGAGCAGTACGTATTTATCTACGTGCACTTTGATGTGCTTTCAAACTGCGAGGTTGGCAGGAGCAGGGACCGAGCAATGGGAGCTCACCATGTTGCAGAGATTCAAACCGCCAACCTTCTGATCGGCCAGTCCTAGGCTCTGTGGTTTAACCTACAGCGCCACCCGCGTCCCTGAAGCAGCTTACAACTGGTTAAATAAATAAATAATACCACGCCCATCTGGCTGGGTTTCCCAGCAAAATATAAAAAATTGCAAAAAGTCAAACATTTAAAGCTTCCCAATACAGGGCTGCCTTATAAAATTGTGTAGTTCTTTATCTTCTTGACATCTGATGGGAGGGTGTTCCACAGGAAGGGTGCCACTGCTGAGAAGGCCCTCTGTCTAGTTCCCTGTAACTTCACTTCTCACTGTGAGGGAACCACCAGAAGACCCTTGGAGGAAGACTTTAGTGTCCGGGCTGAGCAATGGGAGTGGAGATGCTCCTTCAGGTATACTGGGCCAAGGCCATTTAGGGCTTTAAAGGTCAGTACTGACACTTTGAATTGTGCTTGGAAACATACTGGGAGCCACTGAATATCCTTTAGGAACAGTGTTATATGGTCCTCGCAGCCACTCCCAGTCAACAGTCTAGCTGCCGTATTCTGGGTTAGCTGTAGTTTCCAAGTTACCTTCAAAGGTAGCTCCATGTAGAGTGCATTGCAGTAGTCCAAGCAGTTCTTTACTGGCGTTCTATGAGCACTGTAAGAAGCCCCACCATATTCTGCACCAGCTGCGAGTCCAAACTTATCATAAGGTATGTGCCAATGAGGCCATAAGGTTACCAATGGTCCAGGCTAGAGGTTACCACTATGCTGAAGGTATCTAATGAACATAGCAACCATTGCTGCCCATAGCCACTGATGTCACTTGTGTCTCTGGTAGCATTGTTGGATCTAGGAGCATCCCGAATTATTCACTTGCTCCTCCAAAACATGTCCACCATTGTATCCAGGCATCAGTTCAGAATATTTGTGTGTGTGTGTGTGTGTGTCACACTAATTAAACCCACAACAGTCCCAAAGCAAGACTAAATACCTTTTCAGCTCTTTCACCTGATTTTCCCGCTGTCCTTTTTTCTAGCATGTTGCGCTTTATTTTCTCATGATAAGATGTCTGAAAAGAATCATTTTCCAGAATGAATTCTCTCCCTTTTCACTCTGATAGGGGGAAAGATTCTGCCATGAAAGCAACCGGCAAGCCATAGAAAAGCCTCTTCATGATTTTTCGCTTAAAATCACAAAGCAATCAGGAATTTGAAATGACAGCCTCTCATTCTTATGACTGAATTCACATAAGCGCCGAAACAACTCCAAGTGATGAATTCTATTTTTTAAAGGGGAAAAATAATGCTTGTTATACAGTAAGTAAGCGAAAGTGAAAATCAGATTCCAAACCTTGAGGTACTTAAATAAAAGAAGAATGTACTTGAGTGCAACACCTTGCAAAGGAGATTGCTTTTCCCCACAACTATAACTGAAATGTGTAACATGCCTTTCATCCGTACGTTGTTTAATAGGTAAAGTATCTAGGATGGTTATCACTGTGTTTAGCAGTTGCTGCAATGATGCCATTTGGAGCATATCATCCAGTTTCCAGATGATCTAGCAGCTATGCCAGCATATGAAAATCTGCGGGAGAGGGGATTGCTGTGTGTTTAATTAGTGTGCCACTGGAAAAACTTAGATTTGCTATATCTAAATGTGAAAATGTGAGGGTGAGATTAAAGATACGGTTAAGTCCAGTCAAAGTCTACTATGGGGTTCAGTGTTCATCTCACTTTTCAGGCCGAAGGAGCCAGTGTTTATAATAGTAATTTATTATTTATACCCCGCCCATCTGGCTGGGCTTCCCCAGCCACTGGGGTTTATCCACAGACAGGTTTCCGGGTCATGTGACCAGCATGACTAAACTGCTTCTGGCGCAATGGGACACCCCTCTTTCAGAACTTCTGCCATCTCTTTGGATCTCTCAGTGCAAACCTAAAAGTGCTTGTAAAGTTGGTTCAATCCTAGAAGTCTTGTTTGGCTTTAGCCGCATATGCCAAAGTCGGTCCTGAGAGTGATACCTCAAAAGGGCAAATGGTCCGAGCGACTTTATACAAGCTCAGGCTATTATGTTTTATGTTGTGTAGGCTCCTATGATGTAAGTAATGGGCCCCGCCTGCTAGCCTGCTCCCTAAAATATCACTGGTTTGTTGTTGGCAAAGGAAAGCTGGACATATAAAGGGCCCCATTACCTTCAGGAGCTTAGGGCCTCATCAAACCTAAATCTGGCCCTGGTGCAAGGGATTGAAGCTGGGACCTGTGTGCAGAGCTTGGGCTGTGCAACTGAGCCATGGCTCCCTCTCAGAAGCAACAAGTTTTGCTCTCACATTGGAATCCTAGAAATCATAGAATGGTAGAGTTGGAAGTCCAACTTCCTGCAATGCAGGAACATGCAGCTGTCCCATATGGGGATCAAACCTACAACCTAGGCATTATCAGCACCCTGCTCTAACCAACTGAGCTATCCAGAGCCTGGAAGGGAGAAGGAGTCCAGGAAGAGGGGGAGTACACTGGCCTATAGGATGACTTTGCTCCCTGTTGGGTACCTTAGTGTGGATAGCACTCCTGGAAAGCAGCGTTTTCATCTGGCCAGAGAAAGAAGTGCTTTGTTTTTGTAGTTGGCTGGGAGTAAGGACAGGAGTGCTCACGCCATTCGAGGACTAGCACACAGCTAGCCTGCATGTCTGCTTGGTCAGCTTGCGTATTTATAAATAGTCCAGGGTTCTCAGAAAGAGAAAGCAGCATGCAAACGACTTCCTGCTGCTTTTGGGTGTGGGGAGCATGTCATTTTTCTTTGACAAATGGTGGAGGGAATGAAGTAATTTCTGGCTACATGGTCTGCGGCGGCAGCCATTGGCACTGGCAGTCAGTGGCCGTTTGGCACTGTGCAAGGGGTCCTTTTTTCAGAGGAAGAAAAGTGGGGAGAGTGCCAATGTATTGAGAGGTCCAGTGGAACGCTATCGCTATGCAACCTTAAACCAAGAAATCAGGGCATGATCCTGCAACCATGCCGCAGCTACGTAGGCCTGGGTTTGGTCACTGCCTCAGCCAGGGAGGGCGGGATACAAATAAATTATTATTATTATTATTAGCTGTGTACAAAACCAGTTTATGTACTCCACTCTAAGTTGCATCAAGGTAGAAAAGGTGGGATCTAAATGTAAGAGATGTTAAGGAGAATGAGTGCTGTTTAAAGGCAAGTAGGTAAAACATCAAGGTTCTTCCTTACTGACTATCAAACAGAACACCAGTGTAGTTGTTGAAGTGAGAAAGGATTGGTCTCTAGATATTGGAAAGTAATTGACCAAACACCAGTGTAGCAACTCCTGAGAGATTGCCCAAAGTTGTTGAGCTTTTTTGGGGGGAGATAACCCTATCCATCCTGCCAACCTAGCAGTTCGAAAGCACTTCAAAGTGCAAGTACCGGTAGATAAATAGGTACAGCTCTGGCGGGGAGGTAAACGGCGTTTCCGTGTGCTGCTCTCATTCACCAGAAGCGTCTTAGTCATGCTGGCCACATGACCCGGAAGCTGTACACTGGCTCCCTCGGCCAATAAAGCCAGATGAGCGCCACAACCCCAAAGTCATCTGCGACTGGACCTAATGGTCAGGGGTCCCTTTACCTTTAACCCTATCCAAGCTGGGCACATGGGAAAGATGGTTGCTTCTGCACCCTAAAGCCCCCAGGCCACCCACCAGCACTTTTTTCAAACCTAATTGCTGGGATGATAGGCAAGTGCATGCTTTTGGACAGTTGTGATATCTGTCTGGTTCTGGTGTTTGCATGCGGCGTCCAGAACAGTTTCTCTGGTTTGCAAATGTGCTTATGGGTTAAAAACTAAGTTGGCAACCCCTAAATTAGAGTGTTGAACAAGGGCCAGGGACACCTTTCTGTCCAAATCCTCACACACCCATGACGCTCACTGCTGGTTCAAAATACACTGGAAGAATCTCAAAAAACAAAAGCCGCAACAGAAAACAAACTGGAGTGAAAGTCACATTGAACTCAATGAGGTTTACCTTTCAGGAAAACATGCTGTGAACTAGGCTAAATGTAATTTCTCTCTCTCTCTCTCTCTCTGTGTGTGTGTGTGTGTGTGCGCGCGCGCGCGTATGAGTTGTACAACAACATCTGAATATACAGTTGTCTTTAGAAAAAGGCCCTTGAGATTTGTTCACCACCACTGTCCGGTCTTTACACACCTTATTTAAGTAGATCCAAAGGAAACCCTCAAAACTCCTGCTAATGATGTTGCCTGTTAAAAATTGGGCAATGCTACCTGCAAATGCGCCTCACTAAATAACTGTGGAGATGCCAATTTTAAGGTAATTAAAAAAAAAAAAAGCAACTCCACTAATCAGCATCCCCTTTGATCTGTTTAACCCCAAAGGTCAACACATCCTGACCCCATCAATGCTCTTGCTCTGCAGTTGCCTGGCTTGGGTCATTTCTCCCATTGTTTTATTCATCCCGTATTAACTTCAAAACGAAGCAGCAACGTTCCAGTGTACCTTGCAAATCCTCCTGATCTCACAATAGGTGAAGGCTCATTGTTTCCCTCCAAATCGGTCCCCATTGTGCCCATTCAGCAAAATCGTTCATTTCCTCAGTCTAATGACTGCATCCTATTCCAGACTGAAAGCATTTTGTCATTCTGACGGTAGAGGATATTCAGGCCCTTTGATCTTACCTGTTATTGCTTTCAGTTCTTCAGCTACTGAGCTGGGAAAAGAACTGTGCTTAAGCGGGAAGCCAGTAAGTAAGTGTGTGTGAGTGAGTGAGAGAGAGGGGGGCTTGGGGCTTGCATGAAATACCATTTATATACCTTTTTTATTACAATATCATCGTGAAGGTGTAGCCATTGACATGCAGAAGCGTGCAAACCCTTTTTTTCTGTTTGAAAGAGGCTTTTGAAGGTGGAGGTATTCCAAAGTACTTAGTGCGGGCTGACAATCGCCACCGCTGTAATGAGCTCCCATTAAAAGTAAGCCTATTACTTGGGAGAGATGGGCACCATCCAGTCAAAGGGAAGCACATATTAAGTCCGACAGAAGCTTGCAGCCAAAAGGGTTTCCTGGCTTATTCAGATCAGCGTGTGAATTTCTGCACCCAATTCCCCTTTATCATTGTCAAGTCACACTACCGCATCCATGGTAGAAGCTGCAGCCTTTAGAGTTCTCTCTCTTATGAGCTAAATGGACAGGAACACCTAAATGTTTAGACCTGCCATGCATATGTCCTCCATCGGGCACAGTACCCAAGTGATATCTTCATAACCTCTTCTACCTATCTTTTCCAAAGTTTTTTTCCTTGTTTTGCCCCCAAGTTTGCACTCCCCTGTTTAGCTCTTGGTTGCATAGTACCTGAGGTTTTCACCCCAGCCAAACTGACAATTATCTCTTGCCAAAGAAGTTTGACTGCAATACTTTATAGCTGATTACTTTGCTTCTTGAACACAGAATAGCCCATAGCATCGCACCAGCTCAGCCAACCAGTCTCAGATGCTTCCCTGCCACAAAGCCCACTGTGGATGTATAAAATCTGTTGTTCTGAGGTCGCACAAATTATGGCTGTTCTCAAGAAAGGGTAGGGCTACAAAGCATGAGCAGCATAAATGTTTCTTACGTCTAAACGCTAAGTCAAACTCTGCGTTTTTCTTATTCCTGTCAGAGATTATGAAAGACATTGCTTTACATGAAAGGAACATCCATTTGCCGGTTTTGATTCTCCTGTTAAGAATTAAATTGCTCATGATTGAGGTGTTCAAAACAATACCAGGAACTGGGTTTCTCCATATGTAAAAAAGGCTTACAATAAATGCTGCTGCAATTTCTGTTTTGTAAGTGGCCAGTATCCCAGTGAGGGATTTCAATCTGTGAAATGTGGGACAGGTAATTAAAATATAAACCAGAACTGATAACAGAGGGGTGGGAGCCAAGATTATACTGGCAGGCAATAAATTATTCATTATAAGCTTTTATTTTTTTTCGAAAGATGTACTTGTTTTATTCATGAGTTTGCTTTTTTCAGATGGTTCCGTTATAACACTGGAACTTGAAAGTAGTAAGCAAAAATAATTTAATTTTTGCAGGCCGGATGTAATGTTTGGGAGCATTTAATTCACTTTGCAGGTATCAGTTCGATCTGATATTCTCAAGCTGCATTTTCCCCATTTCTTGAAGAAAAAAAAGTGAACCGACCCCAACCAATTCTTACTGATTGGTTTTTTTGTTAGTTTTTTAAACCAGAACATTTCTCTATTTTGTTATCTGAACATCACTCACAATCCCGAATGCCTGTTGCATGGTAGAAAGATATTCACAGAACTAAAATGATAGAATACTTAACACTGGTCAAATGTACAGTTTTCTAGATTTGTAGATTACAAATATTATGTAGAATTGTTGCCTTTTTAATTGGTATCTATTGAAGCACTGTTAATGGTGGAATTCATAACCACAGTTTCATATGTGTTTTTACCTTGTATTTTATTCTGCAAACCGCCCTGAGATCTTGTGATGAAGGGCAGTACATTAACAGCAGCAACAACAACAACAGCAGCGATAACAATACAGTAATAGGTTGCTGATCAACTTCATGATCAAAAATACTCAGCCTGATCCTATGGATATTCACTTGCAAGAAAGTCGCACTGTGTCTAGCAGGGCTTACTCACAGGTAAGAGTGTCGGGACTGCAGCCTTTCTATGTGGTCCAGATTCTGCTTGGGCAAGCCTATGCTACACAACAAGTGCATTGTTTGATTCCTTTTCTTCCTTCCTTTCTGTTTTTACCCCACACGCGTGCAGAGCAAATTGAAAGTGATCAATTTCATTAATGACATGGTATTGCAGAGTTCATTGTTTTGGGAACCCTCTGAATTAGCTCCACAAAGGAAATTGCTCTTCTGATCTGCTGCACTGATATAGAAATGAATGTGTTATATTTTCAAGAAATAATAGGCCAGCTACCCCCTTAACCCACCTCTCTCTTTGCCTCTCTTCCTTTAGGGTATGTGGATGAATTAATATTTGCCCTTCTTTTGTCCTTTACTGCTTCGTGTCCCCCTGGGTTTCATAATTTTAAAACCCAGCTTCCATATTCCTAGGAATATAAATGGTATTTCCTCTTTTTTGAGCCGACTCCAAAATGCTGTGCTTCTCTTAGTATACAACATTCGTGCTCAGGAACGCTGCCTTTTGGCATAGCTGTGCTGACCACGGCAAGTATAGTCTGAAACAGAGCAGGCAGTATTTCTCCAATCCAATCTGTCCATTGTGGGACTACAGGCATCTTCCGGATGTGAACCCCAGCCAGCATGGCCAATGCTAAGGGGTGATGGGAGTTGTAGTCTAACAACATCTGGCAGGTCGTAGGTACCCTATCCCTGATCTGCTAGGTTAGTCACACCCCACATACAAACTCAGCAGCAGACCCTTCCTGCTTTCATTGCCCTATCACAGTTTTGTGGGTTCAGGTAGAAATTACACCCAACATTTAGCAGCTCCAGAATCTAGCCCTCTTCAATCTACTCCTGAATAAGTTGATTTTGGGTGTCTCACACATTGGCTCTGCAGAATCTGAGATGTAGCCAACTGCTGAACACTTATCACCTATCTCAGAATTGCTTCCTAAACTTTGCATTCCCTTCTCTCCATCCAGCTGGCAGAAGAGGCCATCATTTTTTAACATCTTGGCCCTGGCAGTTGCTCGGCCTGAATATCCTGTTGTGGTGGTGGAAGCTTAGAGAGGTTGTGCTCCTTCCACCATGCACATGCCATAACATATAAAACATTGATGGATCCAGGTCTTTTTCAGCTGGAACTCGCTGAAACTCAGTTCCGGCACCACTCAGGTAGGCGCCATTGCCATTCTAAGAGAAGGAGGGAGGTGTTCATGGTGAGTTCCAGCACCTCTTTTTCTAGAAAACTAGTACTGGGTGGATCTACATAAACACTGAGACCTGAATGTTAATTACTGGAATGTAAATTATAGAAATCTAAACCACTGAGCCTCTTGGGCTTGCCAATCAGAAGGTTGGCGGTTCGAATCCCCACAGCGGGGTGAGCTCCCCTTGCTCTGTCCCAGCTCCTGCCAACCTAGCAGTTTGAAAACACACCCCAAAGTGCAAGTAGATTAATAGGTACCACTCCGGCGAGAAGATAAACAGCATTTCCGTGTGCTGCTCTGGTTTCGGTGTTCCGTTGTGCCAGAAGTGGCTTAGTCATGCTGGCCACATGACCCGGAAAAACTGTCTGCGGACAAGCGCTGGCTCCCTTGGCCAGTAAAGTGAGATGAGCACCGTAACCCCGGAGTTGTCTGTGACTGGACTTACCTGTCAGGGGTCCTTTACCTTTTTACCTTTTAGGGTTTGATAGGATTTTTGTGTGTGGCTAACTGAACAGCTGAACTTTGGTTCAGTTCTCCTCTATCCCTCCTTGCTGGCTGTACTTCAAACAGGCCTGCCTAACTAGTGACTCACCAAATCACAACAAATTGTTTCCTGACAATGCCTCTATGGTTTTTGTTCTTTTGCAGTGCCAGGCAGACGCAAGTCATTTACCGAGCTCCTTGCGCACACTCAAACAGGGCTGATGGCCTTCATTTGGTTTGGTGGATTATAAAAGCAGGCAGGCTTGCTTTTGATGGAAAGGGGCAAGCCATACTGGATCATCCTGCAGGCCACCAAACTGTACGGGTACCAATGTGGCGCAACGGGTCAGTGTGTCTGGCCGTTAATCAGAAGGTTGGTGGTTCGAGCCCACCCAGAGACAGCAGTGGGCAGAATTCCTTCATTGCTGGCGATCCTTGGGGCCAACTCTACAATTCTATGATTTACAAAGGAAACATTTGCAACAGCAATGCAAGTTTCCTCCTCTCCTCCCACTGTTTCTTCCTTAAATCTTTTCTGAGGTTCCCCCCAATCCTACAGAGCAGGTGTGGGGATGGCATGGGTGGAGGGGGCGATTGAGTTACCCTTGGACTGGTGCACATATTCTTTACCTTGTCTGCAACAATTGTTATTGGAGACACCTGTGGTCAACTTTATATGTCCTATGCATCTGTGTTTCAAGCATCAGCAGCTACACTATCCAGTGAGCACTGATACACTAGCATGGTCCCCACTAGTATGAATGTTTCATTGATAATTATTTGCTATGTACCTCTTTATATATGTATTTTGTTCTACTGTATGACTTACATGCAGGTTGCTCAGTTTGTTGTCATTCATTGCTTGCAATGCCTTATATTCCATTTCTAGCTGATGAAGACTGTATTCCGAAACAGTTGAACTATTCCGGATATACTGTCCTTTTGAGACTTTTGTGAGACGTCTTCCTTTCAGAGACGGCTTGGGATTCCTCGCTATTCATTGATTTGTTTGATTCTTTGTTTGACTCTGATACATATAACAACTTGTAGTTACTTGTATATTTTGTGAGATGTGTTGTACGATATATACATCATTTTGAAGTGGCTTATTCTTATATTTTGAATGACATCATATCCGATTATATATTCACTTACAGGGGACGCTTGGGTTGCGAACGTGATCCGTGCGGGATGCACGTTCACAACCCGCAGCGTTTGCAACCTGCAGTGGCGCGTCTGCACACACGCAGGTTGCGATTTAGCGCTTCTGCGCGTGCGCGAAACACAGAAGTAACCCGTTCTGATACTTCCAGGTTTCGGCTGGTCCGTAACCTGAAAAAACTCAACCTGAAGCATCTGTAACCCAAGGTATGACTGTACAGTTATTAGCGTTTGCATTTTTGTAGATGGTTACATTTTGCAACACAGGGGTTTGTGTTCAGATCATTGGAATGATTCATGCTTTGATTTCTTGCTTTGAATGAGTCAAATCTAAAGTTTGCGGAGGGGAGAGGCACAATGCATCGTTTGACCAATGTCTTCTGTAGTTCTGAAGACAAAAAAGGACTGTGTACGTTTCCCCCCACCCCCATGTGTATCATTTGCATGATATAATGAGACTTTGGGGTCAACTACCAGACCCCACAGACATGAAGTTTTCTAGGATTTCTGGACCCTCTTACATGGCTGGAACCAACTTATTACTGTATTATTGGGAGATTATGCGTCATTCCGATGCTTTCTTTTGCTCTAGGGTGCTGAATAAAGATGTATATGTCTTTTAAGTCCATAATTAGGTTTGATGGAGCTACAGCTCACTAAGCAGGCCTATCTTTCTCGAGGGATACCTAGAGAATGATGATTTGCTGCTTCTATCTAGAGAGAGAAGGATAGTCAGTGCCAGGAGGAGGGAGAGAGGCATGTAGTTTAGAGCAGAGGGTCAAAAAGGCTGGCTTCTTTTCCTCCCTACTGTGCCAGTTCCAGGCTAGTACACTAAAGGAGCCAAAAGATCTTGTACCTCAAGGGATCTGTGAAGTTTTGGATTCAGCAGATCCAAACCCTCACCACCCTGAAAAACCTCGTTTCAGGGTTTTCTACTGAATACTGCTACAGGTTTGGAGAGAATTGGATACCATCAGAGAAGCAACAGCTAATTACACTGCATAGTGAAAGCTGAACCATTTGTAACCTATGAACCTTCTCAGACAGGCACCCCCAAACTCGGCCCTCCAGATGTTTTAGGACTACAACTCCCATCTGTTAGAATTCCTGCTCCATGATTGCAGTCATGGGATTGTTGTCTATCACATGACGGTGTATGTTTTGACTCCACAAAGTGGGAAGTGACGGAGACAGGATGTTTGTGTTACTGTGTTCTGTGAAGTGGGACTATTGTCTTTTGTTCTTTTTCTCTTTGCTGTCTGATGCTAGAGAGAGAGGGAGCCATGTTGCAGTACTCCGTGTGTGTTTAGATGTAAATAAAGTAGCACCAACTTCTTTCAGTGTGTTAACTGCTAAATATATGAGTAAGTTGTGAATATAACCAGGCACATCCGTGCTGTGGTTGGGACTTTATACTCATTTTGGAAGGCATGTTGCCTCAAGCTTGAATCATTCTCTGTTTGATACACCATCGAAAAAATCCCCTACTTTGGGAAATTCTCTGAAGACACATTAGTTGGTGTTACCTTGTATATATTGTATGCAACTTGACTCTGAATGAAGATACAATTTAGTAGCTATATACTGTAAAATGTTGTACTCAAATTATTAGCCTGTCGTATTGCTTTTAGGTTGCCAGATTTTTCTGTTCCCAACATAGGGGATCTTTGCTGCTAGTTGTCACAATGGCAGAGAAGGTAGGATTGTTCTCTAGGAAAACCTAGATGTTTATCAACACGTTAAACTGCCTCCAGCCCAGTCTGCTCCAGCTGATAGTGGATCTTGAAGATCTAAGGTGGACTGGAGAACCTTGAACTGAGAACATCAGGGATCGAACCTGCGATTATCTAGTACCATTTTACACTGATCTGTGCTCCTAGGGCTCAGGGGCCTACCACCCTGGTTGCAAAACGGGCTGGGGGAAATGGAAGCAAATGGTTTTGCGGTGATGACAAGACTTAGATTTTTTAAGCACGGCATTACAAGCCTCCAAACGAAAGAAGCAGCGATGTGGCAGGTCTCTGAAGTGGGCCTTAGGCCGTGCCGCTTCATTTGTATTGGCATATTCATGCGAATTGTTACATGTGTTAACAATAAACAAAGGAATCTTTGTGGCTGTAACTAAAATGCAGCTCAAGAAGAAAGCATCTTGCTTGGTGGTGCTTCTTCTACATCTTTTTTCTTTTAGAATGCTTTAAAATAAGTAAATCAAACGCTAGCCTGAAAGCCGCAACGCCGCTGACATCCTTTTGGAGGTGAATTTTTAAAACTGTCCGAATTTGTCAGGCTGTGGTGCGTCAAGCATCTATTTTCATCGCGTCTTGTTGAGGGGTTGGTGGAAGGGAGTATCTGTGGTCTTGGATAGAAGGAGGAAAGGGCGCAATTTGATCTGATTAAATTTGAGAGCTGGTAGACTGATTTATATCGTGGCTGAGAGCTGTGCTAGGCGTGCGATTTCTGCGAGTAAATGCATCTAAAATGCCTAAAGCGTTCCTCTGTTCCTAGTTACAAGGGCAGTCTCCCACTGAAGTCAAGAGGGCTCTCGGTCATGTTACTCTTGGCGGAGTCTGCAGATTATTGCAGACGTCTTTCCTACACAAGTAAGTAAGACATCACCAAGCAAAGCATTACAGGGCTCACAGTAGGCAAGTCATATGCATTAGATTTAACAAATCATACTGTAATCCATTCAGCCCCATATTTCTACACAAATGTTCCTGCTGGCACTCAATATGGGATTAGATCCATGCAGGGTGGTCCGAAAGTTAGGCAGTAAATATGGTGATTTACAGTAAGTGTTCGGCAAGATCCCTTTGGTATGTGACTTTTGAATGGCTTTGTACAACGTTCCCTCAAAAAAAAGGGTACAGGATTGCATCGCTGTGTCCCTGTATCCCCAGCAGATAAGACAGTGAACTAGGGGAAGGTTTTGCAAGGAATTTCTGCCCTTTGAAAAAGTCATGCTCTGCCATGGCTTGTGTATCTTTGGCGCTATGCTAACATTCACTACTTCTCTGCCTGTGTTTACAATGGGACAGTTCAGATTCAATGCTTCTTCAATGCTAAGCAGAATATGGGGAAGATATGGTTCTTGGTTGTTGTTTTTTACAAGGACAGGGAACCAAAGATTCCAGCATAAGGAGAAAAAGGGAGTTAGCCTCCTGCAGTCTTCTGGTTTGCTCACCCTCAACCTGCTGCTGAGACATACCATATTGTAACTATTTTGAATTTATCGCTGTTACACGTTAATTAATCTATGGTTTGGGGTTGTTCTGAATTTGTGAGGCGCCCTGCAAAGCAAGGTTCAAATATATGTAATAAATAGTCCAGGACAGCTCAGGTGGCAGAGCATGAGACTCTTGATCTCAGGGTTTTGGGTTCGAGCCCCGCGTTGGGCAAAATGATTCTACATTGCAGGGGGTTGGACTAGATGACCCTTGCGGTCCCTTTGCAACGCTACACTTCTATGATTCAATGATTCTAAGGAAAAAGGGCACCCAACCTCCACATCCGCGCTATACGTGGGGCTACCTTTGAAGGTGACCCGGAAACTGCAATTAATCCAGAATGTGGCAGCTAGACTGGTGACTGGGAGTGGCCGCCGGGACCACATAACACCGGTTCTGAGAGATCTGCATTGGCTCCCAGTACGTTTCTGAGCACAATTCAAAGTGTTGGTGCTGACCTTTAAAGCCCTAAACGGCCTCGGTCCTGTATACCTGAAGGAGCGTCTCCACCCCCATCATTCAGCCCGGACACTGAGATCCAGTGCAGAGGGCCTTCTGACAGTTCTCTCATTGCGAGAAGTGAGGTTACAGGGAACCAGACAGAGCGCCTTCTCGGTAGTGGCGCCCACCCTGTGGAACACCCTCCCTTCAGATGTGAAGGACATAAGCAGCTATCCTATCTTTAAAAGACATCTTAAGGCAGCCCTGTTCAGGGAAGTTTTTAATATTTAACACTGTACTGTTTTTAATACTTGATTGGCAGCCGCCCAGAGTGGGCTGGGGAAACTCAGCCAGATGGGCGGGGTATAAATAATAAATTATTATTATTATTATTATTATCATCTTAATCCACTGCTGGTGGTAGGGATCTTTATCAATGGAGCAAGCCGTAGCAAGTTATGCATTTGCTAAGCACTCATATCTCTGGCTAGAAGAGAGGCAGTCAAGAAGGACAACTTTTTAGCTTGGGGAAGCAAAGTAATATGGATATCGCAGTGCAAAACTGGACAGAAATGACAACAGGAGTATATGAATTGAAGGCCTCTCACACAGTAACTAGAGGAGCAGTCAGCAAGCTTTGGTTAGCTTGACTATGGTTACAAAAATCATGTTTGGAGAACTATTTATACAAACACATTTTTTCAGGTGAAAATGAACAGAACTACAGGATATATAGATGCGATCACCTACCAAGTTCTGGGAATTTTTTTTTTTTTAAAAAAAACCCCACACACTTCAAGTATTTATTTATGTAATACAGAGGGGGGAAGAAATGGAAAAGGAACTGTTTCATTTCACTTTCTAATTCAGTGTGTTTTTCCGGTGATACTGAAGATGTTCCTAGGAGAAGAAATTCTTCCAAAAATTTACCTTTCCCTCTTTTAGAGGAAAAAAAAAAGGAATTTGAAGCTTTCTGCTTCAACAGTAAAGGAAATCTTTACAGGTTAATGGTTTGTAACAGTATGGGACGTGGGTGGCACTGTGGTCTAAACCACTGAGTCTCTTGGGCTTGCCGATTGGAAGGTCGGCAGTTTGAATCCACGCGATGGGGTGAGCTCCCGTTGCTGTGTCCCAGCTCCTGCCAACCTAGCAATTTGAAAGCACACCAGTGCAAGTAGATAAATAGGTACTGCTGTGGCAGGAAGGTAAACGGCGTTTCAATGCGCTCTGGCTTCCATCACGGTGTCCCGTTGTGCCAGAAGCGGCTTAGTCATATTGACCACATGACCAGGAAAGCTGTCTGCAGACAAATGCCAGTTCCCTCAGCCTGAAAGCAAGATGAGTGCCACAACCCCATAGTCACCTTTGACTGAACTTAACCGTCCAGGGGTCTTTTACCTGTAACAGTTCCCTGGAGTAATGTAATTGTCCCACATTAAATTGCTAAAGAGCCACATAGAATCATACATAGTGAGCAAAATGTGTGCGGTGAGTTATCAGATGGATTGTGCAGTTTTGTCACGCCATGAAATAACATGGAGATGAAGGACATTGCTTGTGGACCAGAGATGGTTACCAATTTGCTTTGCAAGACAACAACAGAATATGTGGCTCTTCAGAGAATCATAGATTGTAAGAGAGTTGGAAGCGGCTGCCAGGATCATCTAGTCCAATCCCTTGCAATGCAGGAATCTTTTGCCCAAAGTGGGACTCAAACCCATGTCTTTTGTACTTCTATTTTGGAAATAGTCCACAGGGGGACTAGTGCAGGGGGAGTGCACCACACCCTGCAGGTGGTGTGCCACACCCCCAGGATGTGTGCTAGCCCCGCCCCCGCCTGCTCTTCACCCCCCCCCCAGTGCCGGAGCATGAAGCTCCGCCACTGCTTATGGTGTGACAGTTTCTCTCATCTCCCTCTGTTTCCTTCCAACTTTCTCTTTTCGCTTTTATTTATTTACAACCTGCTCTTCACCGTTCACACAATCCTGGTGCTAGAGACAACATTAAAATAGAGTAAAACAATATTTTATTTATATACAACTTTAAAAAACCACACACCCAGCAATGCGCTGAAAACTTAACTAGATCATCCATGCAAAGAACATCGTTTACTCTGGTGCTTGTGTGAACAGCAACATTTTCATGTGGTGTCAAAATGCCATCAAACTTGGTGCTGCTCATAGCTGAGAGTGGAGGGCATTCCAAAGTCAGGATGCCATTATTTAGAATGGCCTCTGATGAATCGGTGCAAACCATATCTCAGAAAGCCATGGCACTCAAAGAAAGACCTCCCTCAGTGATCTCAAAGTCCAGGCAGGTGTATAAGGGAGCAGGCAGGCAGTCTTTTAGGTTTCTGGGTCCTTACCCATCACTGCTACATCTTCTTCCCTGATTAGTCACATGAGTGATTCGAGCCAATGATGAATTTAATTGTGTCAGTGCGGACGTCACTAGGGGCAAACAAAGCCCATTCAGAGCAAGGGCAGTGCATCCGGAATGAGAAATATTTGCCCCCCTTGGAAACAATCATTGCCAAAAACAAAAAAGTGGGGGAAGGCATTATTTTACGCTGCTGAATTTTTTCCCTGAAAAATACCCCCTCTTCTGGCTCAGCTTTAGGTCACGAACATTGTCATTCCCCCCCCCCCCCCGGTCAGCTCATTTCCTCATGTGAATTCACGAAGACGATAACAACTACATGTGAAAGAGCCTTCACAGATATAGCATAAGAAGGGAGACTTTTTGCCTCGCATCAAAACACCAATATTTTTCAGTGGTGCGTGTTCACATCTTCAAATCCCTATTTGCATATTCCATGTGTGTACACTGAACGCATGTACACAGGGAGGAGAGAATGAAATCGCACCTGCTGACCTCATCCCGTCTAAGTGGCCTAGTGCTTTATGCATGTGCAATTTCTATGTGTGCAGGCTTTGTGGCAACACTATGCAAACTGTGTGTAAGTAAAGGTCAGGGGTCAGCAAGCGTAATCCCAACTCTCCCCCTGTATATGAGGATACACATAGGGCTTATGTTTATGACAATCAAGTATATATGAATACATAAATGTGTGCACCAGCTTCTAGTAATTAGTTGGCAGGTGTCACTCCTTTACCAAAAACTGCTATTCTTTTCTCCCTTTCCTCTCCCTAGGTTTTCTGGGTGTTTTATTGTCACGAGGTGCGTGTGTGTTTTAATTGGGAGGGGCAGTTCTTGTTCACACAATCCCCCTGCCTCCTGCTCTTGAGGTTATCGTTCAAAAATCAATTAAAATGTAAATTAAAACACAAGAGGCACAACCCCTGCCCGAAGAGGGCCTGCAATCTATAAACAGGGGTTAGGATAAAAGAGCGGAGGAGAAATTTTGTGCCGGGAGGAACATTCAGAAGCAATACGAGGGTGGGGGTGGGGGCGGGAAGGAGAATTTGAGCCATTTCCACCCCCCTCTCAATGAGAAAAGGAAAAGACTTTGTAACATGGCAACAAAGAATTAGCAGCAAGACGCATCTTCTATAGATAGTGGGGGAAATCCTCTCTAACCTAGTTGTTCCTCAACAGCTGGATGTAGAAGCAACATCCCACTTGTAGTATATTCAGCTGACTGTTAAGATTTGCAAAGTGCCCCAAATTGTGTGAAATGTTATAGGAGTGTGGTTTTTTGTTTCCTTATTGGCTGGACTTCTGGCTACAGTGAGGCTATACTGAGAGTGTTGTGACACTTATTAAGAACACGCAGGGGCTGAACAAGTGAATTTTTTCATAATTAAATCGCAAACTTTGGTTTCTCCGGGACCTGCGGTTGTGCGGATGGAAATACGTTTTAACAAAACACACACAACACAACCCCTCCCCCCGACACACAAAACCACAGCAGGCGTAAAAAGACCCGGGCAGTTCGGTGAATGATCATTTAAGAAACTGACGCACTTTATATCACATTTACACCGAGCGAGGGATGCAGGTCAAGCATCACAAATGAAATGGCCATCGTAAAAAAGCGAGCCAGCCTCTGCCATCTGCCATGGCAGCTCTGAAAAGGGGATGAGGGAGACACAGCACCCCAGTGAAGCGAACCCGGCAACAATGCCACCAATTGGTGTGCCACGGCAGAATTAGTTAAGAGACACGCTTTTCACCAGAGCCTTTGAGGGATATTGCAAAAAAAAGAAAAGGGGAGGGAAAAAACCCACACACTGCCTGTGTGTTTCTGCCAGTTTCATATACGTCTGCAAGAAAGGACTTTTAGCTGTTTTTGTGTTTGGTTTTTTAAAACAACAACAACAACAAGGAAACAATACTACCCCCTAACAAGGAACCCATCCTGAATCATTTACTTGGGAGGCTGATTAAGGCACCTCTCTCTCTCTCTCCTCTGCTTTGTTTTGAGTCATGAATAAGATGTTCTGTGTGTTGCTTCTCTGCTGAAGATTTAAATGTCCCCACACATTTTGATCTGTGCAACTCCAGCACAGCTGATGGCAACAAAGGCTGGTTTCAAGCTCATTGTCATCACCATGGAGTTATAACAGATGAATGGGTGGCATTGATTCTGATTGGCAGACTCATTCACATGCATTCAGAGCTCATGAATTTTACTTAACACGTCCTCCTATTGCTTATTGGCTGGGATTTAATTGGAGTGATGTATTGCAGCACTGCTAGATGAAGTGGAACAGTCTCTCTCTCTCTTTTTCACTCTCTCCATTTTCCCTTAGTTAAGTGGTCCTTTTCTTCCATACCTCTGAGTTAGAGATGCTTGAGGCAAAATATTAATTTATGTCATATAAATGGAAAGTATTTAACTCTTTGTTTTGTGATGCAGCTTTCAAAATAACACACAGAGGCGAGATGTGAATGTTGATTTTTGCTATTTGCCACCGCACACCTCACCAATAATTTTGCCTTCTCTTTCGACATCAAGCAAATCAGAAGCCTTTGGGGCTTTCCTAAATTATTTTGGGGGATCTTACACACGCTGATTTCTCCCCACAGGCTTGCCAACCTAAGCATGTTCTCGGGTGGAGCAAGCTCTGCTGAAATCGGTTGGATTTATCTCAAGAGTAAACCTGCTTAATGGTACAGCCCTAACCCTAGATCTGCTGGGATGAGCAAATTAAGATGTGACAGGTCTCTGGCTCAGCAAGAGATACACTGGCGTAAGTCCTCCATCATGACTTTGTAAGCCCTGAAAAAAGGGGGAATTTCAGGGGCAGGGACTGAGCAGTGGGAGGACTTACACTAGTTCCTAGCTCACTTCAGCTCTGTGACGTGACTTAGCAACTCAATGGCACTTACATCAGGGGGAAAGGGTGGAAGAAGTCAAACTCTATTTTAAAGTCTTGTTTCCCCTCTGCCAGGGTTAGGCCAGCTCAGCCCGCAGTTGTGATGGAGCAGAGTTTCAATCTGAAATACCATTATGCCTGCTTAACTGAAACCAGTTTAATTTATGGTGGTTCCCCATAGGACTGCACTCTAAAACTGTATGCCTGCAAAGCTGCTTCCAACTTTCCCCAGCCATTGAGGTCAGATTACCTCCCAGCTGGCAGCATTTACAGGAGGGGTTCAAGAGATGCTGAAAAATTAGTCTTGTGCCATTGAAGTGCTCTGTCACCCTAGTGCAACAATTCCACTTTTTAGAAAAGAGAAAAGAAAACTTGCTTTTGTGGTCAGGAAAGTGCCCTGATAGATGTGGGGTGAATAACAGAAAGGTGTAAAAACACTGTGCAAGCAAATTAGGATGAATGCTTGTAGCATAACCAATCCATGAACAAAATAAATGCTCAGTTCCATCCAGCCCAGGATCAGCAAGCTTACTACACTTTTATTTATTTTTCCAATTTTAAAATTGATTTTAACAGATATGACATATAAAACATACAAAAGAAAACACATTACAATACTAAAAAAGAGAGAAAGAAAAAACAAAAGTAAAAACATATATTCCTTCTAAAGTTCATTTTAAATTCCATTCTTAACTGACTTCCTCAAATCGCTCCTATCTGAATTTCATTGTATCTCCTTGTAACAGTTCTCCAAAATCATATTTCTAAGCTTACTACACTTTTAAGTGATTGCTGATCCATTGCTATTAGATGTACCTATGGGGACAATCTATTTGCTGATGAAGAATCATCTTTGAAACAGTTCATTTATCCAGGAAAAACTTCTGTTTGCTGCTGTCGTTTGCTGTGCTCGGAATACCTTATTTCTAAGTTTGGATCACCTATCACCCCATATTTGCAGGATATTGGCTGTTGAAAGGCTTTTTGCCTCCATCTCAGTGTTCTTTGATAGTTCCTGACCACGCCTCATATTTCTGTTCATGGAACATTTATTTTATTCCTATTATTTGTGACTTCATGCACGTGTTACATGTTTGCTGTTTATGAATTGTGAAACAATATCATGTTATAAATTTATTGTCAGTACATTATTGGCCGCGTGTTGCTTGTGGTTGTTCAGGGTCAGCAAGCAGCAGTTCTTTGGTCTGGCAGCCCACCACCCCCAAACCAGCTGCTGCACCTGATGCCACAGGAGCACAGGAGCAGTGCTTTCCCCAAGAACAGGCCTCCCAACCCAAAAAGTTCCAAAAGAAAACTTCTGATGTACATCCTGGAAGTAACAAGGATTCTCCAGCAGGTGCTGTACCAAAGAACATAACAAACAGAAGGCCAGAAGGCCAGAAGACCATCACTTTAGATAAAGCTGCTAAGATAGAAGACTTGTTGACAGGTTGCAAGGTTTATGCAAACATCGCTGAAGATTCCTATGATATCATAATTCCTGTGAAAGATGAGGCAGATGGAGAACTCTGGTTGGATGGCATGCCCAGAACATCGGGGGACAATTCTACAAACAGAAAGCCCCCGAAAGTTAAAGCATGAGGATCACTATGGATGGCAAGGTCTACCATATATGCACTGTATGCAGGAAGGTCTTACGTTTGTCTTACAAGTTTGTGGAGACACTTCGACGTGCATTCTTGGGAGAAGTATCCATTTCACTATTGCAAGAAGCTTTTTCTTCTTGCAGAGTACCGCACCAAGCATGAAATTCATCACACCGGGGAGCGGCGGTACCAGTGCTTGGCATGTGGCCAGTATTTCATCAACTATCAATGGTCATGGATATGCATGTAAGATCAGTTCACAGCCAGGATCCTTCTGGAGAGTCCAGGCTATATTGCTTGCATCCCTGTCGGTCTCAGCAGATCAGAAATTATGCATAGATTTTGGGTAGTTCCAGCAATATACCTATGGTAAATGACAATGCTCTTGTTTATCCTGTTGACCTTGCAAAAGAAGCCCCTCAAGAACCAGTCCCTCAGCCTCCAGCAAAGCCAGTGACTTGGAATGATACCTTGGTTCCTCAGGGAAGTGAATCACTATTCAAACAAAATCCATATGATGCCAGTACTGAATTTGAGTTTGTTATAGCAGAATCTTACTGAATCTTCTCTCTGACCGAAGATATCAAATTTACATCATGTTACAACTTGAAGGAGAATGAAGATGTTTTACAGGTGGCATCACACCCCGTCAAAACTCGCTAAAATGTACAAAGGTAGTTCACCAACATGTTGGCGATGCAAAAGGAGATGGGATCGTACTCTCACATTTGGTGGACCTGCATAATTATAAGCGAATTTTGGAATAATATATATGATGGATTTAAGAAATTATTTAAATTTACCATCAAAAAAAGGCCAGAGATTTTCCTATTAGGAATATTGCCAATAGAAATTAAGCAAAACACAAAACCACTGTTTATGTATACAACCACAGCTGCGAGAATACCAGTGGCCAGAAGTTGGAAATGCGAAACAACACCAGCAATAACAGAATGGCAAACACTCATGATAGAGTATTTCCAATTAGCAAAGCTGAATGGAAAAATCAGGGGAACCTTAAATCAAAAAGTATACAGAGAATAGAAAATATTTAAGGAATATATAAGACTATATTGTAAAAATGATATCAACCTGGCAGAATTGAATGATACTTGTCTATAATAAATGAATGGAATAAACATCTTAGAGGAATATATGGAAAAAGATATAAAACAAACTCTGAGATAAAATCAAGACAATAGAAAAAGTATAATGAGAACGATTGGAAGTTTTTCACAGAAGACTTTATTGGATAAGACATGATGTTCTATAAATATCTGGTACTTTTAATTGTTACTTTCTTTTTCTTTTCTTGTTACCTTTAAACTTCTTTTTGTACTTTTGATGTGGAGAATTCTTTTCCCCCTTTTTTTTCTCCCCCCCCTTTTTTGTGCTTAACTTTGTTGTATTTACCTTTATTGTATGATTGTATTTTAAACCAATAAAGATGTATTAAATAAAGAAAAGAAAGAAATTTCTCTCTCTCTTCTTTCAATGGGCTGTTTTAACAAGTCAGTGTGTTAACGCCTAGCCAACAAAAAGTATGTTAAGACTAGAATACCTATAAGCTTTCAGAGATCCTTGTGAAATAAAATTGGTCAGGGGAAGAAAAAGGCTTCTCTTGAATATGGGAAAAGGCACTTGGGAAGTTAGGTGTTAAATGTGTTTGGCTCATTATCACAGATCAAAATCTGGTAAAATGATTGCTTGAACATGTGTGGCTTCTTTACAATAAAGGTAACTCACAACTTATGCATTTATAAAAAGAAAAGAAAAGAAAAGGCTCATTGCGGAGTCTGCAGCTCCAGAATCTTCTAGCAAGGAAACAGCCCAAGACATTTTGCTGCCTGAGGCAGACCAGCAGATGCTACCTCTCCCATACTACCCAAGGCCAGGCCAGTTATTTTGGCAGCTGTGGCATAGCTATCTCTCACAGAACTGCCTCTCTCCCTTCCTGGAAGTAAAAATACAACCAAAGTTCATTAAATGACTAACAACTGACTGCCCTTTCATAGGGTTGCCGTATTTCAAACAGAAAAGCTGTTGAGCTTTTATATATATATATATAAAAATCTCTTTTTATAGAAAATTGGCAAAAATGGCACGGCCAACATGGGCTGCCTCACATCTGGATTTTCCCAGACATTTTTACCGATTTCCACCCAGACACTGCTGCTGACTGCAGTATTCTGGATATGTCCTGGAAATTCCGGACGTGTGACAACCCTGCCATTCATGCCAACCACTTTGCCTTGCAAACTGTACTTCCATGAGGGCTGAACTACACTTCCCAGGGTTCTCTGGGAGAGTGGAGAATGTGCTTTAAATGTGTTGTAAATTCAGTGCCTGAAACACTTTGGGGCATGTGCAGAGTGCCCACTCAACACACCAGTGGAGTGTGCCAATGGAACAAAAAAAATCAGACAGTCTTAGGTAGGGTCAGTGCCTTTATTGACAGTAGAATGCAGTTCCACAGCTTGTAGCTTACATACAGTTGTAATATACAGTCCTTCCAGCAGTGCCTGTGGAACGCTCTCCCTTCAGGTGTCAAGGAGATAAAGAGCTACACAAGTTTTAGAAGACATCTGAAGGCAGCCCTGTATCGGGAAGCTTTTAATTTATGTTTTTATATATGCTGTAAACCGCTCAGAGTATCTGGGGAAACCCAGCCGGATGGGCAGGGCAAATAATATAAGTATTATCATAATCATCATCCAGTCTCCTTGCAATGTCCCAACACAGACTAGCCTCTGCCCTGAAGTGTATTTATACTTTAGATTGTGCTGACTCACTCCCACCTGCTTGCTGACTCACTCTCACCTGCTTAACTAGTCGCAGGTGCAGAACAAGCACAAAGTTAACCAGCACGCCTAACTCAACCTTTTCTTGTCCTTTTTTCTCTGCATGTATAAACTCCCTTGGGACGCGGTGGCACTGTGGGTAAAAGCCTCAGCGCCTAGGACTTGCCGATCGAAAGGTTGGCGGTTCGAATCCCCACGGCGGGGTGCGCTCCCATTGCTCGGTCCCAGCGCCTGCCAACCTAGCAGTTCGAAAGCACCCCTGGGTGCAAGTAGATAAATAGGGATCGCTTTCTAGCGGGAAGGTAAACGGTGTTTCCGTGTGCGGCTCTGGCTCGCCAGAGCAGCGATGTCACGCTGGCCACGTGACCCGGAAGTGTCTGCGGACAGCGCTGGCTCCCGGCCTATAGAGTGAGATGAGCGCACAACCCCAGAGTCTGGCAAGACTGGCCCGTACGGGCAGGGGTACCTTTACCTTTACCTATAAACTCCCTTATAATAACATTAACCAAACAGCCATCTCACTCTGCCCGATGGTAGACCAGATCATTTCAGCAGAAATTAGGGGGAGCGAAGCCTGGAGTTTCTCGCGTATTTACAACGATTACAGCTGCGATGTATAAAAGATGCACTGTATCTATCAGGAGGGTGCTAGTAGTCACAAATGCATGCACAGCCAGCCCTATATTCTTAGGAAGTGTTAGGTCACACACTCGGAGCCCTTGCAGCAAAACCAGCCTTCACGGAAAAAGAAACGCAGAAAACAATTCACATCACGCAGGGCTTCCCCTCGCTCCCTGATCCCAGCAATAGCTGTTGAAACTGCTGGTAGAATTTCAGATTCTGCTGGTGTTAAAGAGGTGAACTCCATCAGTCTTGGCTAATGTTGAGAGGCAGTTGTGGCTTCCTTTGTTTCTGAATTCCCCTGAGGAAAGTTCTGGAGGCATGGCATTGTTTACTCTGCAATTTTTTTTTATTTTTTAAAGAGTCAGTAATAATGTTTGCTTTACTTCCTTCCCCGGCACTGTTTACCAGCCTTGGTGTGGCCAGATGACTAAATCAATATATATTAAGGAATACATAACAGTGTTGTAATGAGAATTAGCGGGAACGCTGAAAAGACAGACACTGGCTGCTACGTTTTTGCACTGTTTAGTCTGGGGGTAATGAAGAGCTCACAGATGACCTGATTTCTTTAAACTAGGTCAGATTTGACTGAAGCACAGCTACGGTTCTCTCTCAGCCAGCTAAGGCAGACTCTGCCCCTCTTTCTATCACCTTGCCTCTCGAGAGCTCCCTCGAAATCAGGACGGACTTTTGTCAGCATCACAGCATAATATCTGATAGAACAATGCACCAAGATGGATATTCTGATGGATTTCTTACACGTGAAAATTTAGCTTCGACTCCTGTAGATTATCTGCCTCTCTGAAAATACATTTTGAAAGATGCCCCGTTGATCATGCAAGGTGATTTTTAACCGCACGCCGTTTTAAGTATCCATCTGCCACTGATGCCGTGCAAAACCTGCATATCCCCTTAATGCAGATTATTGAGTAATTAAAGGCCACGCACTGGCCTTGATTCAGTGATGTCCAAACGCAGCAGAATGGCCACTGCTGAGCTCAAACAATCCTTCTCCTTTACTGAACAGAGCACAGCTAGCTTTAGGATAACGCTGCTCATTTCCTCCTCTCTTGCCAGCCAAGTGATCAGAGGCCAGCGTCAGTGGCTATATGTAGCTCTCGTCCATTGCACCAAGCAACCATTCAGCAGCCCATGCAGTACAGAATCACTGGACACCCAGCCCTCAGATGACACCCATTTTTATTTTTGCATGAAGACCAACGGGGTTGCAAAATCAACCAAGAGACCCACAATCAGACTCCTGCAAATTTCGTAAAATATCACTGGTGTTTGTGTGTGCGCAGATCTTCCTTCTAACCACCATCCAACTGATACCAGCTGCTCTGTGGGAAAGGACCAGATAACTTTTATTTTGATGCATACAGTGAAAGATGCTGCCAGCATCCTTTCTCAAAATCTGCGTTGGCTGCCCATGTGTTACTGTGCCAATTTCAACAAGTTACTCATAGTATTTAAAGGCATCAATAGTTCAAGACTAGTTTGTGTAAGTGAATGCCTTACCAGATATATTCCCGCTTGATTGCTTCAGCTGACAGAAGTTACATTTGCTCACAAGAACCAAATCATGTTTATTTGGCATTTGTGGAGGAATTGATATTTCAGCATCCATGCTCTGGAACTCCCTGCCTAAATGCTGGCTGAGGGTGGAAATGTTGTTTTAGCAAGCCTATCTAGACATGTATTTTTATTATGTCTACTTGCTTTTAATCATTTATTGGTTTTATTGGTATTTTTCACAACTATTTTACACTATTTTATGCCAACAACTGGGAGATTTCTGTTATGTAATCAAGCAGTCTATAAATTTTGTTAAAATAAAAACTTTTTTATATTAATGTACTTGTTAGCTGCCTTAAAAGTATTTGTATCCTCCAAAGCTAGGCTATCAATACTTTTGAAAAATAAAAGTCTGTAGGAATACAATTATTTCAAAGTCTGGGGATATGTGTGTGGTACCTCTCAGCTCCTGAAAGTCCAAATCCATATTCCCCTTTATACATGCTAAAAACTTTTGCAGATTAACTATGTATATTTACTATAAAAAACAAGTCCTACTGTGTCCAGTGGCGCTTACTCCTAGGTAAGTGTGCATAGGATGGCAGCCTTAAAATGCAAAAAGCTACCTAGATGATAAAGCATTTGGAGTTCCTTACAGGTGAAGCTTATCAGGAGAATACAGCATCCCAGTTTTTATTTTCAAAATGTAAGTAAACTCTCAGTGCTGTGGAAAAGGGCTTCAAAATACAGGCAACCCATCTGAAAAGACTCAAAGGGTGTTGTCTTTTCAACCTATAATTGCGGGTTCACCTCCCCTCATTCTCTTAAAGAGCTGTGTCATGTCCTGATCATCTATGATAGGCCCTAGCTGGCCTATGAGGGAAGCCTGCTTTTCCTTTCTCTTCCCAACATTTCAGGAATGGTTTCATCAAAACGAACCTTCTAATCAGGCACATGCAGAAGAAATGCCACCCACCAGCATCCACTGGAGCCTGGTGCCTTCTATATTTATGCAAATCGTAAGCAAATCATGCCAATTATATATGTATAGCGCATGCAAATTAGCGGTAGTCTTTCAACTCATCAGATATTTCCAAGGGGCCTCCAGTGCTCAGAGTTTGCCTTGTTAAAAACACAGCAGGGGAGCCAGTGGCCTGCTAGGGCTGCCATGTTTTGAAGAGCAAAAAACAGAGGACACATTTGCCGACTTCAGCTTTTAACTATGGATCGCTATGGCGACTCTTACCTATGAAAAAGAGGGCGTGTCCTGGAAAAAGAGAACATATGGCAACCCTGCTAGCCACAGCTGAAAAGATGCTCCTTCTACCATACTTGACTGCCCTACAGGAAGTTCGACCGACGCCTTCATTATACACCTTTATGCGCCAGGAAAAAACATTTCTTTTTAACCACGTCTTGGGTTGATTTGATTGGCATCCTATGCCCTTTTAAAATGTGGGGTGTTTTCTTTCGGGAGGGTTATTGGGTTGTTGTTTTAATTTTGATTGGACATTTTGTGTTTTTATATTTTGATTTTATTCTGTGAACCGCCCTGAGACCTCCAGGTATAAGGCAGTATATTAATTCAATAAATAATAAGAATAATACATGTGTGCGCATGGTTATAGTGGAGACAGAGGAACACCCATAGAGCACCCATACATTTCTCTCTCTCTTTCTCACTCTATATATGACATATACAACCACAATAACCACTTGTGTGTCACCCTCAAAAAAGAGTAGAAAGGAAGACACACATTCTCATAGAATATATAATGATTTGTGTGTATAGATGCACATTTGGGATTTATTATTATAATTGAATTCGAAATAAGGGGAAGGGGGCAAAACCAAAATTACTATTAGAAATACAGTTCACCATACTGGGGAAGCCTTTGAGCAGGTGACCTGTTTGCCTGTTTGGTCTTCTGTCCAGGTGCTACAGACTAGGGATGGGCAACTTCAATCTTTCATCTGGACTACGAAAACACATTCAAACAGAGAACTGCCCTCCATAAGGTAGAGCATGTGGACACCTTAAAACCATCACTGTGACTTGATATACCTGGAGAACTCAGGCAGTGGTTGTGGTTGTGTTTGCTCCCCACTCACTGCCCAATAAAAGCAAACTTTATTTTGCCTTTTTGAAATGTTCTTGGTAAAAATATTGATGGTGGAGAAATGCTACAATCCATCTTGGCTTTCCTTAAACTGTAAGCATTTTGTTGTATAGGACTCACTCTGCTAGAGCCAGTGTGGTGTAGTGGTTAAGAGCGTTAGACTCTTAATCTGGTGAACTGGGTTCACGTCTCCGCTCCTCCACATGCAGCTGCTGGGTGACCTTGGGCTAGTCACACTTCTCTGAAGTCTCTCAGCCCCACTCACCTCACAGAGTGTTTGTTGTGGGGGAGGAAGGGAAAGGAGAATGTTGGCCACTTTGAGACTCCTTAGGGTAGGGATAAAGTGGGATATCAAATCCAAGCTCCTCTTCTAACTGTGCCCCCAATTAAATAAAGCAGACCCACCACAGCATATGCCAATTACATTAATTTCTACAATTTCCCACATGCTATCTTGTGGGGTACTGTGTAAGGGGACACTTTGATACAGGAAGGAGTTGATTGAACAAGGAGAGTTTTATTTACAAGGGGGGAGGGGAGTTGGTGAAACCAAGTTGGGTCAGGAGATGCGTTTTTTCAGGTAAAAGTTAACTTATTACTTAAACGATGCTTAAACACAGTAGTATATGCACATCTTTTCTTAAACTTCCATTACTCAGAAATTAGGCGGGCAGGTGGCGCTGTGGGTTAAACCACAGAGCCTAGGACTTGCCGATCAGAAGGTCGGCGGTTCGAATCCCTGTGACGGGGTGAGCTCCTGTTGCTCGGTCCCAGCTCCTGCCAACCTAGCAGTTCGAAAGCACATCAAAGTGCAAGTAGATAAATAGGAACCGCTCCGGCGGGAAGGTAAACGGCGTTTCCGTGCGCTGCTCTGGTTCGCCAGAAGCGGCTTAGTCATGCTGGCCACATGACCTGGAAGCTGTCTGCGGACAAACGCCGGCTCCCTCGGCCCATAGAGCGAGATGAGCGCCGCAACCCCAGAGTCGGTCACGACTGGACCTAATGGTCAGGGGTCCCTTTACCTTTACCTTTACTCAGAAATTAGTGGTTACACTTCAGGTAGATGTTCAGGTTTCTAGAATGGGTGGTAAAAATGCTTAACTCGGTTTCCGTTACTTCGCTCTCGTTCCCTTACTTAGTTATGACGCCTGTTACAGTTAAATACTTTTGACACGGCAAAGCTACCTTTACAACTTAATTCATGAGAAAGGGGCATTTCTCATCAGTTAGCCCACTCTCTTAGCAATCCCACTCCTGAGGTATCCCATTTAGTAATGGAAAAATGCAGGATCCCCAAGGATGTGCTCTACGGGGAGCTGGCTTCAAGCCCCAGGCTCGTTGACAGACCAACTCTGCGTTACAAAGACGCCTGCAAACGAGAAACGAAAGCTGGTAACATCAAACCCCACTGTGTGGGAATCCTTTGTCGATGACCGCAGTGCCTGGAGACAGCCAGCCAGGTCGTGTACCCACAGCAATGACCAGAGGAGGAATGACCACTGGGAGGGGAGCACAGAGAGAAGAAACGCCATGGTGCATCTGCAGCAGCGCAACCGGACACCTTCATCTGACCCCGCTGCAATAAAACATTTCTCTCCTGTATCGTTCTCTCCAGCCACAGCAGGTGCTGTGACTCTCCAATGGTTTGAGTTCACCCCAAAGGGGCACTCCTTCACTGCCTTGCAAGACAGACAGATGCCAACAACTCTCATATAAGGTAAGAAGGATTGGGGTCTTAGTTCTATTGCCTCCACAGGCTTAAGCATCTTAGTTAAATAGTCCGCTAGGAACAACCATGTTTTGGGCAAGGCAACTACTTTTTCTTTCAGTCAAAAAGATTAATGTTCACTGGTTTTCCCCATTCCCCTTTTAAAGTGGATTGAATGGGGGGAGAGGGGGTGTCTTCATTTTCAGTCTCAGGCTTATTTTTCAACATGATCCACAAACACACAATACTTTCTTCTAGCTCTGTGTTAAAACTATTACAGAAAAGATCAAAACCTCCCAGCTTGAAAAGCTTATGCAATTCAATAGGACCTGATCTTGTTATATTATTACATCCATTACCAGTTCAGGCAGGTGTTAAGTTTCAATTAACCTGAGATTCAAGCATTACAGAATCTTGCTTGCTAATTACTTACATAATTACATGGCACAGGGGTGCAGAACAAAATTGGTCATCGTGCTAGGTTTGTGTGATTAGAGATGAAACAGGGAATTTTCAAGGCAAAGCATTGAACAAAAGCTCATGAACAAAAGTGGCAAATTTTTTTAGCCCTCTTTCCACTTCCAAATATGCTTCCTGGGTGCCTGTAGTTTTCTAATCAATGAAGCCCAGTTTCTGGAAGTCAACCCTATTGAAATCCAGGTAAACTTGTTTAAGACTAATATGCAAAGATACTTTCACATATGCATGTCTATGTAGAAGTACGGTAACTCACTTTGATTTCAGCAGGATTTACTCCACAAGTAAGTATAAATAGCATTTTGCAACTTTAAAAGCCTTTGCTCTGCTATTTGGACATGTCTGAATGTTGTCAGTGCTGGTTTTTTATTCCACAAAGCAGATCGCTCCAATCTTGGGCTGTCTGTGCTGGTTTTCATTTCGTTTCAGAGCCCAAGTCAAGATGCTGGCTATTACTTTGAAGCCCTTAGTCACTGATTCCCAAAGTAGGGTCGATGCCGATACTCCGTGGAATTTGATGCGGAGTTTTATGTGGGAGTTGGCGCTGTGGGTTAAACAACAGAGTCTAGGACTTGCCGATCAGAAGGTCAGTAGTTCGAATCCCCGCGACGGGGTGAGCTCCCGTTGCTCGGTCCCTGCTCCTGCCAATCTAGCAGTTTGAAATCACATCAGAGTGCAGATAGATAAATAGGTACCGCTCCGGTGGGAAGGTAAATGGTGTTTCCGTGTGCTGCTCTGGTTCGCCAGAAGCGACTTAGTCATGCTCGCCACATGACCTGGAAGCTGTACGCTGGCTCCCTCGGCCAATATAGCGAGATGAGCGCCACAACCCCAGAGTCGGCCACGACTGGACCTAATGGTCAGGGGTCCCTTTACCTTTACCTTATGCGGGAGGTGAGCAAAGACCTAGCAGCTGAAGAGGGGTCAGATGGTAGAGTAACAGAACTTGGCATTTCCAAGTTTGTTGGTTGAACATTGAACTAACAGCCATGAAAGCATTCTTCTGAGGTGTGACCCATCACTGGCAAACTTGACCCATGCCTTTCATGACTATTTTGGAGTAACCTCAAGGTGACTGTCCCGATGGATGGATGGATGGATGGATGGATGGATGGAGGAGGTGACAAATTCCTTGCTAAGAGAAGATGCAATTCCTATAGACATAAAGAGGTTGTGGTGAGACCTTTGTTCAAAAAGTCTTTGTTATTGGGAGAGGAGTGTTCAAAGGAGAGGTGGAAATTCTGCTCCATGTATTTCTTTTCTTTTCTTAATTAAAGATTTTGTTGATTTATAAAAATGTACAATGTCTCTCTCTTGTGTGTTTTTTCCCATGTAACATTTTTACAAATCATTTTCATTTGTTGAAACATTAGGAAGAAAAGGGGGAAAGAGGTGGAGGAGGGGAGAGATGGGTGAGAGTGGGGTTGGGTGGCGATGTTTCTATTTCACTTACTATATAGGGTTACTATGTAGGGTTTGGTGTCAGCGTTGCTTGTTGCTCCATGTATTTCTTGATTATACTGAGTTCTGGATCCACCTCAGTCTGGCTTCCAACCCAATTTTGGTTTCCAGGTGGCCTGATTCCCTTTGTGGACCACTTTCGCAAGGAGTTGGGAAATTTATGGTTAAGCTACAGAAAATGCCTAAAACGTTTCAAATTTGTCCTTTTATTGCACCCAAGGCCCCAGTGTGCCTTCTTTAATGGGCAGACCTTCATTTCACCTCTGCCAACATTTTGATGCAGCTTAGGCCCTTTCACAAGCAGGGATCTAGAGATGTTTAGACAAGGCCTGTGTCAGGACTCTGGAGGGACTGTGGTCCTTGGGGTGAAAGAGATTCCTGACCCCTGGTATCAATAGCTTCTCCTAGCAGAAATGGTGGTAAAATCTGTATCTGGACTGTACCACTTCAGGCTCCTGGTGGGTGCTTACATGATTGAGTTCCACATAGAAATAAGATGTTTGGGTAGAAGGCAAGCCTAGAACACTTCTCCTGTTTTGCAAATGAGGGCATCTCTCTTTGAGGGGGACATTGGATCATGCGGGTCCCAAACGCCCGAGCAGCTGGTATCTGGCCTCTGTGCCTTTTATTCTAGGGATGTGGGTGGCGCTGTGGGTAAAAGCCTCAGCGCCTAGGGCTTGCCGATTGAAAGGTCGGCGGTTCGAATCCCCGCGGCGGGGTGCGCTCCCGTTGCTCGGTCCCAGCGCCTGCCAACCTAGCAGTTCGAAAGCACCCCCAGGTGCAAGTAGATAAATAGGGACCGCTTACTGGCGGGAAGGCTTGACAACCATATGTCAGGAGTGCTCTGATGGTGTTTCCTGCTTGGCAGGGGGTTGGACTCGATGGCCCTTGTGGTCTCTTCCAACTCTATGATTCTATGATTTTAAGGTAAACAAACGGCGTTTCCGTGTGCCGCGCTGGCTCGCCAGATGCAGCTTTGTCACGCTGGCCACGTGACCCGGAAGTGTCTCCGGACAGCGCTGGCCCCTGGCCTTTTAAGTGAGATGGGCGCACAACCCCAGAGTCTGTCAAGACTGGCCCGTATGGGCAGGGGTACCTTTACCTTTATGGAAGCAAACATAAGCTACTCGGCTATTTGCATGAAATGTTCAGTATCTATAGGAAGAAAGCAAGGTGGGTTTTTCCTGTCCCTCTCAGTGGGGAGCAGCAGTTTGTTTTGAGTCGGTAATGGGTTAAATTGCTCTCCAACATTCTTACGTTTTTGAAATAATGTCACTGTGAACCATCTATGGTTTTAATTGAAAAGGGGCATAAGGAAGTGCTTATCTTTGCTGTCTGTTCAGATATGGAAAAGGGGTTGTTTAGAATGTTCTATTTTATTTTAAGGTGCATGCTAGCCAAAGGGAAACGGCACTGCGGCCTGGCTTATCGAAAATCACCATGCATGTAATTTGATGAAATTAAGGGGAAAAGCGACTGTTCCCCCTAATTTCCACACACACATCCATTCATCGCGGAAAAACCAGTAGGGTTACTGAAGTGGCAGGCAAGCCCCGTGGCTACTGTCAAAAAACATTATACCCAAGTGAAGAAAAACACTGTAAGTAATGCAGCAACAGCCAGCTAACCTTTCCCCCATCCCTTTGGACAAGTCCCTGAGTTGCTTTCGTTGATTCAGCTATCAAAGCATAACCAATTTCTTTCTTTTTTTTCTTCCCACTGCCCCCCAATGCTGAAAGGAGTAGATCTTTGCTTTTGTGCATGAATGAACCTTTTATTTTATGGGCTGGGTTGAGTACGAACCTTGAAATTTTTTATTAAATGAAGGAATACTGGGTACTTCAAGTAGAAGAGCAGAATATAAATAGAGTATTATTATTATTACTCTTTGAGTAAGTATTTCTATTTATTTTTATGATGATGATTCAACACACAGTCTGCAATTGGAAGGCTTGTTCCTATGATGAAGTCCCTGGTGCTCTATAAAATATAGCAGTGTGAGAAAGATTTTAGCATTTAGTAAGCTTAGCTCTGGGATTTTATTATTACCTAATATTTCCATTCTTGGGACCTGGGCATGCACTGTAAATAGTACCTTTCATGAACCAGGTCTTCGAAGAAGACTGGAGGGGCTGTTCCTGCTTCGTGTTGGTGGATCTTTCTTTTTCTTTTTCAAAAATGAAAAAACCATAACTATGAAACACACAGGCCCTCACACAAGCTGTTCCCTTATAAAAGCTTTCATATGAAAGCAGAGTTGTCCCCCCTCATGGCCATTATAGCTGATGACATTCTTAATACTGGCTATTGTTTTCAGAAAAGACCCTATTGTCTGTCCTTGCATATCTGCTGACCAAAGCACATGTAATAAGCATAGCTTTGGATAAACTGAGCTTAGCCTGGGGGAGGATGGCTTTTAATGTCGAGAGGTTTGTCTGAATGTCCCGATTCACTGGAGATCTTCCCGAAGAGGAAATGCCCGCCATTATACATGGGGTGCAGTTTGTCTAAACTCTGAACAAACATCATTTGTTCATTCATAAGAGATGAGCTTTATGTGGAAGCTACCATTTTTTAAAAAAAGCAACAACAAAAATGGTTTGGAAAGAAAGAAAGAAAGAAACCGAGCAATGTTTATCTTGCCTATTTCGTCCAGCTAATAAGAATCTACCTCTCCAGTCAGCTGCCTGGCTGATATTTGTTAAGACTCGTTCGTTCTTTCTTTCTTTCTTTCTTTCTTTCTTTCTTTCTTTCTTTCTTTCTTTCTTTCTTTCTTCCCTCTTCTGTGGGATCATAAAAAGTCAACATTAAAATGAGGGTGAGAAGGTCTTGCTCTGCTCAGTGTAGATGAGAAGGGAGTTTTGTCATAACAATATTTTCCTTTCTTTCTTAAACATCACGTGTGTCATGTGGGAACAAGCCAAAGTCATGTAAAAATAGCTCTCAGAAGTCATAAGTCCCAGACATTGTATTCTCCTCCAGTGGCCTTTGTTTCAATTAATATAAACTGACCGACACCACCATAGAAATTGTTTGATTTTGTTCTGCAAATGAAATGATTTTTATGTCCTTGTAATCCAAGGGCATAAATTACACTACCGGGGTCTTCTGCTGCTCTCGTTCATTTCAATCATACTTATGTGGGAGAATCTCTGGATGGGGCACCCAAGTTGTAGGAATCTATATTGTTACGAGTTTTAGGAGGGTCGGTGCTGAATGCTTGGCTCCCCTTCTAATTTTGGGAAAGGCCAGATTAGCTTCCTGGTGAGGTGATAGCCTGGGTGATGGACCATTAAAGGGAGCAAAGGAAGGGGCTCTGAGCAAGGCAGCAAATGGATGGGCGCCTATTTGCGGGTAGTTAGAAGGGCAAAGGCAGAGTTGAAAACAGAGAGTTGAGTCAGGGGTCATCCGGTGTCTCCAGCGGCTGGAGGGCAGGGGAGTATGTGCCCATACGCGTGCATACACACTATTTCCTGCGCACTTCTGGGTCGGAGGAGCACCGGAAGTAGCTTGTGAGCATGTGCATGGGCCTCCTTCGACTTGGATGCACACTGGAAATAACACATGTGCATGCGCACAAGCTATTTCCAGTGCTCCTCCGACCTGGCAGTGGGCAGCTGGGCAGCGCAGCGCTGGTAAGAGCAGGCGGTGGCAGCGGGCGGTGAGGGTCGCCGTGGGCCAGATAAACGAGTCTCTCGGGCCTTATCCAGCCCGCGGACCTTAGTTTGGGGACCCCTGAGATGAGTGAAGTGACCTAGAAGCAGGAAGCAACAGGCTGGGAAGCCAAAGAGAGTCAGAGCAATGTTTGATTTCTGTGTACATCCAAGGCTGTGGCCAGGGGCGGGGGGTAAACAAGGCCCTCTTGGAGCATTAATGCTGTGAACCCCTCCATCGTAGGGTCAGGTTGTAGATATGTGTAAATAAAACAGACATCATTAAGACACCACCGTCTCCACTGTGCCCCATTTCCAAAAGGAAACACAGTGATTCCTGGAAGGAAGCACATCTGTGTTTTTCTGCAGCCATCTGGTGCTAATAGGTGCACAGTTCAAGGAAGTGCTTTGGAATTTGTGTCCTTTTCCCCCTCAGCTCTGTTTTGCTCAAGAAGATACAGACCTACAGAAGAGATTTGGTGGGCTCCACCGTGGCCTGCCTTATTTGCTCTGTGTTTCCTCTTATACTGCACGACTTGGGTTGCTGATCCTGAAGAAACAATGAAACAACAATGAAAACATGGTCTTTATGCAACTGGGCAACCACAGAGGATTCCAGGATTCCAGGAATAATTGTTGGAAAGAATGTTTATGATGAGTGAGTGTGTCACTCTGTCTGTGTCTACTGACGATTACGGTTGCCATAGGCTGGATTGCAGTAAACTGCGTTTCCCATCACCCCCTGGTCTGGGTTTTTCACAAAACCTGTTCTGCCCTACGCAAGGTTAGGAGCCTCATCTCTCTGAAGCCCTGTAAGCACAGGAAGGAACCAATTTTGATGCATTTGTATTTAATTCATCTCCCTTCAGAAACATCTTTGTGCTTCCAAGCATACCTTCTCAAGGCATGTTTGGACAAATCATTATGTCTTCAGTTCCTGTTCTTTCTTTGTGGGTATGTGTGTGGTTACAAAGTGAAAGAAAATTAAAAGAGAACTGTTCTTTGGTTTAGGGGAAGCAACTTAATCTGAGGATTGGGGCAAGGGAATGAACTAAGGTTAAACATAGTGTCTGAATATTTCTTTTCCTTTTCTTCTCCCACACCCCCTGCATGTTGCATTGTCTAGTAAGAGGCTTGGGATGGGGAGGGGAGGTCAGATCATTAAGAAGGAGCTTCCTAGGATCACAGAGTTGGAAGGGACCCTGAGGATCATCTAGTCCAACTCCCTGCAATGCAGAGATATACAGGTGTCTTTTATGGGCATCGAACCTGCAACCTTGGCGTTATCAACACCAGACACTAACTAGCTGAGCTATCCTGTCGACAGCTGTGGATCCCACAAATACACAATTTGAGAGACACAACTTACCCACCCCTGTGCTATAAAGTAATGCAGGCATAGGCAAACTCGGCCCTTCAGGTGTTTTGGGACTACAACTCCCATCATCCCAAGCTAACAGGACTAGTGGTCAGGGATGATGGGAGTTGTAGTCCCAAAACATCTGGAGGGCAGAGTTTGCCTATGCCTGAAGTAATGTGAAATGATTCCTTTTCATTTCCTATGTTGTCGTTAACTGATTGTTATTCCCTATGTTGTGTCAGTTAGGATTTCCACCTAGTGCCCAAAGTAGCAAATCCTATTGAATCAAATGGGACTTACTCCCTAGTAAGTGGATACAGTGGTACCTTGGGTTAAGAACTTAATTCGTTCTGGAGGTCTGTTCTTAACCTGAAACTGTTCTTAACCTGAGGTACCACTTTAGCTAATGGGGCCTCCGCTGCCGCCACGCCGCCGCCACGCGATTTCTGTTCTCATGCTGAGGTAAAGTTCTTAACCTGAGGTACTATTTCTGGGTTAGCAGAGTCTGTAACCTGAAGCATCTGTAACCTGAAGCGTCTGTAACCCAAGGCACCACTGTATAGGATTTCAGCCTGACAGATTGGTCTTTAAACTACTTGCTGTGCAGGATGTAAGAATATAAAATGGTCAGTGTGGTTTAAAGGGTGCTGCATCAACCTTATGACATTGCCGCAGGTAGAGCATCTATGGCGTACATGTTTTAGGATGTTATCAGATGCTAACATAGTCATTTTTAAAGCCTCTGTTACAGACATACAAGAAATACACCTGTATCCTTATGATTTTCCAGATGGGGGACTGAAGCTGATAATCACTGAGCTTCTGTGATTATGAACAGACAGGAGATATAGAGTACTTTGGTAAAAAGAAGGCATGCATTGTAAAATTGCTGGGCCAAAGCCGTGCTGCTTTAGCATTGGTCTCTCTAACTGTTAAATTGGTCTTGTGAGGTCCAGAGCCCAACAATGTATTCATTGGATTACTTTTGAATAAACCACAATATTATATAGGCAAGCTAAATGAATGTAATACCTCGGGGAACCGATGACATGTTTTCCATTTTAATAAGTGGAAAATAATGCAGCCTGCAGCCAACAAATTAATTTAATAATTTATTTTTTATTAAATGTAATTGGAAGAAACATTTTATTAATACATTTTTCACCGTTGGCATCCTACTTCAGGATTGCATTTCACGGTGCCATGTGCTTCCTATCCCCCCATATTACATCTTACCCTGAAATGACCACATTTTAACATGTTGTCCTTAGGTTTTTTCACTCTCTTTCGTGTCAGATGTTAGGTATCAAATCTAGGCTGATTACACAGAGTTACGCCTTGACGGTGCATCAATAAAATTTATTCTGTTGAATTCCTGTTTCGGTTCATTTTTCCAAGCATCGAGGGCGACCACTTACCACTGTTGCTTTAGCACATTGTAAACGGCATTAACAAATAGTAAACAGTTCAGGTTGTGATCCTATGGCACAGCTTCAGCACTGGGCCGATGTTTGTGTATGTGTTTTTAATTCAAATAGTATATGTGCCAATTAAGTGTCAAAACGTGCCAACAAAATCCAAGGGGCCCTTTCATGACTTGTAGAAGAATGCTTTGCATAACAAAATCTTACCGCTTCTGTATATTTACAAGCTATGCAGTGTGGGTCTGTGTGAGACAAATTAGCACAGCCATGTGAGGTTCAATTAATGTTGACAGTAGTCAAGAGCAGGCACTGTAAAGCTACTGTCCTCTATGCAGTCACAGAGGGCTCCTGTTTCAGAATCATGTCTCAAAGTCAATAAAGATAAAGAAAAGGGATATTATCTGTGATGGCAACTGGCGTGGGGGGGGCACTGCTAAAGTCCAGTTCTAACATTTCCCATTCAGTTTGGGTCTGTTTAGATCAGGGTTTCCCAAAGCTGTTTTTGGACTACATTTCCCATCATCCCTGACCACTGGTCCTGTTAGCAAAGGATGATGGGAGTTGTAGTCCAAAAAACACCTGGAGACCAAACTTTGGGAAATGCTGGTTTAGATGATACTTTGTCCTAAGGATCAAGACCATGAATTTGTGGTGTCCCTCCTTCCCCTTATCATTTGGACACTGAGACCAGCAAGGCCTTGGTTGCATGAAATGGGCACACTAACCAGACTCTCCAAATGTCCCTAATTTTCCAAGGACGCCCCTGATTTAGATAAGCCAGGCATAGGCAAACTCAACCCTCCAGATGTTTTGGGACTACAACTCCCATCATCCCTAGCTAACAGGACCAGTGGTCAGGGATGATGGGAATTGTAGTCCCAAAACATATGGAGGGCTGAGTTTGCCTATGCCTGAGATAAGCTATCTCAGTTTCTGATTTGATCTCAGAATGTCCCACTTTTCCTCAGGCTGTCTCTATTTTCATTGGAGAAATTTTGGAGGGTATGGAGTTATCTGACGCCCAAGCCGTCTGAAGGCAATCCTGTATAGGGTTGTTTTTTTTTTAAAAAAAGTTACAAATAAATGATATCAGACCCTCCAAGTGTCCCTATTTTTAAAAGACAGTCCCAGATTTACAGAAGCAGTCCTGGTTTCTGATTTGATCCCAGAATATCCCACTTTTCCTTAGAATGCCCCAATTTTCATTCAAGAAATGTTGGAGGGTATGATAGAATGTCCCCGTTTTCATCTGAGGGGATAAGTTAAGTAACCCCTGAGCCAAGGAGCTAAGTAACTATGCAACCTTTATAAGATAACTGAAGGCAGCCCTGTATAGGGAAGCTTTTAATGGCTAATGGTTGATTATGTTTTTATATATGTTGGAAGCTGCCTAAAGTATTGGAGAACTGTTGGAGGGTATGTGATATTTGGAAAGATTCAGCTGAAGTCCGGAATTAGTGATGAATACCTTAACTGTTTCACGAAAAAGAGTTAGCAAGCAAATGAAAAGTCACCAAATACTGCCCCACCCCCACAATTATAGAGTTATTGTGAAGAATATAGCCTGTGGCTAAAATGGCAAAATGAACCTCTCTTAAAAGGCTGCATCAAAGGGAGAAAATCACTGGTCATTTTCAGAGGACATGAGAAGCGCCTGTCAGCTATTGAAATCGATTTGCAGGTTATCAATTTTGGGAATTTTAAAACACCCTCCCCCCCCCAAAAAAATATATATATATGATAGAATTCAGTATTCTGTTTTGTCCTTCAGTTATGACTGTGAATCTATGAAAATAGCTAAATGAAAAACGAAACCTAGAGAAGCAGGAAGAATGATTAATTCTCCTCATCATTTGGCAGGACGTTCCAGGCAGGTTTCTGAAAGCAGTTCAAACTAACAGGTTTGGCTTCCAACTGGAGAGATAGGATTATGCTTGGGAGGTAATAGGATTAGTCAAGGAATGAGTCTCAGTGCAACGTTTTTACAGGGATGAGAATCTGTACGTTTGCAGCTTACACACACACACACACACACACACACGAAATGTACAAACACACAAACAAAAAAGCAGCCTTTTTCCTTTCACAAACAACATGCTTTATGCTTTGAGTAAAGACACAGCCTCAATGTAAAGCAGTAGCAGCCATGTGGGAGTAAAAAAAATAATCCCCTTTTATCAAAACACCAATGAATGATAATTTCCATGGATACCAATTACCTATTGGTTTTAATATTATTACTTTCTTAAAGAAAGGAAAGACAAATCCTGTCCCACAGAACGAAGGCCGTTATGGGGTTTCTTTTACATTAACGTGAAGTTGCTAGGAGAAAGTCATATATATCGTACGCATATGGCTAACAGTATTTAGTTTGCATATAATCACCTGTAGAGTAGACTCCCTTAACTTTAGATTCCTTTTAATATTTTCCAGCAGTGTTTTTTTCCTGTTTAATGACAGACGTCTATAGACTTTGATGGCTAAATTAGCTGAGCATGGATTCTTTTCTTGTGTGGCTATTGGCAAGTTATTGTTGCAATGTTTTGCCTCCTTCCACAATAATAGTGGTTGATAGGGGCGCCATTTCACATTGCATCAAGCTGGTGGTTCTCAAACTTTTTTCTCTGGGCTATACTTTCGGAATAAAAATTTGTTCGCACCACACCAACTTTTTTATTGGTAAGAAATAGATTGGAAAATATTTTGAAACTGTACTATACTGCTCTGAAATGCTCGCTTGATTGTCCTCAAATCTTCTTACCACATTTGCCATCCCCTCCTGCCACACCCTTAGAAAAACACTGATTAAGCAAAAAAATGGCATTGTGTATGGCCTGGTTCTCATGTAACACTGAGCTGAACCATGGCTAAGTGTGAGCAAGCAAGCATGCTGGTCTATGGAGGGAATATATTGGCTCCTCCATGCCCCCCCCCCAGTCCAGCTGCTGCCATGTTACCAGGATCTAAACCATGGTTTGCTTTAGTATTTCATGCAAACCTTGGCTCATGGTTTGTCTTGCTCATCATACCATGATCTGTAGCTAAGACTTGTTCTTTGCATACTGCTCATGCTTTGTTAGGGGGAGACAACCATGGGTTTGCATGTAATGCAACCATGGTTTAATTCCTGGTAGCATAACAGCAGCAGTAGTGGGGGAGGAGTGAAACGGGAGCAATCTTTGCACCACGAACCATCTTGTTTGCTTGTTCACACTTCTGTGCCTCTAAGCCAACCATGGCTATATACACATGTACGTTTGTGAATATTTAAGGCAATAGCTTCATTTGCACATCATAGATAAAGGGACCCCTGACTGTTAAGTCCAGTCGCGGACGACTCTAGAGTTGTGGCGCTCATCTCGCTTTACTGGCTGAGGGAGCCGGCATTTGTCCGCAGACAGCTTCCGGGTCATGTGGCCAGCATGACGAAGCCGCTTCTGACGAAACCAGAGCAGCACACGGAAACGCCGTTTACCTTCCTGCCGGAGCAGTACCTATTTATCTACTTGCACTTTGACGTGCTTTCGAACTGCTAGGTTGGCAGGAGCAGGGACTGAGCAATGGGAGCTCACCCCGTCGCGGGGATTCGAACCACCGACCTTCTGATCAGCAAGTCCCAGGCTCTGTGGTTAAACCCACAGCGCCACCTGCGTCCCTTCGCTTTTCTTTAGGATGTCCCTATTTTCATCGGAGAAATGTTGGGGGGTATGGAGCTATGTGACCCCTGAGCCAAGGAGATAAGTAACTATACAACCTTTAGGAGACATCTGAAGGCAGCCCTGTATAGGGAAGTTTTTAAGATGTTTAATGTTTTATTCTGTTTTTCTATATGTTGGAAGTCTCCCAGAGTGGCTCGGGCAACCCAGTCAGATGGGCGTGGTATTATTATTATTATTATATAGGACATCCCTATTGAAATGTATGAGGGGGTCTCTTCCAGTCCTAGCTGAGAGTACTGGGTATTGAACCTGGGACGTTCTGCAAAGAATGTACTCTACTACTGATCTGCAGCTCTTTGCCATTAATTTACTCCCTCTCCCCAGCCATAATCACATTTCCCCTTTTTAAAATGTCTCGGGAGGTGGGAGAGGAGATCCAACCACAGATCTCCTGTTTTTCCATCTAGTTTGGCTCTTACAATGACTGGTTTGTCGGGGTTCGGTGAGAGGACTTCATAAGCCCAATGATTTGGGGCAAAGTCGCCGGCCAGCCAGTCTTGGATGTTATCCTTAGGTGTGTGCTGTGATTCCTGCTTTCTGATTTCTTTGTAAGAAGCCCGGCTGCGTTTCCAGCTCTGTCGACAGCTGAATCAGTGCAATGTGCTAAAACGGAGACCGAATTAAATTGATTTAAAAGTGTTTGTACAGCTTGGCAGTAAACAAACAGGCACCGTTCAATTAGAGCAAGCAAGTCAAAAGCAGCTGGCAGGGCTATATACAAAAGCAAACATATTTTGCAGCAATTGGCCGTCACACTCCCCCCCCCCCACTTCTATTAGTGTACCTTGTGCAGATGACCTACTGAGTTAGGATTAATATAATTAGGCAAAAGCCGCAATAGCATGTCACACTGATCAAACCCCCACTCAGCCATGAAGCTCATGGCCTCTCAGTCCAACCTACCTTGCAGGGTTGCTGTGGGAGTTAAATGAGGAGAGGGAGAACCATGTATGCCACCTTCAACTGCTTATAGAAAAAGGTTGAAGATAAACCCAATAAATAAGTAAATACAACTGCCATCAGAATACCAGCTCCCAAGGGGTGTCAGGTTGAGGAAGACTGACAACAGTACAGTGGACACTCGGGTCTGCACGTCTGCACACGCGCGGGTTGCGATTCGGTGCTTCTGTGCATGCGCAAAGCGCGATTTAGCGTTTCTGCGCATGCGCGGCCGCCAAAACCCGTAAGTAACCTGTTCCGGTACTTCCGGGTTTTGGCGGTCCGCAACCCGAAAAAATGCAACCTGAAGCGGCTGTAACCTGAGGTATGGCTCTAATGGCATGCTTCAACTTTCCCCTATTACAGTACAGTGGTACCTCAGGTTACAAACACTTTGGTTACAAACTCCACTAATTCAAAAGTAGTTACCTTGGGTTAAGAACTTTGCCCCATGATGAGAATGGAAATCGCACGCTGGCGGCAGCGAGAGACCCCATTAGTGAAAGCGCGCCTCAGGTTAAGAACGGTTTGGGTTAAGAGCGGACCTCCGGAACGAATTAAGTTCATAACCTGAGGTACCACTGTATATTGACACAGGGAGTAAACCAAACCTCTATGAGGAGCTATCCTTAATATTATGATGTGCTCATAACTATTATTTTTATTGCCACATATACACACAATATGGCTACATCCCTTGCCCCTTTTCCTCCTCATTGTGCCTTTATCCAGGGTAAGGCCTGTAAGCTAGGTCTAAATCAGGAGTAGGCAACCTAAGGCCCGGGGGCCGGATGTGGCCCAATCGCCTTCTCAATCCGGCCCTTCGGACAGTCCAGGAATCAGTGTGTTTTTACATGAGTAGAATGTGTCCTTTTATTTAAAACGCATCTCTGGGTTATTTGTGGGGCATAGGAATTTGTTCATATATTTTTTTCAAAATATAGTCTGGCCCACCACATGGTCTGAGGGATGGTGGACCAGCCCATGGCTGAAAAAGGTTGCTGACCCCTGGTCTAAATATTGTCAAGTCGAGAAGAGATGAAAAGTTACATTTTTGTAAGGATTTGTTTCGTCTATGACAGAAGATGGGGGTGGGGGGAAGGCATTTGGAGTGCCGACTGTGTCCCTAACTGACAGGTGTTTGTTTGTTGCCAAGCTGTTGCTTCGTCTGCTGTGAGATTTACATGAAAGGAGAAGGAGGGTGGAGGGAAGACAAACGAGGGATTCATTAATGGCTCATACGCGAAAGGACTTAAAATAACCGAGTATTGTGAATTGCTCCTAGATAGGAGCATTCATGAAGATGAAAACCGATATTAAAAGGACAGCTCTTTACAATGTCATATTGTGCATGTTAAATCAGAAGTAAGTTGGGTTGCCGTATTTCTTAAGATCCAGGAAAAAGTGCCGCATTTCGGGAATCCCCCCCCCCTCCATGTCAATCTCGCCTTTGAAATCCCAGTAACATCCGGGAAAATCTGGACGTATAGCAGTCCTAAAGCACGTCATTCCACACTGACTCCTTGGGTCTCCAGCGCTGAGCTCCAACTTGAAAACTCAGGCCTACCATTGCCTATCCAACAGTGCCATCCTAGCAGAGTCAACTTGGAAGTAAGCCCCACTGAATTAAATGGGGCTTTCTCTCAAGTAAGTTGGGTTTGGGTTGCAGCCTAAGTCGCCTCCTTTGGATCCAGACCATATGCTAATCATTTCAACTATTAAGCAAAACCCTGGGTTAAAATGATCGGCGCGTAGTCCTTGAGAGCTAGCAAAGAGCCATGCTCAAAACAAAGTCTTTGGCAATATGGCAGCCTAAGTGAGGACAAAATTTGGTATGCCCCCTATCTTTTATTTTCACAGTAATTCTTTTTGGTACAGGTGACAAGACTGTACCCATATAAATAAAGTATTAGTAGTATTATAGTTATCAACATCATGATTATCAGGGACTTGTTTAGCCAGAACTCGCTAGAACTCAGTTCCGGCATCTCTCAGATAGGTGCCTTTGCCAAAAGCACCTCTTTTTCTAGAAAAATCACACTTCTCCTTCTCCCCCCCTTTGGGATTGGTGACCTGTGTAGGGGAACCGCCTACACCAGGCATAGGCAAACTCAGCCCTCCAGCTGTGCTGAGACTACAATTCCCATCATCCCTGTTAGCTAGGGATGAGGGGAGTTGTAGTCCCAAAACACCTGGAGGACTGAGTTTGCCTATGTCTGGCCTACACCATCCTAAATCTGGAACTGAGTGCCCTCACAGCATGAAGAGCTACCAGCATAATCCCAGCCATGCCTAGCCATGATCAACCACCCCTGACCTCAACTGGTCTGCTCCACTTTAAACTAGGTTAGGCGTGTGGCAGACACCTGCCAGAGGTGAGAAGAGAAAAACCGCTGGAGAGCTGCACTTCTCCTAAGCGCCTTTCTGAAGTCGCCTGTGGAGCTAGCAGAGTATGCTAAGGTCACGCACAATCTGAGGAGAACTGTCAAGGAAAAAACCTCTGATGGTTTTGATGCTCTGCGATGAGGATGACAAAAGGATTTGTGGGAAGACGCCAAGGCGGTTTCAGCTCCTGTGCCACCAGCAATTCATTGAAAGTGTGTGTGCGCGTGTGTGCAATCTGTGATGTAGAAGCCATTAGCAAGCAAATCTCTCTTCCCCGCCATCCCCAGTTTTGGGAAAATTCGCCCAGCTTTCCAAGCTTTCTGTGCAACACTTTGGTGCCCTAACCTTTACGAATCAACGTGAAAAATTACATGCTACGGAAATAAAGCCTCTTGCTTCTGAAGCCAGATGCCATCCGCCTTCAATTACGTTTGTTTCCTAAATGTTTCAAATATCCCACTTTCTTTCTGAATACCCTGCTGACCCCGGAGCTGGAAACAAAGTGCCCCTATATTCTGTCTGTTTGCTCGTTTCAGGTCAAGGAGAAAAGTGTCCTGTCTCCTCCGCCTTCTTCCCCTCCCCTTCTAATAAAAATAAATCTCAGTTCAAAAGCGAATAATTCCGTCCATACTTTGGCTGAATATGCAGCAGAAACTCCAGGCATCTGGTTGAACTTCCACCTAACATGGGACAGATTGCCTCCATTGTACGCTCCTGGCTTGTTTGGGGCCAAGGCAATTATGGCATGAATGACTTCCTTTTTGAAGGGGATATGTGAGGTTGTTGTCTTTTGCAGCAATGAAAGTGAAGGCTGGGAGGTAGGTGGAACACAACACAAAGCTGTCAGGTAAATGATCAGCGGAGGAAATGGCCACACTGATGCCCCCTTTTACAAGTCAATAAAATGTGGCATTTAAAATACCAGCTACTTGGATCGCCCTGACTGTGTCCGTTGTCCTGCAAGCAGCCAAATCAACATGACAAGGCTGCCTTGAAATGCTTGGCCAATTGTAAAACCAGAAGCTTTTCTTTTAGGGATAGTGAATACAGACATTCCAGAGGACCTTAGAAATTTGTCTACGTATGCTACAACCCCAGCCAGAATGGTATTTGTCCAGAGATGGAAAGAGGATGTTGTCCCAACTAAGGAAGAGTGGCTGATCAAATCATGGATTATGCCAAAATGGCAAAATTAATTGGTGTGTTAAGAAACCAAGGTGGGGGAGGGAATTTTCAAGGAGTGGGGAATATTTGTGGAATATTTGAAAAAACTCATGGTATGCAACTAAGTGCATTGGCAGGGCTAACAAAAATCAAGCAGTTAAGAGTATTACCAAGATTAACTGTAAAAAGGTAAAGGGACCCCTGACAGTTAAGTCCAGGCATGAACGACTCTGGGATTGCAACACTCACCTCGCTTTACAGGCCAAGGGAGCCGGTGTTTGTCCCCTCCGCAGACAGTTTTTCCGGGTCATGTGGCCAGTGGCGTAGCGTGGGTTGTCAGCACCCGGGGCAAGGCAAGTAATTTGCGCCCCCTAACCCGAGTGAGCCAGGTACGGGGAAGAGAGCTGCAAGTGTGAGCGCGCCCCCCCCAGATGTTGCGCCCGGTGTGGCCGGCCCCCCTGCACCCCCCACGCTACACCACTGCATGTGGCCAGCATGACAAAGCTGCTTCTGGCGAACCAGAGTAGTGCACAGAAATGCCATTTACCTTCCCGCCAGAGCGGTACCTATTTATCTACTTGCACTTTGACGTGCTTTCGAACTGCTAGGTTGGCAGGAGCAGGGACCAAGCAACGGGAGCTCACCCCGTGGTGGGGATTCGAACCGCCAACCTTCTGATCGGCAAGCCCAAGAGGCTCAGTGGTTTAGACCACAGCGCCACCTGTGGCCCCAAGATTAACTGTAGAATAATTTTAAAAATGGAGTAAAGTGGAAAATGCAGTGTTAAAAAATCTATGTAAGAGAAGAAACCACAAAAAGGTGGGAAGTCGGGTATGTATTTGTATGGGTAAGGTATGTATTTGTATGACTGTAAGGTGCGTATTTGTAAATTTTTGAAAACTGAAAGTAAAATTCAAATAAATAAATAAATGGCTCAGCAAATTGGTACTTCGCTTGAGGTATGCAGAATCTGCAGTTGTGTTTTGGGGAGCCCTGAGGGAAATTTTAAGTAAGGAGGTCCCTGCAGAGTTTTAATATACAGTGGTACCTTGGGTTACATATGCTTCAGGTTACAGACTCCGCTAACCCAGAAATATTACCTTGGGTTAAGAACTTTGCTTCAGGATGAGAACAGAAATCGTGCTCTGGCGGCGCGGTGGCAGCAGGAGACCCCATTAGCTAAAGTGGTGCTTCAGGTTAAGAACAGTTTCAGGTTAAAAACAGACCTCCGGAACGAATTAAGTACTTAACCTGAGGTACCACTGTAATGTGTTTGCTCTGGGTCAGCTACCTCTGATTTCACCCACTGTCCCATAAGCCTCATTTTGTTACAGCTGTGAGTGGGGGGAAATAAAGTTAATGTAAAGGATCAAGTGAGTAATAAAAACAAACTTGATTTACACAACTGGGCAGTGATATTTCTAGATGAACATAGGAAGGGTCTGGTTCTCTGGAAGAACACCTCCAAATTTCATATGGGGTCAGTGACTGGACCTTGGCCAGATCTGGCCTGCATTGAGAAGTGCTTCCTGATGTCCTGGTTTATTTAATAGAATCATAGAGAGTTGGAAGGGACCCTAGGGTCATCTAGTCCAACCCCCCTTCTCCAGGATGGTATACATGGATTCCCCACTTTATCCTTACAACAACCCTGTAAAGTAGTTCCAGTTACAGATAGGTAGCCATGTTGGTCTGCCATAGTCAAAACAAAAAAAATTCCTTCCAGTAGCACCTTAAAGACCAACTAAGTTAGTTCTTGGTATGAGCTTTCGTGTGCATGCACACTTCTTCAGATACACTGAAACAGAAGTTGCCAGATCCTTCTATTTCTGAAATTCCTTTGTAGTAAAACAGCTACTTTGAGATCTTGTATAGAATGTCCTGGAAAGAGAAGCTGCTGAATTGCAACTTATTACCAAACTTAAAACCATGGAGAGACCTGGTCTGAACAAAGACATTGGATTCTTATCTCATTATACATGACAAAGCCATTTTTCACCTTCTCACCCCTTGCTTTTTCCTGTAAGACCTATTGCAGTCGTTAAGAGTCGTCAACAGGTTCATCACAGCTATCTGCCAATCACCCTTTCCCACCACCCTTCTGAGTAATACCCCTCCCCACCTTCTCACTATATAGAAGGATCTGGCAACTTCTGTTTCAGTGTATCTGAAGAAGTGTGCATGCACACGAAAGCTCATACCAAGAACTAACTTAGTTGGTCTTTAAGGTGCTACTGGAAGGAATTTTTTTTGTTTTGCCTGTAAAGTAGGTTAATCTTCATGACTGAGTGGAGATTTGAACCCTCATCTCCCCCAGGCCCTAGCCCACCACTCTAACCACTACATCACGCTGCCAGCCTTGTGATGAAAGAGGTATGAAGAAAGTGGCATGAGATCTTAGCGGCATGCCACTAGGGGATGTGGTTTTGAACTGGTTCTGACACATTTCATACAGATCGGTGTTATAAACTGCTAACAATTACAAATGTGACCCGTTCAAAATAATTTCGAAAGATAAATATTCGAGGAAAAACTTTTTTTAAGATTATTTTTTTAAAGGGCTTTTTGCAGGAACTCAGATCTCATCTTCCAGAGCTGTCCATCATTTTTGACAACTAAGAGGACGGAATGATTTTCACTCCCCAAATAATCTTTCTGCATTGCCTAGAATAGCGAGAACATAAAACACAAATTTAGCTCATTTCCCCTAGCAATGAGGAACAGCAAGTACAATGCTGTAATATAAATTGACATTCGTATGACTACATTTAGGATACACTGTGTGCGTGAAGCTGTGGTTTGACTTGCCACAAAAAATAATAATTGCAGAGCTGGGAAAAGGCAACAAAAACCACAAAAGACGGTGGACTACTTTCATATGAGGAAAGGCTGAAGTGTTCAAGACCTTTTTAAGAGAGATAGTGAAGTGTAGTGGTTAGTGCATTGGACTCGAATCAGGAAGACCCAAATTCTAACCCTCACTTGGCTGGAAGATGCACCAGATGATCATTGACCAATTCCCCTCTTTCAGCCTCATAGAAGTGGTGTGAGCAAAACACAGGTAAGAGAAGAATGTGTACACGAACTTCCTTGGTGGAGTAAAAGTATAATAAATCGGGGGGGGGGGGCATTGTAGATGGAGCGAGTAAGGGTGGATATAACATTAGTTAAAAAAATTATAATCAGAGAAAATTGTGGGCAGAGAGGGCGTTCACGGTGGCTGCTCCCACATTTTGGAACTCCCTCCCCAGAGAAGTTAGACTGGCGTGTGTGCGTGTGCAATTACAGTGGTACCTTGGGTTACATACGCTTCAGGTTACATACGCTTCAGGTTACAGACTCCGCTAATCCAGAAATAGTGCTTCAGATTAAGAACTTTGCTTCAGGATGAGAACAGAAATCGTGCTCCGGCAGCGCGGCAGCAGCAGGAACATGATTTCTGTTCTTATCCTGAAGCAAAGTTCTTAACCCGAGGAAATATTTCTGGGTTAGCGGAGTCTGTATCCTGAACCGTATGTAACCCGAGGTACCACTGTACTTAACCCGAGGTACCACTGTATTGCTTTTTCCATGTTTTTAGGTGTTCTTAATTTTTATCTGTAAGCTGCCTTGAGTCCCATTGGGTAAAACAAGCAGGGCATGCATGCATGCATGCATGCATGCATGCATGCATAAATAAATAAATAAATAAATAAATAAATAATATATTAGAATAGTTAGAATAATAATAGAAATAAATAATAAAAATATTAGGGGGGAAAGTTGGTACGATGAAACTGTACCATCAGACTGCAAGAAAATAAACCATGGTTTTGAATGTGTTCCTAGATTCTGAAAACAATTAACATCCAGATCTCTTTTGGTAAGAAGAAAATAAGTTTAGTGTAGCAGACTAGCTTTCTTGCTGATGTTCTAGTTATTACCGGAGCAGGGGGCATGTTAAAAATCTGTTCACTCACCCCCTTTCCCCACTGGGGTGGGTGGGTTCCATTTTGTGGTTCACCTCAGTTACCGGAACGTCATGGGCTGGTTCTGACCCTGGAAATTATAGTTTGTTAAAACGTCGAGAATTCTCTGATAATCAAAGAGCGACTATTCTTTTGTTTCACTTGGAGGAGGGAATGACTTTGGTGTATAGATATGTCCTCTGAATGCTCGACAAACGTGATTTTCCTGCAAGTAACATGCTAGCCGGAGAAAGATGTATAATTCCTGCAGCAACTGAGCAGCAGCTGTGAATTTACTGCGAGATGAAACCGTCAGCCGGAGATACCTGCAAATTGTAGCGGAGTGGTCAAAAACCAGCACCATACTAAAGGGCCCAGAAGCAGTGCAAGTAGTCAATGGACTGCCCTTGTTCTTTGCATGAGTCCACATGATCTTCTCTCCTCTTGCAGCATTTGAAGGAGGAGCCTGGTCCTTACCTTGTGGGCATATCTCCCAGCCCCCTCACAAGCGAGGAGAAATACTTGTGAACAGGAATAAATTAAGCGAAAGAATGGGTTGTGAAAGGTCACTTGTGAGAAGCAATGTTTGTCACCATTGGCAATGTCCTTAAGAAGAAGAAGAAGAAGAGTTTGGATTTGATATCCCGCCTTTCACTCCCTTTAAGGAGTCTCAAAGTGGCTAATATTAATAGATATAGATGTATAGATATTAATTACTATACAGTGGCACCTCGGGTTACAGACGCTTTAGGTTACAGACCCCGCTAGTCCAGAAATAGTACCTTGGGTTAAGAACTTTGCTTCAGGATGAGAACAGAAATCACGCGGCAGCAGCGGGAGGCCCCATGAGCTAAAGTGGTACCTCAGGTTAAGAACAGTTTCAGGTTAAGAACGGACCTCCATAATGAATTAAGTTCTTAACCCGAGGTACCACTGTATAAGGCTATACTTGCACCAATCAAATCAAAGCAGGGTGAACTTTGTGTGTTTGCGTATGCAACTTCATTTAAATGTGTACACATGCACGTGCACACAAATATATACATAAGATTTAGTTTGACCTGCTATGACCTGCATGCAACAATAATGGCCTTTCAGGAAGGATGGTTTTCAATCTTAAGGGGAGAGTATTGCTCTGATGGTTATGCTGAGCTCTTTGGGCGGAAAGTATTCATCCAATCAATAATTTGCATCAGAAAAGAAAGGGACAAATGGAGCCCAGTGCCCATCAGAGAGGGGATATTTTGATACAGTCTTGACTCCCCCCCTCTTCTAAGTGGGAACAATTAAATGGGTCTCCCCCACCTGCTTACCCCCACCCCCACCTCACCTCACCCCTGCCCTGCAACTCCCTCTAGCCTTCTGATGTCTGCATCAGACAGAACCTGGGCATTTGTAAATTGCCTGGGATAGCTTGCAAACCGCAGTGACCCCCCCCAGGAACTGTGCAGGGAGGAGAAATATCTCCGTAATGAATCTATATAATCGGGTCATGAGGACAGGATGGTGGAGAATGTATTCATCCTGACAGCTCCAGTGATGTTGTGTACAAACAGACATGAAACCAGCTGGTTTGTGAACCAAATAGTGTGTGTTCTTACAGAAGGAATCTAAATTACACAACATTACAATAAGTGGAGTTGATTTCCACTAGGCAGTATAAGGCAAGGTTATAGCTATTATTGGGGGGAAATGATGATTGTGCTGAGGATTATACACAAGCCGTTTACCACTTGAATTATTTCTACATTGGTTCTGTTCACGTTTGCACAATGGTTTCTATATATAAAAAAGCTGTCCAGATTTGGAAAAACACATTACAATTACAATGAGCTAAGTCCAAAATGTACATTTATTCACTGGCTTTCTTACCCAACCTTCATAGTAACATCCCAGAGTATGTTTCATCATCAAAAGCAGTACAATTTCAAACAGAATCAAGCCACCCATACAAAATGATTGTAGTCCCAACTCCAGTAATATCAGGTAAGTCATAAACATGCTTTCCAGCTCTCAAAGGCCAGGGTTTTAAAAAAGGTGTGTCTTCCGCATAAAACAAACTGAATGATCGCTTGGCAGGGTCCTACTGACCTTCAAAGGATGAATTGTGTTTTTCTAATCCAGACATAGGCAAACTCGGCCCTCCAGATGTTTTGGGACTACAGCTCCCATCATCCCTGACTACTGGTCCTGTTAGCTAGGAATGATGGGAGTTGTAGTCCCAAAACATCTGGAGGGCTGAGTTTGCCTATGCCTATTCTAATCTGACGTAAGTATGCCAATCCTGTGTTTACTTAGGAGCAGGTCCTACTGAGTTCATTGTGGTTTACTCCCCAGTAACTGTGCACAGCATTGCAGCCTGAATGACAAGGAACAATCGTCTTTTGGCTTGCAATTGCAAAGCCTGAAATGGGCTCATTTTATCATGGGGGGGGGGGGAGTAAACATTGTCACAGGACAAGGCTGAAAGCATTGAGCTGATATGCGTATGTAATTGAATAAATGCTCTGTTGTTTAAAAGTGTTGCCTTTTAATCAGCTTCTAATTGGATGTGTTTGCGAAAGGGCGTGTGGTGCTGATGCCATTATTCTTAAAACAAAAACAAAAACAAACCCAGTCTGAACAATTAATTCAAAGGATACCTCTCAAGTATCTCCGCTTAGTAAGAATATTTCTGGTCTGAATCCAATTATTTTGTTCATTAATTTAAGACAACAGAAACAGCTCAACACTTTGAACAGCCTTACTGATGTCAATAAACATTTGAGACTGCAAAATACAACTATGCAAAGCCGGCCCTACCATCAGGAGGTTGTGACATACCAGTCCTGTTGGGTTCTACACATTGAATGGGAGGGTACATAGGAGCCAAATTCTAGGGGCTGAGGTCCCTTCGCAAGCCCCCATTAAATATTTGAGGGCCCTTCCAAGCTGATGGGCTTTGCCATTCAAATGGTGTGTCTTGTGATCAATTATGTGGTGTGGGGCTTACCTGGCCCCCAATATTTTATTCAATTTGGCACCCCTGAGAGGGTACCATTTTGTCTCAGGTTGCAAAATGACTTGGGCTGACTCTGCATCTGTTGCCCATCAATGATGTGTGTAAATCTCTTCTGCTTCTAACATATTGCTGGGTTCAGAGGAAATAAGACCTCTAATCCTGATCCAGGGCGAGGTTATAGATCATTGGATCGTATCCTCCAACATTTCTCTGACGAAAATAGGATATCCTATTCCATCAACATCATCATCACCATCATCATCATCATTTTATACCCTGCCCATCTGACTGGACTGCCCAAGCCACTCTGGGCGGTTACCAACATGTAAATAAAATAATAAAACAATACAGTGGTACCTCGGTTAAAAACTTAATTCGTTCTGGAGGTCTGTTCTTAACCTGAAACTGTTCTTAACCTGAGATACCACTTTAGCTAATGGGGCCTCCTGCTGCTTCACAATTTTTGTTCTCATCCTGAAGCAAAGTTCTTAACCTGAGGTACTATTTCTGGGTTAGCGGGGTCTGTAACCTGAAGTGTCTGTAACTCAAGGTACCACTGCACAGGACTGCCTTCAGATGTCTTCTAATGTTGTAAGTTATAGTACTTATCTTTTTGGCTCAGGGGTCGCATAACTCCATACCCTCCAACATTTCTCAGATGAAAATAGGGACGTCCTAGGGAAAGGTGGGACATTTTGGGATCAAATCAGAAACTGGGACAGCTTCTGTAAATCTGGGACTGTCCCTGGAAAATAGGGACACATGGAGGGTCTAGTACATACGTTATTTGGGCTAATTTTAATTTCATTTTTTTAAAAAACCATACAAGCTCATAAAATTTTCTACATATGTAAGTGGGGGGGGTGGAATCTTCAAAATATGTAGAAACCACTGTCTTATTTTTTGGCTGGTGGGCTCATTTTGCTTCCAAATGGTTGAGTATTCAACTCCCTGAGTTTGTTATTAGATGAACTGATGTTGCTCGCTTGGAATCTGATGAAACTGAAATCAGTAGCTGTAGATTTTCTGTGCGTATCTGCTGCTCCGGACCGGGGAACGGAAATGCAAAATAGCATTCCTCCCAAAGGTTTCACATATGTTTACTTGTAATGGAAATGATTCTTTCAAATCCATTTGAAACAAATGCACTGACAAAGTACCTGATGAATTATTCCTGTGTCATCTTTTCCACAGACCTACTGTGCATGGCTTTTCCAAGGAGTTTTAGAGCCAGGCAAAGCAAAGCATACTGTCTTAGTTGCGGAACACATACAACATCCACACTTTTCATGGATAGCATTGCTGTAAATTAGCACTCATTCCAAATAGCACACTTTGTCCTTATGGTACCGTACAAAGTGTGTTTTCTAATTTGTATCTGCATTGGAAATTAAAGTGCAAATGGGCAGAGGAACAATTATGCATCCTTGCTAATTAATGCTTCAGAAATGGATTATGTAAATGAGCCACCAAGGGCTCGTTTTAAAGTTGGTTCCGGATATTTTTTTGATGGTTTTTCCATGCGAATATTTTTGAAAGGTTCCTGGCTTTCTGCTTCATAAACAGCAATGGCTCTTTAAAAATCATGCAGCATACTGCAGATGTAGCCTGAATAATTGCCATTATGCTGAAGTTCCTTCTCCAAAGGATGCTTTTCTAACATATGGGCAACCATGACATTCTGCATGTTAGGACTGAGGAGGCAAGGTTTTCACTTACAAATAACAGGACCCTGATGGAGCTGACAGGAAGTTTGAGTGCTTCTGCAATTAAAAACAGAAAAGAAAAGTGCCTTAGGAAGTAATTGGCACTTTTCTTCAATGACTGGAATATGCTAATACTTAAAACTACTGATAAAGAGATAGATTATGTATGATTTCCTATGGGGAACCAGGAAACAGAGGTCAAATTCTCCCTCAGGCCCTGGGTCAAGGCATTCAGCTTTTCACACATCATCAACTGGTGGCAACAACAGACACAGATTCCCTAGACCTTAAAAATGTAAGGCACAATCTGGCACCACTTTATTTTTCAGTGCCTTTTCTAGCAACTGTTGGTGCAGTCAAGATTTTTCACATTGATAGCATAAGCAATTAATGCATGAATTGAGAGGAAGAAAAGCTACCAGGTTTATACAGCTACATATGCTAACAACCCAATTCCAAAAGGCAGGCGTATTTGCATGTTCACAGGCAAATGTACGTACCGCTTGCCTGATGATAAAGATGCGCTGATACAATCATGTTTGGAGCAATTTCTTCCCCATCTAGTCCTGCCTTTCCCAACCTTAGGTCTCCTGACGCTGCTAGACTCCGGTAGCACGGCCCAATGGTCAGGCATCATGGGAATTGTAGTTCCAGCATCTGGGCACCCAAGATGCTGTTCCAGTCCCTTTAGTCCAGCGGTTCTCAATCTGTGGGTCCCTAGATGTTGTTGGACTACAACTCCCATCATCCCTGAGCTCTGGCCTTGCTAGCTAGGGGTGATGGGAGTTGTAGTTCAACAACATCTGGGGACCCACAGGTTGAGAAAGGCTGCTTTAGTCTCTTGGCCCACTCTGATCTCCCTGCCTTCTACCATGCTCTTCTCATGTCTACTCTTGTCTACTTTGGCCCACCCTTATCTTCACAATATGTAGTGTATCAGATATTGGAACTTGGACTTGGAGTCCATAGGCTGTCCCAAGTGATGAAGGAGATTGCCTGTCACTAATATTATAACAGCCAATAAATGGAAAGGTGCCTCTCAGGACCACATAACACTGGCCATGAGAGATCTGCATTGGCTCCCAGTACGTTTCCGAGCACAATTCAAAGTGTTGGTGCTGACCTTTAAAGCCCTAAATGGCCTTGGCCCAGGATATCTGAAGGAGCATCTCCACCCCCATCATTTAGCCTGGACACTGAGATCCAGCACCGAGGGCCTTCTGGCAGTTCCCTCATTGCGAGAAGTGAGGTTACAGGGAACCAGACAGAGGGCCTTCTCGGTAGTGGCGCCTGCCCTGTGAAACACCCTCCCTTCAGATGTGAAGGAAATAAGCAGCTATCTTCTCTTTAAAAGACATCTGAAGGCAGCCCTGTTTAGGGAAGTTTTTAATATTTAATGCTGTATTGTTTTTAACACTGGATTGGAAGCCGCCCAGAGTGGCTGGGGAGACTCAGCCAGATGGGTGGGGTATAAATATTGTTGTTGTTGTATCATCGAGTCTGGTCCCAGGATTCCAGGCAGGGCTCTCTTAATCCATATTCTAATGGACTGGTTGACTAACAGGAAATGGATAGGTGGAGGGTGTTATTTGGAGGGGAGGGAGAGGTTGTTTCTTAAAACTGGTTTGGCATTTTCCACTTACGGAAATTTCAGGATTAGAGAGCAATAGCCTAGCAGGTCTTGTAAATTCCAGCCAGATGTCATTCCTGGTCACACCGACCCAACCCACATTATTCAGCTATATCTCTGGTAGGTGACAAAAGTAAATAACACCCCCCTTGCAACCTCATTTGGGGGCACTACACACGGGTTAAGAGACACATTGCAATCTACCTTTGTTTGTTTCTTTGTTTGCCTGTAATTGAACAGCTGCTGGATGTTATCAAACCTTTGTGTTTTGCTGTTGGCTCCAAATTGTTTTAATGAAACCAGCAAGCCTTCCTCTCACTTGTGTGCAGCCCACAGCCAGCCATCAATATTCTTCAAATTTAAGGATTGTCTTGTGAAATCCTTGACTGCTCTAACCTCTCCTTCCTCTCCAAATGCCTCAAGGAATCCCGGGGAAGAAATCGTGTCTTTTTCTTCCAAGCATTAACAAGACTTGACAGGCTTGATCTTGTTTCCTAAAGTGCTGCAATGGCTGCTGAACTAATCCTGGAAATCCCAGAGCACCTACAGCTCCACCATTTCTCCCACCCCCTTAAAAGAAAAAGAAAAAGCTGTTGAGCTTTTCCAAAACCACAAAAAATCAGGTCAGATACATGTTACGGAAAAATCTGGGTGCGAGGCTGCTCTGCCACCCAGCTCATCGGACTAAGTCCGTGGGTCCCTGCGGAAGAAAATGAGCTCAGCCGGACGCAGGAGCAAACTGTAGAAGATCCAAGTTTATTGCGCAACAGGTTCAAGGCGAGATTGAACCCCGAGAATGGGGCGACATAGACTTTTAAAAGTTCCCTCCAAGTCCCAGAATACAGTGCACGAAACGTCATGAATACATTTTGGGAAGGTTGGGTTTCATGGATTACATCATGAATATATTACACACGTCATGAATATGTTTACAGAGAGGTGGGGTTACACTGATTAACATTTAAGACAAGGGAGGGGGGAATGTGCAGAGTGAGGGATATACATAAATAAACATTTCTTGAGTACCGGTGGTGGCAGGACAATGGGACAGTGATATGCATCGTCTGCCACCTGGTATTGCCCGGAGGAAGGGTTAGGCAGGACGATCTGACAGGATTAAGAAGTTCCTGTGTACGTGACTTGTCGTCTTGAAGATTATGGAGGTAGGGGTAGCAACATGGAGTCCAGAGGCAACTGAGTTGAATGTCACCAGGATGGAGAAAATCGGAGTTGTGGTTGATTTTATATCAATTTCTAAAGGTTTCAATGCTTTCCAGACTCACGTTAGGAATAGGGCGAGAGAAAGGCATAGGAAAGATGGGGCTTATTCCGCCCGCGTGAAGACAGGAAAGAGAGCCTTTTATTTACAAGGCAGGGGTACAGTGTGGTGCCTATGCAATGGTGCGGGGGCTGAGGGTTCGAGGCCGGCTGGGCACTGCAGGGGCCATCGCCTCGGACCCCTTCAGGGAGCGGTAGGGAAGGCTTGGACCCCTTCAGGGAGCGGTAGGGAAGGATGGGTACCCCCCCCCCTGTTCCTTCCGTATCAGTCCCCCATTCGGAGATAGATTTGCATTAAAGTTCTGCAAGAACTTGCAAATCTTTTCTCCGCACCCTAAATCTCGGTGAATGTAGGGGTGCCCTGTGAGTGGGAATAGGCTCTAATGGAAAAGGAGGTGGGTGGGCAGCAAAAGAGGGAACAACACAGGAACAACACGGACGAATAAAATTACTTGTGGCACCCTAGCTCTTTCAAACACTTTCAATAGTGGTGTATGCTTTACATTTAGCAGGAAGGTCCACTACTGACTGAAAAAATGCAGTTTGCTTTTTAGTCCCACCGTTTTTGTGTTTTCAGGTGTCAAGCTAGCTCTTCTATGGTCTCACACCGGCATAGTGGTACAGTAACACATCCTGCTGAATCCCCTCAGGGCTTTCATTTAACCATGTCGCCTGGCACCCACCATAGCTGGCACAGGCTCGGACACATCATGAGGGATATGTCTTCGCCTTGGTCTTTCTATGGGTTTTTTCATTATTGCAGGCTCTGGTCTCGCACTCCTGGAAAATTGTCCACTTGCTCTTAAAGGACCAAAAGCTAGTTGCAGCCTGGATACACGTGCCCAATTCCGGTAGAGTCCAATTTGAATTTATCTTGCCCCGTGGTTCTCAACTTTTCAAAACCAATATGTTAAAACCAAAGCCATTCTTAAGGGGCATTTGTCCAAATGAGTCAATTTAACTCTATAAGGGACCATTCTTGCTACATCAAGGCATATACAATTTTCTTGTTACCAATAATAATATTACGTATGGTAGTCGTGTCCTCAAATAAATAAATAAAATTTGGGACATGATCTACACCCAATTTCATCTGGCATCCTAATTAAAACATCTCAAATAATAATAAGGAGTGTTGCTTTAAATCTATCTGATAAAATATGGTTCCGATAATAATACTTGGTTGGGGTAGATTAATTTCGCAGCTATAGATGAAAACCAAGATTAATAAGTAAATAAATGCAGAACAATTGCTACTTGAAGACAGTACTGAATCTGCAAGAGATGCAGGGAAATCATAGAAAAGATTTGAAATAGTTTTCTGGAACAGAAAGAAAGAAATAGTAAAATCTGGGAACTTCATGTATAGGAAAACATTAAATACATAAATAAATAGGTAGGGAAGGTTGGACTCTGCAGAGTGCCAGGTGGGACAAGGAAATATGATCATCAGTTGACTTAATCTAAATATAGTGTGCTCTATTGGAAAGCATTGTAATATATGGGAATCCTCCATGAAAACTTGGGTGTAAGCCATATCCTTCTGCTGTTCATAGTTATGTATCCTACATTATACAGAAACAATTACACACAGAAATTTTCTTTGTGGAGATAACACATTATCAGACACACTTCAGCATTCCTACATAATAACACATAATACCCAAAACGTACAAATTATTAATTCTACACTATATCTTGAGGCAATAATGTGATCTTGAGGCAATTCTTGCTGCTTTTACATGTATTTCCAAACTTGGCGCAAGGGCATTTCCTTCAAAATCTAATTAGTCAGTTTCTCAAGTCTTTTATGGGAAGAAATTGTTGTGGCCACTGTGATGCATTGGCAGGTTGCTTAGCTGGTGAGGAGATGGTCTTAGTATTTTGGTCTCCCGCAAAGCATCCTTTGGAAATAGGCCTGTAGGATCTGAAGACATAATTAGTTGTTGTTTTTTTCCTTCTTTTCTTTTTTTAAGGAGGAAGATAATAGTCAAGAAAGGAGAGAATATTCTGAAATTTTCTTCTTGGGATGCTGTAAATACAAACTCATAGTTAAGCATTTTATCTATTTGAATATTATGATCATTTACATTTAATTTCCTTCACTTAGTTTGGCTGTGGAAGAAACGAAGGGACAAAACCTTTGTTAATCTGAACACAATTGGCAAATTGTTAAACATTTTGCTTATGTGGGTCCGAATTCTCTTCACTATCCTGTTTGAAAGGGAAATTTTTATTTCCTGTGAAAATCTGTCAGGAATGCTGTTCCTATAATGCATAGGTATATAGTATTCACAAAACCAGACGAGATAAAAGACAAGCTCAGTGGGAAAACTGTGAAAAGAATTTTGCATGTTAGATTGGGAAACTGCTCAAGAGAGGAACTCACAGTGGGAGTGCTTTGATATTTACCTGTGAAAAGAATTTGGCATGTTAAGATTTGAAACTTGGCAACCTCTTGACTTTTGAGGGTTCAGTACCTACTCTTTTGTCTTACCTAGCTCCGGGAGGGTGATTTCCCTCAATGGTTTTTTACATAAGGAAATTTGGATAGGTTTTTTTTTTTTTTTGCAGTACTTGCTCTCCAAACCTCCTCTTCCCCCCCTTCTTTCCCTCCTCCTCTCTCTCTCTCTCTCTTCAAACTGATCTAGCCTCTGTGCATGTGCAGAGTTCATGTCTCAGCAAACCTGTTATACTATTGAAATGTTGCATCCTTTGGCTAAATTACCATTTGAATAAGGGAAGGGAAGGGTATGGAGTAGATTTAAAAAATAGGGTTAGATTTTAAAGCAAAAAAGAGAAACTCAGCAATTCAAGTATTCACCAAAGCTAGCAATTTCAGCCCAAGCAAAGGGACTGCTTCCTTTATGTACAGGAAAGGGCTATCATTATTGGTCATTTTATCTGGTCATTCGCGGAACAATCAACCGCTCTCTTATTTATGAGTAAAAATGGCCAGTCAGAATGCATAGGATTTTAAACATTCTCAGTCAGTTCAGCCTTACCATTCGCAGACAAATTTTTCTCCTGCCCTTTATTTACAGGATTGGTCAAGGCTAATTCTACTTGATTATTCATTTGTATGTGCTTAAACTTTGAGTGGACTTTTAAGTCTGATTTTTGTAAATAATAGACAAAACGATAAACACTGTAATCACTTAAATGCCTGATATCACCAGTTCTGCTTCAAACATCATGGCTTCACCTCACACCTTTTAAAAAAACAAAGAGCAAATCTGGGCTGAATTTCAACTCATCAGCCACAAATTGGGAAAGTTGAAAGGGACCTGGGGTCATCTAGTCCAACCCTAAAATACAGGGTTCATAGCAAGATTTGTACTACCAGAAACACACACATACTTATGTACACAGACACAACTGGGGAAGAGATCACAAGCCATGCGCCTATCACAAACCATGCGCCTATTATGTACTAAGGAAGAGGAAAATAAAAGTACCCAACTAGTTTGAGTGAGAGTTTACTTCCTTAGACTAAAGAGTGAAAGTTCCTAGATAAATTATCTTTAAAGACTGAAGTGAACATTTTTCCTAAGATAGGGAGAGGATCTCTTATAAAGCATAGTTTAAACAGCCATAGATTTGATTTAAAGGAATACAAGAGTGAACAATTTTCCTGAACTTGCAGAGGAATAGTAAGCCTAATCTATGCCCCCCCACCTTTGCAGTTTCCTTTAAAGGAAGCTTACTCGGGAGTAAATTTACCTGGCACAGAATAAGAAGGAGAAGGGAAAAAACCTGAAAGAGACAGAATGAAACAAGGGGGGCATTTTCTAAGAAAAGAGGCCAGGACGTCTTATAGAGACTGATATCAGGAGCTTTACAATAACTCTTCTGTCCAACCAAATCAAAGTTAAAACTGGACTCACATAATTTTCTTAGAAGGAACACCATACCTTCATAGGCATATGCTTAATGAAGTACATACACTGCATTTTAGCTTGAGAGAGCAGTTGGCTCAACTAGGCTTTTGCAGCAGAAACATTTGGTTATCAGCACCTTCCAAAATAAGACTGTAGACTCACAATCTCAAAAGTTGGGGCAAAGCAAGAGGTGGGGTAAACATTTGCACACTTCATTCTCATCTTGTCTTATTTAGGACTGCTAAGATCCAGCATGGCTTCCTTAGATTTAACTTTTGAAGCAAGCTTGCAGTTTAAACTATGCACACTTAAGAAAGGCAGTCTGCCAGAGACAGAAGGAACAGACAACACACATAACAGACAACATGTAAACATACATATTCTCATATATGTATTAACAGACAGCACACATAACAGACAACATGTAAACATACATATTCTCATCCTTTAGTTGGTTATTGCAAGGAGTTGGGCCACTACCTTTGGCTTCATTAAGTGAAATTAGTAGGAAGGTCCCACATGGTTTTATGAGCCTCCTTGCCTCTTCAAACACACCACCAGTTAATCAAACTGGTAGGGCTCACAACGCTTGGTTGACGGGGTACCCCTTTATGTTTCACGCGTGTCTAGACAGAAAGAGGGAAAGAGAAGGGGTCGGTGAGGATTGGTAGGTCTAGGAGATTGGTATACTTAACATGAGGATTTATAGGAAAAGAGGGGTCATCAGTCGCTTGGCAACTTTCTGAGAGAGTTTTTAAAGAGCTCTAGCTATCCGGTATTTCATATTTCCTTCCGATTTCCTTAATCAATAACCTGGGGTCCCTTTCCACTCTGCCGATCCCGCCCAATTCCTCATGGGCTATCCCTCCTGGCAACCTCCTTATCTATCGTCACAATCTCAGGAAAAGGGGCCCTACTGGACGCCCGCGCCGTGCGGTGCCAGATCGGGTGATCCCTGGATAGAACTTCGAACTGAAAATCCCCCTTGCTTTTGGAAGCGGGCTCACGCACGATACACGTGTTACGTGGCTCCGACCAGTGCGGCTGGGATTGGGATAGAAAGCAAGACCACTTCCTGCCCCCTAGGAAGGACGCTCGGGAAGATCGGAAAAAGAGCTCCAACCCCTTGCTTTCAACTGGGATGCCCGTTGCGGAGAGTCGGCTATCTTTCAAGTCGGGTCTCTCCGTCTTACTTTCGGGCTCCCAATTGGTGCGGCTGGCTGGAGATTTAAGGAAAAGAGATAGAGCTCAGAACCCCCCTTTCGGGTTGAGCAGCGGTCCACGGTCTCTCTCACCACTTGGACCAAGAGACAGGCGAGAAGGAGCGATAGAGAGGAGGGCAGAGAATTCAGTTGCCAGGAGACTTCCACCCCCTTCCCACCAGTGCACTGGATTTTTCCTTTTCCTTATACTCACGCGTCTTCTATGATGATCCCGGGATCGATGAATAAGCCGGCTGGATCCCTCTTTTGCTCCCCGGCTGAACTCCTAGGGCTTTCGATTACCGCCCGGGAGATGGCTGGGGGTCCAAAAGGGTCTTCCCAGGCAAAATGGCCCGGAGCCGGCTGAAGATTTCGGGGCCCCCAGTCAGCAGCTCGGGAGAACCGCAAGCCCCACGTTGCGGCGCCAACTGTTACGGAAAAATCTGGGTGCGAGGCTGCTCTGCCACCCAGCTCATCGGACTAAGTCCGTGGGTCCCTGCGGAAGAAAATGAGCTCAGCCGGACGCAGGAGCAAACTGTAGAAGATCCAAGTTTATTGCGCAACAGGTTCAAGGCGAGATTGAACCCCGAGAATGGGGCGACATAGACTTTTAAAAGTTCCCTCCAAGTCCCAGAATACAGTGCACGAAACGTCATGAATACATTTTGGGAAGGTTGGGTTTCATGGATTACATCATGAATATATTACACACGTCATGAATATGTTTACAGAGAGGTGGGGTTACACTGATTAACATTTAAGACAAGGGAGGGGGGAATGTGCAGAGTGAGGGATATACATAAATAAACATTTCTTGAGTACCGGTGGTGGCAGGACAATGGGACAGTGATATGCATCGTCTGCCACCTGGTATTGCCCGGAGGAAGGGTTAGGCAGGACGATCTGACAGGATTAAGAAGTTCCTGTGTACGTGACTTGTCGTCTTGAAGATTATGGAGGTAGGGGTAGCAACATGGAGTCCAGAGGCAACTGAGTTGAATGTCACCAGGATGGAGAAAATCGGAGTTGTGGTTGATTTTATATCAATTTCTAAAGGTTTCAATGCTTTCCAGACTCACGTTAGGAATAGGGCGAGAGAAAGGCATAGGAAAGATGGGGCTTATTCCGCCCGCGTGAAGACAGGAAAGAGAGCCTTTTATTTACAAGGCAGGGGTACAGTGTGGTGCCTATGCAATGGTGCGGGGGCTGAGGGTTCGAGGCCGGCTGGGCACTGCAGGGGCCATCGCCTCGGACCCCTTCAGGGAGCGGTAGGGAAGGCTTGGACCCCTTCAGGGAGCGGTAGGGAAGGATGGGTACCCCCCCCCCTGTTCCTTCCGTATCAATACATTAAATACTTTCCGCTGAAATGATCACAGTGTAGGCTGTGTACGTACACCAAACGTTTAAAGCAGATTTAAAACACATCCCATCCCCTAAAATAAAATTCCTGGGAACTGTAGTTTGTTAAGGGTGCTGGTTATACAAATTGTTGGCGTAAATAAATAGTAGCTCTGTGAGGGATACAGTACAGTTTCCAATATAGTTTTGGAGGACACTGTTCTTTAAATGTATGGAGAGCACACAGCCATAGTCTTCTAGTGGGCTTCCTACTTCTCCGCCCAACCACTTGGGGTCCAGAATAACAATATGGAAAGATAGTAAAACAAGGCTTAATTTGAGCCAGGCTTCATTCTTGGAATCAGCCACAGAATCTGGAAGTTGTAAATCGCACTAAAATAGGTGCTGAGATTAGTTTTTGCTTCACACACACACACACACACAACACTGTGTGCATGGTGCTGCACCAAGGAACAATTCTTTGTCCCAAGGAACTTGCATACAAACTAAAGTTCCCCACAGGCTAGAAAACAGAGGAACGGGGAGGCACAGGATTAACTGAAATGGCTTCGGCCCGGTATACCTGAAGGAGCATCTCCACCCCCATCGTTCAGCCCAGGCACTGAGGTCCTCCTCTGAGGGTCTTCTGCTGGTTCCTCAATGGTGAGAAGTTACAGGGAACCAGGCAGAGGGCCTTCTCGATAGTGGCGCCTTCCCTGTAGAACACCCTCCCTTCAGATGTCAAGGAGATAAAGAACCACATAACTTTTAGAAAATATCTGAAGGCAGCCCTGTATTGGAAAGTGTTTAATGTTTGATGTTTTATTATGCTTTTCGATATTCTGTAAGCCACCCAAAGTGGCTGGGGAAACCCAGCCAGATGGGTGGGATATAAATGATAAAAAGTATTATTATTATTATTATTATTATTATTATTATTATTATTATTATTATTGAAATATGATTAAGAGTGTTCTACTCAATAAACTGCGAGGAAGCCTCACTGAACTGAATGGGACTTAACCTCTGAGTAGTTGTGTTTGGGATTGTGTTGCAATTCAGTTACATCTTCTTAGTGGCAGTGGTGGACTTTGGGCTCTCAAATTTCAGCAGTGCCCTGTGTGATGCTAAAATTTGGTGCCACGTGCCTCTTGTGTTCTGTTCTACAGAATTGTGTGTGATGCCCAGTGTGGCCGAACTAGTCGTGCTACTCTAAGACCACCTCTGCGAGTGGCCTGATCCCACTCAACCCCTCTTCCAAACGGGCGCAAGGCCTGAGAGGAGCTTTCGTCATTTGTGAAAGATACCTCATATTTATATTTGTTCGTTTGCAAACATTTCTACACCACCCATTAACAAAAAGTTCCGCAGGCTGTTCACAAAGAAAAAGCCAGCAGGAGAAGTACAGAAGTCAAACGCAATACGTTCTAGAAATCCATTCGACTTCCAAAACATTCGAAAACCAAAGCACCACTTCCAATTGGCTGCAGGAAGCTCCTGCAGCTAATTGGAAGCCCCGTCGGATGTCCGGCTTCCAAAAGAACATTCGGAAACTGGAACACTCACCTCCGGATTTCAATTGTTTGGGAGCCAAAACGTTCAAGAACTAGGCTATTCAAAAACCAAGGTACGACTGTATATAAAATGTCCCCCCACCACTGGAATTTGTGGATTGACTTTATAGTTTTAACTGATGCTTATTTTTTATTTTCGTATTGTATCTTTCTAAACCACTTAGAGGCTACTGTAGTTAAACAGTATATACATTGTTGCAGAGTTTTGAGAAATTAAAAGATAAAGTGCAAGACTGGCTTCATTATTATCAAATAATGGAGGCTTATAAGTTGGACAGGAAAATTGGCTTCCAGGTGGAAAAATCAAAACTGGAAACAGAACTGTTAGAATCCAAAACTAAGAATTTGTCAAAAATGTATAACTTGCTGTTGAAATGGAATACGCAGGATGAAACGGTTAAATCAGCTATGATCAAGTGGGCACAAGATATTGGTCATAACATTATGTTTGCTGATTGGGAGCAGTTGTGGACCACCGGTATGAAATTTACGGCATGTAATGCCTTAAAAGAAAATATTATGAAAATGATTTATAGGTGGTACATGACCCCAGTCAAGCTTGCAAAAATTTACCACTTGTCTGATAATAAATGCTGGAAATGTAAAGAGACTGAAGGTACATTCTTTCACCTTTGGTGGACATGCCCAAGGATTAAGGCTTTCTGGGAAATGATATATAATGAAATGAAAAAGGTATTTAAATGTACCTTCTTGAAGAAACCAGAGGCTTTTCTCCTGGGTATGGTCGGCCAATTGGTGCCAAAGAAGGATAGAACATTCTTTATACTTATTGCAAAGTATTGGAAGACACAAGATCTACCCACCTTGGAAGAATGGCAGATGAAGGTGATAGACTATATGGGACTGGCAGAAATGACTGGCAGAATCCGTGACCAGGGAAGAGAGACGGCGGAAGAAGATTGGAAGAAATTTAAAGACTATCTCAGGAAACATTGCAAGATTAATGAATGCTAGAAACTAAGTGGTTTTCAGCTGTAATGATTAAGTAAAAAGAAAAGAAAGGTCAAAAATTAAATAAAATTAAGGGAGAGGATTTGCTGAACTAATGAATTAGAAATTGGAATACAGAAAGGGGAGGTATGAGGAGGTCGGGGAAGTAAGTTATAAGAAAATAAGGGATTGAAATTATACTTGTTGTTGTCTGTGTTTTGTTTGTATTGTTTTTTCTTTTATATAATTTTTGAAACTTTAATAAACATTCTTAAAATAAATAAATAAACAGTATATACATTGTTTAAGTTAATAAACAAACCACACACACACACACACACACCACAAATGAAAGCTGGCAACGCACAAATTGTTAAAAAGAAAAAGACTACAGACACATAAAGATCTTGAACAGTTAAAAACAGCACTGGAACAACATATCGAGAGCTCTTGCAGACACAACAACAACAAAAAATTAAACAGAGATTTGTTGCCTCTAGTCTTTTTTGAGATGTCATATAGAAAACACAGAAAGCAACTGCTTTACCAGTGAGAAGCATTATACATTTTTTTAAGGAAATGATGAAACACACACACCACTGTGTTTGTGCTTTATTCTCTTGCGGGAGAGAAGGGGGGGAAACAGGCCACAACATGATATGTGAAATATGATGTACATAACTTAAAAGCCGAATGTGTAATTACCAGGAGAAACTGCCCATTGTCCCAGAGAATGTAAATCAACAATTTCAAGTCAGCCACAGTCAGGCTCTTTCTAGGATTTACTATATCGCTCTGACAAGGCCTTTATTCAGCTAGAGAGCATCTACTACTGTTTGGTTTCAGGGCAGAACACACTCTGCATGAACTGGCCCTCTGGGGTGACTTCTGTCCTACATAGTATTTCTGAATATGATCCAGAATTTCATGCAAGCTTCTGTGTTTCCAAGAACACCACTTAGTCCCTTTAAATTATTACTGTTAATAATAAGGGATTTAAACCAACTCCTTGTGAAAGGTAAATGCAAAGAAGGTCTCACTGCAACCCTTGAACTGTCAGAGTATTCTCTGAATACTGGTAATAATCTGTAATAGCCTAATGGCTCTGTTCTATGTTCTGCCTCACATTTGTAATACGTGGAGTGTCAGGGTGTGAATTAGAGCAGCTCATTGGGGTGGGTAACGCTTCAGGAATGATGATGTCATTTCCAGCGATTATAGGATTTTCAGTGTTACACATTAATCGACCAGTAAAAACAGCTACACCAGTAATCCACAAAGCAATTTTGATCCCGGCGAGATAAGAACCGTAAAGCATTTTCAATGCAAGCAGGCGGGTATTCACACCATTTGCTTTTGTCAGGCTGTGAAGTGCTTGGATAGGATCTCGCATACCCTCCAACTTTTCTCCGATGAAAATAGGGTTGTCCTATTCAATAATAATAATAATAATAATAATAATAATAATAATAATAATAATAATTATTTTATTATTTCTTCCTTCTTTGGCAATCACTCGTAGCCTAGTAAGATTGTCTTCCATAAACACGGTCTTAGCAGTGAGTCCTTAAGTGACTGTGGAGGCCAATTCTGGATCCACACATCCTTCCATAGTGGGGACATAGGTTTCCGGGCGAGAGTTGATCATAGTGAGGGTTTGCCAAGCATGCCTTCCTCTTAGCATGTTTCTCCCTGGCACCTTTGGTCCATGGCACCTTTGGTAAAGGCTGTTCAACATATAAAAAATAATAATAAAACATTTTTAAAAAACCTTCCCTCTATAGGGCTTCCTTCAGATGTTTTTTAAAGGTTGTATAGTTACTTATCTTGGCTCAGGGGTCACATAACTCTATACCCTCCAACATTTCTCCCATGCAAACAGAGACCTCCTAGCAGTGGTGTCCAAACTTTTTTCAAAGAGGGCCAGATTTGATGAAGTGAAGGGCCACGAGGGCTGACCAAGGGGCACAGGGGCCAGATTAAACCGAGAGGCAGGCTGAATTATGCCCCCGAAACAGACTTTGGACATTCCTGGATCAAATTAAAAGCCAGGGCAGCTTCTGTAAATCCAAGGCTGTCCCTGGAAAATAGGGACACCTGGAGGACCTGATTTCTGATTACCTTACAAGAAACAAAGTAATCAATATTGTTGGGGTGGGAGAGCGAAGAATGCAGGTAGCTCCCTGAATGATTTGCAGTAGATCATCATGGGTTTCTTATTCCCAATTAACAATAGTAAAAACCAAAAGGCGTCAGTCTTACCCACATCTGACTTGCCTGTGAATTTTACCTTTGTACAGGAAACTAGCTTCTACACACCATGTCACAGCCCTCTCTGTCCTCCATGCAGACAAGAAAGGGGCATTGCCTGAGTTCAAGGACAAATTACAGCATGGCAAAAGGACTCCAGGAGTTTCACAGCAGAGCTGGTGATGGCTGTGGCTTGTTGTTGTTTAGTCGTTTAGTCGTGTCCGACTCTTCGTGACCCCATGGACCAGAGCACGCCAGGCACTCCTGTTTTCCACTGCCTCCCGCAGTTTGGTCAGACTCATGCTGGTAGCTTCGAGAACACTGTCCAACCATCTTGTCCTCTGTCGTCCCCCTCTCCTTGTGCCCTCCATCTTTCCCAACATCAGGGTCTTTTCCAGGGAGTCTTCTCTTCTCATGAGGTGGCCAAAGTATTGGAGCCTCAGCTTCAGGATCTGTCCTTCCAGTGAGCACTCAGGGCTGATTTCCTTAAGAATGGAGAGGTTTGATCTTCTTGCAGTCCATGGGACTCTGCACAAGAGCCTATGCCCTGTGTACACAAGTCCTTTTCCTACTTCCTTCCCAATGCACAGCAATGTTCTCAGGCTTGGAAGAACCCAGGATATGACATCACTGCTTGAACTTGGCTTAAGATCCTGGCTTGTTCCAGACTCAATAACCCTAGTTTCCCAGTTTGAACAACATGAGAAACTATGGTTAATTAGAGACTTCCTGGTTTGATTGTGGTGAATGGGGAGGATAGAAGGGGTGTGCGTGCAGGCAAAATATATATCTCAGCTTATCTATAAACTTAAATTAAATGTTGGGCCCTTAGTTACTCCTGGTTTTATTTGTGTGTGTCTGATGTGAATACTATCATGTACATCTTAATCCACTGAGCAGCTTTCCATGGCATTCTTGAACCAGCTTACACAGATCTTCTTGGCCTGAATCCAAAATGGCCTGTGTTATACATGCCTTTTGGAAAAACTGAGGGAAAAAAAAAAGTAAACCAGAAAGCCTTTTATGACTGAGGAGGAAATCACTTTTAATTGATGCTGGAATTTTTCTGTCTTAATTAGCTTTGTTTTGTGGCTTAAAGAGCGAGATTTTATGGCAGCTATTAAAAGTCAGATCCCTTATCATCGCTGGGCTTGTTGTGCTGCTGAGCTCTGCATTTTTAGAGTTTGCAAGCCGTGGCTTATGTGAATTTACTGCAATTATGCTATACAAATTATCAAATGCAAATGTCATCAATTTGACAGCTTTGCCAAAGATTCCTCTGAGGACCACAAGGGCGGGAATCACTCCAAAACAAAGCAAATTAAATAATAGCCTATAATTATATATTTGAATAAAATAAACCATTTAATTAGCATCTTACATGCAGCAGGCACTGATGAATTAAATTTGCATCGTGCAGGCAACAGGATAAACATGGGGAACCATCTTCAAGTCATTGCTGCAGCATAACCTCCAATTTGCCCCACTGGCCCCAGTGCAATGACAAGCAATTGCACAGCTCTTGAGAGAATAATAACATTGACAACGAATCAGTCAAAACTGAGCACCAAACTCCTTTTCATTTCATTGGGAGAGTTATGTAACTACAGTGGTACCTCAGGTTACATACGCTTCCGGTTACACCCAGAAATAGTGCTTCAGGTTAAGAACTTTGCTTCAGGATGAGAACAGAAATCGTACTCCGGCGGCGCGGCAGCAGCGGGAGGGAGGCCCCAGTAGCTAAAGTGGTGCTTCAGTTTAAGAACAGTTTCAGGTTAAGTACGGACCTCCGGAACGAATTAAGTACTTAACCTGAGGTACCACTGTACTACAAAATAGCTGGTGAGAGACTGGGAAGCAATGTGTGCATGAAGTTAGCCTTAATCCGTATCTATCTTGTCTCTGTCTTGCCATTTCTTTGCTGTGTTTTGATGGATTTTCCCCAAAAACCAGCTTTAATCTGAATTGAGAAAAAGCATGCTACATTTTAAGCTGGTAATGCATACACAAACAAGCAAACAAAACCTACGTATACATATAGCATGTATAGATTGGCCTGGATGTTTAGATTGTTTTTTTGCTGGTTATTGGCAATTATCTAATTAAATACGTTGTGTCTGATACTTCCTCTTTTTAAATGACTGAATCTTCTTTATCTGCTGTTATCACCTGTCTCCCACACATTTAATTATGTGTCATGAAATACCATTATCCGTCACCACAATTGTGACATGTACTTGGCTTAGGTCTTTGGCTGCCTGAAATTTGCAAGCAACATGCCTGCTTCTCTATATGAGCTGAACTAAACCTTCAAATTCATTGAAACATCAGCAGTTCATGCAGGAATAAACAGGACTTGAGTGCCAAGCCGTGCTGGCCCATGTTATCCCATTTAAAAATATAAAATATAAAAAGGAGATGAGGAAAGCAGCTTCATTGCGAGCGCCGCAAAGTGATGGTTCAGAGGTCAACTCCTGACCTTTGGCATGACCAGGGCAAGGATGCTTTCTATGGGGATGGGAATTTTGTGTATCCTGAGGCTATAGAGTGTTATAGAGGAGAGCGGGACAATAAAAAGGGCTTTTGAAAATGGCACATATATTTAAGAATAAAGCACCATGGAATTCCCCGTAGGCTAGGTCAAAAACCGATGCTTCCATCCCGTGACACATACTAGGCCGCCTCTGAGTGGTTGTGAGATTCTAACATAGATAATGTTGACAAATTTATCTTCCCTTCAGCAGTTCCTGACTCTCATTTTCCTATGTGATTTCCCAAATAATCATGATGATGATAATACGTCTTGAGGGTCAGATAACTCCATACCCTCCAACATTTCTCCAGTGAAAATAGGGGCTTCCCATTCCATAATGATATTCTTACTATTTATACCTCACAGATCTTACTAGGTTGCCCCAGCCACACTCCGCAGCCTCCAACATATATAAAAACATAATAAAATGTTAAATGTTATATAAAATAACCTTCCCTATTCAGGATTGCCTTCAGACAGCTTGGGGGGGGGGGTCGAATAACTCCATACCCAGAAGAAGTGTGCATGCACATGAAAGCTCATACCAAAAACAAAGAATTTAATAAAGACTTCTTTTGCCATAGCTCTTGCCCTCTTAGTCCAAGACTTAGCACCTAGTGCATCTGCTGCAATGTTTGCAGTTCTGCATTGTTTTCTTACAGAATGATCTGATGAAACCTTTCTGGTAGGATATCCAAATTTACATATACTACCATGTTTGAGGGACGCGGGTGGCGCTGTGGGTTAAACCACAGAGCCTAGGACTTGCCGGTCAGAAGGTTGGCAGTTCGAATCTCCGCGACGGGGTGAGCTCCCGTTGCTCGGTCCCTGCTCCTGCTAACCTAGCAGTTCGAAAGCATGCCAGTGCAAGTAGATAAATAGGTACCTCTCCAGCGGGAAGAGATACGCTGTTTCCATGCACTGCTCTAGTTCGCCAGAAGCGGCTTAATCATGCTGGCCACATGACCCAGAAACTGTACACCGGCTCCCTCGGCCAATAAAGCAAGATGAGCGCCGCAACCCCAGAGTCGGCCACGACTGGACCTAATGGTCAGGGGTCCCTTTACCTTTACCTTTAAGGTGCTACTGGAAGGAAATTTTTATTATTTTGTTTTGACCACGGCAGATCAACATGGCTACCTACCTGTATCCATACCCTCCAACATTTCTCCAATGAAAATAGCAACATCCTAAGGAAAAGTGGGACGTTTCGGGATCAAATCAGAAACCGCATCTGTAAATCAGGAACGTCCCTGACAGGGACACTTGGAGGGTCTGTGCCTCTGATTCTGGACTCCTCTCTGCCACAGACTCTCCCAGCTCACTCAGTCCTGTTACCTCTTCTGACACCTCCCCTCCTCCTCTCTGACCCCTCATCACCAGCCCACCGCCACTTCCCAGACTCTGAACCTTCTTCCCCTGGGGGTTCTCCAGCTGGTTCCTCCCCTCATTCCTCTGCATCCAACCAGTCCATGAATGACATCATGGGAGGATCAACTTTTCTTATTCTTGCACATGACAAGTGCCCCCCATCAAGACCTCCCCTTCTTCACAGCTCTTAGAAGAGAAGAAGAGTTTGGATTTGATATCCCGCTTTATCACTACCCGAAGGAGTCTCAAAGTGGCTAACATTCTCCTTTCCCTTCCTCCCCCACAACAAACACTCTGAGGTGAGTGGGGCTGAGAGACTTCACAGAAGCGTGACTGGCCCAAGGTCACCCAGCAGCTGCATGTGGAGGAGCGGGGAAGCGAACCTAGTTCACCACATTAGGAGTCTACCGCTCTTAACCACTACACCACACTGGCTCTCCCTCCTTTGCGGAGTCAGCCAGCTGTGTGCATTATGACATGGGTAGTCTGTTGCAATGGTGGGGAGGACCTCTGTAGCGGTTTCAACTGAAGAGCATAGGCACCAACCTCCGTCGGATGTAAATGAGCAGCTCTGCGCTGGAGTCAATAACACTGTATCGATTTGCACCAGCAGAGTGTGCCTTGAATACAAAGGGAAGGGTGACATAATCAAAGCAAGGAGCCTCCTTGCAATTTGCACTCCATTGTCTAGTTGCATAAATCATGCTAGGTGGGGCTGTCAGATGATACCACATGGAAGGACCAAAACATTTTTGTGTATTAGTATCCAATCCATGTAACACCCTCCCATCAGATGTCAAGGAAATAAACAACCATCTGACTTTTAGAGGACATCTGAAGGCAGCCCTGTTTAGGGAGGTTTTTAATGTTTGAGGTTTTATCGTGTTTTTAATACTCTGTTGGGAGCTGCCCAGAGTGGGCAGGGTATGAATTAATAATTATTATTATTATTATTATTATTATTATTATTATTATTATTATTATTTAGTGATAAAGGTAAGGCCATAAGAGGTCATGTTCCAAAAATGCTTCATTGTCACAGTGAGGTGAGAAAAATGGAAAGGTTAAGAGGAGTGGCATTTAGGCTGGAAAGGTTAAGAGGAGTGGCATTATTTGTCAATAATTCCCCATTGTGCTTAATGGGTGGTATTTAACTTACTCAGAGTTTGGAATCCTTTGGAATCAACGAACTGAGTTTTGTAATCTTCCTTAATTTCATCAGGTCCACTCCAAGCAAAACTTAGTTGGATGTTACTTCTGAGCAAACATGGTAATTTAAGTCCTAACTTAACTTTAGCCATGAATTAGGGCTATGGCACTTTAAAATGCCACAAAATCATAATAAAGGCTGCCATATGAGTTCTGTACGTGAAGGACAGCAGGCGGATTTATTAAATTGAAAGATACAACGCTACCTAGGGATAATAAAGGCCTTTTACCTAAGAATAATGTGCTAAAAAACAACAAGTAGCAAATGGTTGAGAGTGTAGGCAAATCAAATATAGGTTGCATAATATTGAAAGACAAAGTGAAATTTGTCACTCTTGGTTTCTCTGATTTTTCCAGATTTAAATTCAGTTCGCCACATTTTCACTTTGACTTGTGACACATTAAAATACCCTCACGAAAGTTTGTCAGTATTTTAGTGTACATTTCTCCTGATGCGTACAATACTGCGTGCAATTTTGTCAAATACAACACTTTTAATATCTTATTTTCATTCACGTATGCATTTCTATGCACACTTTTTTTTTTAGTATACACTTTCCTTTTCTTTTTTGGTATAGATAATTTTGGGAGGTGAGTGGGTTGGAGAACTGCCTTGCCAAAATTGGAGAAGTGAGTGTGAATTTCACAGGAGAGCTGCCTTTAGGTTCGGATATCGTTTTCAGGAAGCGCAAGTGAGATAGGTTCACATGAAAATGAGAACCGAACCAAATTTTTCAGAAATTCAGAAGGTCTAAGACTAAGCTGGACTACTTTTGGCTCAGGTAGCAACCATACAATGACTCCCCATTCAATGAAAGAGCACTTTCCCATAAAGATCCCAGAAACCCTTTTTTTAAGCCAGCAAACTTCCCCCTCCCTTTTAAAGTAGTGACAAATTAACCTTACTAAATGGATAGATTCACTATTTTTTATGACTTTTTAAAAAAGGGATTAGCTACACAGTGAAGGGACAACTCATCCCTAATACTTCAAGGGAGGTGGTGCTCTGTGCAGAAGGAAACTCCGCCTCGTCGACATTTCGAGGGGGATATGAATTGAGTCACCAGCCCTTTTTGAAATCCACCCTTCCTGGCTACAGTCATTAAATCTTTATACGCTGGTCTACCGCAAGACCTTCAACCTCTCCTCCACAGCAGGGCAGGATTCCCACACAGAAGCGAAGTTTGCCAAAGACGAGAGCCGACGGCTCGGTGTGACTGACAACAGTTATAGTTTCAAGGACAAGGAGGCTAGCTCTCGCTCCTTAGCTAGTTTGCCCACATGCTGGGGTCTGTGGCAGGCAGAAGTTGGGAGTTACACAAGGCTTCCCCTTCACAATGGGAAGGGGAGCGTGCATTCTGCTGTGGAGTGTGACTACCTGGCTCGGAGCCATCCTGCTCCACGCCAGCAGGAACGATCGCCCTCGCAAGCGCTGCCGTCGCTGTGGCTGCATGCTGCATTGAAACATCGATTGTTCCTTTCCACTTCTGTGACTGCTACTTTCAGGAGTGGCATCCGTCTCCACAACACGCAGATACGCCAGGGCTGCCATATTTCAAAAAGTAAAAACCAGGACACCCCAAAAGTTGTTTCAGAAAATTTGGTGTCCCCCATCTCAGCAGATCATAATTTCCCCACCAGTGCTAGACCGGGCATTTCTGAACTCTTTATGTGGCAAAGAATTAGAACAATAGCCAGAATGAGACTAAGGTGCAAGGCAGGGGGAATCAGGGAAGGGTATCGAAGTGTGGGAGGGAAAACAAAAATGTTGGCAGCCATACGCTAGCCATTCAGAGAGCTCTGGAGAAAAAAAGGGGGGAAGAGGGCTTTGCCGGGTTCAATGCAGGACAGCAAGGCGGCTTGGCTACCCGGGCTGCTGTTCTGGAAAAGGATCTAGGCAGGCAGATTCTCTCCCGCCATAATTCCACAATGTTGTAAGAAGCTGCAGCTGTGGAAGCAAGTAGCTCTCAGAAGGATGTGCTGCATGTGGAATTGTAGAATTGGAAGGGACCCTGACAGTCATCTAGTCCAACTCCCTGCAATGAAGGAATCTCAACACACACTCCTCCATCCAATTTGAAATCATACCGGACCCTGCTTAGCAAATGTGCTAGCAGTTTTCTTGCTGCACCACTAGCAGGGGTATACATGATGCCCTGTGCCCTTCATGCCCATATCATGAGTTTATTTATTTACTTTGGGGTTTTTTATTTTATTTTAACCTGCTCTTTTTTTTACTTCTCCCTTTATCCAAGGTGTATATGGCTCTTCCTCTGCACACATTTTATCATCACGACAACTCTGTGAGTTAGACTAGGCTAGGCTGAGAGAGAGTGGGCAGTATTCAACCAACATGTCCTGTCAGTGCAAGGATTTATGCTTGCACAATGGAATTAACCCCCCTCTGCTGTTTTTTTTTTAAAGGTTTCAAATACCATATGTATGTGGGTAACATATTGTGGATTTACAATACCTGCTTTGAATTCCTTCTCAAATGTTTTGCCTTTGTTCTTTTGCTCTTGTTTTTCATTTATGTAGCTAAGCAAGTTCCTAATTTCTCTGAAATGAGGAGAAAATAACATTTCGAACAAAATAAAACTTGATGTTTGACATATGCAAAAATACCTTCAACCGTTAATACTGCTGTCATTCAGTTTAGTATCTATGTAGGTGCTAGATGAAAATATCGTCACCCTTATGCCAGAGACATGTATGTGCAAAGTTGATGTTTTGAGAAATCCATATTTAAAGTTCCATTTTTTAATGACTTTCACATCTCATTGTTCCATAGAGAGGCAAGGGCCTTGACGAGATCGCCAACTCTATCCGCCGGAAAATCCCCCAGATCATTCAGGAATCCACCGGATTCCACAAGTCTCTGGGGTGCCCCATAGCTATAGGGATATAAATTGGTAGCACTATCCCACAGTTCACCAGGACATAATCTGACCATGAGAACAGGGCCACAGAACACACAAACACACCATGTCCAGACTGTGAACCTCAGCACGAGGGACCAAAACCAAATGGAGAGGACATTGCTAATTATGGGTCTGCCAATGACCTCGCGAGGCATTCTGTTGGTTGGCAGGAAGGCCATGAAGTCCTAAGCATGACCAGCAAGAGCAGACTCAGCAAAAAATCCCAGGACAAGAGTATTAGGCTTTGCCAACACCACGCAAGAGATCATCTCACCCAGCTAGATGCCTGTTTGAACAGGGCATTCAAAGTTTGGCAATTTACGATCCAACTCCAAATATATTTCTGCACCCCAAGCTTTCCCTTTTTGTAAAAAAGAAAAGAAAAGAGAGAAGGGAGTCACCCATGTAGTCCAGAGAACACCCAGTCAAATAATACATGGGACAGGTAAAAAGGTCAGAGTGAATTAGCATAGTCGTTGAAGATCTTAATGTGAACTGGAATGCAAGTAGAGAGAGTTCATCAGACACTAATCCTTTTCGTAATCATTCAGTCAGCCCTGTTGGGCTGTGAAGAAAATTAAAAGGGGCAGTCCTTCCAAGCAGCAGACCATTTGAGTGCTGATCACAATAACCAAACCTAAAACCTGAATTAAATGGGCAGCTTCTTTTGAAATCCTGAGCAGCGGGCAGAGAGGGGGTTCGACAGAAGTGTCCACATGCAGTTTTTTGGCTCCTTTCCACTTGTTTGTGACACATTTATCTCCTTTGGATAATGATGTAAATGCCGGGTGCGTCCCCCTCATCTTGTCAAGCTACGCTTCCTATCTGCCTTATATTTCTCTATTATTATTATTATTATTTCTTCTTTTCTTTTTTAAAGCCTATTTGATTTCCCTCATTCCACTTATTAAGTCTCAAAAGATGAAAACAAATAATCTATTCACCTTAGAAGCTTCCGAAATAGACAAGTTATTCCTCCCTTTCCGCCTCCCACTTTTTTTTTTTACTTTCTGCTTCTGACATTATTGTGTGTGTGTGTGTGTGTGTGTGTGTGTGTGTGTTAGAAGAAGAAAAAAAGAAAAAACTTATATATGTAGATTTCCCTCACAAGAGCTCCTGGGCATAACCCAGACAGAGGAGCCCATCACTTTTTCCATTCTGTATGGAGGGCACTGACAAAGGAATTGTGCAAATGAGCCTTTAAATCCTTAAATAGTCAGCACACAATGCAGGAAAGAATGCGACCCAGGACAAAGGACAATATTCACAGTTTATCTCAGGGTGATGGATCTGAATTGACGCATGAACATGGGTTTGTTATGGGATGGAGTAGGCCGCAAACCCCTACTGAGAACCCACTGGCCGGGGTCTGTAATGCAAACAGTCAGGCTAAGTCCTTAACAATTAGAGTAAATTGAACTGGCCATTATCTGAACTTCAACTTGTTCTCATGATTGATATGGGAAATGAAAAGTTGTATATATCTCTAGCAAAGATGGCATGTTTTGGGGCTGCTGGTGAAAATCCAGGTCTTTATAGTTTATGTCCAGAGCCGATTTGGGCCTGCGTCTTGTAAAATTGTTGCCAGTTTCATTTACCGTGACCAGAACTTCGTGTCTGCTAAATTATCTAGTGGTGATCTGAGACTTAATTTTTTAAAGAAAAGAAATAACTGATCAAAGGAGTACTGTAAGGCTTGCAACTTGTCCCCCCAGCAAATAAACTGCTTTATCAACCGTTATTGCAGCATCAGCTGACCAAACATGAAGCCATGCCACACTGACATTCCAGGCAGAAAGATTGGCATATGACTTTAGAATCAAGGTGACAACATTTCTTCCAGTGCAGTTCTTTTCTACACTGGTCAAGCTGAGGTGCAGCCCAGCGGATTAAAAAGCACCTTAAATGAACGATCATTGGGCATTAGTTGCTTGCCTCCTGTTCCCCATCCCAAGGAGCAAGGCAGATTCACAGTCAATTAAACTATGGAAGGGGAAGGATCAGTCATAGAATGCAGGGTTGAAAAATTTCAAAAAGTAAATTTCCTGACACCCGCAAAGCTTTCTTTTTTTCTTTTTTCTTTTTTGTAGGAAACCACCAAAATAGTTACGCTTTCCCCTAGAAACTCAGTAAAATTATTGAGCTTTTTTTTGGGGGGGGGAACAACCCCAAAATGTCTTGGGGAAACCTCCTCCCTCAATAGTGATCCTGTGCGTTTCCCCCCATCACATTGCCATACACCTGGGTTTTCCCTGACATTTTGCCAGTTTGGCAAAATTCCCCCCGGCGCCATTTTTACACCCCAAAAACCAGGACATGTCAGGAATTTTCCTGATGTATGGCAAGCCTATAGAATGTTTGGAATCACAGCAGAGCTGCTGCAAGGAAATGGAAAGTTCTGATTGGCTAGGAAGAAAGCTTCACACACAGCCGACAAGGAGTCTGTCCAGGGGGCTGAGCGGTGGGTAGCCTGGGAGCCAGGAAAGCTAATAGTTGGGGGGTCCCAGAAAAAGGAAGTGACATAGTGGGCTCAGAAGCAGTGATCTAAATAGAAAAGTGAACCAGAGAAGGAACAGAAAGGAGCTGAAGAGCTGAAGAGGGCAGGAGAGGCTGTGTGCTGTTGGAAAAGGAACCACAGAGACAGAGCTACCATGGCCAAGGATACTAAGGGAATGGGGGACCAAGAAGCCTCATCTGCAATAAATTACCAAATCGCTCAATGCAGTTATCAAGCTATTATTCATCTTTACCTTAACCCAGCTCCTAATGCATGCACTAGCAAAGTTTCCAATATGTGACTCGCCACACAACACTGGATGCACATTGAAGTGTAATGCAGTGCAGATCCCATTTATAGCCAACTGTTCCCAATCCAGCACATGATACATGCCTGCTATAGGGTTCTCCTTAGCTGGACTGATGCCGGTATAAATGCCTTGGGCATGTGAAGTGTTTTGCAATCTCTCTCTCTTAAACATCATGCTAGACACATGACCCAGAAAACTGTCTGTAGACACACACCGGCTCCCTTGGCCTGAAAGTAAGTTGAGCGCCGCAACCCCATAGTCGCCTTTGACTGGACTTAACCGTCCAGGGCATGGGGTGGCAAGGTTTACCTCACCTGGGCTGGTTCACTCCAGCAGAGATCCCTCCATGGGCCAGATCATGTGCATGAGCACATGTACCCGCAATTTTCGGCATCTGCACAGACGCAATTTTCGGTGTTTGCACATGCGCAAATGCAGTTTTCGGCACCGCAGAAGCGAGTCCCCATGCCGTGCTGCACTGGTTTAGCACAGCACATGGGGACTTGCTGAGTGGGCGGCTTGGTTTGGGGGTGGCTCATGGGCCCGCTTGTGGCCCATGGGCCTTAGGTTGCCTACTCCAGGAACCCCCAAGGGGTCCTTTACCTTTTACCTTACCTTACAATCAGAAAGTTCTTCCTGATGTTTAGTCAGAATCTCCTTTCTTGTAACTTGAATCCGTTGGTTCGGTTCCTAGCCTCTGGAGCAGGAGAAAACAAGCTTGGTCCATCTACCATGTGACCAGGGTGGGGTGTGATTGTTTAATTCCCTCTTGGACTACTGCAATGTGCTCTACCTGGGACTATCTTTGAAGACAGCTCGGAAACTGCAACTAATCCAGAATGCGTCAGCTAGACTGGTGACCGGGGGTGCCACTGGGACCATATAACACCAGTCCTAAAGGATCTTCACTGGCTCCCAGTATGTTTCCGAGCACAATTTAAAGTGTTGGTACTAACCTTTAAAGTCCTAAATGGCCTTGCCTTATATACCTGAAGGAGCGTCTCCACCCCCATCGTTCTGCCCCAGACACTGAGGTCCAGCTCCAAGGGCCTCCTGGCGGTTCCCTCCCTGTGAGAAGTGAGGTTACAGGGAACCAGGCAGAGGGCCTTCTTGGTAGTGGTGCCCGCCCTGTGGAATGCCCTCCCATAAGATATCAAGGAGATAAGTACTAGACAACTTTTAGAAGACACCTGAAGGCAGCCCGGTATTGGGAAGTTTTTAATATTTGATGTTTTATTATGCTTTTATATTTGTTGGAAGCCTCCCAGAGCAGCTGGAGCAACCCAGTCTGATGAATGGAGTACAAATTATTATTATTATTATTATTATTATTATTATTATTATTATTATTATTATAGTCCAGATGTAATTATGAAGCAGATACAAGACATCAGGGTTGTATAGTATTCTGAGAGTTGTGACAGTCTACACTGATCAAAGGAACTTAGGCATCCATCCATAGTTCTGCAACATGTACATGTATAAAACAGAGAAATCGTTTGTGTGGTTGTTGTTTTTAAAGAGTTCCGACTTAATTGCGAAGTTCCCAAAGGGAATCACATCTCCTTTAGCAGGCTGCTAAAGTGCATGGTTGTGCAAAGCAGGTAGCACACACATCGCTTGCTACTGGGACATGCGAGTTCACATAAAGACCCCCAGGAAGGCCACCAGGAGGGCCAATGAAACACGGAGACTTCAAGAAACTCCCTTCAAAGCAGACCCAAAGCATTCAAGACGAGGCTGCATTCAGGCTGGTTGGATTTCCCTTTTGTCTACAGTCATCAGAGGCAAGTGACATCTTGAACGCCTCAAGAAGATTAAATAGCAAAGCTCAGTCGGAAGCTCTGGAGGAAAAAAAAGTGGGGTGGGGGGAGAGAGAGAGAGAGAAAAGAAAAGGGCTAACTTGGCCATTATGGAACTGGGCCTTTCTTGTTGGTGAAAGAGCTTTCAAGGAGTTCTATTGGGAGAAGGCGGCTCAGATAAAGAGTACAATGCTAGATAGAAAGGGGAGAATTCTGAGTGGAACCAGAGGGTGTGGGTTGCACTGAATGAAAGATTAGTGCAGCTTCGCAGCAATGAAAAGGGGAATCCTAGTCAAGATGAAAATGAGGAATTACTTTTTTTGAGACTCCAGTTCACTGAGCAGCGACAATGCATGATGGGAGGTACTTGACATAACACTCTTCCAGGCCATGTTTGCTCTCCATGTGGGACCCAGAAAAAACAACAACAGTGGCAAACCACAACAAAACAGATTTTAACCTGATAAACTCATTGAAATATTCTTTTCATGAAAAACCGGCACAGGTTTTGATGGGGTCTTTTTCTACCTCCTTCCCCTTTCTGCTTGCAGAGACAATTACGGATGAGGAGAATTAGCAGGTTTTTAATAAAAAGCCTTCCCTTTTGCATCTCTATACAATTTGCTTTACATGAATTTGAAAGGGGAGGGGGAATTGTGGCAACAGTCAACAGACCTCAATTTTCATGAAGATGGGAGAAATAACTGTGCGAAGGTTTGAAGCATTATAACCATAGAATCACTCCTTGTATCTCCTCTTAGATTGAAGGTCTCTCAACACATTTAAGACAGGCATAGCATGTTCTGTACGACATGCAGCCGCCACTCAAAATCTCTGTGCAGAGCTCACCCTCTCATGGCATCGATTGTCCCACATCATCACATGAACGTTCTTCTGCCACTGCTCCACACTTGTGACTACCACTTGCAGGGATAGGCAAATGAGCAACTTTATGTCACACGATGGTAAATTGGTCTTAAGAACTTTACACGGGACAGAGTGAGAAATCTTGATGCACAGAGGCCATTTCAACAGCGGCTATCCTAGTCCTTTGGAATTCATAGTTCCAGTTCTAACCGTGACATTCTAGTAGTCAGTGTGGACTGTCAACCAGATGTATTTCTTTTTAAGTCTTAGGCACAATACAGTACCATACTACTTTAAACAGCCATAAGGTAAAGGAAAAGGGACCCCTGACCATTAGGTCCAGTCGTGGCTGACTCTGGGGTTGCGACGCTCATCTCGCTTTATTGGCCGAGGGAGCCAGCGTACAGCTTCTGGGTCATGTGGCCAGCATGACTAAGCTGCTTCTGGTGAACCAGAGCAGTGCACGGAAACGCCATTTACCTTCCCGCCGGAGTGGTACCTATTTATCTACTTGCACTTTGACATGCTTTCAAACTGCTAGGTTGGTAGGAGCAGGGTTTAACCCACAGTGCCACCCGCGTCCCCTTAAACAGCCATACTTTCCCCCAAAATCCTGATCATTGCATCTTGTTAACATACCCTTCAACATTTCTCCGATGAAAATAGGGACATCCCATTCCATAATGATAATTTTACTATTTATACCCCACACATCTTACTGGGTTGCCCCAGCCACTCTGGACAGCTTTCAACATATATAAAAAACATACTCAAACATTAAACATTAAAAAATAATAATCCTTATACAGGATTGCCTTCAGATGGCTCAGGGGTTGGATTTTCACCCTCAAGTGAAAATAGGGACATCCTAAGGAAAAGCGGGATATTCTGGGGTGAAATCAGAAACCAGGACGGCTTCTCTAAATCAGGGATGTCCCTGGTAAATTGGAGGGTCTGTGTTAAGGGTGATGAGATTTGGTAAGGAGAGCTAGAATTCTCAGAGTGGTTTAACAATCAATTCCACTTCCCAGGGAACTCTGGGAATTGTAACTATGTGAGCAGACCCTCCAAGTGTCCCTATTTTCCAGAGATAGGCCTGGATTTACAGAAACTGTAAATGTCCTGCTTTTCCTTAGGATGCCCCTATTTCCATTGGAGAAATGTTGGAGTGTATGAAGTATGTGACCCAAGGAGATGAGTAACTCTACAACCTTTAGAAGAAGGCAGCCCTGTAGAGAGAAGGTTTTTTTAAAAAAATATTAATGTTTTATTATGTTTTCCTATTTTTTGGGGAGCCACCCAGAGTGGCTGGGGCAACACAGTCAGGTAGGTTGGGTACAAATAAAAAAAATATATTAGTATTGTTATAGAATAGGGCATTCCTATTTCCATCAGAGAAATGTTGGAGGGTATGTGTGAAGGGAATGGGGTCTCCTCATAATGCCTAGCACCCTCAGGGCCATGGGGTCTGCTACCTTCTGGTCTAGTTTAGACAGAGTTTATTTAGCATTTGCCACATTACTCTGCTGGTGAGCCATTGACCTGGATAGGTAAGTCCGCTTCCCATTGTATTTTAGCGGTCTTGTTTATACTCTTATTATATTTTAACTTTCCTACATGGGATTAAAGTTGCATTTCATTTCCCCTCCCCA